>NC_134486.1:45362191-45962191 GCF_040206685.1 Ascaphus truei | reverse complement strand
TAAAGCACTTTGCATTCCAGTGTCCTAATCAAGGAATAGTTTTAGCGAGATAGGTGTGGTCCATTCCACAGGGCAAAGTGTAACATACTGTAGCATTTTGCTGTGTCACTTGCTGCAAAGCATTATTGGGCAATTTGATTGCTATTTATAAATGTCTGAATATCCTATAAATGAAATGTGATATTTAAAGTACTCAATTAGTTAGGGATTTAATATGTAGCTTCTAAAAGTTAATTCTGAAGCGGCTTGTAGCTTAGTCATAGGGCGTGTAAGAAACGTAATGGGAATGTAATGAAATTGTTCTATTGAAAGCATGCTACACAGCTACAGAAGTTGCTAATCAAAGTGTCAGTCAGGATGGAAGAGAGGTGGAGGTCGTGTCTAGTACATTAGGCTAGAGATGCATTATCTTTAAGGCCTCGTTCAGGGTGCCAGAGGCAGGAGTTGGAGGGCGGGCGTTCACGAGGGCGGGCGGCAGTCTGCTGGGCGATGTGTGAACATACTCCCCAGCAGACTTTTTCAGGAGTTGAGGAGGCGGGGAGGGGGCGGGGCTACAGATGGGAACTTAGGGATCCAAGTTGCAGTCTTGAAATCATTCTCAAGAATGTTTTAATTGGCTGCCGAGGTCCCAGTGACGCTGCTGCAGCTTCAAAAAACGACTTGGGTTGTTTATTGAAACTGTAGCCAGCGTCAACTCCGTACTTCGGAGACAAGGCAGCTGCTACCCTGACAACCACAATTAACTTTAAATACATTGTGTCGGACGGCCGCACGCACGTCTGCACGCCCTCCCTCCGAAGCCAGCACCCTGAACGAGGCCTAATACTTTTATGAGCTGTGGGGATGTATCCATAAGAAATGTCTTCAGTGATTACATTAATTGCGCCTCTATTGTGTATGCACAATTATGTGCGGATTTCCCATAGGGCTTGGAAGGCTATATCCTAGAGCGGCAATTTATTGGGTGGGTGGCAATTTTTAGGGGAGGCAATTTGTTGGAGTGTGTGCGTTTCACCTTTTTCCATAGCAAACTCCTTCCTGTAGTGTTGCGTTGTCGTTGCGACGCGAGATCACATGACGTCACGTTGCCATGAAAATGCGGCATCGCATCCCGCCCGGGCGTCTGTTGCCATGACAATGCAGCGTTGTGATGTCATGACATCGTACGCTGAGGAGGGCCGCCCCCAAGCCTACAGGCGCCAAAATGCCAAATCCGCCACTGGTCACAATGTTAATGTAACCAGACATACCGGTTTCAGAGTGCACTTTTCCCTCCACCCCAGACCCATAACTATCAAACCCAAACCCATAACTATGTGCCACCCCCCTCCCCCAAGCCCATACTTCTCTCGTCCCATAACTGCCCTCGTAGGCCCAGAACTCCTCGCACTCCCACAGCCCATATTTCCTTCTACCCACAAGGCCTATAACCAGTGGTCGACAAATCACCAAAAAATCTACTCGCCGAACAAAAAAATCTACTCGCCACCTGGTACCACACGTGTGCTGCTTGGGCCAATAGGAGCTCGCCACGATGTTAAATCCACTCGCCCGGGGCGAGCAAATGTATAGGTTTGTCAACACTGCGCTATAACTATCGCCTCTCCCCCCAGGCCCATAGCTATCACCCATAAGGCCCATAACTGTTCCCCCCAAAGCCTATAACTATCCCCTCCAAGAGCCATAACTAGCCTCCAGCCCCGAAGCCCATACCTCCTTCTGCCCCCTCAAGATTACAATGATCAAACGTATTTATTAAACAAATCAAGAATGAGTACATAGGTAATAGGTAAGTAGTATTAAAAATGATATAACGAAGAAGTGATCTGAAGACCAGAACAATGTAAACCTGTAATAACCCCGGTTCCATGACCGGCTTTTCTTCCAGCCATTAGCTGGATAACCAGTGCCCTGACTTACATTTTCAGCGCAATGTGCTATGTGCCAACATCTTCCGACTGCAAAACCAGGGCAAAATTGGTGCAAAAACACTGAACCTGAGTTATAAAAGCAAAGCATGTCATCCTTCTCTTTGGGAATGATTTTATTAAACACATATGGGGCAGCTTTATTGCCCCAGTTGTGCAGATGGGATAATTTGATAAATAAACCCACAAGACACCATGGGGCTTCTGACCTAAGATCATATTTGAATTTGTTGGTGCCTCAAAATTTTTGTGCCAAGTAGTAGAAAAATTAACAAAATGTCATATGGGGGTTTATACACGACATGTCATTTGTTGTTCGAAATTCATTTTGAAGCATTGCATTGTGTTGAATACCTGATTGATACAACTGCATTAACTAGTATTACTAATGTAGCCCTGGTAAGAATTTGGGCTATATGTCTTTCCTCCTACTGGTGTAAGTCCTGCTAAGCGCAGGCTGCCAGTAGTTATCATGGGTTTCCCCCGCTTCAAGCCCTGGCCTGATTGGTGGAGGTAGGCACCCTGACCCTGTGTCTAAGGCAAGAACCCCAGAAGCCTGTCCCTGTTGTCCCCCATACCATCGCGGGAGACTCAGGCCCTCCTGTTCCTCACAGGTATGCACCACCTAGACACATGTAATCAGCCCTCATTACACCCTAGGGGTCCGATCTGCGACGGGGGGGGGGGTGGTAGATGGGTTACATTTGGAGGCGAGCTGCTGAGATCCAGAAACAGGACAGGCTTTCAGCGAAACAGAGCAAGTGCTGCAGAAAGTAGGGCGCAAATGCACATCAGGGGTAGTCAGGAGAGTATGTCCTCTCGCACAGTACGCCCTGGGTGCCCTAAGAGGGTGTTGTAAGAAGGGTATCTGGCTATAGCTGTTCTAGTCCCTTGGGGCAGATAGTGTGAGGCAACTGGGGGAGGGGTTAGCCTGTTAACTAGTCCAGGGACCAAGGCCCAGGGTCTGCACTATGTGTGGCCAAAAGTAGGAGACGCCCGTACTTAGGGCGATGCCCGGGTACACTAGCCAGCACCCACATAAAACACACCACAGAGTACTTGCAGGAACCGTCAGCGAGTGCAGTGCACAGAGAAGGAGTTCTGCCTAGCCTGGGGTATGCCATACATCATATCAGTGGGTAAAGCAATCAGAGAAAGCATGCAGAGAGTATCAGTGAGAACAGTCAGTGTCTAGGAACGAGTTGACACTGAGAATAGAGACAGTATACATTTGGAGGGCTCACTAAAGATGGCGGCCACCAAAACATTTGCCCTGCGGGGCAAGAAGGAGTAAAAAATGGCGACAGCAGCGTCATTCACGGCCCAGCAGCTAGCAGCCGTCCCAAAATGGCGACTACCGCCAAGCCTGGATCATGCACGTGCCGCGTGCAAGCAAGCTGCAAGAGAAATGTGGCGAGAGATGTGCAGGGGTTTGGCGCCAAACCCAGATCCCCTGCAGAAGGAGTGGAGCGGCGCGAAAGCCGAAATCCCACCCACTTGTGCAGTGACTGTCCGACAGAAGAAGCCACGTCACGCAGAGAGAGAGAGTGCCCCTCCTCTAGTTTCCACCAGAGGGAGGGGCACTGCAAGAGCCAATCAGAATCGTCCTCTCCAGAGAAAGGAGGGACAGGAAGTGAGAGGGAGGAACTTCACTTTTGTCTGACAATTGAAGAGCAAGGAGCTAAAGGACTGAACTGTTCAACCCCCGTGCCAAAGATGTCTGAATTAAACATGACACCCTTTCAGTTTCCAGGAGGCTTCCTGGTTGTGGAGGTTGACGGCCGAGAGTATCTCCGGTGCCTGTGCGTACACTGCAGGACACCCGGACCGGCCCCAAGCACGACAGCACGATGCCCTCAATGTGGCACGTTCTACCTATGGCCTGTCGGTCCATGGCCTATGATCAAGACCCCGCAGAGTGCCTCCCCAGGAACTCTAACGGAGGTGGCGGAGACGGCGGAGAAGGCTGCCCTGGTTCCCTGTATCACCACTGAGGTGGGAACCAAGGCCCAGCCAACCAAAGAACCAAGAGATGTACCGGCGGAGAAGAGCGTGACCGCAGTGGAGGTACCAGAGCGGGCCCATTTCGTACCCATACCCACTGGCGGTGCGGCAAAAGACCCAGGTGACTCCCTAGCAGTGGAACCGGCAAAGGCGTCTTCGGAGGAAGAAGGTGGCCTATCATCGGTGGCGATGCGCCTACCGGCGAACCACCCCAGCTGTAACAAAGATGGCGGTCCACTTACCGGAGAGAGGGAGCAGACGAGTCCGGACATCCACCGACGGCGGAGACGGGATCCGAGACGGCTCCGGAGGAACCAAAGATCACCAGCCGGCAGCGGAGCGGTAAGGAGACACCCCCACCCCCTTACTCCCGCCAGGGAAAGACGGAACCTGCAGAGGGTGAGAGAGAGAGGCTTGCAGCCTACCTGCCCGTCCACGGACCGGTTGACCCACCACCGCCCCTTCCGGTCCTCGACGCACTTCCGGTGCAAGACCATGGAGCGGATGGAGATTCCGCGGGCACCAGTGATGACGTCACTTCCGGGTCCGCCTGGAAAAGAGGCCCGGGAGCGTTGTTCTCCCCACGGAGAGCAGCCATGGCAGCTGCACTTGCCACACTCAAGGCCCAAGGCGTTTACAGAGGAGCACGAAGTGCGCTGGAGAGGGCAAGTCGAAAGATGCCCACTGGTCGCGGCATTGCCCGACTTCTGGACACTAGAACGGACATTGCCGATGCCCCAGTCCCTACCCCTAGCGCCATTGCCCCGGCCACTGCCCCGTCACGAGTTGAGACACCGGGCCCTAGCGGGGATAAGCTAACTAAGAATCCCAAGTACTCTATAGATTGGAGGGATTGGGAGCTCAGTGACGAAGGGTCTGATGGGGAGATGCCGTATGATTGTGTGATTCATGTACCTAATCCTGTGCCTTTTTCGCCTGTACATAGAGGTAGGGCCCGAGGGTCCCAGACTACTGCAGAAGCAGGGCCTGTGAGTAAGGTGGTCCATAAGATGAACCCCACCATTTACACCGATGATACCAGAAGTAAACGCAGGGGCTCGCACTCTACTGAGGCGGCCACGTCAGGTGTGTCCTCACGAGTGGAATCCGATGCAGGTACCAGTGAAGGGTCAGGGTATGAGCACCAAGATAAGTGGTGGGCCCCGCTATTTACAGGATACCACAAGGGTATGGACCGTACGCGGTTCCTGTTAATAAAGAATAATATAGTCAACCATTGGTGGGCTTTAGGTGTCTTTTCTCCCCAGGAGGTGGCAGATGAGTTGGAGTTTCGTTACCAGGAGATTGAGCAGAAGAACATCCTTCCTAAGGGGGCTGCCATACTGTATGATGATGTTGCCCCAGAGGAGCCTGAGTTTTGGGTACTGCCAAGCAGGGTGGGTAACCGTAAACTTACCAAGCTTAGAAGAGCAGACAGAGCCATAGTGGCCAGGTATAGACAGTCTCATGGCTATGAGTTTCCCTATGTGCCTGAGCCTATAATGCAGGAAATAGAGGAGCAGAGAGATACCTGGCTCCGGGAAGCAGTTATGGAGTACTTACGAACTCGGTTCGGTAAGGAGGGTTATCACAACGAAGAGAAAATCTGTGATGTTATTCGGGCATGGAGCATTGGGAGAAGCATCTACATGCATAGTGTAGTGTATCGGCCGGAGTATGGGTCGTACAGCCGTACTATGTAAAAGTTACGGATCACAATGGGCGGGAAGTTAGGAAGCCTGACCCGCGTCATTATTATTAGTAGGTTCTCCAGGTTGGGAGTTACTGTCTATTTGTTATTCGCCATCCAGGTGGAATAGTCTGATGTTTGAACACTAACCATTAAATGTGTTTGTTTTCCAGATTGTTCACCTGCAGGATGGTGCTGCTAAAATTAGGTCCAAGTGGGGACCATTGGATTCCACCTGAGGGAGAGTGTATGTCTTTCCTCCTACTGGTGTAAGTCCTGCTAAGGGCAGGCTGCCAGAAGTTATCATGGGTTTCCCCCGCTTCAAGCCGTGCCCTGATTGGTGGAGGTAGGCACCCTGACCCTGTGTCTAAGGTAGGGGACATAGAGGAGGGGCCTGCCAAAGTCATAAAGGGCAGTGCACAGCCAATTTAGTCAGTCTAGCAGAGTCCTATGTTGAGAGTGGAGTGATGTATTACATTTGGAGGAGGAGCTCAGGCAGGACCTGAGTAGAGCTTATAGAACTGTGGTGGACCAGTGCCCCTCGCCCTGCCTAGGGGGTGAGGGAAGAGCTAGCCCCACCCTGAGTGTCTGTACCTTGGGATGGTGGCAGGGAACAGTGAGAGTCCCAGACAGCCCATCCTGAAGGGGAACAGTCTGGAGGAGGAGGAGGAGGAGAGGATCTACTGTACCTAAGTACTGCTGCTGCTGTATGCTGTGTGCTGCTGTGTGGACAATAAAGTGGTGCTTGTTTTACCAAAGACTGAGACTGAAATCTCTCGCTCCATTGTGGGGGCTTCTCTGGAAGGATTTCACCCTACTCTGATAGGGCTTGCCAGAGATGGAGGCGCTGTATTACCACTAAAAGATGAAGGCAAGAACCCCAGAAACCTGTCCCTGTTGTCCCCCATATCATCGCGGGAGACTCAGGCCCTCCTGTTCCTCACAGGTATGCACCACCAAGACACATGTAATCAGCCCTCATTACACCCTAGGGGTCTGATCTGCGACCGGGGGGGGGGGGGGAAGGGGGTAGATGGGTTACACTAAATATACATTATTCGTGGAATATTATACATATTATAAAGAGGAGAAGAAGTGGCACTCAAGTGGACTGTCACTAAAATAGAAAATGTGATTTTTGCAGTGATCTCTCCATAAATAAATGTTCTTTTTTTGTGAAAGGCCATGAGTGCCACTCCTCTTCCTTATGGATTATCGGCAGTCTGTGTGGTTGCATGCTACATAGTTACTGTACATAGTAGATGAGGTTGAAAAAAGACGTGTCCATCAAGTTCAACCTATGCTAAATTTAGACAACAGATACTTTATCCTATATTTATACTTCCTTTTTGGTCCAGAGGAAGGCAAACAAAAAAAAAACCAGTGTCCACCTATCTCATAAGGGGAAAAATAAATTCCTTCCTGACTGCAAGAATTGGCAATCAGATTACTCCCTGGATCAACATCCTTCCCATGTTTACTTGGTCCCGCTGTTGCTGAGTACCTGTGGGAGTTTGTTCCAAGTAACATGAGTGCACCATTCCTTGGAATATTGTATACAGTACAATATGGTTGATACATAGAAACGTAATTATGCGCTAAAAAACAAACATGTTGGCGGACAATTTTGACTCACATTTTTTTTGGTTTTAGCACATACTATTAAGATCTATACGCCAATTGCATTGAGAAAAATTAGGCTTGAACGTAGACACACAAAAGCGCAATAAAGGTTGAGATTTCCGTGCGTCAATTTGTACACCACAAACGCCATGTGCAATGCTTATATAGCACCCTTGTTAATTTACCCCAGTGAGTCATGGCCCCTACAGGTAGTATAGGGGTTAATTCTTCCCTAGGCCTTAGTTGTTACAATTTGTATATCTAATATGTTTCAAGTTAAAGGTTAGTGTCTGACACCATAGTTCTGGAAAATATCAGAAGGTCGCCTGATATGGGGTGACGTGATTATAATATTTAGCCCACCCTTTAGTGCTGCAACAGGCGTCGGTATCTAGGGTTTATAAGGATCCAGCCTTGGATCCCAGGAGGTTCCAGAGGAGGGTGGTCTCCAGGCTCTCCTAACCTGTAAGGAGGACATCTTTTATTGTTTTTAGTATTAGGGCAAGTTTCCCAGTGTTAGGGGGGGACACCTTAGAGACCGGGGTTCAACTGCAGAAGAAAGCAGTTCCCTATCTACTTATGGAAGAAGTCCTGGAAGGGTCCGCCAGGAGGTACAGGGAGGCAGTTTCCCAGATCTGTCTTGGACAGGGCAAATGGGACTTATAGAGAGATGAGCTGCCACAAGTCCCATAGTGTGAGGAATTTGATTTCAACATCTCAAAGTACTAAAAACCTGTCCTGTTGCTGCTACCAGTTTATGTTGCAATAAACCATTAAAAGTTCCTGGCGCCCTTTCCTTTTGTTCTAGTCCTTGCCAAGAGCCCGCACGAACCTACCCAGCACCCTGAGAAGAACGCAACTGCACAGCACCTTAAGCAGAATTCCTATTTAATGAGACACCCCTACAAGACTGAGACTGACATATTTTACATGTGCACCCTGTCCTTCATGCCGGAGGGGGATACGGGTGTTACACGTACAACACTGGCTGCCCTTAGTGCACCTTACTAATGCATTGACTCCATGGAGGGTCGTTTATGTAGGTCTCCCGGCTATAAACCTGGAGTAAAACCAGTGCATCATCAAAGAAATGTCTTTAACAAAGAAAAGCACAGCACTAAATACACCAAAACCAAATCTCCCATGGAAGTAGTATACATTTGGTGCTATGAACTAGATTAAAACCTTAGTAAATGATTCATTACAGGTGGATGGTGAGATGGACATTTGACACTATCAATATTATTATAGTATTTATCAGTAATAATAGCATGGTGTGAATGCAACTGTGTGGGATTGTCAATAAAAGACATCTAAAATATTCAATGAGGCAACTCCTACCAGTGTATGAACTATATACTGCATACATGTAGCATTTTTCTCCACGATTGTGGGCAAATCTTGCACATGGGCTTCACAGACAATATAGCCGTTATAAGCCCTGGTCTGAAATTGCCATTGACTTTATCTCTAAGATATCCATTGTTCCAAATTAACAATGTTAAGGTCTACTAGGCAGTAAAGACACTTGTCTTGAATTTTAAAATACAATATGCACTTATTTGTGACTCTACTGACTGCTGTTAGGAGGTGGGGTGGCATTCCCAGAGGAAAGTTGACAGGAAATAACCCTGCACACCTAATATTAAAACAAGGTGTGGTTTACTTTTAGGGACATTTAGGAGACACCCAATCTCAAAATAGGTGCTCCTGTTTCATTTCCTGTATCACATCTAATTACATATCAGGAGTGCCACAAGTCACACTTGAAGACAAGGAATGCAAGGGTTCAATATGCCTAAAAAAAAGTCTGACACAACCAGTATGCAAAGTTATGACGCACATAAATCTCTGTAGTAACATAGGTCTCTCTTTATGATATTTCCTCTTCTCTCTATGCAGTGGAAGAAATACATAAGACAGTATAATATTCGTAATGTAGGAACTGCTGATAGGGTTTACCTTGATGGGGTTGCAGACTTAAAATGTTTTGGATAAAGGATTGGACTAAAAAAATATGGATAAAATACAAAGAAAATACATAGAAATGTACGGAATAATATGTAGCAATGGGGTTTTCTTGTCTTTAAACTAGCTCATTAGCACACCAATTGACAAATATATAGGGGCCTATTCTAGTAGCCTTCATTAGAAAACAATCGCTGGGCCGGTTACGCCACCAGTTGTGTCAGTGTAGTTACCGCGGTATTCAGAAAGCTCCGAATACCTGTGATAGCAAAATTATCAAAACTGGCAAGTAGCTGTAGGGCCACCGGGAGACCTGCAGTGATCTGGCCTGCACATATCTCGCGATCGCAAGATTTTAATAAAAAATGTCAATACTAGTGTACGTGAGCAAGGGGTCTCCAGAGCAGAACCATGTTTATTTCAGGTCTGGGGACCCCCTGCTTTCCGAGATACATGCCCCGTTACGGGGTGACGGTATCTCCTATGCATTTAAATGCATAGGAGATACCCGCACTCCATAATGGGACCTGTATCTCGGGAAGCAGGGGTTCACCGGACCTCAAATCGACAAGGTTCTGCTCTGGAGACCCCTGCTCATGCACACTAGTATTACATTTTTTATTAAAACAGCTTCATTACCTTAGCGGCTAGCCGCTAACGCAATGGAGGGATTCAACCTCAGTAGCCTGTTTATTGGGGGCAGAGGAGGTGAATGAAGGGGGTAGTAGCTCCAGGGTGGGTGGTTAGGCCTGCCTGGAAGGTTGCGGGAGGAGTTACCCCCTTCACTACCATAACGGTGGGAACCACTACTGTAATGAAGGGGTTAACCAGTCCCGCTACCATCCGGTAGGCCTAAACATCCATATTTGAGGCTACTACCTCCTTCACCCAATCCCTCTACCCACAATAAACAAAAATACACACAACCCTACAATTCACCTCCTCTACCCCCAACAACCCCCCAAACACATACAGTACAGTAATGGGCAAAATTACTATTATCCACATATGGATAATAGTGCATTTGCCCATTCTAAAATCAAACATTAGCCAGCCAGCATAAATAAAGTAAATAAAACTTTCTACTTACCCCTGCCATCATTAAGGGCATCCTCGTCGGCATACTCCAGGTCCATGTCCTCCGTTGCTAGCAAGAGAACATGAAAAAATACAATCTAATGGCCCCTAACCCCTTAATCACCTTAGCGATTAATAATTGCTTTAGTAATTAAGGGGTTAACCCACCCTCCCCACTACCCACCCTCCCCCACTACCCACCCGGGAGCCTAACCACCAACCCAAGGGCCACTATACCCACCCTCTACCCATTGATTGGCATAGTGGTACATCATACCCGTATAATATGGGCATGATAAGCCACTATAGCACTCAATGGCCAACCTATTAAAACAATCAAGAACAACAATACACAACAATGTATTAAAAAAAAAATGGGAACCACGCTCACACCGCGTTATAAGCGGATCCGCGTTGTAGCGGATTGTGCTATAACGGGGTTGAGCTGTATATATGTATGTGTGTATATACACACTGTATATATAATAAAAAACAAATACTTGATACCGTTCTGTGGCGGTATGATGTTTTTAAACAAAATGCTTTTATTTGTGCGAGCTTTCGAGATACACTGATCTCTTCTTTGGACGATGTTACAATGAATAAAGCAAGAAAAGTTTTACTTTAAAATAGCCTGGAATGTTATCTGTTGATTAAACCTATCTCTCCCCCCTGTGCAGTATGCGATTTATGACTTTAGGTGTTAAATGGTCCCTGAATGTTTGTGATGTAAGAGTGTGTGTGTATATGTGTAAATATAAATTTATAAAGCGCCCACAGTGTATACAGCGCTTTACAAAAGGTGTGTGTGGAGGGAGAGTGTTGGTGGGTGTTGAAATGTAAGAGGGGGTTGCATTACTATAAATGTGTGTGGATACTATGTTGTTCCTATTGTTATATAGGGATAGAATTACATTGTACATTTGTATGTGTAAGAGATAGATGTGTGTGCATTCATATAGCGCAGTATTTATAGACATAGGATTTAGCACTCATGGGAAGAGAGTTGTCTTGTATAGTGGCTCATGAAAATGCTGTCTCGGTTTAGGCCACTGGTCAGTGCTAATCCCATGTCTATAAATACTGCGCTACTGTATATGAAAGCACACACACCTTGTCTAGGGTGACTACGTGTGGTGCGTTACCGGAGGCCTGATGCTCCGCTGCAGGAAGCCTGGGGTGTACCTGATTCGTTCTGGTGACAGTGCCTCCACCTGTGAGTGATCCTAGCAGTGCTGGATAACCCCTTCATAGGACCCAATACAATTAATACACACACGGTATATAATAACAGGCTTACTGAACAGAGATATAATAGTAACACACTAACACATCTCATGCAGGCCTCGCACGGCCTTACCCCACACAATACCCCAATGTACTGAGGTGCCCTGGGCACCCAACCACGCGGTGTCCAAAGGAGCCACAACCCACCCCAAGTGTGCAGTAGCGCTACCCACAGAACGTGTGTGATTTGTTGGTGCACTTGATGAGTTGGATACCTGCTCTAGATACTGCCGGGCGTTGATAAGATCAGTCTGTCCCACGTGGTCGGCGTCCGCCTCTGCATGGAATGGACTCCAGCTGGAGTGTCCCACCGTTAGGAGAGTCTCTATATCTTGCGGTGGTTGTGTGGACCCAGATCACAGGTTGCAAGTACTGCGTGGCATCGCTGCAGTGTCCTTAACACTACAATCTAATGGGGAAATGTCCCTATCTGATGGGCCAGTCCCTAAAGCACCCACAAGCTGTTTGGGTCTCAGGGCCTACCGGGGGCCTAAGGGGGCAAGCTAGGCCTAGTCCAGGGAAGCACAGCCTGACTCTTCGCGGTCCAAGCACGCCAATTGCAGCCCTATTGGCGGTTATGTGCCACGTAATGCCAGCCCCTAAGACTCATGGGACACGTAGTCCCTGCGTGGAGCCTATCTTTAACATGACTGCCGCTCGCGCCACACTACGCATGCACCCGGCGCCTCTGTAAGATGGCTACCGCACCTCGGATCTCTGCGCATGCTTAATTCGTGAGTGCGCATGCGTGATTCGTGAGTCCGCATGCGCGGCTATCAGCAAGGTGGCGGCGAAGACCTCCGGCGACTTGCTCACCACTCCAACTGCCGCAACTGCATCAGAGGTAACCGGGGAGCCAAGGGGGACCTGGCTATATACACATACAAATGTACAATGTAATTCTATCCCTATATACCAATAGGGACTACATAGTATCCACACACCCCCCCCTAACACATACAGTACAGTAATGGGCAAAATTACTATTATCCAGATATGGATAATAGTGCATTTGCCCATTTTAAAATAAAACCAGGCAGCATAAAGTGAATAACATTTTCACTTACCCCTGCCAGCCTGCCAGGATAAAGGGCGTCCTCATCTCATCACCGACCATGTCCTCCGTTGGCATCCTCATCAATTTCCATGTCCTCCGTTGGCAGCAAAAATACAATAAAAAATACAATCTAATGGCTCCTAACACCTTAATCACCTTAGCAGTTAGTAACCGCTATAGTAATTAATGGGTTAACCCACCCTCCCCCGCAACCCACCCGGGAGGCATAACCAACCCTTCCCGGGGCAATTACCCCCACCCTCCACCCCCGCTACCCATTGATTGGCACATTGTTAAAGCATGCCTGTATAATATGGGTATGCTTTGCCACTATAGCAATACATGGTGAAGATAAAATAAAGCAGGCACAAAATAGAACACATTACATTAAAAATATACACATTACAAATGCCAAGAAACCCAATGATTTGCACAGTGGTACATCATGCCCATATAATATGTCAATATGTCAAAAACAAGATGTCTGCCATCACATGGTTTACTCCAACCAATCAGATTGTGAGATACCATGTGAGGCAGATTGTGAGATACCATGTGAGGTATATCCCCAATCTGATTGGTTGTAGTAAACCATGTGACGTCACAACTTTCGATGACGTTAAATCCTTTCCAAAAATGTACTCTGTCACATAGTTTACTACAACAAATCAGATAGGGGATATACCATGTGATGCCTCAAATGGTATATCTCACAATCTGATTGGTTGGAGTAAACCATGTGACGGCAGACATCTTGTTTTTGGTGACATCATAAAGGGGGGAAGCTCAGCCTTCCTGATTGGCTGGCTTCCCTCCTCTTACATGACGTCACATCCTAAAAATAAAAAATAAAAGAGGTTCTGTCACATAGTACATCGTCCAAAAGGATTGGAGATGTGTCATTTGACAGTAAAATGTAACATCACAGGCATTATATAAGGCTTGTTGCGTCTCATTTGACCTCAAGAAGCCGACAGGACTACTTCTGCCCCCTGGAATGGATTACAATACAGAAGAGAAGACTGAAGAAAAGAAGAAGCAACTTACCAGAAGATGAGGATAATGGTATCTTTGGTCGAGAGCTTCCTGAGATCCCAGGAATCGGGGGGTGAAGCCATCTAAAGGTAACAAAAACATTGAATGTGTGTAAATTTTATTTTACATGTATTTTGATTGTGGTTTTTAATTTTTAATTTTTTGCATGGCCATTGCTTGCCAATGTATTTATCTATGTCCCTCTAGGGCTATAGATAAATACAGTGACAAGCAATGCATTTTTTGGCAAATGCTTGCTTTTATTTGTTTTAAATGTATTTTTGTTGTTTGCTTTGTACCAATCTTGTGTTTAATAATAATAATAATAATAATAATAATAATATGTTCTTGTATAGCGCTGCTAGTTTTACATAGCGCTTTACAGAGACATTTTGCAGGCACAGGTCCCTGCCCCGTGGAGCTTACAATATATATTTTTTGATAAAGTGAAGATAAAGTGACTTGCCCAAGGTCACAAGGAGCCGACACCGGGAATTGAACTCAGTGCCAGTCAGTGTCTTTACTCACTGAGCAACTCCTTCTCCCTGATGGGCTTGATGTACCACTGTGCCAATCAATACGTAGCGGGAGTGGAGGTAGTTGTCATGGGCAAGGTGGTTAGGCCTCCCGGGTGGGTAGCGGGGGAGGGTGGGTTAACCCCTTAATTACTATAGCGGTTACTAACCGCTTCGGTGATTAACGGGTTAGGGGCCATTAGATTGTATTTTTGATTGTACTGTTGCTGCCAACGGAGGACAAGGACGGTGATGAGCATGAGGATGCCCTTGGCCCTGGCAGGGGTAAGTGCAAGTTTTATTTACTTTATGCTGGCTGGTTTATGTTTTATTTTAAATGGGCAAATGCACTATTATCCATAACTGGAAAATAGTAATTTTGCTCATTACTGTGAGACCTGTTGCATAGAAATAGTCAGTTAAGAACTACAATAATAGATGTAGTTGTTAGAAAGGGACAAATGTAGAGTCATAGTAACAGTTTAATATGTGTTAAATATAGTGATAGAACCCAGTTACAATAGTATGGGGATGGATAACCCACGTTGATATCAAGTGATGTGCCTCCTCAAGGGGGAGAGGAAGATATATATTTATATATAAATTGAACCTGTTAATAAAGAGTATTTTTTATTAAAAACTACAAAACTCCTGGTTCCCTTCCTTTACCATCTGGAAGAACCATGCCCAGCCTGTAAGAACCACCAAGTTGAACTAAGGTATGCACCCCGAGATGTTTGGTTACCCACATGTTGTAAACTCCCTTATCAGCCGACTCAACTGGATCCAGTGGTGTTTTTGTATGGAAAAAGATCCTGATGCCCTAAGAAAAGAAAACTGTATTTATATCTAAACTGCAAAAATATATTTCGCTTGAAATAAATAAATATATTCTAGAAAAAGCCTTTTCAGATGAAACAGACATGATTACCCCCAGAAATAACGTGGTAAATACCTCATGCCTTAAGGGGATAAAGTATTGTTTTCAATGGTGGTTACAGTAACACCTGCGGTAATAATGGCGAGTGAAAAAAGACACAAACTCTACACCGTAAAGAGTACAGCAAATATATTTTTTTATGTCGTTACGCAGAATCCATGGCAGCAGTGAAAGCATTATATGCTGAGTGATTATGGGGAAAGACAGGTTTGAGGACCTGTCTGAGACATGTGAATGAGCTCACAAGTGGTATTTTTATTTGCTATAATCCCTACATAAAGTGTGTTGTTGATCTCTATAAAACTGGTGCCAGGTCTCTGAGTACCCACACAAAAGTAGGTCAGACTTGAACTGCTTGGGTGATGTACAGATGAAGTCCTGGGTTCGGTCGCCCTCTCTTTGCGGGTCCCGCACGGTATCCTCCCCCGCATTAAAACTTTGCGCGCGGCTTTCCCTGAAATTTTGAAAGAAGGCAGAAAATGGAGTTGTGTTGTCTCCAATACCGGCCAGAAACGCACGTCCGTGAACGCGAGTTATTGTGTCTTAAAAATCTACAGTAACTGCAATGTAACCCATCACTTATTCCGGTTCTTGGGCGCACTATCAGATATCACACGGATATCACGGATATCACCGATAGATTTATGTACTGTAGGTGTATTTAATTGAAATGTAAAGAGTAAAAACTTGAACAAACAAAAAAGTTTTTTTTAGACTGCATCTGTGAACTAATAAAGCAGTTGTTCTCAAACTTTTTTGAGCAGTGCCACCCCTGGAGGATTTAAAAAAAATCTTGGGGTACTCCTGCTCATCAGACCTCACTCCCCCCTTCTCATTCACATGTCCCGCACTCTCCCACACACCTAAAACATGTCAGCTGAGCAGCAAGTGCTCCCGTGCTTTCTGGAGGCACGAAGCTTGTGATCCGCCTCTCCTCTCTATCCTCTTGTTACGGACTCAGAGAGTACAGGCGGATCACGTGCTCTCTGTCGCCGGATGGCACAGGATGAGTCCACTGAGCATCTGGTAGAGTGTTCCCCCCCGGTTTAAATTTATGATATTTAAAGTTTGAAAATAGTTTTTTCAGCAGGTGTGCAGTACTCAGATAAACCAGAGACCTTTCATTCAGGATGACCAACCACCCTACGGACGTCCACAGACAACATCAGAGATAAAGATGACAAGGGGACCAGGCAGACACAGACTCCCCCACAAAGCACAGCTCACATCTGATCCAGATATCTCCCAGGAAGATTTTTTTCACATTGATTTTTCCCCACTGAGGGGTTTAGTGTTTTTTTTTCTTCAGGGGCAGTAGTCACTATTTATTTATTTTTTAAATGATTTACCAGGAAGTAATACGTTGAGAGTTGCTGCTCATTTTCAAGTATGTCCTGGATAAATACATGGTTACATTAAGTGAACAGGGTTATACATTATATATGTAGCCCCCTGTAAACAGCTCAGGCTATACCTATCTTCCTTCTACTGTGATAAGCCCTGTTAAGATCAGGCGCCAGTAATCATCATGGGTTTTCCCCCTTCATAGCCCTATCCTGAGTGGTAGACGCAGGCCTGGACTCTGCTGCAGGCGTGAGCAAGAGGGGAGGTTCTGCTGACACCATGAGGGGCGGGGCTAGCTCTATATTTAGCAGCCAACTCCGGTGAGTGGGGACGGCTTTTTCTTGTTCTTTCGTTTCGAGAGAGTAATTAGGAAGAGTTCGAGTGAACAGTGATATTGAGAGTCTAGAGTTGCCGGTTATTATGCCGTGAGCCACGAATCCTACGGAACGGTCCGAGGAGTATCAGGAGGCTGCGGGCTCCCCGGCGCAGAGTGCCGGAAGAGAGAGAGAGAGAGGAACTGAAACGATAAACGTCTATAGGTAGAGCTGATAGAATTATAGACTGGTGGACCAATGCCCTCACGCCACTGCCAGGGGTGATGGGGGAGAATTCAAGACCCACCTTGAGGCTAACCTCGGAGGTGGGCCACGGGGTATTGAAGCCCTAGCTCAGACCATCCTGTCGGAAGAGTGACTTGGAGGGAAGGAGAGGAGGTGAGCGGGTTGTATCTCGCCCTGGCGATTGTATTGCGGCTGCTAAAAGCCTTATCGTTGGGATATCGTTGCTCTGTCAAATAAAGAGACTGTTCTGCACCCGTAAAGACTGTGTGTGACTTGGAGAGTATAACCCTGGGACCCGAGGGGTTCTTCTATACCGGTCCTGTCCCATTACCCTGGGAGTATAGAAGATGGAGGCGCTGCACCACTAAGAGATCATGGAGGCTACCACCCCAGAAGGCCGGTCCTGGCTCCCCCACAACACCGTGGGAAGCTCAGGCCCTCCTGTTCCTAACAGGTACGCACCACACCGCATGTAATCAGCCCCATGTACCCTAGACACCACCGTAGAGTCTGGGGGGGGGGGGGGGGGAAGCAGTGTTACATATATAAAGAAATTGCATGAACAGTTAAGGATAAAATATGTTATAGGCGTATGTAACAATTACAGACCAGATTAAAATGTGCGACAGCTTGTTCAGATAGGGGGGAGCTTGTCCAGAAAGTATTTGAAGTCAAGACTGCCTAATCCGATTGCCAATTCTTGGAGTCAGGAAAGAATTTATTTTCCCCTTATGAGATATCATTGGAGGATATTTCACTGAGGTTTTCTGTTTGCCTTCCTCTGGATCAATATACTGTAAGTATGGATATAGGATAAAGTATGTGTCGTCTAAATTTAGCATATGTTGAAGTTGATGGATGTATGTCTTTTTTCAACCTCATCTACTATGTAACTATGTGAAACACCCTTATCTCCCCCCGCCCCCAGCTGCCGGGATTGTGTGTATAAAATAACCATTGAGTTAGATACAGTATACAGTCTTTCGCCTACTCAAAGGCGTGTTAGCTCAGCGGTTTACCTGTCTTCTCAGGGTATCATTAATGGTATTCGGTCCAAGGCTGCAGTGAGGAGTGATAAATAAAATAGAGAAGGCTCCAGGAACTGTTAACTGATGGTCTTTATTTCTTAACAGCAGAATTATTAATCAGGACAGGTTTTCAGCATATCTGAATATGGTGTCACACCTTAGGCATTCTTCACTCTGAAGTCTTGGATAGAGTTGCTCTCTAGCCCTTCTGTGATAGTATCCTACATTTTACAGTCACCCAGTCATACACATTTTAGCAGGGTGCTGCATATGTGTAACACAGTTCCCCCCCCCCCCCCCCCCTCTGGGGATGCACTGCATTACTGTCTGTGTTAGTGTGGTGCTGAGGCATACCTGCTGGTTCTGGAGAGCTGAGTAGCTGCGATGGTAAGGGGCAACAGGACAGGCTTTTATGACAGGACAGATTAACTTTGTGCCTAGACTCAAGTGATGGCCAATCTAGTTATTTGAGCATTTCGGTGATGTATGTTGTAGTTACATAGGAGGACAACGCGGCATATTGAATTGTAGACGGTGTCTAATTTGCTAAGGTGTGTTTGGGGTGCTGTGCCATATACTATGTCCCCATAGTCTATAATTGGTATTAGTATCTGCTGTGCGATGCGCTTTCTGACCAGCGGGCTTAGAGAGAATTTGTTCCTATGAAGTACACCTAGTTTGGCATAGGTTTTGGATTTCAGGGTATCAATGTGCATCCCAAATGTTAAATGGGAGTCAAATCATATGACCCGATATTTAAAACTAGCCATTATAGCGTGATACTGCACTCTTATCACTGCTTTGTGAATAGCAGAGTAGGCAGTATCACGCTATAAAGGCATTTATCACTCTTTAAACCACTTATCACTGCTTTGTGAATAGGCCCCATAGTGTAGTATTTGGGAGTATATTGTTGGTATCAAATAATGGTAAGATATGCAGATACAGCAAGATAATAAAAACAAGCATGCAGGTCTAAAAGCCATTAGGTGAAATCCCCAGGATCAGGCCAGCATTCAGCCAGGAAATAATAAAAAGGTTTAACATAGCAAAGTGGTGCACGTGTCACTTTGCATCACTATATAATGTATAGCAATATATCCTGAGAAATGCATAAACAGGGGCCCCTTCCATGTCAGAAGGACCATGACCCTTCTGATGCCAATGCAATGCAACTTCCTCTAGAAGCTAAGGGCTGTTATATTCAGGATGCGGCCGTGCGTTCCTATGCGAACGCGCGTGCACCGTGCCGCATGCTTTTCCTGTATATAGTGCCGGGAGCTGCAGGTAATGTATATGTGTGTATGTGTTTGTTTGTATGTATGTGTGAGTATATGTGTGCTAAGTGAAGGTGAAAAACGGCGCTAACTCTATTAGTGTTTCACTAAAATCTATACAGTGAGTGGTATTAGCAAAATCTATTGATTTAACAATAATAAAAAAAAAAAAAAAAACGTGCTCAAAACGTGCAAGTGATATTTAAAAGGTTCAAACCCCCTGCTCAAACCCAGCTGGTAGGGACTGGTTTCGCTAGTCCCGCAAATCGTCACTTTCGTTGTATTCCAGGGGGAGCATGGAGGGAGATAGAACAAAAGAAACAAAAAAACAATCTAAGTGTAGACAGTTTTTAGATTTGTAAAATTAAATGTCTTGTCTTGGCTCGTATGTTGTGCCTACTTACAAGATGTAAGTTGTTTTCAAGCGATTTAGACACACAATGGTCTCTGCTAGTGTAGTTGTTCTCCACTCTATAAAGCGGTCTCCAATTGTCAGCTCAGCAACCAAGTGTATGTGAAGAAAAAAGATACCATAGTGCAGACCAATACAATGATAAAACTAAACTTTATGATTTAAAAATGAACACTTACAATAAAAACGAATATAATATGCATTGTTCACAATCTTATGTGATCAGGGGGAGAAGAGTATGTTAGCTTCAGGCTCACCCGCCTCTTCCGATGGAACCCGATGCAATCAGCCTCTCTCTGCGATGCTGTGTCTCCGGTGGTGGACTGTGTGACCCAGGCTGTATCTTCCCGTGGGCTGTTGGACTCCCCATTAGCTGCTGCACATCAGTACTGCGCTTGGAGCTGCCCTTCGGGTGGATGATCTCGCCTCTCTCACCGCCGGTACGTCACTTCCGCTTTGTCCCGTCACGTCACGTCACTTCCGGGCGCGGCTGGTTGAATATATGTGTGTGCATGGGTTGTGTGAGTGAAGGTAAGTCCTAGATAAGATTTTTTTAAAGAAAAAAAAAAGTTTAATAAATATTTTTTTTTGTTTTGCAATCCTTGACACACGCACACACGCACACACGCACACACGCACACACGCACACACGCACACACGCACATCCATACAAACACACATTCACGCATACATACATACACACATACACACATACACACATACATACATTTGAGCGCAGGCAGCGGCGCGAAAAGATGATTTTCCTCATCTTCGCCGCTGTCTGTCGGCTCCCCTCTCCCTGCTGTGCGCGCGCGGCCCTTCTGTAGAAAGGCTGACTGACGTCAGCCAACTAAAAATCCGCGCGCGCACGGCGTAGCGCGCGCCCGCCACTATAAAACGGCCCTAAGGGAACATACAGTATCTGCAGAAGATTGGCTTTTGCCTAAGACGTGAGATGCACCAGCCTGAATGTGCAGCTAAGGTTTTAGAGAGGTTACTTTGTGTAAGATAAGATTACACCCGTGAGAGCAAAAATATGATCTCATCGTAACCAGTCATACTGTACCCATGTCATGCAAAGGCTTTGTCATATGTGCTGGAGAGCTGCCAATGAGTTAGAGAACCACAGGCATTGTTTGTGCAAGAATTCAGATGAGGAATAACTGGTGTAATCATGTACAAAAGCTATGTGAGAATGTGAGTATTTGGTCTTTGTTCTTTCACTAGCCTATGGCTTTGAAGAAGAAAAAATTAAACGAGAGAGGTAAAGATAGACACCATTAAAATGGGCCGAAGAGTTCTGTGGTCCGAGGGCTGTATTTCCTCTCAGAGAGATGGTTACCCTGTGTAACGTATGGGGTGGCAATTGTCCAGCGTCATTATATTTATGCTTTTCTGACTCCGATGCTAAATATCTGGTACCTACCCCTCCCCCTTTTTTTTTCTATTTCTGTATACCTTTCCCCTTTGTGTATCAAACATTTTAAATAAGAATTAAGTTACAAAAAAAAAAAAAATGGTCCGAAGAGTTTGGGGTAGCTCTGTTGGCTGATGCTATATACTTTGTATGAAAAAATAGGGAAGTTCCCAGCACTCAATAAGAATTTAACGAAAAAAATCTAGGGATAAGCCAAATCAAATTTTAATATGATAACGTGTGCTAACATAAGCACACTGTGACTTGTGAAGAGTGTAATATATCACGTCGGTCTCAAGGGTGAACAACGTAAAAAATCTAAAAGGGAAGGCAACACGAGGAGAGGGAGGAAGCAGGGTAAAGGAAGGAGGGAGGGGACGGAAAGACAAGGAAAAGGGGGGACAAGGGGAAATAAGGGGGGCAACGTTTTGGGGTGTGAGCCCCTTCTTCAGGCCCCTTCCCAGAGATACAAAAGATCAATGGTACTTCCCTTAGACCCTGGGATAAAACAACCTCCTTAATGACAGATAAATGTATGTGAACCCTGTTTCCTCTTACCAAAACACCTTCCTACTGTCTCTGTACGTTCTTCCTACTTACGACTTAGATTGCAAGCTCTTCGGGACAGGGACTTCTTTTC
Organism: Ascaphus truei; assembly: GCF_040206685.1. Taxonomy (NCBI): domain Eukaryota; kingdom Metazoa; phylum Chordata; class Amphibia; order Anura; family Ascaphidae; genus Ascaphus; species Ascaphus truei. The sequence continues at coordinate 45,940,389 of NC_134486.1, read as the reverse complement.
CTAATGTTACTCGTATGTCTGAAGAGCTTATTCCCATTATGTGTTATTTGTATTTGTTATTTTATATTATTATGTCATGTGTATTACTGCTGTGAAGCGCTATGTACATTAATGGCGCTATATAAATAAAGATATATATACACACATACATATATGATATGACATCAACATATCGAGGTGCTTTAATTCTCCTTAAAACAGCAAATTAAATGGGAGGGGTTAAATAAATAAACACCTAACAAAGGTCTGGAGGTACACAGGCCAAGGCTTTATTTACACAAATAAACCCTGCTAAGTGCCAACCCTGCCAGCGTGCTCTCCCCCCCCCCCCCCCCCCCCCCCCCGTGTAAAGGCCGATGGCACACCAAACCTGGCCTGTAAGACCCACCAAGCTGGGCGTCCGTTGGCCCGGCTGTTAAGCGATACTGTTTTTGGGGAATCACGCACAAATGAGCCCTGCCCACTTGCTACCCCCCCAGCCACCACAAGGCTTTAAGGGTTATCTGCACCATAGAGCCCCAGCTGGCAAGGTTAACCCACACCTACTCCCCAGCCCCTCCCCCCTTCCCAACTGCCGCCGTGACGTAGGCAACACATGCCCTGGAATGCCCACCTCAAACATGGCAGACATAGTTACATAGTAGATGAGGTTGAAAAGACGTACGTCCATCAAGTTCAAGCTATGCTAAATTTAGACAGATACTTTATCCTGTATCCCACCTACAGTATTTTGATCCAGAGGAAGGCAAACAAAAAACCCAGTGATATAACCTCCAATGATATCTCATAAGGGGAGAAATGAATTCCTTCCTGGCTCCAAGAATTGGCAATCGGATTACTCCCTGGATCAACATCCTTCCCATGTTTACTTATTTTTGAAAATGAAGAAAATACAACATAATGTACAATATATTATACCATTGTCATGGTATTACACAAAGGGACGGGTGGGCGGGAGCTTCGTTTCAGTTAGCAGACCGCCTTCCTTCCCCTGCGCTCCTCTGAATCCCCTTAGCTCCGCCCCCGCCGTGACACTGGAGAGGTGGAGGGGAAACAGCATGCAATTCAGCCAAGCTGGAGGAGAGAGGGAAAGCAGCATGTGGAACAGCACCAAAGGTGAGGAGGAGGGGGGTGGGGGGAAGAGGGAGGAGCCTAGTCCCTGCGGTCAGGTGCCCTGTCGCCGAGGGGCTCCAGGCTGCTTGACCTTGGAGCCTGCGAGGAAGCTCCCCCCCCCCCACCCCCAACCCACATATAAATAAACGCATAACAAAGGTCTGGAGGTACAAAGGCCACGGCTTTATTTACACAAATAACCCCATGTAAATGCCAACCCTGCCAGCGTGCTCTCCCCCCGGGGTAAAGGCCGATGGCACCCCAACCATGGCCGTTAAGCGAGACTGGGCCCAGGGAATCCCGCACAAAAATGAGCCCTGCCCACTCGCTACCCACCAAGCCGGGCTCCCGTTGACCCGGCCGTTAACCGATACTGGTTTCAGGGAATCACACAAAAATGAGCCCTGCCCACTCGCTACCACCAGCCACCACAAGGCTTTGGGGGTTATCTGCACCAGAGCCCCCGCTGGCAAGTTTAACCCACACCTACTCCCCATAACAGCCACCAGCCACGTGGCTATTTAATCCCCTTAAACTAGCCCTGTACCGCCAGACCCGTGAGGCCCTTTCAAGCCCCTCTTGAAGTGTCATATTACACAAGTCTAACCCTATTTCGGATGAGTGTGCCCCATTTTGGGCGAAATAATCCTCTATTTGCTGAATTGAACTCTGGGTGACTTATCACCCAGCCTCCTACCTGTAACATACATTTAGCTGCACCCCCTTTCCAAGCCTTCCCATGGCCAATGTCTGACCACAGCACTTGAACCATCCCCCCACGCACCTAAATCTGAGAGAGGTCAATAAGGAATGACCTAACAGTCTACTGATGTTACCGCCCCTACAATCCCCGCACCAAGTACTTCACTGGCCTTAGCTCTATGGCTGATAATTTACACCTCATACATAAACCCTGGCCCCTTGCAGACGCGCCCACCTGAACGCCCTCCTTCTGTCTCTGCACTTTCCTCCCATCAACCAATTAGACTGTAAGCTCTTCGGAGCAGAGACTCCCCTTCCCAAATGCTACCTCTATGTCGCTGACTCGAATTCAAGATGCCTCATCACCCAGCCTCCTTCCTGCAACATCAATTTCCCACATGCCTTATTAATTTTCCCTCGTGCGCTCCGCCGCCTCAGCTCGCAGCGCCCCCTTCCACGCCCTCCTGTGGACTATATCTGACCACTCCACCTGGACCGTTCCCCAACACACCTGAATTTGCACAAAACCTATGTGCTTCTGCCCGAAAACAAAATGGAGTCGGTACAAGCTGTGGAAGGAGGGAGGCGGAGGGCATGGCAGTCAGAGGAAATTGGCCTTAAAAGTCCTGGAGCCAGCCCTGTTCAGAACGTTTTATTTCGGGACTTATTCAGTTTCAGTTCAGTTGTAGAGCTTTGTGCTTCATGACTGGAATCCTGCAGCTGAATTCAGCACGACCCTTTCAGCTTATCAGCTATGTTGCCCCAGAGGGCTGTTGCCATTCGCTGTCATTCCTGCCCTGCACCTATCAACATGCTGAACTGGAAACAAAACGTAATGAATTCAGCTTCCTGGCAGCTTTGGCCTACTACTGCTTTCCTCTCTATGTTTAACCTCTGCTCTCTCACTATCACATCTGCATCTATCCCTAACTCCCACACTATCTGCCCCAACACTTCCCACTTATATTCAATTCTCTACTGACATCTTGCCCATTTTGCAGCCATCAGCTCCATCTGCTTCTTGTCTTCCATCACCTATAAAAAAATCCTGTAACTCTCTCTCCTTACTACTGCTCCTTCTCTGTTGCAACATATACTCTGAATCCACCCTAAACTCACCCCCCCCCCCAGCTCATTTCTTCCCATTCTCTCACCGTGCAACCTGCCCACTCATCACACTTTGACTCAGACATAATGAAATGATGCTAATATTCAAATTTACCCTCATTCTCTAAATCTCCTAAAGCGTACACCTATGTAAATTGAACAATTAGACGCACTAATAAATGTCATTGGAATATTTGAAACTCTTTTTTCTTTGGAAGTAGAAAAATCATTGGGGAAGATGGTTTTATAGAAGGATTAAAGCCAGTTTTTCGGTGGTATATTCTATATCGGTGGTTTTCAATGTTTTTTTGGTTAAGGAATCCCAAAATTAGATTGTGAAAATCTGGGGAACCCCAAACCTCACACCCCATCTCTGCCCCCCCCCCTTTGCTTCCATCTCTCGTGTCTATCCACCCTCACACTCTCTCCCTTACGCTCCTTCTCCCCCTCACAAACTCTCCCTTACACTCCTTCCCCTCACACTCTCTCCCTTACGCTCCCTCTCCCCCTCTCTCTTCTATGCACACACACGCACACACTCTCCCCCTCTCTTCTATACACACATACACACACACACTCTCCCCCTCTCTTCTACACACACACACACACACTCCCCCTCTCTTCTACACACACACACACTCTCCCCCTCTCTTCTACACATACACACGCACACACTCTCCCCTCTCTTCTCTACACACACACACACTCTCCCCCTCTCCTCTACACACACACACACTCTCTCCCCCTCTCTTCTACACACACACACGCACACACTCTCCCCCTCTCTTCTACACACACACACACACTCTCTCCTCTCACACACTCTCCCCTCTCACGTACACACAAATACACTTACTCTCCCCCACTCACTAACTCTCCTCCACTCAGTTACACACACACACACACACACACACACACACACACACTTACTCTCCCCCACTCTAACACACACACCTTCCAAACTATATTTAGTTTACAGCAGTGTTTCTCAACCTGGGAATGCAAGATGCTTAGTAGAAGGGCCCAGACTGATATTAGGGACATGTACAGTGGGAGATTTACAATAAAAGGTTCCGTTTAAGAAACCCGTGTCACATGATTTCTCTCCTTTAGTTACGCGTATAGGGACTGGCACACAATGCCTATGACTTGCTAGTTCCTGTTTCTTATATATCTGTATTACTGTTATTACTGCACCAGTCAGCATTTAGACTAGTTCTCTGGCTTGGGGCCAGAGATGTGTCTGCTCGTGTGCAATTTAATAGTGATATTTTGTCAAATGCATTGAAATAAAATTATACGCGGTTTGGCATGTTAAGAAGTCGCAGAATTAAATGTGTGCAAAAAAAAAAAACTTATTCTCTATTGCAAATCGCATCGTTTAAACCGTGTCTTTTAAACAATCTCTAACCTCGCGGTTTAACAGCCAAACCAAGCGGGTTGTTACTTTGTATTTGTTTGAAGCGGAGTGAACATGACCTCACAATCCATTATACACACACTATATAAGGCCTCGGCCAAGCTCCCCGCTGGCGTGCTGGGGCCCGATGAGGCTCAAGGAAAGCGGGTGCTTTCCCTGGCCTTAGACAGCGCGCCATCAGGGGGCGTGTCGGGGGCAGGCCAGTGACGTCACGGATCTGGTTCGCCCTCATTGGGCGAACCGCTCACGTGACCGTCCCTGTGCTCCGGCGAGCGCTGAAATGTTAAAATCTGCTAAGACCTACGCTTCCGCGTGCTTGCGGAAGCGTAGGCGAGCCCCTACTAAAGCTGCTCTAATTGCGGCTGTAAGGGCTCAGTGCCGAGCAGAAGCGCGCCTCAGCGCGTCTCCGCCAGCAAGCAGCAACCCTGGACGAGGCCTTAAGCATCCATTTGAGACTGCATGTGTCAGTGCTCTGGGGAGTCAGGGAGACACAGGCTGGGCTTGGAGTTTGGAGGTATTTGCGAGTGGTGTGTATTGATAGCGATTTCTGAGTGAGTTCTATTTTTCTTTCACATTTTTTGATCTTGTCAGTGTGAAAGTTTTCTTGTAGTGTGTCTTTATTTTATTATTATTTCCTCACTGTTTTATGTATGTGTTTGGGGGAGTGAGTGACATGGAGGAGAGGAGTGGTCATGAGAGGAGTGGTGTGAGTGAGGGGAGGTGCGAGTGAGGGGAGGTGCAAGTGAGGGGAGGTGCGAGTGAGGGGAGGTGCGAGTGAGGGGAGGTGCGAGTGAGGACAGGAGGCCTAGAAGGGCACAGCTGTGGGTAGAGGTACGGGAGTCCAGCAGGGGCTCCAGGTATCAGGGGCAGCGAGAGGGCTCTGGGAGGAGTGTCGAGGAAAAAAGGGCCAGTGACCAGCACACCTCTGAAACCTCAGAGGAAGAGGCTCCGGCAGTTTCGGCGCCTCATGTAGCACAATCAGGTCCGCCAACAGGGGGGGGGGGGTCTCCTGGTGCTGGTGTCCCAGGCCCGCTGGCTGGGCGGGGCCTGGGCGGCGCTGCAAATTTCCCCCAACCTCTGGCCAGGCCCTGCTGCCGGTCGTGGTCGGTTGAGCTGTGTGTATGTATGTATATATGTGTATATATATATGTATATATACACACAAACACAGCCCCCAGGCACATATTTAACCCCCCAGGACCATATTTAAAACCCCCAGACCCATATTTAACCTCCCCCCGGCCCATACTGAATCCCCCCAGGTCTTTTGTCACATTGGTTGTAGCATTGGGTATCTTTGCCTTTTGTTAAATATTAAAATAAACAGATTGTATTGTAATGTTTTTTTCCGTAATAACAAGAAAACAGTTAAGTAAAAGTTGCGCGCTAAAAAAAAAAAAACATTTTAGTGGTAGGTGCGCTATGGGTTGGGGGCTGGGGGGGCTTGCTCCTTTCATTTGTCCTGGGCCCCATGATTTCTGTTGGCGGCCCTGAGCACAATCACAGGTTTCATACAAGTAAAAGACAAGGCCAGGTAATGCTGCAGTTTAGAGGTGTGTAACTGTGTGTAACTGTATGTAACTGTGTGTAACTGTATGTAACTGTATATCAATAACCTCCTCTGAAAAAATATTTTAAAAAATGTATCCATTTTCAACCAGATCACTGTCAGAAGGCCCAGCAACAATGGAGTTCATTTAGTTATTCAATAAAGCTCAATAGCTATTATTAGCTGCTGCTGGCCATTCAAGTGATGCTAGATAACTTCCCGTAGGAAGCATAAATCACGGTTTGTGCAAGGAACATTTTGTGCCTTTAATCACTGTGGCAGAATTGTGCACACAAACTGCTGTTTGCAGATATTATTGAGTTGATATCAGGAGCTGTTCTAATGTATAACACATCCCCCCATTGCAACTAACCATTACATTTAGTCATTTCCATGTATTCGCTAAACTGTTCTATTCCACAAAGGCTAGCAAATTCTGTACATGTTAACCCCACATTAACAACACATTAATCTGTCATGTACCATAGGGATTTGTGTTCAGCATAACTCAAAAGGTTTGGCTAATGAGATAGGCAGTTATTAATTAGAGAGGGAGAGTTATTTATGAGTGTTAGGAAGTAATTCATAACAAGGGTTATTCACTTTGATGTTGAAGATGCCAATCCCTCTAATTAACTACTTTCCAAATGAAATACTTATCAGGTCGTTTTATTAAAGTCTCCTAGCTGCCAAGCGGGGCGCAAACAGCACCAAATTAATTAAGGAAACATTTAAATGAATGAGATGTTCTTATTTCAGAAACGTGCAGTATTTTTGCATTGGATTTGCCCCAGGGACCCTCACTTATTGCATGACTTCTTCTCCCATTTTTAACATCTGGGGTGTTACAAAATTCATTGCAGCCTCGCTCTTATCACACGAGTTTCCATTCAAATGAAAATCTAATTCCGCGTTTACCATTTCTTCATGCAACTCAAACTAGAACAATGGTGAGAAGCATTGAGCAGACTCCTCCAGAGAGACACCCGACGTGAAATACTCACACGTAATACTTTCCAGACCCATACTGGTGGAGAGCCTTTGCATGTCGCTCGACAGGATAACCTAAGTGCAGGAGCAAGGACTATATCCAACAACTGGACCACGACGAAGCATTGGGCGAGGCTTGGGAAGTTGAGGTGGAGAGATGCCACGGTGTTGAGCTTTGCCAGTGGCTTCAAAGTGTTCAGCATGAGAGAGATCCGGTGGGGAGATGTGTTGAGCGGTGAGCAGGGCCCACTATAGCCCTCTTCTCAGAGACTTTCTCCTTAGTCTTTGTAATTCATTTTAGACTTTCTACTTCAGAAAGTGCCACTGCAATGTACATTACAGCTTCGAATTTCAACATTAGTTCATCAGCACTTCAGAAATGGGTACTATAAAACCCCACAATTGTTACAATATACTCTATACAATACAGTATAAATACACAGTAATAAAGCCTCCTCTCTATGCAATTTCAAGACTTAATTTACCACATTTTGAATAGGGCCCTTTAATCCTGGATACTTAAATATTTTGTTAGGTATTGAGAAACAACCTCACCATTACAAAATATAGCAGAAGGTATACGGTACGTGGAGTGAAGGTGATGTTGATAACTAATTGTTGAGCTCAGAAGGATCAGGTGCTTGAAACAGAGCTGGAAAATATTTGTTCTGTGCTTGTCAGAGCCTCAATTTAACTTTTAAATCTGTAAATCATGTTCCCTGAATGTATTTTTTGTCATACGCATGATGGTCTAAACATAATAAACAGGATGCATTACCTCACTGAGCACGAGGTTAGTGGATAGTCACCTAATCACATATTCTTGTAACAATATGCACCGTAGTGCTTCTGTATTTGACAGAAATATTGTTATATTTAATGTGTTGCTGGCTCCTGTGGCAGCAAAGGGGTTAAAGAGAATTTGATCAAATAAAGTATATTTTAAAGAATAGTGTAGGAAAAGAAGAGTGTGGCTTTTCTACTTCAGGCTCTTGTATACTGGCCACAGGACAAAGCCCAACACATTTCAGGAAAACCCCATCATAATATTCTTATGTGTGTCATGGGAGATAAGATATAGGGATAAAATGACCCCACATTACAAAGGCCAGGATAGCGCTGCCTTTATATTTCTGACAGCTTTTCCCCAGATGAAACATTAATAAACCTGCAGCGGTAGTTTGAGTGCGCTCATGTCGCCCTGAAACCATATGGTCAAAGAAGATGAAAGAGAAGGAAATGACTGTGTATCAGCATCGCAGAGCATCGCAGAGCCTTTCACCTGTTCTAAAACAAAGTTTAAATTCACAGCAATGTCCATGTAACCCCTCCTTACCTGGGCTCATTAAGGAGAGTCGCATCAAAGTGGAAGGCCGAGCTCATGGTGGCTAATGCATGCGCACTCCTATAGCCCCAGCGATGTGTGCAGTAGGCTGCCGGAGATTGGGGAGGCGATCGGGGGCGTGGCGAACACGTCACGGAGCTGGTCCGCCCTCATTGGCTGAACCAGCTCACGTGGTGCCAACGTCACGCGACTGCAGCCCCAAATCTCAAATTTACTTGTCGGGCCAAAATGTAGCAGCGTCGACGTGATCACCCCCGCGGGCACTTGAGGAACTACCATAGGAAATCAGGTAAGAGTCCCGGAAGTGCGCGCGGAGCGCATGCACGTAGCGACGCCGTCACCATGAGCTCGGCCGAATTGTTAATGTTCAGGCAGTGCTCAATGTCTCTTTGTACCTTCTTAGGGCTTGGATATCCGTGCAGGCTGGTGTAGTAAGCGTTAAGGTAAAATAAAGGTCAACAGGAACTTTTATAGTACAAACAGGACAGGCTTTATTGATATGTCAATGGCTACAACTTCTCCTCCAGGTGCATTACTGCATCCCTGGAGAGGCACATCTCTTGAACTGGACATCCATTTATGATAGCTCTTCTTGGAGTTCTGTATAACCATGTATTTCAGGGGCCCTGCTTGGGCTACCCTGAATATCCCATCTGAGGATAAATGAATGCTTGTCTCTATATTAATTTTCTCTCTCTATAATGTTTACTGATGTAGCCCTGGTAAGAAATGGGGCTATATATCTATCCTCCTACTGGTGTAAGTCCTGCTAAGGGCAGGCTGCCAGTAGTTATCATGGGTTTCCCCCACTTCAAGCCCTGCCCTGGTTGGTGGAGGTAGGCTCCCTGACTCTGTGTCTAAGGCAAGAGACATAGGGGAGGGGCCTGCCAAAGTCATAAAGGGCAGTGCACAGCCAATTTAGTCAGTCTGTGAGTGTCCCAGTTCTAGTTCTGAGGAATGAGTTGGAGAGTTATGCATTACATTCAGAGGAGGAGCTCAGGCAGGCCCTGAGTAGAGCTGATAGAGCTGCGGTGGACCAGTGCCCCTCACCCTGCCTAGGGGGTGAGGGAAGAGCTTGCCCCACCCTGAGTGCCCGTGTCTTAGGCTGGTGGCAGGGATACAGAGAGATCCTGTCATGGAACAGAAATACCCATGTCTGCCTTCTCTGTTTCACCCCCCCCCCCCCTTTCCTTGGCAGTTCTGCCTGCTAGCTGTACTTGGATGTTACTTTCCTTGCAGTTTTACTCTCAGTGCAGATGGAATGGATACATTATGTTGCCCTTTTCCCTTCCAGTCTGTCACACCCCTGGTTGCCCTGGCAACATCGCCAGTCCTCCAAGTTAATGGGCTTTCCCATTCCCCCCTGTCCTTGCTGACAGTTAGTATAGTCTCACTTCACTTTTAGTGTGACCCTTGCCCCTCACTTCCTTTTCCACCTAAGCTCACAGTGAGTACAGACCTGTCTGCATCCATCCCTGGTAAGGCCTTTCTGTCTTACCGTAGTCCACCTCATAGAAGCATTCCACATAGAGAAGTACTCTCTACTCACACTACATCTACAAGTTCCTGTTGTTTTCTACTTCTGCAATAAAGTTAAGAAAGACATTAAGGACTTGTCATGCTTTGGAAGAGGGAAGACATGAGTTAAAGCTAACTGAAGCTATTCATACCTCAAAATGTGACCCTAGTTTCAGGATAGTAAGACAGAGACCGTGTACTGGAGGTCTATGCAGAAGCTATCACTCACAGCCTTCATGCTAGAAAAGTGCAGCATAACACAGCTATACAGCAAACAGCTACAGCTTTCTGCAAAAACAAGCAGCAGTTTAAACAGCACAGCACAGTAAAAACGGATTCTATATACCTTGAATTCAGCATAGAAGCCACTGCTTACAGCCTTTAGACAGAAACCTGCAGAAGTACAGCAAGCAGCTTAAACTGCACACAGCTTGCAACTAACACAAAAGACAGCAGCGCTGCAGTCAGACTGCAATATTCACAGAACTTTGATTGCTCTTTTCTGTCTTTGAGTCCACGCTCTGCACGGCTCCATAGTAAAGAGCTACCATCTCATCTACCCCTGCGCACGTCCCCACGGCTAGCGCCACCAAGGGCCATGCCACCGGACACCCGCCAGGACACGGGTCAGAGCCACCAGACACCTGTGAGTACAGCTACCCCTACGCTGAATGCTGCAGGACACCGCTCGGCATCATCTGAGACAGTCGCCCATCGCTGACACAGGTAAAAGACCGCACGCCACATGCACTGGCTAAAGGCCTACACACACCTACAGCATGGCAGAACTCAGAGCCTCACCAGATATCACGCAGGAGAGTGAGCACTCAGACACAGAGACCGCTGCGCAACTGCAACAGGCGCAGGCAGACGCAAGGCCTAAATGGACAGTCACACTGACACAAAAGGTCCGCGAAAAATATGTGATTGACATTGGAGCGCACCACGAAAAATTAGTGTTGGCCTGGGAAACAACCACACTGGGAATACGCAATGTTACTAGCGTTGGCAACTATGCGCAACAGCTCAAGCAGGCAATAGCGCAATTAAGGGCTGATCACTCGCGTTATCAAGAGCTGTCAGAGGCATACATTACTTACCTGACCAGGACCAACACCAGCGAAAGCCTACAAGAAAGAGACTTACAGAGTAACATTGACCTGACACGAGACAGCCGCGTATGAACCACTATCACGGAGGCGGAGAGTAGGAGAAAGGACCTTTTGGTGGAAACCGCATCGCAGCGCTCAAGCATTTCCAGGCATTCATCAAGGTCAGCAAGATCAGCGCAATCTAACGCGTCCAGCGCTAGCGCAAGCGCTACCAAGGCGCGAGCCTCCGCAGAGGCCGCACGTGCCAGGGCCGAATATGGTCGGAAAGAGGCAGCCGTAAGGGCAGAAAGAGCGCGCATAGAAGAGGAGGAGCAGAACGCCGCCAATGTCACCACACGTAAAAAGGCCAAACTGGACGCGGATCTAGAAGCTCTAAGCAAAGAAGAGGACGCCACTGCCGCCTTAGCCCAAGCCGAAGTCTTAGAAGCAGCTGCGCGACAGGACGGTGGGGAGCAATGATACAGACAGATAGCCTCAGAGGATTCAGTCCAACGCACTGAAGACTACGTGAGGAGCCTCTTCAGCATAAACACCAGCGCACCATCCTAACATGGAGGGAGTGACTCCACAGACACTGAAGACTTGCTAGGTCCACGAGGAGAAGACGCTGTTCCTTCAATGGTACATGCCGCCTGGGATAGCCACAGCTGCGACAGTGATCCACACGCCAGCGCGCACACGGATGCACCACAACAGGCTCGCAATCCAGGTACACCCACACGGGAGAACACAGCCCCTCACACTGACCAGCAGTCATCGCGCGTCCACGCCAAGGAAGAGGCGATCGCATGGACCCTCCCAGCAACTACCTCAGAACGGGACCAACACGCCGATGCCTCAGGCCTGACAGACATAGCCAAGTACATGATCTGGCGTGACATGGTGCAAACAGGACTCATCAACTTTGACGACCGTCCTGAGAACTATCGGACGTGGAAGTTCATGTTCAGGGACGCAAACAACAGCTTGGGCTTCTCAGCAAGGGAAGAGCTCAACCTGCTATTCAAATGGCTGGGAAACGAATCCAGGGAGCACGCGAAGAGACTTCGGATGGCAAACGCGAACCACCCCCAAGTAGGTCTTGGCCTAGTATGGGAAAGGCTAGAAGAGTGCTACGGTAGCCCCGAAGCAGTCGAGGATTCGCTCTTCAAAAGAGTCGACAGCTTTCCCAAGATCACAGCTAAAGACTACTCGAAGTTACGAGAGCTCGGGGACCTGCTGCAAGAGCTGGAGTTTGCAAGGAAAGACCATTCCTTAACAGGTCTCAACGTCTTGGACTCAGCTCGTGGAGTGAGACCCATCTTGGAAAAGCTACCCTACAACCTCCAAGAAAGATGGATTTCACAAGGCTCCAAATAGAAAAGGGAGAAGCAAGTCGCCTTCCCCCCATTCTCATTCTCCTTGAGCTTCATCCGCGAAGCAGCAAGGACAAGGAACGATCCCAGTTTCATCTTGGGTGCGCAAACCACACACAGTGCAAGCAGCCTGAGGAATGAGAGACCAGTGGCGAGATACGGTAACACTCAAACACCCATCTCGGTCCACAGGACGGAAGTGCCTCCCACGACCCAAACTACTCCCGATCAGTCGGTCGCCGGAGACGAGGAACCAAGGGACCCAAAGAGGGAATGTCCCATACACAAGAAGCCACACCCACTTAACAAGTGCTTTGGGTTCAGGATGAAGTCCCTAGAGGAATGCAAGAGGTTACTCGGAGAATTCAGAGTTTGCTTCAGGTGCTGAAGTTCCACGACTCACCTAGCCAGAGACTGTAAAGAAGAAATCAAATGTACAGTGTGCAAAAGTGACAAGCACGTAACATCTTTACATCCAGAGGCGCTGACACTCCACCAACTCAACAACCCATCCTCCGTAGCGGAGCATGGCGGGGAGGAAGGAGAAGGAGAGCCAACATCCGTCACGTCTCAGCGCACCGAGGTTTGCGGAAAAGAAAGTGACAAAATGTCCTGCTCCAAAATATGCCTTGTCGCAGTGCACCCCCAGGGACAACCTGAGAAGGCTATTCGGATGTATGCAATCCTCGACGACCAAAGCAACAGATCATTGGCGAAGACGGAGTTCTTCAACTTATTCAACTTACAAGACAATGCCTCACCCTACATCCTCAGAACCTGTGCAGGGTCAACTGAGACAACAGGGAGAAGAGCAAGCGGTTACGTCATATGTTCAGTGGATAACAGAGTGAAGATAGCTCTCCCCACACTCATCGAGTGCAACCACATGGCCACAAACAGGGACGAGATTCCCACACCAAACGTGGCACGCCATCACCCGCACCTCAGAGGAAAAGCCAACTACATCCCGCCGGTAGAAGAAGGTGCCAAGATCTTGCAGCTGCTCGGTAGGGACATCTTGAGGGTACATAAAGTCCGTAAACAGCATAACGGACCCCACAACGCACCATATGCCGAAAGACTTGACCTAGGATGGGTGATAGTGGGCAACGCGTGCACTGACAAAGAGCACGGACAAGACTATGTTGACGCCCGCAGGACGGTGATAACAGAATGTGGACACACATTCGTCTCTGAACCAGGTCTTGGCCATCTCCAAGCGACAGGAGGGCCAAGTGAAGAGAAGAGACAAGGTCATACCCCTGAGATCGACAAGAACATCCTCACATCAGGGGGATGTGACAATGGCCTAGGATGCTTAGTGGTTAAGACAACCAAGGATAACGAGTCGACTCCACCGAAGGAAGAAAGTAACCTCCCAAAGGTTACCGACAAAAGGATCTCCCAAAAGAAAAGAAACAATCAGACAGTTCCCTTGAGAGCAATGACACAGCTGAGATGTACAGACATTCCTCTCCACAGAGCCAGCTGTCGCGGCTATGCAGTTAACCCTTTAGGGACCTTAACTCTGTAACTGCCCATAGTAATCCCAGAGGGGGGGGGGTTACATACAGATGTAGTAAACCATTCCGTTTTCGGTGCTGCGATGGTCCTGGCCCGGATGGATTAACGCTGTGGAGGGTACCATTTAGAAGCACAGGCCCTCCGCAGACGGCAGACACTGTCCCTGGCACTGCAGATGTTTGCTTTATTGTCTGGGGCGCTAGTGACTAAGTCTTGCTACATCTGTCTCCACACGTCGAGCCTCTGGCACTTCAGCAAAGAATTGAAAGTAAACTGATTGTTACAAAAAACATCATAATGTTATTGTGAAATGGCAATATATAAGCATATCATCAGGAGAACGTTTTACTTTAGGAGAAATAGCGCATTGTTGATATTCCTATTGATCAAAATCGGAAATCTGTAAGCAATGACGTATTAAAAAAAGACCTAGTTTTAGCCAATAAATGAAATGAAAAAAAATTAAAGCAAAATTTAAAAAAAAAATGTTTAAATATAAAATGCATCAAATAGGTGCCTGCTGGGGATCAACGTCTGATGGGAAGAGAATTAGTTTTATTTTTGTTACAAATCGAAATTTCCCCTTCTTTTTGTTATTCTCTTTACTGTGGCTCTTCTCCTTAATCTTTACAGGGGGGAAAAAAAAACCTCTCCACCACCCCACTTATCTGATGATTACTAAGCATGAGCCTTTCTAACTACCACACATTTCTCATATACAGGATGGGACTCTATATGTATGTCTGTATGTATGTGCAGTATGTACTGTATGTCTTTAGTTATATAGCACCATTAATGTACATAGCGCTTCACAGCAGTAATACACTTGACAATCATATAAATAACAAATAATACAAATAAAGTGCTTCAGACATAAAAATGACATTTAGGAAAAAGAGTCCCTGCTCCGAAGAGCTTACAATCTAATTGGTAGGTAGGAAGAATGTACAGAGACAGTAGGTAGGTGTTCTGGTAAGTGTGTCTGCAGGGGGCCAAGGTTTATGTATAAGGTGTAAAGTATCAGCCATGGAGCTACTCATATGCTTCTTTAAGCAAGTGTGTCTTAAGGTGGATCTTAAAGGTGGATAGAGAGGGTGCTAGTCGGGTATTGAGGGGAAGGGCATTCCAGAGGTGTGGGGACCTGACACAATATGTATTATTAATAAAAGCAATTGTCATCAGAGATCTTCCTAATTGATATTGGGGTGTTTTGCACAAGTTACAAATAAGTGAGGAATAGAAACATGAAGCTTGCTATTTACAGATTTCTTTACCTTCCTTTGGTATTTTTCACGTTTCCTATATCTGTTGCAGATTATAAACCAGAAAGGTTTGAGCCACCTCAAATATGGCAGATTTATGGTTAAAAAAATAAAAATGGGGGGAAAGGAGGTGGGGGAGGGGGAATATTCAAATAGAATAAAGCCCAGATCCACAAAACTCTGTTAGGTCACTTAACGTGGTATTAACCTAATTTAATGTCATTTTAACACTAACCGTGTATCTATAAAATAATAACTTTATTTCATATAGCACTTTTCTCCCAATGGGACTCAGAGCAGCACATAGGATTGTTACAGACACAGTCCCTGCCCAGATGAGCTTAGAATCTATGATTTTGGTGCCTGAGGCAGAGGGTGATAGAGACTTTCCGAAAGTCACAAGGAGCCAACATTGGGATTTGAACCAGGGTCCCCTAATTCAAACTGAGTGTCTCAGGACAAAGGACAATAACATAACTCTAAGCCCTGTTTTCTCCAGTAAAGAACATAGCATTACGTATAACCCACGGTAATGATATGCAAATTAAGCATTTTCATAGCATCGCCTTTCCCGTTAAGGTTAACACGGGGACTTAATGTTACATTAGTTAAGTCATAGCTAAACTTGGCATTACTCCCATCCAGACCCTGAAATAAGTCTTTGACAGGGTTGAGATGGTTGAAATACCACAGTTAGACATGGTTTAACTAACACCGCTTGATTTTCCGGCTTTATTTACCTCTCCTCTCTTCCTCAACTCGACCTATTTCAGGGTATGGATGAGAAAATGCTAAGATGTAGTTAATGTCATGTTATTTGAAGATAATGCAACATTATGCTACAATAACGTGACGTGAAGCCTATGCTAATGAGTGCGGACTTTGTTTTTGTATGTAATTAGCTTTGAGAATAACAAGGAAGCCCTGGAGCCATAAGCACATGGTTGGCATGAATGTGAGTCCAACTGTCCTGTAGACAGGCCAAAAATAATTATGTTTAAGGGTTAATAAATGCTAAATCAGATGTGGCTAGAGAAGTGGCATGTATGGAGTTACATTAGGAGAAAGGCGGTGTGAGAAGGGTGGAGCAAAAGGGCTGGAATTAGAAGGGAGGAAGTGAAATATTTTAGTGGTTCTGCATATGAGCAGCTGGTAAGACCCTCATGTCCGCCCTTAAAAAATCGGATAGAAAGTGTAATATAGAGCTTTTATGGAACGCTGATTGCAAGCCAGCTACTTCCTTAGTGTGCATGTAATCTTGTTTAAATTAATGCATATATAAAGAGGAAGGGCAAAGGGGTATTTGGCAATCCTTTAAAAAAAATTGTCACAGCAGTGAAGGACCTTACCAGAAGAATGCACTGAAGATCAGATCGGCGGTGGAGAAAGGAGGCTTTCCCTCGCTTCTACTTGATGGATTGGGAGAGATGCTATGTAACATGGCATGGTGATGTCTCTTGGTGGGAGAGGCAGCGCTACAAGCTCTATGGTGAGCGGCAGGGCGTGGCCATGTCTCCTCATGGAGGAAGAGGTGGTGCCACAGCCCATGTTGGGTGGCAGAGTTTGGTGCTGTCTTCTCATGGAGGTAGAGTGCTAATACTCAATGGTGATATGGGGTAAGAAATAGATCCTGAAGGGGTGCTTCTAAAATCCTGTTCTGCATCTGGTGTGTATAATGATCTTAAGTCAATAAGTTATACAACAAAAGCAACGGACATCTACTCATTATTCTCAGACTGTAAACATAGCATAGCCCAGTGTTGTGTGGTGTTATATAATCTTTTGTACTCACCTGGAGTCCATGACATTGAGGTGGAGGGGTAAGGTTCACTAAATCACATGTTATAAATCAGCATACCTTGCTTGTGTGCAGCACCTCCCCTGTAATCCTTCGATATATCCTCCTGCTCCGTGCAGTCAGCTGAAACGTCCACACTGGCTACTCACATGAAAAAAGAAGAAACAGCTGGTGTCTCTCACAATCATGCTCACAGGGAGCATCTAGGTCCGTCTTCAATCGCGTGCATCAATCCCAGGAAGGCAATGGCAAAAAGAAAAAAGTCGGGTTGAGCACAGCAAGAAATACGGGCTGCAGGCAGTTTAAAAAATAATACGCTATTTATTCGTCAAAATGCCTAAGACATACAGCAAGTGATATTCCTCTGACGCGTTTCCTGGCTCGACAGCACTTTATCCACTCTTTGATAAAGTGCCGTCGAGGCAGGAAACGCGTCAGAGGAATATCACTTGCTGTATGTCTTAGGCATTTTGACGAATAAATAGCGTATTATTTTTTAAGAATGTAGGTAACCGGTGCACCAGACATTATTTTTAAAACCTGCCTGCAGCTCGTATTTCTTGCTGTGCTCAACCCGACTTTTTTCTTTTTTCCAATACTCAACGGTGAGTGGCAGGGCGTAGTGAGTGGTGTCTTCTCATGGAATGTTGGTTATGGAATTTGGAATGACCCACCAAGCTGGTACTGGTGGCTGGTGTACAAGTACATCTGGAACTCTACATATACGTGATGCTGGCAAGGTCCTCTTCAATTATGTATAAGATCGTGCATAAAATGCTGTGGCCATTTTCACCCACAATTGTGTCTTGGTGTTTCGTGAGTAGGAGTGGAACACGGGGAGGTGTGTGGGGTAGTACGGCCACGTGGCGAAGGTGAATTGAGGATTCCGCCGGTCCTGTTCATTCAGGGAACATAACGTCCATTCCTGTTTTAGGTAGCGTCACGTTATGAGCCCTGATTTATCATTTTATACATAATTGTATTATATGCACATATTGTAACTCCTCCCTAAATCCTCCCCCAAGTCACAAACTAACAATAGTGTAAGCAAACGTACCCTGATAAATTGTAGCAAAGAACACTAGATCAAAATGCATTGATATGTTTATGTTTTGCCATGGATATGGCGGATGTTACTGGATCTATGCATTATTTCTAGATAGTAGAAATGAAAACTAAGCAAGGCAGATAAAATGTTTTTTGGTCAGCTATAGATGTTAAAAAAGGAGGAGTTTTAGAAATGCCCATGACACACAGATGTAAAATGGTACAGTATATACTAAAATAATTTGTATATGTCAATGAAAAAAATAGTCAGAGCACCGTCAAAATTGTATGCGGTTAAAACAAGTGTAAATCCTACGGAAACTGCTTATATTGTTAGTGCAGAATTTGCAGACCTTAAGTTACTATGCATTAATTAAACAAAAATGTAGGCAGCACAGATGTTTCATTATATACATTAACACAATGTAATATTTTCATGGTATGGCTATTATAAAATACATCAAACTAATAATTGATATTTACTAATAACAGTTACGAAATAATCTGTATTAAGCATGTATGCGAAATGATGCAACGTGTCAAACGTCATTTCAGACCAGGAACTATGCGTCAAATGTAACAACTCATATACCGCCCTTCACACATTTTATTCAAGTTTGTACTGTATTACTTTTTGAGACAAAAACAAATCATAAAGATCATGTTAGTACATGTGGGTGTGAACAACAAACTGGCAGATGTCGCAACATACGCAATGCAAATTGCATTTCTTAAGAGCTCAAAACTAACTCAGGAGAAAGTTGACGCCATTTTAGATTTGCAGTGTTGCTCCTAACGCTATTTAAAACAGCAGCATTACAGGCTCCGAAAACTCGGAGGATTATATTGGGGCTGAAAAGGTAAAAGTAATTTTAAAGAGCTTAGCTTTTTTTTATTGCAATTGTTTCCTTTTATACAGTACCATTCATGTGAGTGACGGCTTTAGTAACAAGCGTAAACATGTGGAAGGAAAACCTCCTGTGGCGCAGAGGTATGAATACGGATAGGATTTTGGATAAAAGTTCTTCTCGTGGGCTATTACCTCAGAAAAGGAAGACAAAAGTGCAAAAAATTATTATTATTATTATTATTATTACCCAGGGACAATAGTGTAAAGAGAGCAATTTAATATAAAACAATTGGTATTGAACAAATTATAAAACAATTAAATTAAACATGATATATGCAATGTAAAAACTTTCATGTGCTATTGCACTTGGAAGATGAAACTTGCTCCGCCTTGGTAAAAATTGAAATCCTACTCACCAAAGGTGACTAGGACAAGCGCAATGGTTTTAGGGTCTTTACATCAGGTACACCGCTCGCCGTGGGGTGAAATATGCCAGTTGCTGGGGGACGATCGCCTTCTATACTCGCAGTCTCCTTGCTGCCAGAGTCTGGTCGATCGGCTCCACTGCTGACGTCACCGCCTGGATCTCACTGCTACGGTGTCCCTGCGATGCCAAAAAAAACTCCAACGCGTTTCGAAACTCCTAATGGTGGGTTTCTTCGTCAGCGTAAACATGCAAGAAAATGAATCCCTTCGGGGCCTGGGAACTGCTATACATTGAAAAGTGCAGAAGAGCACATCACTGTATGTCTGCCATTGGTTGACGCTTGGAAACGTCAGCTAATTATAGCAGCTAGAAAATAAAGTCCCAATTGTGAGCCAGCGTGCAAATAATGTTTGTTTCATTCTTGTCTTCAATATCTCACAGTCTGACTATATGATAGTCTGGCACCACAAATGCTATATTTCAGGCAAATGTCATTCATGATAAAAAGTTCTAAGTGCCTGAAATCAATAGTTTAGAGTATTACATACTGTATATCGTGGTATGAAAGCCTGGTTTGAGTCAGCATTATATGTATAGATAATTATATTATACAAACACTGGAGTTCTAAAGGAAAGTCCCACGTAGCATGCCAAAAAAATAAAGAAAAAGCAACTTAGCAGTGTAATGCAATCACCCTTAATGTAAAAGAAAGAGGGGGATGTAAGAAGACAGTGCCACATACAGCGACAAAATACCATGTAAAACCTGAGTGTGCCATTGATCTCCTTAGGACTTTTCAATCTTCTGCAAAATAACTATTTTACTCATTTGTATCCTATGGGTTTGCTGAGTTCATAATGATTTGCTACCTGTGATTACCTGTTTGACTAATGATGAGATCTTATTTACTTTACAAACAATGAATGTAAGAAGTAATTATAGTTATCACTAACTACAAAGATATATATATATTTGTTTTTTTTAACCTCCAAAGCCTATGTTTAATAATACTGGTTTGGTTATTTTTTTTTTATCATATATACTACTAGCACTAGTTCATTTTGGGCCTAGTAGGCACTGCCCCTTCCAAGCCTTAATCTTGCTTCGTAAGCAGCTTTACATCTTCAAAGTGACAGGAATTCCTGCCAGGCTCTGGTTTGCAAGGTTATAATGACATTGGCATCAGTTTCATTTCATGCTTCATGTGTCACTTCTCCAGCGCTAATTCATTTGACTAGTGAATCAGGCATGTTTAATCCTCAAAACAAACTAACTAATAGAACAAGAAGAAAGCAGTCATGGTGATGGATGTGACCCAGAAGTTAAATATTGTATGATCGCTCTATTTTGTGCATGCCAGACCACTTCCATCCAGCGATTCCCCAAGCTTCCTGGTCCAATATTGCTGATCTTACAAGTATATTTGCAATTCTCAAAGTTAAATACTGGACACACAGGAAGGTATTCCATTTTACCGACAGGGGTCTGATTAAAAAAAATATTGAGATTCATTAAACATTGAGGAAAAACTCTTCTATTGTAGAACTTTCTGTCCAACATCCAAAAACTCTGTTCAGGGAGATGTGGCGACAAAATGTGAGACATCTCGTTGTCTTCCTTTGACTTATATTTATATGGGCGCATTTTTTCTTTTTCAGGGATACATTTTTTTTATTTTTTATTATTTAAATAAATTATAAGGAGATCTTCCACATATACAGGGAGAGTTTGCCAGTGTGTGTTAGAAATATTTAAATAAATACACATGCTGTAGGAATGGGGTGAAAGGCTTTCACCCCAAAACTGGAACAACCTACCGGAGACTCTCACAGCCACCACCAGTCTAAGTTCTTTCAAAACTAAGGCTATCTCACATTTTAATCTGGTCTGTAACTGTTACATAAGCCTATAATATACATCTTCTCTAACTGTGCATGCAATGTATTGTATATAATGTATACCCTGTTCACTTATGTAACTGTATTTGTAACCATGTATTATTTGTCATCTTACTGTAACTCTATGCCCAGGACATACTTAAAAACGAGAGGTAACTCTCAATGTATTACTTCCTGCTAAAATCATTTTATAAATAAAATAATTACATTCTAAATTAAATTCCTTTGTTAAATTGGACGAGATACTCATCTTATTTTTATAGTCATATTGATACAGAGCAGCGGTTCCCAATCTTCTTGTCAGGATTGCCTAGACCTCCTGCCTAGCCATAGCTTCCTTGTCCACTGGGTGTGCTGCTGTCTTCTGTTGGCTCTGGGTTCCTCTGTCTGTCTGTCTTCTTGTTGCTCCTGTCTCTGTCCTTTATAGCTTGCTTCCTGTCGGTTGCTTTTGCCTTTGCTTGCTAGTCAGACTCCTACAGTATGCTCATGCCTGTCTTTGATCCTGACCTGTTTCCTGTACCTGTACCTGTATTGTAGTCTGCTCACAGTAAAGGTCCTTGCTAGTAATCTGGCTTGTCCCTGGTTATTCCTGCTCCCCGGTCTCAGTCCCTACTCCCTGTTCTTAGTCCCTGTCCTGCCCCGCCTGTCCTGTTCCAGTCTCCTCGTTGCCGACCTCTGCTTGTACCTAACTTCGCTGCCTGCCGCCTGCCTCGGACCCCTGCTTGTACCTGACTTCGCTGCCTGCCGCCTGCCTCGGACCTCTGCTTGTGACCCCTACTACGCTCGTGCTGTTCCGGCCACCGAGATCCTACCCGCCACAGGAGTCTCCCGTGACAGAAAGCAAAGGCCACTTCTGGATCTCGCTGGAACAGATTCTTCTTCTGCCTGCACCCTTTCCTGCCTGCTGCAGCAGACCACATCCGCATGGTTGAAGATAAGTACTTTCGTTTCTTTTTTGGAAATCCAAGTTGGGATTTTGAAAGGTTTTTTTTTGTTGCTGCTAAGTGTTCTGCAAGAATTATTGCGTTCATAACGAAAAAACATTTTTTCTGAGACTAGAACTGTTGCTACCGACTATTGCAGCTTTCTTTGAGATGTTTATTTTTGCAAAGGTTTCTGCAGGGTTTTTTGTGCCACTTTCTCCCTGAGAAGAATTCCCTTTTACAAAAAAAAAAAAAAAAAAAGAGAACCCTCCCTGCAGTGCCTGTTTTTGCCGTTTTCGGACTTTCATTGCCTGGACAGGAGTTGTCTCTGCATTGTGGGTGGGCCACTGCAGATTTTCGGACTCACATTTCTGTTTGAGACGGTTACCTTGATTTACTGCTGTTCACAGGGTCTTCATTTCAAAAGACAAAAGTGCTCCCATTATTTTGTTGCTACATGCTTTGATTTTCTTGCATCTATAGTTTTTCATATGATTGGTTCTAAGGTTTCAGGTTTACCTGCAAGTTCCCCTAAAGTTTGTTTCTCTGCAACTTATGATATCCCTACGCCTGATATCAAAGGTTTCAGATTTGACTGCAGGGTTCTCTGTCTGATATTCCTATGTCAAAAGTTTCAGATCTAACTACAAGTTTTCTCTGGATTAGTTTCCTGCTGTCTATGATATTTCTATGCATGATATCAAAAGTTTCAGATTCAACTGCAGGTTTTCTTTGTCTATATGATATCCCTACGCCTGATGCATAAAGATTTAGATGTAACTGCAGGTTTTCTTTGTCTATATGATATCCCTACGCCTGATGCATAAAGATTTAGATGTAACTGCAGGTTTTCTTTGTCTATATGATATCCCTACGCCTGATGCATAAAGATTTAGATGTAACTGCAGGTTTTCTTTGTCTATATGATATCCCTACGCCTGATGCATAAAGATTTAGATGTAACTGCAGGTTTTCTCTGTCTGTATGATATCCCTACGCCTTATGCCTAAAAGATTCAGATATAACTGCAGGTTTCTCTGTCTATGTTTTTTCCTTGCATTTATAATCTCTGTGACTGATGTTAAAGTCTCAAAGGGTCAGCTCTCCTATCTTGTGTCTCTCTGTGTCTAATATTCCTGTTGTTCATTCTAATGCTTCTGCTTTAAAAACACATTTCCTCTTTACTGGTTTCTTGGGAAGTGTGGTTTAATTATGGCTCCCACTCAAACAGTCTTGAGCAGTAAATGTGAACACAGTACCACTGATTCTTCAGAACTTCTCAAAGCAAGGAAGAAGAAGAAAAAGAAGGGAGGCATTACTGTGGAAGTTGCAGAAGAAATTAAGACTGAAAATTTAACCTCAGAGTCTGCATTTGATGAAAGAGATATGCTGCAGCTTAAGGCAACTCACAGACGTATCCCAAGAATAGTGGAAGAAAAGAAAGATGCCCCTTCTCAGACGCTTGAAGCCGCACAGAAAGCGATTGATTGTCTTTATGAACGTTTAGATAAGGAGCAAGAGGCCAAGACTGCACTACAAAGCTGTCTATCTTCAGCAATTGTTAAGTGTGTTCTCCAGGAGAAAGAAAGAGAGCAGTTGGAGAGGGACAGGGTAATCCTGTCAAGTAAGCTGGAGAAGGCCTATGCTGATAATGCGCAGTACCAGAGTTTCATGGCTCAAGTTGGCGCAAAACTGGAAGCCTCTGAGGAGAAGAATTGCCACTTCAACACAGAACTACGTTCTTTGAGAGAGATCTTCGAAGGGTTAAATAGCAGTTTTGAAATGGTAACCCAGAAGTGCAAGAATCTCTGTGTCCAGGTCAGTGAAGGAGATAAGAAGCTCCATGAATTAGGAGAGGAGAAGAAACAGTTGGCCCAGGAAAAGTTAGACGTGCAGACAGCACTGCAGAATGCAGAGAGAGTGCTGCAAGAAGAACGTGTCTCCCTGGAGCGGCGCACACAAGCAGAAAATATGCTGCAGAGTCAGCTGCGAGAACTGCGTACACATCTGCAGGACACCAAAGAGAAATGGGTAAATGCTGAAGAAAAGCAGCGAGTTCTGCAGGAAGAAAGTTTCCAGACTGCCTACAAAATAAGTATGATGCAAGATTATTTGAGTACCCAGTGTGTCCCCAAAGAACAGCATGAGGAGCTGAAGGCCACACTGAGCATAACCAGAGCCTCGCTGGAGGAAGAGCTAAAGCTAGCAGCTGAACACACATCTCAGCAGCTCACAGCGCTGCAGGCGCTGATCGCTGAGCTCAAGACACAGCTTGCCAAAAAGGAGGAGAGAGAGAAGGTTTCCGTCTGTCAAGTGGCTGGCCTGACACAGCGCTATGAGGTCAAAATGGCCGATGCCTGCAAATTATTGGACCACACAGCCCGTGATAAGGTCCGGCTGCAGCTGGAGCTGGACAATGCCCGGAAGGAGTACCGGCAGCTGCAGATCAGAAATGAAGAAGATGAAACATATTTAAGCTTTACTCTGAGTCAGCTGGGAGATATGGAGTCGCGACTCAACTCCAAAGAAGCCGAACTGACAACTGCATTGAGTGGGAAAAGAAGTGCAGAAGGACAGCTTCAAGAGCTGAAAAATCAAATTGCTGGTCTTAATGAGACTTTAGGTGATACCACAAAACGGCAGTCACAAAAGGAGACCATGGAGCGTGAATTCTATGTTCCCACTTACACATGTGAAAAGTCTGCACCCGTCATTGATGCCCACATTCCTGATGTCCATGCCTCTGCAATGGAGTTGAACGTATCCATTGGGAAGTTCCAGATTCCAAAACTAAAAGAGATATATTGGTCACAAAAAGAGACCACGGAAAGTGAATATGTCCCCTCTGCCGCATGTGAAGAGCCTGATGTATCTGTGTCCGATGCCCCTGCTATGACGTTAGACGGATCCCTGGTGAAGTTCCTTGCTATGCCTAATATTCTTGATGCTGATGCCAACGCTCTTGCGATAAGGATAAATGTACCTCTCACAGATTTCCCATCAGCACTTGACGTACACATTAAGTTGGCCTTCCATCAAGATGTCCCTGAAGAGCCTGGAAGGTTGTCCGGAGTTGTTGCTGATCCCTATGTTCCTGCAAAACTTGGAGTGTTGTCCGAAGGCCATCGTGAGTCGGCCTTCCATCAGGGACACCTTGCTAAACCAGGAGGGTTGTCAGGAGGATCTACTGGCTTCTCTGCCCCTGCTTTTGGGTTGAACGCACCCATTTGGAGGTTCCTTGCTGCACCAAATGTACCTGTGGAGTACCCTCTGCCCACTGACAAGCCACCAGAGGTGGGTCACCTTGAGTCGCCATTTCATCAAGGCCTCCGGGAAGAGCCTGGAGGATCGTCCGGAGAACGCTCTTGAGAGGGGGGAGTAATGTCAGGATTGCCTAGACCTCCTGCCTAGCCATAGCTTCCTTGTCCACTGGGTGTGCTGCTGTCTTCTGTTGGCTCTGGGTTCCTCTGTCTGTCTGTCTTCTTGTTGCTCCTGTCTCTGTCCTTTTATAGCTTGCTTCCTGTCGGTTGCTTTTGCCTTTGCTTGCTAGTCAGACTCCTACAGTATGCTCATGCCTGTCTTTGATCCTGACCTGTTTCCTGTACCTGTACCTGTATTGTAGTCTGCTCACAGTAAAGGTCCTTGCTAGTAATCTGGCTTGTCCCTGGTTATTCCTGCTCCCCGGTCTCAGTCCCTACTCCCTGTTCTTAGTCCCTGTCCTGCCCCGCCTGTCCTGTTCCAGTCTCCTCGTTGCCGACCTCTGCTTGTACCTAACTTCGCTGCCTGCCGCCTGCCTCGGACCCCTGCTTGTACCTGACTTCGCTGCCTGCCGCCTGCCTCGGACCTCTGCTTGTGACCCCTACTACGCTCGTGCTGTTCCGGCCACCGAGATCCTACCCGCCACAGGAGTCTCCCGTGACACTTCTTACATTGTGCACACCCTGCTAGAAAATATTTGTTCCATGAACCCCTAATGAATAAATCTTACTGCATACTCATGAGATTATTGCTGACGACTGTATGACTTATCCCAGGCAGTATAGTGTCCTGAGCTCGTGCCTAATAAGCAGACAGCATAGGTGGTATACCCAGTGGCGGATTTCCCACTAAGCTGAGTAGACTATAGTCTAGAGCGTCTATATACAATGAATGCCTATCGCTCTCTAATCACAAATAAAGTTAAGCTCCTCGTGGTGCATGTGGGAATGGGGAATACATATATACCAAAAAACGGTCAAACACAAAGTGTCGACCGTAAAAGAATCCCAAATAATTGCACTCACTGAGAGCATAAATAGGTTGGACAATGTATAGTCCGAGGTAATGGTAACCTTATAAATGCCAATTGACGAAACACAATAACATTTTATTTCCCATAATAAGAGTGTCAATCTATATATATAAAAGTGAAAAAATGTTTGTCTGTATGTTTGTGCCCTGTGATTGGCCGGCGGACGGCCACAGCTCATTGGCCTGCGGGGTGGGCTGACGTCACGGCCACGCCTACGCAGGGCGTGACAGTCACACTACCCTTAGCGCACCGCCGCCACCCCCAGTGAGCCGGGAGCTGGGAACCAGCCCCCCCAGCGAGCCTGAAGCCAGCCCCCCCACCAACCCCGCAGCGCACCGCCACCAACCCCAATGCCTGTGAACACCCTGCCACCTCCCCCTCTCCCACACAACCCCCCCACGGATCCGGCGCCGACAACCAACCCGCCGCCTCCACTGTAGCGCACCGTCGCCACCCCGCCGGGAATTAGCCCCCCCGCCCGCGCAGCGCACTGCCGCCACCACTCCCGTGCCTGTGAACACACTCCCTCCTCCCCCTCTCCAGCCCCTTCCCCCCCCACAGTGAACCGCCGCTACCCGCCTCCGCAGTGCACCACTGCCGCCCGCGCACCCCCACTGCCTGTCAACAGGGGGGGCCCCAGCTGTGAACGGGGGGAAACGGAGATCTGAAAGGGGGGCCGGCGCTCTGAACCGGTGGGAGGCACATTAATGTGAATGGGGGGAAACACCGGAGAAAAGAGAGAGTGGGGGAGAGAGGGGAAGTGGGACACAAAAAGGGGAATGGGGACAGAGACACAGAGAGGGGGGAGCAGAGAAAGAGTGGGTATGCAAAGAGAAGGGGGAGCGGAGATAGGGGGAGCAGAGAAAGAGAGGGGGAGCAGAGAAAGGGACAGGGGGAGCGGAGAGAGGGGGAGCAGAGAGACAAGGGGAGCGAAAAGAGAGGGGGGAGCGGAGAGAGAGGGGGGAGCAGAGAAAGAGACGGGGAGCCAAGAGAGGGGGGGAGCGGAGAGACAGGGGGGAGCTGGAAAAGTAAAACGCGGGCAACGCCGGGTAGATCAGCTAGTACTAGATAAAGTAAAGGGTAAATACAAGTGTGTTAAAATAACGGTGGTGGGTAGGCTGTACAATGAAAGTATATGGCTCCTCCTGAGCCAGTACTAAGCAACATATATAGATGGGGTTAATGCCCCTTCAGCATAGTGTTTCGACAGTAAATAGATTATGTCTATATACATGCCTTAGCTTAGAGTAACACAAATACAACGTTGCTGTATTCCAGATTGAATGCCATTATTAGTTGTCTGCAGAGACAAATACCTGCTTAGAAAGAAACACTAGGCTAACATAATATATTGTGAACACAAAGTATCTTAATAGAGACACAGTAAAAGATATGTCTGTATCTATCTAAACCATGTTTCTACCATGTATCTGGATATTAGCTCATCGTAGCAGAATAGCCAATAGTGATAGCTGTAAGGGTTGCAGGTTAAATAGACTCAAGACCAAATGGGACGTCACTGCTTCTATATGTCAAAGCTCTGGAAAGCGTCCTATACACACATAAGTACTAAACAGATTACACGGTCAGCGCATAGTTCCTGCTAATGTGTAGGCAGGTAGCATTTGTACTCTAAATGCAGTATGTTAAGTATATATACACAAACGCCATATGACCCGTGTATCCAGCCGTGTATCCAACAAACAAAAATGCCCAAAGCTACTTCCATTGTGACAAAAATACACAGTGCAATACCTATATATCTCTTGTGTAACGGGTATTCCCCCTACCCCAATCGCATATAGAGTGTATGTGAGGGGGAACATATATGTTACCAGGTGTGGTGCAGTATACCTGTCAGGCTCACAGGAGGTCTGAGCCTCCTCTAGTGAGAGCCAGGGGTGGATCCTCTGGAACGATCTTCTTCGGTCAGCGCCTCAACCTGTGTAGGATTCTAGGAGTATAGAATGTCCACTACACAGGACCCACATGTAGTAACCACATACACAGGAGTATAAGTATAACCGTTTACTATATGCAGAATAACCATACATCACATATCATCAACAACAATAACTGTGTCACTCTGTAACACTACTTCCTATGGGTGATAACCCCACACTATGTACCAAAGTCCCAAATGTCCACTAAGAGACCCAGAACCTATAGGCGGGATCAGCGCCTGATGTACCGGTTTTGTTGGTGCACTTTTAATACGATACCTGCCCCAGCACCTGGGGCTGCAGATTCTTCACAAAGGATCCGCTGCGACGTCCTGAAACTCTGCCTGGCGGTGGGTGGCTCCCACATGGAGTGATCCACCTTTGGAATGTCTCTTGCTGTAGAGCCTGTCTGAGCCCAGACACAGGCCGCGATCACTGCGTGCAACTGGCACCGGTGATATCACATAGAACTGGGTACTATAGAAAGCAAAACCCCCCTTGCACTGAAAGGGGCCTTTCCTGAAACTGCCAAACTAACTGATGTTGCTGCACTGCAAGCCACACTGTCTCTTCCTGTCAGAGCCCACAGCACTGCAGCTGTGTCACTGACAAGACTCAGACTCAGATAAGGGCAGGGTCCCTACCTAAGGGGCCTTCCCTATGAAC
This sequence comes from Ascaphus truei, assembly GCF_040206685.1. NCBI lineage: Eukaryota > Metazoa > Chordata > Amphibia > Anura > Ascaphidae > Ascaphus > Ascaphus truei. Next base: position 45,911,548 of record NC_134486.1, on the reverse strand, counting down.
TTACCCACTAACCTAGTGGGAAGTGGGGCCTACCTGGGGCCTGGGGTGTCTGTGGCCTAGTTCAGCAAAGCATTGCTCTCTGTACACTACCTTCCCCAATCGTTTCCTGGATCCAACTGACAAAACCCTGTCTGCACACAACATTGTATCTTCTTTGCTGCAGGAGAAGCTGCCAGCTCTATTGGCTGTCTGGCTGCCTGTGACCAGGGTGAAAGTGCAGTCCCCAGAGGCTGCTGGGAATTGTAGTTCTTGGTATAGCTCTTTCCTATGGGGACCGCGTGCGCGATCTTTACTGCGCATGTCCGAAGCTGTAATGGCCGCCGCTACTCTTAACTGAGCATGCGCAACTTCCAAGAGCTCTTGCACACATGTAATGGCCACCTCTATGCTTATCCGCTATAACGCGGATCCGCTTATAACGCTTATGAGCGTGGACCCCGAATTAAAAAAAAAATTTTTACGTTTTTTTTGCACACTGCACACACTCACTGCACACTGCATACATTCACAGCACACTGCACACACTCACAGCACATTGCACACTGCACACACACACACACACACACTCACAGCACACACACACACACTAACAGCACACTGCACACACACACACTGACACACTGACACACACACAGCACACTGACAGCATACTGCATACACTCACAGCACACTGCATACACTCACAGCACACTGCACACACTCACAGCACACTGCGCACACTCACAGCACACTGCACACACTCACAGCACATTGCATCCACTCACAGCACACTGCACACACACACACACACACACAAACACAGTCTCACACAGTCAAATATACACACACACAGAGACACACTGTCTCTTTAAGGGAGCTTGCAATCGCAAGACAGAAGCAGAGACAGGGAGAAGAGCTGCAAGATGCCAGTTAAGTGCTGCGTGCTGTTGCCGCTGCCCCACCGGGCCTGGGAACGCTGGGAGAGTTCTCAGCTTTCACCCTCTGGCGGACGCGGTACCACCACATTTTTTTCGCAACCCCGTTTATAACGTGGTGGTCGCGGGTGGTCCCCGAGGACCACGCTATAACGGGGTTAAGCTGTAGTATATATTCTATATATACACTATAGTCTAGCAATATATTCTCACTTAAAGATGATCACTTTAAGATGCATCATTTTAGATGCCAATGCTACCCTGCCAATGCTTTCCCTTAAACTGGTGTTACATTTATACATCTAAGCAGTCACATGATCCCCCCCCCCCCCAATAAATCTGCCTGTTACAAGTTGGACAATTAGCAGCACACAATTAAAAAAAAAAAGAAATAAAAATGTTGCTATTCAAAACATACAAGAGATCAATAATACAGGCAGGGTGGGGTACTTCTTGCAAAACAGGGGGTTGCAGATCAATCAGTGGGTTAAAACAAAACTGTGAAGAGACAATGTCATTAGTTCCATGTCACATCAGCTGAGGTTATAGATCTTGCATGAAGAACAATAAATAGATATACTGTATATACTATAGTCTAACTATATAGTATAACTATATATTCTCACTTTAAGATGAGCCATTTTAGATGCCATGCTAAGCAATATCTATGTTGTATTAATCGGAAATTGCAAGGCTTCCTAAAATAAATCCGTTTTATTTCTAAAGGAAGTGGAATTGTAAAATTGTTAATAAAATAAGTAGTAGAATTCCATAAGCCCTTTGACTAATGATAATAATCTATCTTTTTTGCCTAAATAGTGATATATTTTTAAAAAGCCAAAATAGAACTATGCCGCTTCAAAGTGTTAGAAAGAGTGTGCGTTTGCTTTGGTTTAACTTAAAATAGCGAATCCTATTGGTCATTTCCTTACATTCGCCTCACAAAAAAAATACTGCATTGTATAGCAATGCTGAGCATCACAAATATCATAATAGCCTAAAAGTTCAATCAAGCTAAATAATGGTTCCCAAAAAGGAAGAATCCTCCAAGAATTTGTGTTACAACCACATCTGATAACTAAAAAGGGGGAGGAGGGGGACGTCAGACCTGCTATTAGCATTCATTATCCAATTATATTAATAGGGATTTAAAAATATATCTCATTTAGCTACTATTGTTACTGAGGCCGCGAGGAAGTAGGAGATCATTTCCCCCAACCTAGGACTTACATTAAAAAAACGTTATTTCTCTTTCTTTTTTAAATTGCAGTGCTATGTTACTTAATACAGTTGTATGTCTGCAGTTATATAATAATTGGAGCAGTGCAAATAATAAAGTCATTATTTCCTGCCTCGCTGGAGGCATTCAGCCTTTATACATATAGCTTTGCACGCCAGCTTTCATTGCTCTAAGAAGAGTTATGTAATTGCTGATCTTTGTACTTACTGCTGTGAGCTACAGTATATTTTATTTGATAACTGATTTGTTTTTATGGCAAAAAATGGGTTATTACATGCCATTTTTTGAAGCCTGGTCTCCAAGGTTTAGTTTATGGCTACAATTAGCAATGAACAATTAAACATAGACAATCTTAGCGACCACAACACCCAGACCCACACTATTCTATATTATTATATGTAATAGTCTAATTGAAGCGCTACAGGGAAAGTGACCTCAAATATACAGCACTAAAGAAAGACGCCCCAATGCACATTCAATGTGACAAACCATTTAGTTCATTTTTATATGTTTTTTTCTGCTCATAAGTATGGATCATTTAGTTCATTCCTTTAGGCCAGGCAGGCGTTGGATGTTTAAGCCAAAAGATTGAACTAAATGGTTTGTTATTTTGGCTGTGCATTGGGGCTTCTTGGTTTACTGTTACAATTAGAGTTGAGTATTCAGCAACACACCTGTAGAGGGAGAAAGGGGTTACAGCCCATTTGGCCATCCCCTGACCTCACCAGGGAGACAAGGGGTTAACTGGGCTGAGACCCAGAACTGTGATTCAACCCGTTATAACCTGTAAATGTGTATTTCCCTGTTTCCCCTGTTTTATTGTAACATCTGGTCTGCAGCCAACACACTGGGATCCATCCGGGAGCACAAGGGTTAATAGTGGTATAGTGATTATAGCCCTTTGTGTAATTTTCCCGCCTTTTCAGGCACCATTTTGCAGGTTCCCATAGGCCGCCATTAGGGCTCAATGCTTTTTAATGGTGAATCTTGCTGTGGAGTCCGGTTCCTGAGAAGACCAGCAGATGGCGTCCGAGAGGGAGAGCGGCGGTTTCCCATTGAAAGTCTATGGGCTCATTGACTTCAATGGAGAAACCCTCGAAAGAGCTTTCCAGGAACAAGTTGGCTGCCGTCCAAACCGCTTAACTGCAAAGCGGATACATTTTCAATAGGAGAGCTTTGATCACTTACAAGTCAAGTTCAAAGACAAGTGGCGTGGGAATAAACAGTTCTAGGGCCCCTAGAAATAAAATTCTTTCTGTCCCTAGTTCCTAGACCTCCCCCCACTCGACCACAACCGGGTCCCCGTATCCTGGACCCCCGATAAGGGTCGAACCCTTAAGAGCGGGCCGCGCCATAGATTCCAATGGCGGCGGCAGAAACAGCTCAAGAAAACGGCTAAGTGTCAAATGCTGAATTTTGGTATTCCATAGCTCCGGTTCCAGAGGGTCCAGAGAGTCAGGGTTTGGGGTATCTGTAGCCACTGCTCTGGCATCGCTGCAGAACCATCCTTGACCCTCCTGGACCAACCCGACGGAGTATGGACCCCCTTGAAGGTTTGGGATTTTTCCCATAGACTCCAATGGCGGCCAAACCCCATTGACCGGCTACGGCGGAGAACTCCCATTGACTTCAACGGCGGCATCGCCCCGTTGAAAGTCTATGGCGGGGACTCCCATAGCCGCCAACGGCGGCGGTTTGCCATTGAAAGTCTATGGCGGGGAAGCCCGTTGTTTTCAATGGGGATTTAGTGAAAAACCGTGATTTCATTTCCAGCGGAGATTTGTGTATTAAAATGTAAAACGGTTTTAAGTGTATTTGTGTATCTCCGGTTTCCCAGGTCGTAGCAGGTCGCAAATTGGACCCTAGGGTGTCCCAGTTCCGGCATTGAAAACTGGGAAGTTTGGACCTGCTGGACCCAAAGGAACCGGATATTTTAATATGTTCATGTTTTATCCAACATACTGTATTCCGAGATATGGGTAAAACTCAGAGGAAATTCCTTTGCATACCAGGGTAGCATATGGCCAGAAAGGCGACCCAATGTCTAGGACCTGAGTATGTTTCAAAGTATTTTGTCACCTCCACTGTTTGCATGAGGGTGGAGACTACTCAAACCAGGGCAGTCTTTAAGTGTTCCATTTCACACCTCACAACAAAGGTTCCTGCCAGGTACTCCATTTGGTAGACTAGCTGGCATTCCTGATATAGAGGAGGGGTTATAGAAATGGGACCCCCGAGCTCTACTGCGCATATCCCAACTAGCCGGGGGCATGGGTCAAAAAGTGTTCCCACGTTAACTACTGGCTAGAGGTAATTGAGAACCAATCCACGGTACTCAATGTTAAGGATAGGGCACAAAAGGTTTATAAACTGATGTCCACCCTGTATCCTTTGTCTTCAATTTATCATCTGAATGCTACCTGATTGCGAGAGAATTGCTATGCTTCATACTTCTCATTCCCCAACCCCAAAGTAAGTGTACTTCTTGTTTGTTACTCTATTATTCGTGTGTTCACCTATCCAAAGGAATAAATATATTTTATTATATCTAAGACTCGTCCCAGTTCAGACCCAGTGATAAATATATATCATCTGTTATATATATTTATGTGTGACTTATACAGCCTGCCATAATCTCACCGTGACAACACCATAGACCAGAAAAATGCAAAACAAACTATTCATGTACCACTCAATGACCAGAAGTTAATAAAATACCGAAAGCCTTCTCTGCCAGCAAATTGTTAAAGATGCAATTCTGTCTCCTTGGATAAAAGAAAGAGGTGATCTGGCACACAATCAATGAAGCACTAAAACGTCACCTGCCGGTGCCCACAGGTCCCCAAATGGTATCAGGGTAAAGAGAGTAGTCCAGGCACACGGTCTTATCACAAAGTAGAAAATTTAATCCAGCATAAATCCAACGTTTCGGCTGCACACAGGCAGCCTTTGTCAAGGTGAGAGCACTTCCTGGTAAAACATTTTTATAAATAAATAAATAAAAGAGAAGGAGAGAGTTTGACTGTAGTATTATCTGTCAAAAATCATTGGCTACATTTCAAGTTAAAATGCTTTAAAACGTGGCCGATTACTAGAAAATGTAGAAGTGGCCGGGGGATCACTCTTGGTCATCAACTCTGGATAACACGTTATATATTCTACCGAAGAAGCTATGTGTGCACAGGTTACTACTGCGCAGACTGCCAACTGCTTTGAGGGAACTTCTCTGAAACACTTTTCGTACTGAAAAGTTTGGAGACCACTGGTTTAGACAAAGAACATTACCCTTCGATATTCATGGTGGTCTCTAGAGATGTGTTCAATTTTTGCTAAAGTTAGTAGATCAGATGAAATTTGCCCTTTTTTCTTGAATATCTTCAGAAAGAATCTGAACAGTTGACCCAAAAAATGTTGGGCCTAAACACGTCACATGTCACATGACTGCCATTTTCACTCAATTCTGATTTTAAAAAAAGCACATTTCTGTCTAAAATTTCAAGCAATATGACCGTTCGTTAAAATTTTGCGAAAACGTAACATTTAATTAAACCGGCCAAAAAATATTTGCGAAGCACATTTGAACATCTGTAGAGTTCTCCTTTATAAAAAAATAAAAATATTTGATATAGACTGGATTGCATGGAAGCAGGGTTGCCGCCGATGGGAGACTCAAGACGGGGGGTGGCCGGCGCTAGAAGTTGGGCCGGGTCAGGCGCAACTTTTGTGCTTGGCTGCTGGGCTTCTGATTGCTGCTGGGCCCCAGCTCTTCCCAGCTGCTGCTGCGGCTGTGGCAGGCATGCCTCCCTCGCCATAACTCGGAGTTGTGCTGGGCCTCCCTCCCACTCAGGCCCATCTTTCGCATCCGGGCACAAGACCGGAGTCCTAGCGGAGGCCTTCCAGCCCCAAGGTAAATTGTGGTGTGTATATTTTTGTGAGCCTGAGTATATTGAGCTGTGTGACTGAATTGCAGTGTGTTTTATGGGTAGTTTGGCTTAGAACAAGAAGGAAAGTGTTGTGTGTATACTAGCACTGGTGGGCGAGTTTGGGGAGTGTACAGTGGTTAATTTGTTTTGATTGTGTGGGAGCTGGTAGTCTGTTTCAAACTTTTGTTTCTGCCTGGTTTGAGGGATTGCAGTGGTGGCGGTTTAGTTGATTGCTTACCTAACACACCTTATCAGTGTGTGTCTGTCTTTAAAAGGAGGCTTGCAAAACAAATCATTGAGCCTAATGTTTATTGAGCTGTGTCACTGAATTGCAGTTGTGTTCCAAGTGCAGTGTGGCTTAAGTGTGGCGTTACAACAAGAAGGAGTAGAAACAAGGAAGGTGTGAAACAAGGTATATTGAAATACACTAAATTGTTAGCACTTTATACTCCATAGTGCAAAAATGAGCAGGATTGAGAATGCCACACAATGCACATCTTGCCACATGTATGTGCACTTGGAGCAGCTGTTCCAGGGCGCATACCTCTGTTGGAAGTGTGAGAAGGTGGTCTCTTTACAGTCTCTAATTGCTGATTTGAAGAGGAAACTTGCAACAGTAAGGGACATTGACAATCTTGAAAGGAGTTTAGTGCTCACTGAGCAGGCCCTGTCTGGGACCAGTGGTGCAGAGGGTGGCGCTGTGAGTGAGGACCAGGAACAAGTAGGTAGCTGGGTAACAGTTAGAAGGGGAAGCAGAGGGAAGAGGCAGGCCAGTACTGAGCTGACCCATTGTCATAGATTTGCCAGACTGAGTGAAAATATTTGGGATGGCAGGAATGGTACGGCTGGGGGAGAATGATTCCTCTAGCACCCAGGGGAATAGTACCTCCAGCACATAGGGGACTCAGGATACCCAAAAACATATAAAAAGAAAAACAGAGCTACTCATACTTCCTCCCAAACCTGGCCCAACTACCTCCTTCCACATTACTGCTGGAAGCCCTAGCAGTATCACAAGCACGCTGCCTAGGGGTCACATTTGACTCCTCTCTCACATTCAAAATGTAGCTAAAACCTGTCGTTTTTTTCCTCCGCAATATTACAAAGATACGCCGTTTCCCTCTGTTGCTCTACTGCTAAAACTGTTACACTGGCCCTCATTCTCTCCCGTCTCGCGTACTGTAACCTCCTGCTGTCCGGTTTTCCTGCCTCTCACCAGTCTACCCTACATTCTATCCTAAAGGCTGCTGCCAGGGGGAGGGACTTAATAGTCTGAAGTGTCAGCAGACTATTTGAAAACTGCACTTTCTGTTGCTTTCTTTAATGATTCACACCTTTTTGGTTAGTTCAGGAAATTTCTGGGAACTGGAAATGCCTGCTTCTGTATATAGATTTAGCCATGTTCCCCTAATTCTGCACACACAATTTTGCAGTGCAGCAGTCACAATCATTAAATATATATATATATCTCTTTCTAGCATAAAGTTAAAAAAGAAAAGTGGGATTTAAAGAAGGCTCCCTCATATTTATAAATCTTCCCATTACCATTATGCCAGAGAGAGGTGTGTCTCTTACCTTCTCTGGAGCGGCCCTCCTCTTGCAACATCACGTTTTCATGGCGACCAAACGTCAAATGATGATCCAAAGTCAAATGGCGCTGCAACCTCACGGCCCGGCGACGCTGCAGGAGGAGGGTTGCCTCATGAAAAGACCCCCAAAACCTTAGTGCATAGAAGCATCAAAGGGTCTTAATCTAGCCCTGGTGATTGGGAGATTTAATTTAGTTAACTAATCAAGCTTCAGTTTAGGTAGCTGACACCATTTTAACAAGGAATGCCGGTTTGATTGCGTCACTGTAGAGGTCTTAACTTTCTTTTCCGAAATCCTGGAAATTAAATTCTTAAATTATCTTCGGGTCATTCTTGAGTCAAATATCGTGTACGGTATGTTACTGATAGACTGGATATTTTTAAGTTTTCTTGCCAACATGCCATGGCCTTTATTGCCCTTTTTGTCATATTTCTGGGACGTTGAGATCATGGCCTTCCTGGCCGTGTCGGACAGAGAAGGATTTAGTTCACCATGTACCTTAATCATTTGACCCAGAAGGCCAACCTCTCCCCAAAACGATCAAGGCGCTAGTTCAGAGAAAAAAATGGAACGATGCTCCTTTATACTTTGACTCATTGAGTTATAATGAAGCAATTTGCACCAGTTTTTCCACGTACCTCAGTTTCCAACACTTGGTACATTTCCCCCGTGGTATGTTCTGGCAAATTCTGTGGCTTTGAACAGTGTTTTTCTAATTTCCAATAGTTCAATGGTAAAATACTGAAACAGCTTTGTTCCCGTTTTTATTTACCTCATCACAGCTGGGGGGGGGGGCACGCTATGGTTTGTAAGGCTAAACTAACCATATTTCCAGTATGATTTCTTAAGCATTCTTTTGAGGCAGGGGGTCAAATGCAGTTTTGGTTAGGTAAGCGCTACTCTGTAGCATTCAGAACTTTGGAGAACAAATGTATACAGCCAGCAGTCTATTTAGAAGGCATTCCCTTGAAAGGTTCAACAATGTCTCCCTTTAATTCTGCATTGCATAGCTTTGGTCATGAGATAGTCACGGGCAGAATCTTGCTGATGCTAATCCTAACAGCTAATTGATGAATATGAGCTTTATTGCTTTGTGGGGGTTTATATGTGTGAATACTTACAAACGAAACCAATTAAATGTCCCTCGGAGAAAAAGCATTAAATAATTAACTTAAACTGGATGTTATGTGTGCATAATGTTATGTATTGTGCATCCCTTCAGATTTGTGAGATTTACAACTAATGTACTAATAACCCCTAATTTAACTTTAATGTATAACTTGGTTCATTACAAGGAGCCTACAAAAAATGAATGTAGAAGTATACAGGTATCACACTTTATTTTTGCTTTTCTTTGTGTTATATATGAGGAATAAAACAAAGAACAAAAAAGCCCAATGCCACTTCCAATATGACAAAAATACACAGTAAAATACTTATATATTCTCTTGAAAAAGGGTCATTTAGTTTAACCCTTTGGCCAAAGCGTCGTAAGCCTGTGAGCCACATCAAGGCAGAACCTGCTCACAGGTCCTAACACTACCAGATAAAATACTAATACACCTATACTAGGATTACAATTCTCATTTACCTCTATTAGGAGGGAGAAGGACAAACATTGGATCCATATCCAGTAAAATGAAAGACACCTGCTAAATAGGGCAGTGGGGAGGGGTGAGTTTGACACCTGGGAGGGAGGGGCCACTAACCTCCAACAGCTGAGACCAGCTTACAATAAGTTAAGCAACACACAGAACCCCAAGAAGGGGGGTTCTGTGTGTTGTTATATATGAGGGCAATTTATTTTCTTCATCATTAGACAGAAAGGCTTAAGCCAGGGGTGTTAAACTAATTTCATATGTACATTCGGAGCATACGTACCATACATGTACAAAATAAGCATATAAAACACAGTATTGCAGCGGTATGCTAGATGGCAGCAGTAAGCTCACTCTTCCCCTCTCTTTCTCCCTCTCACCTCCTCACCTTCTCTCTATTTCCCTCCCCACCTCCCACTCTTATCCCCTCTCGACTCTCTTAATACCTTCCCCACTTAATATCCCCCCTCACATTTAATATCCCTGCACACTTAATATACCCCACACACACTTAATATTTACTCCCTCACACTCCTAATACCCCCGCCCCCCCCCCCCCCCCCACAACACACTCTTAATACCCTCCTCACATTTTATATACCCCCATTCACACTCTTACCGGGTGAGGCAGCACAAGTGGAGAGCTGGTCTGGGGGAGGAGCCTGTGCAGGTGTGGGGGAAGAGCCTGTGCGGGTGTGGGGTCTGTGCGGGTGTGGGTAGGGTTGCCAGGCGTCCCATATATACGCGATTGCCACTTATTTCGTTGCCTTGTCCCGTTGTCCCAGAAAGGTCTGTCGATACGCATAATTTTCCTATATTTTAGGGTGGGGCAGCATCCTTTGCTGCCTCTTCCATTTTGCTCCCTCACCTGACTGCAGCAGGATCCCACAGAAAGGCTAACCGAGCACTGCCATTGGCTCGGCAAGCCTCGCGAGAGTTCCTTCTGCAGTCAAGTGCGGTAGCAGCGTAGAAGAAGTAGCACAGGCCCTTCCCCCACACCAGGTTTCCCCTCATATCCTGGTACCTGGTCTGCGGGCCGTGTGTTTAACATCCCTGGCTTAGGCCATTTCATACTTGGGGGTCATTTTCTATTGTCTTTAGTGGCTGTAAAAGTCGCCCGTTTCACAAATTCCTTCAGAAATTCAGCCAAAGACAAAGTTCCAGGAACTTATTTTTGTTGAGCAGCACAAATATTACCACGTTGATTTTTTTTTTTTTTTTTTACTTTTTTGTCTATCCAAGCATCTTTGCTTGAGTGAGTTTTGCCGAGTTGTAGCGAAACCCACCAAAGTTGCTAAATATGGCAAATCATATGTATTTTCCTTTGGAGAAATTTGTGTTGGACGGATTTGGGCAATTGTGGACACAGGTAACCACTTTTGCGCTGGCAGCAGATGTCCATATCCACTGTACTCACAAACTTGGGCAGAGTTTTCACCTCTCTACTTATCTCAATATGTGCATTGTTTCACTGTTCCAGAACTCCTCATATTGGCCTGGAATCATCAACATTTGTTAGGCCATAAATGCGGTATTTGCTGCACCAAAAAGGCATTATTTATTGTGCAAGTCATCAGAGTTGTACTGCAAAAAATAACAAGGTGTCTGATAAAAATAACGGGAGCGAATTTTTAACTAAATATTGCACATTTTTCGTACCAGTAATCAACTCCCGGTATTTATTGGAAGCAGCCTACTGCTGGCATTAGCCCTAGCTTTCCTATGTATATAACAGCCAATATATTGGCCTTTATATACATAGACAAGATAACCTAAACCAACATGGCTTAGGTGATAACATAATACCCACAACACATTTAAATACATATTAACCCCCTTTGTAGCTAGCCATAGGTTTCCATGACAAGCTGACCACTATCGGCTATAAAGAGTTAAATAGTAACCTGAAACCCCCCCCCCCTACAGTACCTACCCCCCTTGCCTACCTTAGTGCCTAGTAAAGCCATGCAATTGTCACGGATGCTCACTACAGCCTGGACTAGACCGCGGGGCTGAGGTGGGGATGTGTATAACCGCCTCCCTACAACCACAGGGCCAGGTCCGGATAGCAGAGTCAAGGAGGTATAGCCGGGTCAGGGTAGAAGAGTGTAGGTAGGTTGTGGTATTTGCCGTGGTCCGGGATTGGAGAGAGGAGAATAGTCGTAGTCCGTAAGCGGAGGAGAGAGCGGGAATCCAAATACTAGCCGAAGTCCAGGAGAAGAGAAGAGGCAGGTCCAGGTACAGACAGGGGTCACAACGGTAAAACGGCAAGGTCAGGATACAAGCAAGAACTCAGGCTGCAGTGAGCACGGTGCATAAATGAAGGTTTATGCTCAGCAACAAGCAGAGGGCTGAATGGGTATAAGTAGGGAGCGGAGGAGAGGGTAAGATGTAGGAGGAGAGCTGATAGGAGGACGTTACCTGAGGTGCAGATGTAGCCCAGCTGAGAGTCATACATGAATTGCAGGCAGAGCGGCGTGCTGCGTGTTTGAACGGACTGCCTGTTGTAGTGAGATACGCGCGCTGCCGGGAGCCCTGCGCGTCCCCTGATGATTGGCGTGACGTGCCGGGGAGAGGTGGAGCAGGCGCGACCCAGGTGGTCCGGTTACGCTGCCTATTGCGGCTGCACGTCTTCGGACTGCTGGCGTGACGCGCCAACGTGCTTTTGTCTTACCTCACTTAGCTCTCCTCTTTTTTGCCTTTTGTCCCCCAGTTATAATCAGTATACAGCCTTTTTTCTGTTTTTTTTTTTGGCAAACTTGCCCTTTTTATTTGGCTTTTGATAGTATGTGGATTTGCATGTTGTGTCTTCTGTCTCATAGTTTTTTGCATTCAGTGTTGTTTGCGTCTGTATCCATCTGAGTGACATTTATATGTGGATATTGCGGATACTGCATTTTGGATTAAAAATCTGTACCGTTTAGTGCTTTCTCTCATTATTGCACTTCTTTCATTATTTGTTATAGTCTTTAGGAACAGGGATTCCTTTTTATTCTCGTGCACCTACTTCTGGTTTTGTAATATTATTCTCGATTATTAATCTTGTTTGTGTGGTGCTGTCTGTCATTTAATTATTTTATTTATGACATGTTTTACCAGGAAGTAATTGTATATTTGTCATTGTATACAGTATAACTTTCTTGATAAGGTTTCAGCTCTGTTCCAACTGAATGAAGCTGACATTTTACAAGGCATGGGTAACAGGCTACTTCACAGCATATTAAATAGGAAATATAGTGTCAATGAAAAATTATAATCTTGATACATAGCCCTAATATTTTTTTCCAGGACCAAAATACCTCGGTTTTTTTCTACATCTCTTTTTTATTTAATTTATTTGTTTACGGTAAATCCTCAAATGTTAGGTGACCGAGTACTTTCTTCTTGGTATAATTTAAGTTACTATTATTGTTTAGGTTTTAGAACTTAAAAAATAAAACATAACATTTTAGCCTCTTCAACAGTGGTCATCGTCCCAGCACTGCGAGGGTTAAGGGATTGTTACACAACTTTGCCTTGTGATGAACTCATAAACCTTTTCAGATTTAGTGAAACTTCACGCATCTTGAACATGCTAGAAACCTGTGACATATCGCTGCCTAAGCATTATTCTCAACTCGTACTGTCAAGTTTTGACCTCTGGACGTTGTAATTCTTCAAGGCAAGGTCACTTTTTTTGTCTTCAAATGTTTATCTACATATTTCAAGAAGGTATTCAAACGTATAACTAAATCTATACTAGATTTCTGATTCGAGTATATATCCTGATATACAGTTGAGATTCTACTTAACATTTCAGCCAAATGTAAATAACTACTGAACATTTTATACCATAAAACAGAATCCTAAAGCTTGGTTATTTACACATTAAACCCCAGAGTTTTCAACTTTTTCCTGTAAAATAGGGTGAACCACTTCCGTGATGGCACGGGCACGCCCTTATTATGCCTCCTCGGTGCGCAATCCTACAGGCCAGGGATCGTTTCTCGTACAGGTGTGCGTCACCATGCGCTCCGTTGCGCACGCCTGTACTATATGTATGTATTTCTTTATATAGCGCCATTACTGTACATAGTGCTTCATAGCAGTAATATGTGACAATCATATACATAATAATTAATACATAAACGGGAGAAGTGCTTCATACATAAAAGTAACATTTAGGAAAAGGAGTCCCTGCCCCGAAGAGTTTACAATCTAATTTGTTGGTAGGGAGAACCTACAGAGACAGTAGGAGGGCGTTCTGGTAAGTGCGTCTGCAAGGAGCCAAGGTTAATGTATGAGGTGTTAATTATAAGCCATGGAGCTACTCATGCTTCCTTAAGCAAGTGTGTTTTAAGGTGGGTCTTAAAGGTGGATAGAGAGGGTGCTAGTTTGATATTGAGGGGAAGGGCATTCCAGAGGTGTAGCCTTAGGCCGCGTCCAAGCTGAGAGCGAGCGCGCTGACGCTCGACCGCCGTGACGTCAGGCGCTCATGTTGCCCGGGCAATTCCTGGCCAGCTAGTTGCGTGGGGGTCGTGCCTGTAACGTCACGTGTGGTTCGCCCTCATTGGCTGTACCGCGAATGTGAACAGAGCAAGAGCGACAATTACAAAAAAAAATTGTCTCTGCGAGCATTGCGCCTCCCCACGCTCACGCGCCCAGCATGGACCCGTCAATTTACTTTCATTGTTTTGATCGCGCGCAAGCTCTCCGCCTGGACGTGGCAGTAGGCTTTTGAAGCGATTGCAAGCTTCTGAAAATGACAGTCACTTAACAGAAATCTTATTTAATGCTGCTTTATAGTGGGCGCACGCACGCCTGTCGCTAGAGCGATTTCTGCTCTTTGGGTTTGCATGACGGGGAGGCGTGGCCTTGACATCACGCGAGTGGTTCAGCCAATGACCGCGCACTTGCCCCTGCCGTCACGCAGCAAAGATATCGGTCGCGTGCTCTATGGCCAGCCTCATAAACAAGAGGTTTGTTGTTCGCACCGCACGTGCCGTCGGTGCCACTATAAATGCGGCCTTAGATGTGCATGTAGAAATGCTTAGTGCTCCAACATTGGAATGATTAGTTTATTCATTAGAGACTTCCCGCTTTAACATTGTGTTTTGAACAAAGGGAAATATATCTTCTTAGCAGATGTAAGTTTACTGCATTAGGAAATTCTGAATAGTTATATCCCAGTTTTGCACAAGTTTGACAACTTTCTTTTCTCTGTGTATTGGCAGTAATGTGGCCTATTCAATAAACTCCCATTGTATAAATGAAAAATGGCTGTAACTGGTGCATTTTGATACGATAAAAATCTGATGTTTTTGTATATTCACTAGGATTTAACAATGCATTAAAATCGCACACTTTGAAATATTTGCACGCACTTTTCACATAGTTTCCTGCCGGCATCGCAGCTACCTATCAGAGATCTCAATGGCCTTAGAAAGGTGAAATACGGTTTTTGCTAGAGGGAGAGAGCGAGACCAAGTTAGGAATACCTACAGCTAGATATCCATTTATTACACACATACCTCCAAATAAATTAACCTATACTTTATTTTTTATTTATTTATAAAAAATGTTTACCAGGAAGTAATACATTGAGTTACCTCTCATTTTCAAGTATGTCCTGGGCACAGAGTTATGATGAGAATACATAGTTACATTAAATGAACTGTTATACAATATAATGAAAGACATTTAATGGACAGTTAGAGATCATGTATGTTATGGGCGTATGCAATAGAGACAAGATTAATCTGTTAGACAGCGAACGTCTTGAAAGATCTTAGCCTGGTGGCAGCTTTGAGTCTCTGGTAGGTTGTTCCAGATGTGAGGTGCATGATGAGAGGAGGCGTGACGGGATTTTGTTGAACCATGAACAGTGTGTTGGAGTCAGATCTTAGGTGATAAAAGCTGTGAGGAGCTTGTTCAGATAGCCGGGTAGCTTACCCAGGAAGTATTTGAAGGCAAGACAGGAAAAATGTACTACGTGTCTGGACTCAAGTGATAACCAATCTAGTTCTTGGAGCATTTCACAGTGATGTATGTTGTAGTTGCATTGTACAGTAGGACAAAGCAGCATATTGAATTGTAGAGGGTGTTTCATTTGCTAAGGTGCGTTTGGGGTGCTGTACCATATACTATGTTCCCATAGTCTATAAAAGGCATTAGCATCTGCTGTGTGATGTGCTTTCTGACCAGCTGGCTTAGGAAGGATTTGTTCCTATAAAGTACACCTACTTTGGCATGTTTTAGATCTCAGAGAATCAATATAAAACCCAAAGGTTAAATGGAAATCAAACCATATGCCCAGATATTTAAAACTAGTGACAGGGGCTAGAGTGTTGTTAAGAGTTGGTTCTGGTCTGTAGCTCTGTCATTGATCTTTTGAAATGTAGTACCAAATATCATAGTTGCAGTTTTGTCAGTGTTTAAAAATAATTTGTTTTGGGAAATCTAGTTTGTCTTAAACTCAGATTGAAGGTCAGAGTCTAGGGCTGTGTGTATATAAGATTGTCTCATCTGCATATATGTGCAATGAAGCAGCCTTACAAGCTGTAGATAGATCATTAATGAAGACTGAAATGGTAGGGGCCCCAGAACAGAGCCTTGCGGGACTCCACCAATGACATCCATGGGTCTGGAGTTAGATCCCAATGTGTCACTCTCAGGCTCTAACCGAGGAATACTGCACCAGTAAGTTGTCCCAGTTCCATTCCACACTGGATCTCATTGCAAACTTTTAAGAGGGTAGCATGGAGTGTTTTGGGCAAAAGCCAGAATGGAGTTGATTTAGGAAATTTGTGTTGGTATAGTAATTGCTTAATTGGGAGTGGACTAATTTTTCCATGACTTTGGATGGTATTGTGAGAAGAGATTGGTCTATAGTTAGAGAGTTTTGTCCCCACTTTTGAAGATTGGGACAACTCTGGCAGTTTTCCAGGTCTTTGGGATATAGCCAGTAGACAAAATGGGAGTTGGTTAGTGACAAGCAGTATGGCAATGGCTGAGGCTCTGAATCGTATGAACTTTGAAGTAGGTCAGATCCACATTAGCCGTTACGTTTTAATGTGAGAAGCGCCCGTTCAATCTCCTTTACTGATCCTGGGACAAATTGAAAAGTGTAAGCACTGTTGGAAGGGGGTGGGGCTATAGGGGATTCTTCCCTGGTTGAGCTTGAATGTGTTTGCAATGTAAGTGAGATTAATCATATCCTTTTTGATATTAGATGGCTGTTGATGACCTTCCAGAAGTGTCCTGTATTTTGATGAAGATTGTCAGAGTAATATTGGGCTTGGGTTGGTCCGGTTTGCCTTGTGTAGATCTTATGCAGGCATTTGTAGTTAATGTCCTTGGTAACAACAGTCACTGCAGCTTTTCCACAAGGCATTACCAACACGGTAAAGCACAATAAGGTTGGTTTAACCCACACAATACATGCCCCCATTCTATTATTCTGTGTTGTTGGGCATCAGTATCACAGTTTTATGTTTCTAAATGTTCTAATGAATAGAACTTCAGGGCTTGATTTTCCTCACGTAGTATACGAGTGTACGGCCACTGAAAATGGCAGGTAGGATATCAGAGTATTAGATTTTGTTGGGGTAAGAAGATAGACTCCAATCTAGCAAGAAATGGTTACCAGATTTTAGGTTGGTTCATGTGGTATGGGACATTAGTTAAATTTAGAGACTTCAGTTGTGTCTGGATTGAGTTGTTTTAAGGATCAAGTCAATTGCAGATGAAATCCCCAAGAACAGCTCACTCTTCACATTCAGAGAGGAAATTGTGCCAAAAAAGTGAGTGATATCAGTCAGGGATTGTACTGCCAGCAATAACAATGGGCTTTGAGAAGGGGAGGCAAATTCTACTAACTAGGCTTTCAAACAAGATGGGGCAGGGCCAAGGGAGGAGACACTTTAGCAGCATAGAGTAAGGATTCGTCTGTATAAAATAACACCCCGTCTCTCTTTGACCTATCTTTCCTAGAAATGGAGTATCACCCCTGCTTGGAGATACAGCAAGGGTTTTAGGCGTTAGCCATGTTTTAGTGCAAATAATGACTTTAGGCATATACAAAGAGGCACCATGCACTTACTTCATCCAGTTTGGACAGCACACTTCCGATATTTTTGTAATTTGAGAGGGGCAGTATCAGTGGTATAGGACAGAACCATGGGAAGACCAAAAAAAAAACACACATGCACGTAAAGAAATTACATTTGACAGATGAAAATACAAAATATTTCCTTATTTGGTGTATATGTTAATCTATTTGTAGGTATAGAAGTGAATGGACCCCTCTCCTAAATTGATATTTGTGCCTCACAAACTTGCAGCTCAATGAGCAGCCCCTGAATATGTATTTACGCACTGCCAGAATTCCTTTAATACTTTTCAGCAGACTAAAGTAAGAGTTCAGATGAAATTAAAATGTACAGATCTTTCAAAACCTCAGGTTTCTTGAAGTGTATTTTGAGGCAAAGTGTGATATGTATTCTTTTATATGGTATACATAATCTAAATGGTGTTTTGCAAGAGGTGCGTGTGTATAAGCAACAATCATTGTTCCATTTTCATGCCAATTCAATCCTCAGACACTTAAAATTACACTAGAGGCATTAGTCAATATACGGTGAACCCACTTCCCCATACCAGAGAAAAGATCAACTGCATGCAAAAGGAATGGGACTGAAGTGCTCCAGCATATGGCCAGACGCATTAGGGTCTTAAAAAAAAAAAGTCCATAGGCAGACTGATAACATACAACAGCCAAGATGTTGGTGCCCCAGTGGAGGACCGGATAAAGGGAAAGTTAGCCAAGTGCCCGCCTTGTCCCTCCAATTCAGGCATCGTTTACAGTTGTTAAACACACAGGTACCCAGTTAGCTCATCTTTTGCAGTTGTGCAGAGAGCAAGCATGGCGGTGAAGATCCGGGGGAGAAAAAAAAATTTAAAAAAAAAATTTTTTAAAAAAGGGACCCATCACATTGGGGCACTGAGAGTGCAGACAAATATTCAATAGTTTAGGAAGTTCTTGCTGGTAAGTGATGCAGTAAACCAGTGTTACTTTAATAGGAGGGAAAAAAAAAAAAAACCCCACTCCACAAAAACCGCACACAACCAACACTTTGTGATTCATCACCAAGCCCTGGCAAAACCACAACATGGAAACAAACCAATTAGAGCAAATAAACAACTTTACGGTTAGCTCCAAAAGAATGACTAGTACTAATGTTTTAGACAAAATGCAAGATTGCCTGTGTGTCATCCAAAAGAAACCAGGTTGTTTATTGTTGAGGACTTACAAAAGCCAGCTTACAGAACTTTACTTGGTGCAATGTTATGAAATGGAAAACAGTCAATTTGATTTCTTTTTAAAATTGTACCGATAACACTTATGAAAACTTCAATGGGGTAGTAGTGGCGAGAAGGGGGAGGGATCCTGTACCCGCTATGTACTTTAAACATTCATACAAGCAGTAAAGCAGAGTAGATGGTTTCCAGATGTCCTCAACGCATTGCACTGGAGTGTGGTACAGGCCCCTCTGGTCAGCAGGGTATTCATGGTTTCTTATGTTAATCGTAGGAGCTATTTCACGTTTAAAAATAAACAAAATCACATTCACATCTTACACACTGCTATCCGACGAAATCATAGTAGTGAAGATATTACAAGTGCTATTTGACACGCTGCAATGATTTGTCAGATACTAGTTTGCAAATGGAGGTAGTTTGTAAAATTGACAAACATGACAGCTCTTGGGTACACATAATTTAATCCAATTAAACAAAGACAACTAGAAAGTGCATATTGATGAGAAACCTCAAGTTTTAGTACAACTTAATATAAAAGAAAAAATAAAAATAAATCAGTGCTCTTGCAGGATGTTAAGGCAAAGCGTCTTCCCAACATTGAGTTTCTGGAATTCTTTTTTAAAAAATTTAAAAAAAAAGTTTGTGTAATTTCAAATCTTAGCTTGTGCTGATTTTGGCACATTGTTAGATTTTCACAAAGTTAGAATAAAACAGGCACGTATCCCTAGGAATGCTCTAATACTGTAATGCAGTAGATGGCATATAGCTCTATTACATGTGAACATTACCTTTAGCATTCTGTAACAGCTTAGGTACATAAGGCTAAGGCCCCGCTCCCTCCGTCAGCGCTCCCGCGCTGCAGACAGGCGGGGCGCCGACATACACAGACCGCGATATGCGGTCTGTAGGGAGCGGGAGGGGGGGCGTGGCTTGAGCGGAGGGACCCGCTACTCTTCCTTCTCCTCCCCCGAAGCCTCTCCTCCTCCCGAAGCCTCCCCTCCCCATTGTCTCACAGCCACACCACGTGACGCGTCGACGCTAGGGAATACAATTCTCTTGTATCCCGTAGCGGCTGACGCGTCACAGCCTGTAGCGAGCTGTGCAGCCAGGGGGGGGGGGCCCGGGACCAGCTCGGTGGGGATTCCCCTGCTGGTAGGGAACGCCCGACCCGCCGCCCGTGCCGCCGAGCGCAGCGGGTCCCAGCCCTAACCCAGAAACTCACAAGATCCTATGTTACCAGATATGCATCTGATGTTGTATATATGTATTTTGGGATATACATTTGCTCTACTTTGTTAAAGTTTCACAAACACAAGCGGCTACACAGAGGGGAGCTTTCCGATCCTCACATGCAAGGAGACAATATACAAAGACGTCTTTTCAGGCTAAACAACTTAAAATGGTACTAATTTCAGGAAGCCATCCATGTCTCGGCAAGTCCATGCAATGTCATACAAGGACTGTGGCTATACCAAAAAAAAAAAAAAAAAGTGTAATAGTCCAACTTTAAGCGAGATTCGGCAAAATCAAATATTGGGCATCACACCTACAAATCTTTCGTTAATTACCATTCAAGTCAATGGCGGTTCATGTAAAATCATGTTGCAAATAATGTATTGGAGCTTAGTGAATCCTAGCCTTAGATGGTACTATATTAAAGTTTGCCGTGCTAAGCAGCTTGTGGCAACAAAGATGCTTAAAATAGCGTGTTTTGAACAAGGACTTTGAACTGAACCTTTAAGTAACCCAAGTCTACCATTGCAGCACTAATACAACACAGTATAAAAACATTACTTAGATGCACACAGTGAACCAGCTGTTTAAGACCTTCACAACATCCCATAGCCTCAGATAACATTACTTTAACAAAAAACAAATACTGTACTTAGGAAACAGAAGAAAGTGCAAGTGGTGAGTAAGTGGATAGCCTAGGAACAATTGGTGCATATATAAAAATAAATCAGGAAATCCTAATTAGTTGCCCTTGTTTAATTTTCACATTTTATTATTAACAATAATAAAAAAGTGTATATGCTAGTCAGGCGTATAGATTGTAGTTGTATCCCCCTCTTGTCCAAAGTCAAATTATGTTATCAGAAAATGTTAGTTGACTCACATTTAGGGCTGGCATAGAATGGAACAGTTTTATCAAGTTAGATGTATTTTCAGGCAATTCAATTTTTGTTTTACATGCAGCGCTCCCCTTAAGTGCAGGACAACTGGCTACCTAAAGGTCAACAACCCTAAACCATAAAGAAATGGCCGTGCTAATTCCACCTCCAATCAATTGGCTCTTGTTCACAGTAGAATTGTTTTTCTATTAAAATAGAGGCCAGAGACACTTGACTTGCAAGGCTCCAGTCAATCAATACACCTAAACCACACATGCGCTTCCAACACATGGTTGTATTAAATACATGATGGATTACTACAGAACTGAACCAAATTGATACTCCGCATAACTGGCAACAACCTTTTAATTCCTTTGCTTCATCACAACGTCTTGCCACCCAAAAAAAAAAAAAAAAAAAAAACAGACGCGATCTAAAAGTTTGAAGATTTCCAGTAAACTAGTACTAGTCAAAAAAATGTTCTCCACATATAATTGGTCCTGAAAAATGTGTTGCCTTCAAAAACATGGTCAAGGGCAGTAGCAGCTACATTACGAGAACTGTTCAATTGCAGCCTCAGCAAAATTGTTTTTGGAAGAAAAACTCTGCATATGATTGCCGCTATTGTAATTACGTAAACGTCGTCTATATAGATAAATTCTCTATGCAAAGTACAGCCAAACAGGCAAGATAACATTCCCCACATCACTCATAGAACAGTATGTAAACTCAGGAATGCTTCCGAACTATACTTTTTACCAATGTACCAAAACAGTTTTGATTCAAGCTGAAGCCAAGCAGTAGGCCATCAGCCAACTACAAGTTTATGTTCAAGTAGCTTACAAAATAGTGTATCTAAAATATTGAAAAAAGCCACCTGTTAAATTGACTTCCATTTTTTTTTATAAAAGTATTGGATGACTGTACACTAAATTTTATTACTTACATTCAGTAAATCAAATCTTAACTTGCTTTGGTGTACATAACATGAATGATCCCCCAAACCCACATTTGTGTACATTTGAAATTTGGTCTTAAAAAGGGCGCTGCAATTGCATGAAAGTTAACACCGTTTAATGGCTTACTGTACACTGGATTTTCAAAAAGACTCAAGTACTACATGGTACTCTTTTCTGATGTGCAAATCTCCGAAATCCTAGAACTAAAAAAAAGTGCTATTAAATTAACAGGCAAATTTTGCATACAAATCGGTGCACTTGTTTAATATCTCTGCTGACAGTGGCCCAAAATACTTTTCAGCGATCAAAGTGCACATTATGGTGATCGAGAACTAAAAAATTTAGAATGTATTCTTCTGTGGGGGGAAGGAAATTGTGTTGCTTTGTCTTAGACAAATCAGGGAAGCCATACGTACACAGATGTGGTCCATGCACACATGCACTTTGGACTTGTGTAGTGGTATTCACGAGTGAAGCTTTAAGACTTCACAATTGTTAATAAAGTCCTTTCTTAGTCAATGCGTGCTACCATCTCCCGAGTCTAAGGGGGTTATTTGGGAAGTTAAACAAAGCTTCTCTTACACACAACTCATGGATGATTACATTTCGTAGTGTGTCACTTCAGTCACCAGATATGTTTGATATGTCCCATGCTCCAGAAGTATTGTAATTTGGGAGGGAAAAAAAAAAAAAAAAAAAGTTTATGGGACCAAAATTATAGGTTAACATTCTAACTAAATACCCATTTAAGAAAACTATTGAATATATATTGACACATTTAGTGCTGGATGTACTGTACCAGCAGAGTATCCTGGGCGAAACTAATGAAAAAAATATATAAATTAAAGTGTAACATGGTCATACTATTGAAGTGGATCTCCACATAATCAAATACAATGCAATAATTTTAGTTATGACAACCAGAATCTTCAATATAGCATCCCAAAACACTTTTTAAAAAAACATGTTTTAACAATATTGCTAAACAGCAACTTTGTCAAATAAGCTACTAGGAAAATCTTTCCCTTGGTTTCTTCCCCAGAAGTAGCCTTGCTGTGGAAAGTATTTTTTTGTATATGCAAGGATTGATCAAACAGTTGAGTCCAGTTCTATACTCAGCTCATTATTTGGATTTGCAAAAGAACTAGTTCTTTGAGTTATATGCTCAGGAGACTCACTAATCATTCCTAAAACGGGAAGAGGTGAAGCTCCCGTACCACTGGTCTTCTTTCCTGACGCACTCTTATCAGAGCTCCCACAACATTGCTTTGGTGCACACTGAGTTCTGCAGGACAGCTCACACAGTGAGATTCTCGATCCAGATTCTACATTGGAAAATTCAGGCTGAATGGTGGTAGCATGGATCCCGGCATCATGAAAGAAGTCTTTGATGCGCTTCGCCACATCCATGTAAGCAGCAGGATCTTGGCATTTTATATGTGCAGTGGCAATGATGCGGCTTTCAGCTAGCTGCCAAACATGCAGCTCATGAACGGCTTCTACACCTTCTACTCTTCGTAGATTCTCTTTCAAGGAAGTAATATCAATTTGGTTAGGGACAGTTTGCAAAAGAATGAGAGCAGACTCTTTCAGAAGTGGGTAGGTTGTGTACAGAAGTACACAAACCATTATTACACACAGAGCAGGATCTAGATACAGTACCCAACAAGGTCCAGCAACATCGATATCTATTTGCTCAGACTTGTTGCCCAGCAAACTTGAGAGAGTATAGTTTACTTCTTTGTGATCTGAGCAGTGGCTGTGAACGCAAGGATTGATGCAGTTCCCATTTGCTGGGCAAGGATTAAAAACAAAGTAAAAAATCAAAGCATTTACGACCACAATGACAGATCCCAAGGCATCACCAAGGACATGCAAAAATACCCCCCGCATGTTGAGTTCAGAGCCATCTTCATGGATTTCTGCAGAGATATTCTCAACAACTTTGCCATTGAATCGATGATCTATGTTCTCTGCCATGGAATCCCCTAAGGGAGAAAAAAAAAAAAAAAAAAAAAAAGTTAATCATAATAAAAAAAACCATCAAGGAAAATGATCTCTGCTCAATACAACATATACCTCTTAATTGTGCAAAGGGGAAAATATAGCATACAAAAGCAGCCAAAAAAAAAGAGGTCATTATACACTCAAAAATCATGATTCAGTTTAGCAGTGTTAACACTTCACTTATTACTAAAATAGTTAATTGCTTTCAATCTATGAAAAGACTCCATAAGTGTTACCAACATAAGTAGAAGCAAAAATAATAACCTTTAAATAAAATGTCTGTAATTGCGTCTAGTCAAACATTGATACATGTTTCACACTAGCAGACCTTTATCACGGGTGGTGAAACACGATTATACAGCAATTAAAGATATGTTTCTTTTAAAGTTATTGCTTGTTCCACTCATGGTAGTAGTGTCTAACCTACTTTGTCAAAGCTCTGCTAGGGCGAAACGCGTCGTTTTTAAAAGTTCTAACTTTTCAGCCACATTTACCATATTAAACATGCCACTGTCCGAAGTTCACTTTGTAACTAGGAGGATCTGCTTGTCTAATGCTAGAGCAAAGCCTGCAATCATTAAATCTTATCAGTTCTCTATAGCATAATACAGTAAGTCATTAACTCTTGTATTACTTTAGTTTATGTATTTTGACAAAGAAAAATAAAATTTATGTACGTCACCATTCCTCAATGCTTCTGCCGACCATCACCATTTGAATACTACTTCATTTATATTACTATAGTAGCAAGTAATAAGATAATTAACCCTATAGCAGCATTAACATTTGTGTTGGATCCGATTTTGAATTTGTTGCACAGTACCACTTTAGTTTGTGCCTTTTTCATAAAAAGTAAAAATACTATAACTTTTCGGGAACATGGAAAGTACAGAGCTAGCCAGAGTTGTTGCACCTCCCTCTTTCTGCAAGTTGTGTATGTCCTGCAGCAACAACGCGCCAGCCAGTGCAAGAACATTGGCCATATCTGTATAACCAGCACAGATGATACATGGCCCCATGTTGTAATTATGATATTCAAACTGACAATATTTGCATTTTGCCTGCAACATGGAGTCTACATCTCGATTTAAAAATAAGTCATAATCATTTAAAAAGTTGAACCTTTTTGTACCAAAAATATCAATAATCCCAAGAAACTACAAGACTAATTAATTTTGGGCAGAAGAGCTCACACTTGCCAAATCTTGGCAGCATGTTAAAGAAAGAAAAAAAAGGTGAGTGTCAAACAATGACCGTGGGCTCATACTGCTGTAAGCAAATGGATTTGACAAAAGAAAAATATTCTGCTTTTAATTAATCTAAACCAAGCTTCAATGCATTTTGTTGCCTTCAGAAGATACACTAACATTCCTAAATGAAAATAAATGTCTAATGATGATGGGTTGGCAACTACTGAAGTACAGATCGGTTAACAGCTTTTAAAAAAAAAAAAAAAAAAAAAAGTCAGTCATTATCCACTTCCAAAACCCAAAGTAGAGGAGACTGTAGTAGTAAAATAAAAAGCACAGGAGCTTTGTTATTTCATCACAAGCATTAGATCATACGGGTAAGATAATACAACATTGAACCGTGTCTGTAAGGGAAAGAAACTTGTACCCTATAAAATCAGATACGATCTAAAATAAGAATAATAAAAATAAAAAAAAATAAAAAAATATTGTGAACTCCCACATACTTTTGAAGTATGAGAAGTTATCAGTCACCTTTGGTATCTCCCTGCATGCTTCTTGATACCTGGTCATGCTATACACATATGAAAAGCTATTTTATAGTAATTTCCAGGCATATCAACAATGTTTGGAAATTCAAAAATTGGATCCCGAAATCTGAGGAAAACCGCATCAAGAAATATGGGGCAGCACGTGAGAAGTTTTAGGCACTAGAGTGCTTGGGAAATAAAACGGGTAGGAGGCATGTATATAGTTAAAAAGAGCACTCCGGCCACTTGTTTCTATAGGTTTGAAGCAGAGTGTCTCCAGGAGTTGAACTGCATTGATTTCAGCTCCGGAGGCCCCCTGCTTTCCGAGATACTTGCCCCGGAACGGGGTGCTGGTCTGTGCAGTTTAAATTACATGTGACGTGGGCCAATAGTAAGCCAGAGATGACATCACTGCTTCCTATTGGCCCACAGGACATTTAAAGTCACCATTTCGATAACCCGATCTAAGGTTGCTACCGGCACCACCTTCCAAGGTTGCAGGAGGGGGGTCCACGGAGCAGAAATGAATGCGGTTCAACTCGAGACCCGACCCCCTGCTTCAAAACGTTAAAAAAAAAAAAAAAAAAAAAAAGGGGGGGGGGGGGGAAACTTAAGTTTTGTAAGTAATATAGGAGGCCGAGATACAATGGGAGAGAAGACTCCATAAAGATTAGACACACTGGCATTTGAACTGGGTTAAACTGCTAGTGATCTATTAATTCAGCCTAGACCTTCTACACTTAATTAACATATCCATATTCTGGGTGTGGACATGTCAAGTTTCACTGTTCAGGTCTCCCTTGCATGTCAGTTTATGATGAAGAACCCTTCTATTAAAACACCCAATGCAGAGGAGACAAGCGGTTTGTTAGACATTTCCACAAAATGTAAAAGGTAACACTGGATATTCTATAACTGGGGAAAAAAAAACACAAGTTGAGATTGGAGACATGCACCACCACAAGCATTGCCTTTAGACAGTGGCAATCAAAATAAAAATGTATTTACATTTGGAACGTAATCAGCAATTGAGTGATATTTAGTTTTTGCAACCATTACGTTAAATTATAGGCTAAAGCAGTAAAATTCAGGGCATTATTAAAACCCTGCTCTCTGATTGGTTAAAATTCCAGGCATTATCCATAGTAATGCCCTGAATTTCAGCAGCTTGCAAAATGCAGTTTTCAATCTGTTTATTTCCAGCCAATCAGCTTTCAGAACAGCTGAGACATGGCAGGGGATTGGTCAGCCACGGTTTGACTCCTCCCCCTCCCGAGCTGACAGATTTTCTGAGCAGATTCAGTTGAATTGGGGGGGGAGACTGCAAAGTAGTAAGTGTGTTGTGTATAGAGGTGCAGTGTTGTGTGTGGGGGGGGGGGGGGGGAGGAGAGGCTTTAGAGGTGCTGTGTTTTGTGTAGAGCTGGGGGGGACGGGGGGGGGGGGGGGGGGGGGAAAGGGCAAAGTTTAGCAAGTGGCAGCATTTTTTATTGTGGCTGCCGTGTGTGTGTTGTGCTGTTGTATGTGTAGCAGTTTGTGTGAGTGTAGAGCTGATGTGTGTGTGTGTGTGTGTGTATAGAGCTCCAGTGTGTGTTAGTAGCAGTGTTTATGGGTGTAGCATGTGTGTGTAGCAGCAGTGTTTGTGTGTGTAGAGCTGCTCCTGTGTGTGTAGAGGTGCTGTGTTGTGTGCCTAGAGCTCCAGTGTGTGTGTTTATAGAGGCAGTGTTGTGTGTGAGCTGCTGTGTGTGTGTGTGTACACAGAGGGGGCGGCATTGTGTGGATATAGATATCTTCAGTGTAAGCGTATATAGAGGTGGTTTCATGTATTTACCATTTTATTTGAATAACAAAATCTATTTAACTATACAAAAGTGTCTATTATTTATGAAATAAGCCTACATTTAGCCTATAATAGTAATAATCCCCTCAGAACAGGGCATTACTGGCCAATAATGCCCTGGCTGGGTAAAAGTCCCTCGGCTTCGCCTCGGGCCTTCAACTCTTCCAGTCAGGGCATTATTGGCCAGTAATGCCCTGTTCTTCAGGGATTATTACTTAATTATAGGCCAAATCTGTAATTTCAGGGCATTATTGAAATCCCTGCTCTCCGATTGAATAATGTCCGGAATTTTAACCATTCAGTAATGCCCGGAATTTTTGGCAGCTTGCAAAGTGTTTATTTCTAGCCAATCAGCCTTTCCTTTTTTCAGAACAGCCGAGACAGGGGATTGGTCAGGAAGCAGCAGCCAGGCAGTGACTCCTCGTTGCCCCCCACCCCCTCCCGTGAACAGCCATTGAGTTGAGGGAGAGTGTAGCTGCAAAGTGTCTGTCTGCAGTTTCTGTCTATCTAGTGTGTCTCTGCTGCAGAGTGTGTGTGTGTGTGTGTGTGTGTGCACTTTGTTTGGTGTTGTTATGTTGTACCAGCAGCACAGTTTGACTGTAGCTACAGAGTTGGTGTGTGTGGAGCGATGCGTGTAGAGCTGGTGTGGTGTGTGTGTTTATACAGAAGGGGCAGCAGTGTGTGGATATTGATAGCTGCAGCTAAGTGTATATAGGAGGTGCTTTAATGTATTTACCATTTTATTTAAAAAAAAAAAAATCTATATAACTATACAAAAATGTGTCTTATTTATGAAAAGCCTACATTTAGCCTATAATAGTAATAACCCCTTCAGAAAAGGGCATTATTGGCCAGTAATGCCCTTTTCTTCAGGATTACTTAATTGAAAAATTGCAAATTTCCATTAATTAGGGTAACTTCACATGTGTTATTTCCTAGTCTTTTATTACTGGAGAGTTTATGCGATATAGATATAGCTGTTGCTTAGAAGATACACCCTTTTCTCTGTCACTGTTAAAATTCCAACACATGCCCTCATTCTCTCCATTTTTGACTATTGTAACCTTCTACTATCCAGCTTGCCTCAAATAAAAGGCAATCCTAACCGCTGCTGCTATAATAAACTTTTGATGGCAAGTACTTGTTATACCTAGAGCATTTTATGTACATGTTCAACACTAGATAAATAAAAGCTGGAGGAACACGAGTTTGTGGTATATATTGCCACCAAAAAGGTGCCTGCAAGACATATTTCCCTTTATTATGTGATGGATCAGAAGCAATTATATTTAAAATCACTGGAAGTTCAGGCAGTTACATATCAGATGATGTTTAATACAGATCAATGTAAGGTTATGTATCCAGCAAGCAAAAATAAGCATGGTGCCTACACACATTACATAGAAAAATTAGGTAAATACTTGGAGAAAGATTTGAGTGCTCAATATCAGGCACTAGCTACAAAGGCTAGATAGATATTATAGGTATATAGATATATATATATTTTTTACATAGATGGAAGGGAAGACAGCATACTTTTGCCACGGTATAAATCCTTAAGACACTGTAAATATGGAGTAGTCAATTATGGAACTGGAAAGCGAGCGCAGGGAAGAGCCACCATGTTAAAAAAGGCCTGACTTGTAAAAAAAAAGACTATCCAAATTGGAAGCTTTTACAACATAAAAGACGCATCTAAGGCCGCGAAACATGAACTGTGCTGGAGGCGACGCGTCATGTGAGCGGTTTGTCTTCATTGACTGAACCGCTTGGGACGCGTCCGTCGCGCTGCGAGAACAATTCCAAATGTATTTTCAAATTCAGCACACTGTGTCCCTTCATTAATCTCCATTAGTTTGTCCCAGCATCGCACGCTGATACTATAAAAATCGCAGCTTAAGAGGCGATAGGATTACCATTTACAAATATATTCAAAAAGGTCAATACAAAGGAAACGTTTCACCCCAATCATGTATTTATAAACAGTGTAGAAGAAATTACATTGTTATCCCTTGAGATTACTGGTGACAATTTCTCTCCTCCAAAAGAAAATGGTTCCTCCCAGTATGGGCAGTTAAAATGTGGAATTTTGGAATGTACGACCCATTGAGCAACATCTTTATTGGAAAAAATAAAAAATAAAGGGAAGAGGATCCTTTCAGAAAGGAAAGTATTTGACGGCAATTACTGGAGTCGGAAAGAAATTTCTTTTTCTCTGTACAATACATAATGTTTCACTTGGTGTTTTGGTTTGCCTTCCTCTGGATATAACTATAGGAGGAGTATCTCTGCCAACTTGAGACATGTCTATTCCAACAACATCTATTCTATCTATATATAAAACTGAAAAATTGTTTGTCTGTGGGTTGTTGCTGATTGGTTGGCAGTGGCTCACGCTCTGATTGGCCTGCGGGGTGGGGTGACGTCACAAACAGGGCTACACACGCCCTCAGCCTCCTCACATCGCGCGCCCCTCTGACCGAGAGACACACACCGTGCAGCAAACTCCCTAAACCCACACATCAGTGCAAACCCACCCTAGCGGGACCGTCAGGTACCATCCACCCCACCCGCCGCTCCTCACCTCCACCCGCCCCCCCCCCGCCTCACCATGACACACAGCACCCGCCCGCAGCTCATCACCACAACGCCCCGCCGTCTCACAACCCGCCTGCCTCCTGACCTCAACGCCCCCTCGTCTTAACCGCCACTCGTCACCTCCACCCGCCTGACTTCAACCGCCGCTCCTCACCTCAACGCCCAGCCGCCTGACACACACCATCCGACCTCCGCTCCTCACCTCCACCCGCCTCACACCCTACACCCGGCCGCCGCTCCTCACCTCCACCCGCCCGACACCCCACCGCCGCCCAACCTGACACCCTACAACAGGGCGCCGCTCCTCACCTCCACCCGGCCCCCCACCTGACACAGCACAGGTCCACAGCTGATGTGGGGTGCAGGGGGGAGAAATGGAAGTGTGAGGGGAGGGAGAGAATCGTAAGTGTGAGGGGAGGGAGAGAATCGGAAGTGTGAGGGGAGCAATGGAGCTGTGAAGGGGGAGGGGAGCGGCAAAATGTAATCCCGGGCAACGCCGGGTATATCAGCTAGTCTACTATGTAATGCTGATTTGATGCTTCGCCAACAGTGGAAGTGTCCGTGTTAGGAAGTGAAACTTGAAAATTGAGTGAGGGAGAAGTACTTAAAATAGATTATTCTATTCTGCAGAGTCCCTAAATCTCACGAGTCAGGGATTTCCTTTTTCTTGTGAGATTTTATCTGGACATTGTTTTATACCCTGTATTCTGTTGTCTTGTTTGTAAAGCACTGTTGCTATTTATGGAGAGCTTTTAAAATGACATTTAAGATCATAATGAATGTGACCAGATGTCAGATGAGGACCCCCTGGAAGAAGGTGTTTGTACACCGAAACGTCAGATGGTTTGTGACTAATCAAGTCAATAAAATGAACTTTTTATAAAGGATTGCATTTCTTTTGGTGTGCTCAGCTACCCTTCTGTTCTATCAGGTGAGGATGACACACCACAGGCAAAGCAGAATAAATGAGTTCTTCAGTATTAGGTGATACCTTTTTTATTGGACTAACAATATGACATAAATTGTTAGTCCAATAAAAAAGGTATCACCTAATACTGAAGAACTCATTTATCACTCATTTAACACACACACACACACACACACACACACACACACGTTTTGTACTATGAGAAAATACTTGTAGCAATTTTTATTGTAAAATCTCTGAATGACATGTGTAAGGAATTATAATGTAACAAGCATTTGTTCCTATAGCAACCATTTACAAAGTCACATCTGCTCCTCTTCTGAAACAGGCTCTGTCTGGCACACCCCTTTCTGAGCGCTGCTCTCTAGCAGAGCTCCATTGTATCTAGTGACTGCCGGGTCACATGATCTTCCACACAGAACTTTGTCATATTAAAAAGCCAATGCTTCCACTCACTGCAGAAAACTCTCCTGTCGCCATTTAGTGAACCCCCAAGCCACAAATGGATCCATCGCAATTTAGTCTTTTACTTATTGTGTTGATTGTATTGATGAACATTAAAAAAGAGGGGGGAAAAAAAAAAAATTAAGCAGCACTACTTTAAGACCATATCTGCCATTTTGGCCACACAACCCATCCCTTACACTGGGCCGGGTCTTTAGACAGGACACATCCGACAGCTACTTTATCCATCCCCTGTATGGAGAGGAAGATGCCAGCATGGAGGAATAGCAATGATAAATGTTGTCTATGTTTTTTAGAGTTTGGGGGCTGCAAATGGTGTTACATCAAATCTTCTTCATTCAAACACCCGAGTCGTGAAAAGAAACGGCAAGGTGTCGTCACAAAAATAAAAGCATAAAAGTGGTCACCGGAAACCCGGAGCAGCGCATCAGGGATGAATAGAAACTTTTTGGGACAAGGCATGCAAATGAGCAGCACAGTCACGTAACGCACAAAGGAAACACCAGCAGCCGGAGGGGTGACCCTAAAAACCGCAATGAACTCTTAATTCAATTCCAAGACACCCCCCTCCCCCCACAGAACTCCTGTAACACCCATACTAAATTAATACCACATTTATGGAGAGCACTCTAGTTTCTGAGTTACACATACATGCATATTAGATTGTAAGCTCCTCGGAGCAGGGACTCTTCTCCCTACATGTTACTTTTATGTCTGAAGCGCTTATTCCCATGACATGTTATTTGTATTATTTTTTATTTATACGATTGTCGCCTATTACTGCTGTGAAGCGCCATGTACACTAATCGCGCAATATAAATAAAGACATACAATATATTTATTATCCCTTGACCGTGTCCCCCTCCTCACCGTGTTTCCCTGGTGCCCCCGCCGCCATCCGCCCGTGCGAGTTCCCGCAGTTCTCTACCAAGATGTTGGTCTCTTCCCGGTTAATAGCCACCCCGTCTCCGGCTGACCGATCTCGGTTCCGGTGGCTCTTCTTGGGTCCGTGCGAGTGGCCGTGCCCGGCTCCCGTGCTCCCTCCGCCGCCTCCCCCACCGTGGGAGTGACCGTGCAAGGCCCCCGCGCTGTCCCGGAACATACACAGCCCGATCAGGTTGATGAACAACCCGCCCGCCCCTACCCCGACCACCACCAGCGGCTGCTCGATGGCTTGCGGCTCGGTGAAGCGCTCGATGGCCTCCAACACGATGGTGAAGCACAGGGCGGTGAGGAAGATGGCGTTCACCAAGGCCCCCATCACCCCGGCCCGGATCCAGCCGAAGGTATTCTTGTCGGTGGAGCGGGTTTTCTGGGCGAACCGCACGGCGATCAGACCCACCACCAGCGCGATGACATCCGACAGCATGTGGAAGGAGTCGGACAGCATGGCCAGGGAAGCCGTAATCCGGCTCACCACCACCTCAACCACGAAGAAGACGAAGGTCAGGGACAACATGCACAACAGGCGCACCCGTTTCGATCCGCACACCATGGCTGCGGGCCGGGATGTGTCCTCCCCCTCTCACGCGCGATGGCTCAGAACCCCCCCCTGGGTTGGTTTGAAAAGAAAAAACCGTTGAACGGCTCCGATTCGAATTCCAACTAACAAAACGCTCGCGCACAGGCGCGTGTCAGAGAGTCCAACGGTCGCCTCGGCACGAGGAACCCGAGAGGAAGTGGCCGCTCCGGACCGGCGGCTGGAAACCGCGGTTACAACCCGTCAAAGGGACGGCGAGGTAAGCACAGGACCGGAGACCGGCGGCGACATCGGGGGCTTCTCTCTCACTGGGCATGTCTGACGTCCGGAGGAGGAAATAACACACAACTTTTGCACCCGAAACCGTCTTTTTCACACGGGCCGAACTCGAGCGGTGCGGTCCCCGCCTCCCAGCCGCCACGCTATTGGCTGGGCAGGGAGTAGTGACGTGATTGGCTAAGGGGGGGAAGGCGTCCCGAGAGACGGCAGGGGGAGCATCTACCCGCAGCCTAGCGACAGCCGCGTTCGCCCCGCCCCTTGCCCACGCTCGTGAATTGGCTGAGATGGAGCGTCCCTGCCCCCCACTTCGCTGCCATAGATTCGGGCTCCACTGAAAGCCATGAAGCCAAACATGGGGGGAGGGGGAGGCAGAGATGCCAACCTCCTTCTCAGGATCAAGAGGCAGCAAAAGCGCTTGTAACAGGTTTTCCCCCACCCTCTGGGAGATCTCTCTATTACAGGGTGTTTTGTGCTGGTTACGTGCTGGCTCACAGAAGTGCTGAGTCCCCGCCGGTGTCAGTGGGGAAGACAGGACAGGCTTTTGGGGTGATGGTTAATAATAATGGTTGGTTCTTTCTCGCTGGTGCGGTGCCTCCATCTTGCAGGCTCCAGGCAATTACCGCAGGAGAACTCTCTTCTGCAACCCAGATTAATTGCAGTCTCAGGCAGGCTTTATAAAATAACTGGAACACTTTATTCTTCAAACACAAAGAATACAGCCTTTAACTGATTCAATTCTATTCCTCCGGATGGTCCCTGGAATCAACCCAGGAAGCCTAAGGCCGAGTCCATAGAAGGACGGGCCGTGCTGAGGCGTGCGGACGCTCAGCTCTGAGCCCCTGCATCCTCAATGAGGATGCCTTGAGAGGGGGCTCACGCGAGCGTCCGCAGGCGTGCTGACGAGTTGGAGTTTTCAGCCGAGCGCCAAGCTGTTTTTCAGCGCGCTGTCGGCTGAAAACCTCCAATCACAGCAGTCTCAACGTCACGGCGCCGTGACGTCGACGTCAGTGCGTCGCGGGCGATTGGCCCAGCGACGTCACTGCCCCGCCTCCAACCACCTCCCTCCGGCTCCGATCGCGTCCGCTGGCTCGCCTGTATGGGCATGAAATCGCGGAGATTTCAGCAGGCGAGCCTCAGCGTCAGCGCGGCTCGGATCTCCTCACCCCTCTATGGCCCGGGCCTAAGGCTGCGTCCATAGGAATGCAGCCGTGCGGAGGCGCGCGGAGGCTGAGGGAAAGCGGGTGCTTTCCCTGGCCTTGGTCCGCGCGCCGTCGGGGGGTGGGGTGAGGTGGGGGGCTGTGACGTCACGGAGCTGGTTCGCCCTCATCTATCTTTTGAATAAGATCTACGCTTCCTCACGCTTGTGGAAGCGTGCGCGAGCCCCTGCTAAAGCCGCTCTCATTGCGGCTGCAGGGGCTCACTGAGAAGCGTCAGCGCGCCTCAGCACGGGTCAGCGCTTAAGCGCTGACCCTGAGCGCAGCCTAAGGCCTCCAGAGTCTATCCTCTGCTCTTCCCTCACCCCATGGTGGGATGAGGGGTAGCTGTCCCACTCCCCTAAGCTGGCACTGAGCGTGCTCATGCTTGGAGAGCGCTCCAAGCATGAGCGCCGGGTGTCCTGTCATTTACGCGTGTGCGTGGGAGGGGGGGGGGGGGGCATTGAGCGCGCTGGAAAGCTAGATTTTTTTTGTTTACATAAGCGCTGAGCGCCGGTGAGCGTGTGTGCCCGCGCACGAGCACCGCGTGAGCGGGGACTTGCATATATAAGTAACCACGGCAAGCGCCGCCCGCTCAGCGCTAGCGGGGACGCAGCCTAAGGGCTTGTCCAGGGTGGCGCTGGGCGGGCGCGCACGCTCACGGTAGACATTTTGCGACAATGCATGTGTCCTGTGTGAGCGGGTGGGCGTGCCTGCTCGGCGCTCAGCCGCTTGCCGAGCGAGCAAATTTGAATTTGCCGCTCGCAAGCGCGTCACCAGACGCGCGCACCTAGCCAGCCAGGAAAAGCACAGCCGAGCATGGCGCAGCGCTGGAGCGCCACCGCACCTCTACCTCATCAGCCTGGATGAGGCCTAACGCTGAGCTCAGACAGGCTACTTCACGTTCGCACGACGCGCCTCTGCCTGCTGGGCGATGTGTGATCATGCCCAGCAGGCAGAATGAACCGACTTGGAGGCGGGACTACTCAGCCATTTAATAAAAAAGAAAAGAAAACAATGTGTTTGTGATTGGCTGGCGAAGTACACGTGACGCGGCTGCCGCTTGAAATCACAACTTCAGTTGTCTCCTTCAAGTGCAGCGGCGTCAACGCTGTACTTCGCAGCCGGGTGTCATTTTCTGTTTGAAAACACACACACCAAAGCGCAAGAGTGGCGAACATGCGCGCACATCGCATTCTGTTTGAACGCAGCCTAAGGGAGGGGATGGAATGTGGTCAGAGCCCCGACTCCACACTCCCTGGAATTCTCTCTCATGGGACCTATGGGAGGGTCCCAGGTCTGAGCCCCTGATTGGGCAGTACACAGGCCTTAGCCTGCCACCGCCCTTGTCACTCAAGAGAGCTGCTTACTGCAGTGGGAAACCCGGATTGATCCTAACACTGTCTGCGCTTGTACCCGGGTTTACGTGTTAGGCAGGGCAGATTAGTAGCCAAAAAGAATACATGGCTACACGTTAATGCGCAAAAATAAAGCATTACGGCTTCTTGATATGTGATAAAGAAATGTAATTTTTCATATCTCTTCCTTACAAAAAGGTTCCTTAAGTGAAAGAGTATTAAAAAAATAGATCCCCCACTTCCTTCCCTGACAGAGGCCTACATGTTGGCCAGTTTAAGCTAATAAAATATGTCCCTGTTCCTGTTCTACCAGTTGCTGTTTTTTTATTTATTTTTTTGCTTATGGTACCTTTAATAGTGTCAGTTTACAGAACTAATAATAAATATATGGTAATTTGCTTCAGTATTAATATTCACATTCAGGTTGATTTACACAATTGTAGCTGACGTAACACCTGATACGTGGTATAACTACGTCTTTTTTTGCAGCGTTAAGATGGGTCACGTCCTTCACAGCAATTTCTCTGTCCCAGACCAACGCGCTTCATGAACGCGCAAAAAGATCGCGGTTTTTTTTACTCACCGCTTTTATTTAAATTGTTTATTCTTTTAATTTTGTTTTTTTCCTTTCATTTTTTCGTTCATTTTTTCAGGTTCATTATCAGAATTGGTGAAATTAACCTATTCAGTCGCAGAAGGAGTTAACCCTTTCACTACTATCCTGTGCCTTGCAGGGCCTCAACCCAGGTCACAAAGGGGCTGATAACGAGATTGTGGCGAGACCTTGTTGGAACAGGATGAGATGTAGAGATTCGAGGCTGGCAAAAAAAAACGTTGGGGCAATATAAAACCACACCAGAAAGTGCCATCTTTAAACATGTACTTAGGCTGCGTCCATAGAGGGGGGAGCAGTGCTGAACAGCGCTGACGCTGAGGCTCGCCTGCTGAAGCTGTGCGATTTCATGCACATGCAGGCGAGCCAGCGGGCGCGATCGGGAGGCGGGGCAGTGACGTCGCTGGGCCAATCGCTCGCGACGCACTGATGTCAACGTCACGGCGCCGACGTCACGGCGTCGTGACATTGACACTGCTTCGCGCTGATTGGATGTTTTCAGCCGACAGCGCGCTGAAAAACAGCTTTGCTGTCGGCTGAAAAATTCAACTCAGCACGCCTGCGGACGCTCGCGTGAGCCCCCTCTAAAGACATCCTCATTGACGATGCAGGGGCTCAGCGCGGAGCGTTCGCACGGCTCAGCGCTGCTTGTCCTTCTATGGACGAAGCCTTACACTCCAACGTTTATGGTGGAAGATATCTGGGGCACTATCCACTAAATGCTATTAAGGAAGAGTGTTTGACAGTTGTTTAACGATATAAATAAAGAAACAGTAAAATACTGGCCCGGCACTTGCTGCAGCTCGACCCAATGGAAGATCATCCCGTGATCCTCATGGAAAGATAGAGAAAAGAGTGCAGGGAGTGCACAAAAAATAATAATAATGCAATTAAAATGACATAGTATCAATATGCTGTAATGGCCAATTGGTAAGTCTCAATGGGATAGGGATAAAAGACTAATGAAATGCCCTCACACAGCCAAGTGTGAGTCAGTATCCAAATACATCTCCGATGTAAGGATTTCCCTCTCCTCTCGTGGGATGTGGTGTTCTCTTCACTCTAATGCTGTTCAGCTGGGACATTCCGTGGGGAGGCTTCACACAACCACTCCGTTACTCCAGGTAGGATCACAAATACAGCCACAGCAATGTGGTCAAAGTGGTTTTTTTTTTGCAATAAAAGAGTAAGGGCAGCAGTGCACTCATGTGAAATAAGCTCTGGCGTCAAGCAGAGATGTGTTCCTTTTTGGTCCCTGACGGCCGCCGTAGTCGGTCTGTGTTGCTGTGATCCACTCCTGCCTGCGTAAGCAGGAGTCCACTGAGTTGCGGTGGACAGAGAGTCTTTTCTCTATCACCCCAATGTTTATGAACATTTTGCAGAAAGATGTGGGTGAATATTACCAGTGTAGCCTCCTTTCCCCGTGTCTCAGGGAACTACGCGTGCTGAGTACCTGTTCAGTGAACATAAGGCATAATCCTCTGCCACTGAGAGCCTGTGGTGATCACGTTCTCTCTGGATACAGCGCCTCCACCTGGGAGGGATCGTACCTCAGCAGGATAACCCCTCACGGGAACCAATACAATCAGTAAATAAATATACACACATTGCTATAACTGACTTATCTTTACTGACACACATATAGCTCTACAATACAATAATAGTACAAAGCCCCACAATACAATACCCACAACACAGTAACGTGTTGGTGGAACCCCCAAAGTACTGAGGGTGCCCTGGGCACTTAACCGTCCCGGTGTCCACAGAGTCAAGCCCACCCAAAGTGTGTGTAGTAGCGCTACCCCCTGTGTGTGGCCGTTAGTGCACGTAGGGTACCTTCCTGGTCTTAGGCCAGACCAGGCCAACTTGGTGGATCCACAGAACCGCAACGTGGTCCCACGACGCGGTCTACTGGATCCTCTCTCCTGTCCGCAGGTGTCCGCTTCTTGATGGAGCTCCAGCTGGAATGGGTCCCTTAATGTCTATGGTAATGTGCCGGTGGTCTGGTCCCAGACCGCAGGCCGAGCGCACCGTGTGGCAGCCATCACCGGTGCACTAACACTAGGCAGCTATTGGGGAAGCGTCCCTCTCTATGGGTCTTCCCTGCAGCAACCACAAGCTATAGTGAGTCGGGTCCTAGCTGGGACCTGTGGGGAGATCGGGCCTAGTCCCAGGGCTACTGGCACCTGGGACACTACTGTCACTGTAACTTTATGACAAGATATAATTTACACAAAAAAAATACCTGGGTTGAACTGAACACTGAACACTGGATTAAGCCCCTGATGGAGACTTTGCAGTGGAAACGCGCGTTGGGTAAATCAGAGATTACTAAGAAGCCCTTGTTGATGACATCCAGAGTGGAGGACAACTTTAATCAGCCCAGTACCTGCTGTGACGGCCGTGGAGCGGATGCTGTTGCTGTGAATATCCTTGTCTGACCATATGACCCAGGGTGGTCTGAATGCTCTCAAACAAAGGCACTTATGTAAGTGGAATACTTTGTGTTTTTAACATTAAAAACAGTACTATACTATTTTTGCTTTCCCCCTTTTTTGTATATGGATTTCCCCCCCTCTATATGGATCTGGAGTACCTGTCTGGAGACATAAGTTGGTAACTTCTAATAACCACAACGCTTTCATTTCACGTTAAACACGTGAGTGCAAATTTTATAGAACTTCCAGCATTGAAATTATCTGTTGGAGTAGACAATATTGCACTATTTTTGTGTTTTTACTTTCTTTTCCATGTCCTGATGTGATTTGCGCACCTGTTTTTCCTTCATTGAACTGAACACGGCTGAGATATGATAAAATATAATTTATTCCTTGAAAAAGGTGAACACACGAGATTATACAAATAACAGACAAAATATAGACACTTACTTAAGATGGAATGATGAAACAGTCAAATCTGGACTGGCAGTTCATACAGCAATCTTGCAAATCACAAAGGCACGAAGAACATAGAGCATAGGCTGAGCCTCATTTTTATACCATCTCAAACCCATCTCTTTAACCCGAGGCGCCGAGCTGGCTAGCAAAATCTATTTGAAGTAGATTCTTCTTCCCCTGCAGGTGTGAACTAGGACACTTGCAAACTACTCAACTTCTTTGTTCCTGGCCCTAGTGTAAACAATCAGGGCAGTTAACCTTTGATCAGAGGGCGTATGCTAAACCATCCGGCTGCCCTTCCTGACTTATTAGCATAGCAGATGGGGTCTGCATTTTCAGAGCAGATCCAAAATACCATATACAGTTTAATATCTTCACATATTAATAAGTTCCGTTCTGGTGGGCTCAGTGGGTCGATATTCGTCCCTTTAAAAATGAATCTCTGCTTTTC
Source organism: Ascaphus truei (assembly GCF_040206685.1). Lineage (NCBI taxonomy): Eukaryota > Metazoa > Chordata > Amphibia > Anura > Ascaphidae > Ascaphus > Ascaphus truei. Next base: position 45,872,087 of record NC_134486.1, on the reverse strand, counting down.
ACTCTTTCCCCATTGAAATCAACGGGGTCCGCCGCCATAGCGTTGAATGGCGGGCTCCGCCATTGCCATCAATGGGGTTCCCCGCCATAGACTTTCAATGGGGAAACCACCGCCATTGAAGTCTATGGGAAAAACCACAAATCTTTACATTCGCCCACACTCCGTCTTGTTGTTCGGAGAGGGCTGGGAATGGCCATGCATTAAAGCCTGAACCTTGGCTACATGTCACCCAAATCCCATCCCTCTGGTCATTCCGGAACCGGAGATATGGACTTACATTTTTCATCATTTCACACTTAGCCGTTTTCACGCCACGCGGCTTTTCCCCATTGAAATCAATGGCCGGCGCCGCCATAGGATTTAATGGGACCTCCGCTCCGCCATTAAAGTCAATGGCGCGACCCTCCTCCTCCGCTCGACCCTTTATGGGGGTCTCATTCCTGGACCCAGCGTGGATCATGTGTGGGGGTTCCTAGGGGCTAGGGGCAAAAATAATTTTATTCCCAGGTGCCCTAGAACCTAAGATTCCCACGCCAATTGTCATTGAACTTGACCGAAGTGATTAAACTCTTTTCAAAGACATTGTATCCGCTTTTGCGGTCTGCGGTTTGGATGGCTGCCAACCTGTTCCTCGAGGCCGGCGTCGAGGAATCTCCATTGAAGTCAATGAGCCCATTGATTTACAATGGGAAACCGCCGCTCCTCCTCTCGGACGCCACCTGCTGGTCGTCGCTGGAAAACAAGTCCAAAACCGCTACTTCTGCCATTAGAATGCATGGAGTCTCAATGGCGACCTATGGAAGGCTGCAAAATGGAGCCTGAAAAGGCGGGAAAAGGGAACAAAGGGCTATAATCACTAAATTAACATTAACCCCTTCCCTCCCTCATCAACCCTAGTGTATGTGTGAGTGCAAACACCAGAATGAGACAATACATTTATACAGGGGAATAAACAGTTGGATACTGAACCAAGGGAAAAACCACATTACTGGACCCCAGTCCAGTTAACCCCTTGCTTCCCAGGTGAGAGTAGGGGGTGGCCAAATGGGGTGTAACCCCTTTAATCCCGGGCCAAATCCCCTTTCACTTGACACCTCCCCTGCTCAATGGGTGCCTTGTGTCTCAGCTGCCTCCCCTGGCTCTGGGACACCACTGGCATCCTTGAAGCACTCAATAAGTCCTGAGGGGTTGGCCTGGCAAAATTGTCCTCCGGCATTGTCCTGGCCACAGTGGATAGTGAAGTCCAGATCCTGCCGAGCAGGGCTCCACCGTGGCCGCTGGGCATTCTCCTTTGCCACCCTCTGCCCTCCACCCAGTGCCTGGTGAACCAAGTCCATCGTGAAGGGGCACGTCTGCAGACCAGGCTGCATACTGCCCAGAGACTGGCATGTCTCTGCACCAGCGAGAGACCAGCTATCAAGCACAGACCGTCGCTTTCCTGTCAACCAAGTCTAGGAAAGAGCTATGTCACTGCCCTGGCCCTGTGCCCACCTGTAGCTGCGCCGCTATACCCTTGCCTCTCCTCCCTGGCTCTGGGGCAGCCGCCACCCCGGGTGGCATCATATCTGGAATCCAGAAACCACCTGAGGTGCTGACTCCTACCCACAGCCCCACCACTGGGTAATCTGTCAGGGGGGTCACTCCTGGCCAGTCAGAACAAGGGACCTCCTGCCTACCTAGCCCATCCCTAGCTTCTGCCAGCTGCCTGACACCCCACTGACCTCCTATCTCCCCCTGCTCCACAGTGTCTCCCTGCCTAGCCTCCCCTAGGCCCAGCACCTCAGCTCCTGCTGATGACTCCTTCTGCTTACCTCCCTGCAGCCCACCTGCACTCCTCTCCCCCCTGGGCAATCCTAACCCAGACACTGGAACTACCTGAGTGCACCTACCTCCCTGACCTTGTCTCCCCCTTACCAGGGATGAGCTCAGGGGCACCTCTCCAGATGCAACCGCCTTAGCTCTTGGCTGGCAGGTATCCCTGGGGTGGCACAAGCTTGCCACGGCCCATGATACCCCCAGCCCATAGCCAGGCTGCAACAGGGGGTTGCTGATCTGAGTTACCCCCTGAGACTCTGCCAGGGTAATGGGAAACTCTAGCTGCCATACCTGCTGCTTTCCCTCCCTGGCTACCACTAGCCCTTCTTCTCCTACTGAGATCGGGTGCTGGCTACCTACCTGCAGCCTTCCCTCACTCCGCTTCTCCCTAGCTATTCCTAACCTGGATCCTAAGGTCACCTGAGTGAGGCCATCTCCCTGACACTGCCTCCCCATTACCGGAGAGGAGCCCAGGGGCATTGGTGCAGAAGCACCTACCTTGGCTCCTGGCTGGCAGGTAATCTGGGGGTGGGCTAACTGTGCCACTGCCCCTGATACCTCCAACCCATAGCCAGGCCTCAACAGTGGGGCTCTAAACCGAGAGACCCCCTGAGGCTCTGCCAGGGTAATGGGGAAATCTGGCTGGCTCACTTGCTGCCTTCTCTCCCCGGTTCCCACTGGCCCACCCAACCCTCTTCCAGGCAGTCCTACCCTAGAGCTGGGTGCTAACGGGGCTAGCCCCTCTTCCTGAAGCTGCGCCCTCATTACCGGAGGTGAGCTCAGGGTTGCTGGTGCAGATACACCCACCTTAGCTCCTGGCCGGTAGGTAACCCTGGGGTGGTCTAACTTTGCCACAACCCCTGATACCTCCAGCCCATAGCAAGGCTGCAACAGGGGGGCTCTTAACTGGGTAATGGGGAAGCCTAGCTGCCCTACAATGGGGTAAAGGGGAATGGGGAAGCCTAGCTGCCCTACAAGCCAGGGTAATGGGGAAGCCTAGGGTAATGGGGAAGCCTAGGGTAATGGGGAAGCCTAGCTGCCCTACAAGCTGCCCTTCGTTCCCTTCCCCTGGTGCCTCTATCTCCTGCCACCTACCGGTCACCCCTACCAGGGAACCACAGGGTACAGTCAAGGGAAAAAATAAGTCAGGGTCAGTCTGCAACTTGATCTGGCTTACCTCGCTGGTCCCCGCAGAGACCGCCGCCTTCGTTGGACCCGATTGCAGGGGGACTGGAGTGCCCGCCGCCGGCATCATCTGGGCCGGGAAGCAACGGGCCGCTGCCGCAACAGCGCCCGGGTTTGGTACAGGTAAAACGGTGCAGGACAAGGGACCCAGGTCCTCGTGGAGTATCACGGCTCCCTCCAAACCATGTAAAATAACCCCCTCCTGCAATCCCTGTCCCTCCCCCCACTCAGAAAGGGCTCCGGCACTTAGCCGGAATCGTGGCTCTTCCGCCGCCGTCGCCGCCACAGTCGGGACACCGGGCATTATTGTGGCCCGTTTGTTGGCAGTGCCGCGGCGCCAGCCGGAGCTTCTCCGCCACCGGTGGACTACCCCCCCCGCAAGAGGCGACTGAGTCCAGAGTGGAGTTGCTTGAGCGCCGGGCTCATGGAGGGGGTAAGTGGGTCGGGACATCGCCAGCCTCTGGAGCTTGTTCCGCTCCGCCTGGGACCACATCCCTCCCCACGCAACGGCCGATACCTCTCCGGCTGTAGGACTCCCAAAGTCTCCGCGATCACCTGCTCCCTCCACAAGTCTCTGCCATCCCGGAGCTTGGTCCATTCCCTGCTCTCCGGGTGGTTTGGTGGTTACAGCGGCTGCAGCTTTGGATCTTTGCTCAGCCTGCCGGGTTTCGTGCTCACCGATCTCCGCCTCTCTCTCAGCCTTGCCGGCTGCTGGTCCCCACGCCGACTTGATGCACTCCTCTGGTCTCGGTGCCCGGCTCCAGTCACACGGATAGCCGGCACTTTGGTTCTGGAGGCAATGCTCTCACAAGTAGGGGAACAGTGAGGAGGTGCCATATCTTGTGTTATATGTTGTACACTGTGTGTCCAATATCTTTAGCCTTAGGAACTCGCAATTCACCCGAGTTCCAACTGTATTACAGAGTCCTGCAGTACACTGTATTACAAGTCCAGTTCAATCCCACAGCTGCCACCAGTTAATTATAGAGCTTGTCACGGTAACTTTATGACAAGATATAATTTACACAAAAAAAATACCTGGGTTGAACTGAACACGGCTGAGATATGATAAAATATAATTTATTCCTTGAAAAAGGTGAACACACGAGATTATACAAATAACAGACAAAATATAGACACTTACTTAAGATGGAATGATGAAACAGTCAAATCTGGACTGGTAGTTCATACAGCAATCTTGAAAATCACAAAGACACGAAGAACATAGAGCATAGGCTGAGCCTCATTTTTATACCATCTCAAACCCATCTCTTTAACCCTAGGCGCCGAGCTGGCTAGCAAAATCTATTTGAAGTAGATTCTTCTTCCCCTGCAGGTGTGAACTAGGACACTTGCAAACTACTCAACTTCTTTGTTCCTGGCCCTAGTGTAAACAATCAGGGCAGTTAACCTTTGATCAGAGGGCGTATGCTAAACCATCCGGCTGCCCTTCCTGACCTATTAGCATAGCAGATGGGGTCTGCATTTTCAGAGCAGATCCAAAATACCATATACAGTTTAATATCTTCACATATTAATAAGTTCCGTTCTGGTGGGCTCAGTGGGTCGAAAATTGCCAGTTATCAATGCCTACAGTGACTCTACATAGTGGCCAAATTTCAACTCTCTGCGACCTCCAGAACCGGAGATACATAAATGAACTTTAAAACATTTTTAAAATACAGGATTCGTCCCTTTAAAAATGAATCTCTGCTTTTCACTCTTTCCCCATTGAAATCAACGGGGTCCGCCGCCATAGCGTTGAATGGCGGGCTCCGCCATTGCCGTCAATGGGGTTCCCCGCCATAGACTTTCAATGGGGAAACCACCGCCATTGAAGTCTATGGGAAAAACCACAAATCTTTACATTCGCCCACACTCCGTGTGGTTGTTCGGAGAGGGCTGGGAATGGCCATGCATTAAAGCCGGAACCTTGGCTACATGTCACCCAAATTCCATCCCTCTGGTCATTCCAGAACCGGAGATATGGACTTACATTTTTCATCATTTCACACTTAGCCGTTTTCACGCCACGCGGCTTTTCCCCATTGGAATCAATGGCCGGCGCCGCCATAGGATTCAATGGGACCTCCGCTCCGCCATTAAAGTCAATGGCGCGACCCTCCTCCTCCGCTCGACCCCTTACGGAGGTCTCTCATTCATGGACCCGGTGGGGATCGTGTGTGGGGGTTCCTAGGGTCTAGGGGCAAAAATAATTTTATTCCCAGGTGCCCTAGAACCTAAGATTCCCACGCCAATTGTCATTGAACTTGACCGAAGTAATTAAACTCTTTTCAAAGACATTGTATCCGCTGTTGCGGTCTGCGGTTTGGATGGCTGCCAACCTGTTCCTCGAGGCCGGCGTCGAGGAATCTCCATTGAAGTCAATGAGCCCATTGACTTACAATGGGAAACCGCCACTCCTCCTCTCGGACACCACCTGCTGGTCGTCGCTGGAAAACAGGTCCAAAACCGCTACTTCTGCCATTAGAATGCATGGAGTCTCAATGGCGACCTATGGAAGGCTGCAAAATGGAGCCTGAAAAGGCGGGAAAAGGGAACAAAGGGCTATAATCACTAAATTAACATTAACCCCTTCCCTCCCTCATCAACCCTAGTGTATGTGTGAGTGCAAACACCAGGATGAGACAATATGTCACGGGAGACTCCTGTGGTGGGTAGGATCTCGGTGGCCAGAACAGCAGGAAGCGAAGTAGGGGTCACAAGCAGGGGTCCGAGGCAGGCGGCAGGTAGCGAAGTCAGGTAACAAGCAGGGGTCCGAGGCAGGCGGCAGGTAGCGAAGTCAGGTAACAAGCAGAGGTCAGCAATGAGGAGACTGGAACAGGACAGGCGGGGCAGGACAGGTCCGGGAGCAGGGACTGAGAACGGGGAGCAGGGACTGAGACCGGGGAGCAGGGACTGAGACCGGGGAGCAAGGAACAAACAGGGACAAGCCAGATTACTAGCAAGGGCCTTTACTGTGAACAGACTATAATACAGGTACAGGTACATAAACAGATCAGGATCAAAGACAGGCATGTGCATAGGAGTCTGACTAGAAGCAAAGGCAAAAGCAACAGACAGGAAGCAAGCTATAAAGGACAGAGACAGGAGCAACAAGAAGACAGACAGACATAGGAACCCAGAGTCAACAGAAGGCAGCAGCACACCCAGTGGACAAGGAAGCTATGGCTAGGCAGGAGGTCTAGGCGACCCTGACATTACTCCCCCCTCTCGAGAGCGTTCTCCGGATGATCCTCCAGGCTCTTCCCGGAGGCTTTGATGAAAAGTGGACTCAAGGTGACCCACCTCTGGTGGTTTGTCAGCGGACAGAGGGTACTCCACAGGTACATTGGTTGCTGCAAGGAACCTGCGAATGGGTGCGTTCAGCCCAAAAGCAGGGGCAGAGATATCAGGAATGTGGGCATCAAGGACGGCTGCAGCCTTTTGACATGAGTCATTGGGGACACAGAGTTCACTCTCCATGGGCTCCTCTTGCGACTGCCGTTTCGTGGCATCACCCAATGAAAAACCAGCTATTCGAGTTTTCAGCTCTTCCTCCAGCGAGGCTCTGGTTATGCTCAGTGTGGCCTTCAGCTCCTCATGCTGTTCTTTGGGGACACACTGGGTACTCAAATAATCTTGCAGCATCTTTATTTTGTAGGCAGTCTGGAAACTTTCTTCCTGCAGAACTCGCTGCTTTTCTTCAGCATTCACCCATTTCTCCTTGGTGTCCTGCAGATGTGTACGCAGTTCTCGCAGCTGACTCTGCAGCATATTTTCTGCTTGTGTGCGCCGCTCCAGGGAGACACGTTCTTCTTGCAGCACTCTCTCTGCATTCTGCAGTGCTGTCTGCACATCTAACTTTTCCTGGGCCAACTGTTTCTTCTCCTCTCCTAATTTATGGAGTTTCTTATCTCCTTTACTGACTTGGACATAGAGATTCTTGCACTCTTTGGTTACAGTATCAAAACTGATATTTAACCCTTCGAAGATTTCTCTCAATAAACATAGTTCTGTGTTGAAGTGGCAACTCTTCTCCTTAGAGGCTTCCAGCTCTGTAGTAAGCTTGTGAACCTCTTTCTGAGATGCTTCCAGTGCTGCGTCAACTTGAGCCATGAAAGTCTGGTACTGGGCAGAATCAGCGTAGGCCTTCTCCTGCTTACTTGACAAGATCAACCTGTCATTCTCCAACTGATATTTTTCTTTTTCCCAGTCACCCTCTGCTTCCAGCGCTAATTGCATCCTTGACTTTTCTTATATCAATAGTCTCTTCTCCTCTTCTGATTCATGGAGTCTTTTATCTCCTTCACTGGCTTGGACAGAGAAGTTCTTACTCATTTGGTTTATAATTTCAAACCTACTATTTAACTCTTCGGAGGTGTCTCTCATAGAACGTATCTCTGTTTTCAAGTAGCATCTCTCCTCCCGAACGACTTCCATCTCTTTTTTGAAGTAGCAAACCTCCTCCTGGGAGACTTTAAGCTCTGTATTAAGCCTATCAATTTCCTTCATAGAGATTTCCAGGAATTCGTTACTTTTAGAAGCGAGGCGCCGATTCTCAGCAGCATCAGTATATGCCTTCTCCAGCTCAGCTGAAATGCCATCCAGGTCACTCTCCAACTGCTCTTTTTCTTTCTCCTGGAGAACACACTTAGCAATTGCTGAGGATAGACAGTTTTGTAGTGCAGAATTAGCTTCTTGTTCCTTATCTAAACGTCCATAAAGACAATCAATCGCTTTCTGTGCAGCTTGAAGCGTCTGAGTAGGGGCATCTTTCTTCTCTTCCACTATTCTTGGGATACGTCTGTGAGTTGCCTTAAGCTGCAGCATATCTCTTTCATCAAATGCAGATTCTGAGGTTAAATTTTCATTCTTAATTCCTTCTGCAACTTCCACAGTAATGCCTCCCTTCTTTTTCTTCTTCTTCCTTGCTTTGAGAAGTTCTAAAGAATCAGTGGTACTGTGTTCACATTTACTGCTCAAGACTGTTTGAGTGGGAGCCATAATTTCAGACATGGGGAAACCACACTTCCCAAGAAACCAGTAAAGAGGAAATGTGTTTTTAAAACAGAAGCATTAGAATGAACAACAGGAATATTAGACACAGAGAGACACAAGATAGGAGAGCTGACCTTTTGAGACTTTAGCATCAGTCACAGAGATTTATAAATGCAAGGAAAAAACATAGACAGAGAAACCTGTAGTTATATCTGAAACTTTAGAAATCAGGCGTAGGGATATCATACAGACAGAGAGAACCTGCAGTTGAATCTGAAACTTTAGATATCAGGCATAGAAATATCATAGACAGCAGGAAACTAATACCGAGAAAACTTGTAGTTAGATCTGAAACTTTTGACATCGGACATAGGAATCTCAGACAGAGAACCCTGCAGTCAAATCTGAAACCTTTGATATCAGGCATAGGGATATCATATGTTGCAGAGAAACAAACTTTAGGGGAACTTGCAGGTAAACCTGAAACCTTAGAACCAATCATATGAAAAACTACAGATTGCAGGAAAAATCACAGTATGCAGTAACAAAATAATAGAAGCACTCTTGTCTTTTGAAATGGGAACCCTGTGAACAGCAGTGGTCCAACCAGTGATGCAGAGACAAGCCTTATCCAGGGAATGAAAAGTCAGAGTCTAAAAGGTGGCAACAGGTACTGCAAGGGTTAACCCAGGCACTGCACAAAAGAAAAATCTCAAAGAAAGGTGCATTAGTCTCTGCAGCAACAGTTCTAGTCTCAGAAAAAATGTTTTTTCATTATGAACGCAATAATTCTTGCAGAACTCTTAGCAGCAAGAAAAAAAACCTTTCAAAATCCCAACTTGGATTTCCAAAAAAGAAACGAAAGTACTTATCTTCAACCATGCGGATGTGGTCTGCTGCAGCAGTCAGGAAAGGGTGCAGGCAGAAGAAGAATCTGTTCCAGCGAGATCCAGAAGTGGCCTTTGCTTTCTGTCAACGGAGACTCCTGTGGCGGGTAGGATCTCGGTGGCCGGAACAGCAGGAAGCGAAGTAGGGGTCACAAGCAGGGGTCCGAGGTAGGCGGCAGGTAGCGAAGTCAGGTAACAAGCAGGGGTCCGAGGCAGGCGGCAGGTAGCGAAGTCAGGTAACAAGCAGAGGTCGGCAACGAGGAGACTGGAACAGGACAGGCGGGGCAGGACAGGTCCGGGAGCAGGGACTGAGAACGGGGAGCAGGGACTGAGACCGGGGAGCAAGGAACAAACAGGGACAAGCCAGATTACTAGCAAGGGCCTTTACTGTGAACAGACTATAATACAGGTACAGGTACATAAACAGATCAGGATCAAAGACAGGCATGTGCATAGGAGTCTGACTAGAAGCAAAGGCAAAAGCAACAGACAGGAAGCAAGCTATAAAGGACAGAGACAGGAGCAACAAGAAGACAGACAGACAGAGGAACCCAGAGCCAACAGAAGGCAGCAGCACACCCAGTGGACAAGGAAGCTATGGCTAGGCAGGAGGTCTAGGCGACCCTGACACAATACATTTATACAGGGGAATAAACAGTTGGATACTGAAGCAAGGTAAAAACCACATTACTGGACCCCAGTCCAGTTAACCCCTTGCTTCCCAGGTGAGAGTAGGGGGTGGCCAAATGGAGTGTTACCCCTTTAATCCCGGGCCAAATACCCTCTCCCTTGACAACTACCTTACCCCTTGCCATCCTGCTCCCGACTTGCGTGGTCTTGGTTTGCGCCAAACTGTACTATCTGCCTCCCGTGGATCCTGCAGCCCTATTGGCTCTAACTCCCTTTGTTTGGTGCAGCTCCTGAGACTGCTGGGACAAGTAGTCCCATGTGGAGCCTGTCTAATGGCCGCCGCAGTGCTGCCGTACTGCGCATGTACATCGCATTCCATTGCGCATGCTTGGGAATCAAAATGGCCGCCGACAGTCCATTGCGGAGACCCGGCGCTCCGGCAACTCTGCAGCAGCCTCCCCTCCTCCCGCACCCGCCCTGGAGGTAAGGGGGCTTGGCTATACCAGCACTAACTTATTGACTACCCGCTCAGCCTAGATATGGCGTAGTGTCATACATTGTATTACATCGGTGCAACAGGGAAAAATAATGGACAGATGCTTACAACAAAGATAGTGATCATGTGATCACATACAGACCCTGGTATGTGCACTCTGATGTACGGGTAGCGATTCATGTCTGTATACCAGTGTATGTAAATGAACCAGCTGCATATCCATAATAATATTGATTAGCCAAGTAGGTAGTTACTCTGAAAAGTTCCAGCGATGGTTGTAGTAGTGGATAGAAAATTATATTTGTGGGCAGCAGGATTGCCAGAACAGTCAATCCAACCAAGTTACCTCAGTGTATAAATATAAAGATTATTTGATTGTATTTGGCAATCAAATGTTAGTAGGAGGTAGTTTTAAGGCCCACAGGTTGTTTTAATGCAGAGATCCATATAAACACATACACAGCCAATGGCCACACAAAAATATGGTGGTCCAAATGTCTGTCTCTGAGTCTGCTGCACTCAGCTATCATACACATATATGTCTGTTTATCTGCATTCACTGCTGCAAGCATTGAGTCTGTCCGCTGACACCCCAGTTAGTAATGGGGGTGATTTAGGGACAGATATTTATTTATTTATAAAAAAAATTACTAGGAAGTAATACTTTGAGAGTTACCTCTCGTTTTCATGTATGTCCTGGGCACAGAGTTATAATGACAAATACATGATTACAAATAGCAAATGGAAATATTACTGTATGCTCATTGGCATGTCTAAGGCCGCGCTTATAGAGCGACGTCGCCCGAAAAAAATGCATTGTCGCCGCCACGTGCGCTTATAGTAAGCGCGACGGCGACGTGGCGACGTAATTTTTTGCAGCCGGGAATATTTGATTTTTCAGGGGCTATCGTCTCATGTGACAGCCCCTGAACCAATCAATGGCCTGGTCGCCCGCGACGGCGCCACAAAGCGAAATACAACTTTCGCTAGCGGCGACGGGTGACGTCACGCGTCGCGGTCGCGGGCACTATACGCGTGGCCTTAGACAGGTCTGCAACCCCGCCTTTCACCATTATCACCCAGCACACAGTACTTCCACTGCAGCAAGGGATTCTGGGAAATGATATGCAAATGAACACACAGTGCCACTTTTTGCTTCAAAACCATAAACACGGTTCCATATAGGCTTAAGCTTGCTGCATGGTCACAGCTTTGAGCACAGCCAGGGTTAAGATGCATAGTCAGTAAACCCACCCACAGACAGCTTTTTTTTTTTTTCCCCTCTCAATCAGGGGCCCAAGCCACTTCAGTGGCGAGGGTGCATGCCCTTGGACTGTCCTCCCGAAGTTGGACCAGTCCTCTGTTCATTTCCCAGAGGATTTAAGCCCCGAGGATTTCCCCGAGGATTTGATGCCTTCCTCCGTTAGGATTCAGGACATCCGTCTCTTCCTCCCTCTGGCCAACCGACCCGCAAGGGAGTTCACGTCAGATCGTTTTCCCTCTTTCGAGGGATGGTGACTAGCCCGTGGGTTGTGCCGGAGCACCCAGCCCTAATGGGCTGGTTGTAAGAATACCATCCCTCCCTAGCCAAAAGGCGCAGGAGAGATGTGGACCTGGGGCTATCCTACCCCTCTACTAGCCAGAGGACCAATGCGTGCCACAGACCATCCTACTTAAGCCCCAGGTAGTGCATTGGTCATAGCCATATAGCCGAGAGGCAAATTCTTGATCTTAGCCAAAAGGCCAAGAAACCACCCACACTGTTTTGACCTTAATGGGTCTTCTCAGTGTGGGGTTGGTTATACTGGCTATGCAAAAATGAAGCAAGGGATAGGTTTTACCATACTTAGTTAAGTTATTGTGGGTAAAAATTTTTGCATGTCATTCCCCAGAATCCCTTGCTGCAGTGGAAGTGCTGTGTGCTGGGTGATAATGGTGAAAGGTGGGGTTGCAGACTTGTCTAAGGCCTCGTTCAGGGTGCCAGAGACAGGAGGTGGAGGGCACGCATCCGCGTGTGCGCGCGTCAGTCTGCTGGACGATGTGTGCACATCATCCCCAGCAGACCTTTTCAAGCTTTTAAGAGGCGGGGCGACAGACATCAGCTTGGGGATCGGTGTTGCTCTGTTGAAATCATTTTCAAAAATGATTTGATTGGCTGCCGAAGTACCAGTGACGCTGCTGCAGCTTGAAAAACAACTTGAGTTGTTTATTGAAACTGTAGCAGCGTCAACTCTGTACTTCGGCGACAGGGTAGCTGCTACCCTGACAACTGATATTAACTTTAAATACTTCGTTTCGAACGTGTGCGCGCACGTAAGCGCGCGCACATAGCGAAGCAGGCCCCCTGAACGAGGCCTAAGACATGCAAATGAGCATACAGTAATTTTTCCATTTGCTATATGCTTTGCTGTGAAGGGTTTTTGTCACTTTTTTTACCCACCATAACTTAACTAAATATGGTAAAACCTATCCCTTGCTTCATTTTTTTTTTTACATAGCCATGGGTTTACAGGCTATGCTCAAAGCTGTGACCATGCTGTGACCATGCAGCAAGCTTAAGCCTATAAGGAACCATGTTTATGGTTTTCAAGCAAACGGTGCTCATTTGCATGTTGTTTCCCAGAATCCCTTGCTGCAGTGGGTGTGCTGGGTGATAATGGTGAAAGGTGGGGTTGCAGACCTGTCTAAGACATGCAAATGAGCGTACAGTAATATTTCCATTTGCTTTATGCTTTGCTGTGGAGGGTTTTTGTCACTTTTTTACCCACCATAACTTAAATAAGTATGATTACAAATACATAATTACATGAAGTGAAAAGGGTTATACATTATATACAAGACATTGCATGCACAGTTAATGATTATATATTATAGGTGAATATAACAGTTACAGACCAGATTAAAATGTGACAGCTTTAGTTTTGAAAGAATTTAGACTGGTGGCGGAAGTGTGTCTCCGGTAGACTGTTCCAGTTTTGGGGTGCACGGTAAGAGAAGGAGGAGCGACAGGATACTTTGTTGAACCGTGGAACCATGAACAGTCTTTTGGAGTCAGATCTCAGAATGACAAGTGCTGCATGTGGTAGGGGTGAGGAGCTTGTTCAGATAGGCGGGTAGCTTGCCCAGAAGGTATTTGAAGGCAAGACATGAAAGATGAAATTTGCGCCTAGACTCAAGTGATGACCAATCTAGTTCTTTGAGCATTTCGCAGTGATGTGTGTTGTAGTTGCATTGGAGGACAAAGCGGCATATTGAGTTGTAGTGGGCATCAAATTTGCCAAGGTGAGTTTGGGGTGCCGAGCCGTATACTATTTCCCCATAGTCTATAATTGGCATTAGCATCTGCTGTGCGATACGCTATCTGACCAGCAGACTTAAGGAGGATTTGTTCCTATACAGCAGGGGAGCGCAAACGGGGGCGCAAGATATTTTTTGGGGGGCGCGGGTGGTTGCAGAGGTTCCGCGCTTTTTCCCCAAGGGATTTAAATTAAATGCCGGGGGACCGCGCAATGCCTCTGCAACTTCTACTTGCCAAGATCCAGCCGGCTTCAGGACGGTTGCCATGGTAACGTAACTGCAAATTACGCCGCAGGTCACGTGATGTCACATGACCCTGCGTCGTTATTTGATGCCGCACCGAGGTAAGGGGGGGTCGCAACAACGGAGGAGAGCAGGCAGTGGGGGCACAGCAGAAAAAGGTTGTGCACCTCTGCTGTACAGTACACCTAGTTTGGCATAGGTTTTGGATATCAGGGTATCAATGTGCAACCCAAATGTTAAATGGGAGTCAAACCATAAGCCCAAATATTTGAAACTAGTAACAGGGGCTAGGATAGTATAGGGCCTCGTTCAGGGTGCAGGCTTCGGAGGGAGGGCGTGCTGACGTGCGTGCGGCCGTGGGATACAATGTATTTAAAGTGAACTGTGGTTGTCAGGGTAGCAGCTGCACTGTCTCCGAAGTACGGAGTTGACGCTGGCTACAGTTTCAATAAACAAAAAATTCGTTTTTTGAAGCTGCAGCAGTGTCACTGGGACCTCGGCAGCCAATGAAATCATTCTTGAGAATGATTTCAAGACTGCAACTTGGATCCCTAACCTCACGTCTGTAGCCCCGCCCCCTCCCCGCCTCCTCAACTCCTGAAAAAGTCTGCTGGGGAGGATGAACACACATCGCCCAGCAGACTGCCGCCCGTCCTCGCGAACGCCCGCCCTCCAACTCCTGCCTCCGGCACCCTGAACGAGGCCTAAGAGTTGGTTCTGATCTGTAGCTCCTTCTTTGGAAGCTTTAGAAATGTAGCCTTGGTCCCAAATACCATTGTTACAGATTTGTCAGTGTTTAAAAACAGTTTGTTTTGGGAAATCCAATTCTCAAGTCTCAAAAAGTCAGATTGTCCTGGAACTAGAAACATAGTTCTGTTCCCTTTCCCTTCTTGCAGCTCTGCCTGCTGGCCCTTTATGTTGTATTCTTTGCCTGCAGTTATTATTCCCAGTGCAGGCGATTTGGATACATTCGTTTCTTTTTCTCCTAACCTCCTGCAGTGGTTGCTATGACTACCCCCGTTATTCCCCTGGCATAGTGGACTGTTCCACTAACCCCTGCCCGTATTCACAGTTTCCTTAGCCCAGGCTCTGTTCCTTTGAGGAGCCTCCATATTGCTTTCTTTTCACCTCAGCAGGCTAGCAGGCACTACCTATGCCCTCAGTTCCTGGTAAGAAGCATCGTTTTTACTTTTTGTCCTTACTACCAAGCACTATTATTACAGACAACTCTTTCTCACTACACCATCTACAAGAATATTTGTGATCTGCTGCTTTTCAATAAAGTGAAGAAAACTTATAGAACTTGTAGGGGCCCCAGAACAGAGCCTTGTGGGTCACCGCAGGTGATATCCAAGGGGTTGGAGTTAGTGCCCGAGATAGACACATGTCTATCGCTGGATAACTGACCAAGCCGTCTCCCTCACAGACGCCACTGTCGGCACGTCACAGCAGCCCGACGTACATTTTGCATGGCTTACGCACGTTTCTTCAGGGGAGGAGGAGTCACATTTAAAGTCTAGAATTGTCAGATATATCCTCGGGATATATCCAGTGACAGAGCAGGGTCATATTGCGATGTTTTGTTTAATTTACTAATGAGACTAAATTGCTATAATTTGCAACAGTGTGCCTATATTTATGGTCGTGGGGGATATTAAGTCTCTGGGTGAACTTTGCTGCTAAGGAATAGCTGAATGTCACATTTACATGCACCTAATATAGAACTTAAGGTTTTTGTACCAGCCGGGACACTGTCTCTCGCTGAAGAGACGTACTTGTTACATTTTATGCTCAGCAATACTGTATCCACATCGCTGGCTGTAATAGACATTGTGTCTCTAGATCAGGGGTGCACAAAGTTTTGATCCTGCGCCCCCCTGCCTGCTCACCTCCCGGCTCACGCCCCCTCCCCTCCTGCTTGGCTCCTGCGTCAAATTACGTTGCGGGGTCATGTGACGTCACGCTGCCATGGCACAGCGACGTCACGTAACCCCACGGCATCATTTCACGCATAGGTGCGTCGCATTGTTGCTTCCCGAGGGGTCAGTTATGATCCGCTTACTGAATAAATAATCTTTATTTTTACATGTGGGCCTCCTGTTTTCTGGCAGTGCTCTGCCTTTTTTTCTATCTTTGTCAGCAGTCAGCATGGTGGAGACCAATGAGAAGAATCTTAACTGGGACATAAAGATAAAGTTGCATGAAACTGCTGGTGTATAATAACAAGGTTGAGAAGTGAGGAGTAGTGCACAGCCAAAAAGAGCAAGGAGAATATCCAATAGATGCAAAAAATATTTATTGGAATAACCAAAGCATGGAGGTTAACCTTGGATAACTTCTCAACCTTGGAGTCTTTGTCAGCAGTTGCACGTCCTATCCTGTCCTGGAATTGGTGATTGTGAGTATAATATTTTCCATCTGAAGTGGACATTCCCAATGAAATAGAGGGATGGTGACAACTTCACCTGTCCCCTTTTTCAGGGATTATCTGTCATTTGAAAATGCTTCATGGATATACAGCAGGGCCATGCTTCTCGGCGCTCCGCTTTTCGGCGATCCGCTGATATGGCGGCACCGAGAAGGGGGCCGCCATGTTGAATTTGAAATCGTGCATGCGCAGAACGGGCGAGTGCGCCCGGCGCGCATGCGCAGACCGCAGGTTGCGGGCGCAGACCGCAGGTCGCACATGCGCAGAACGGCGAAAATGCCGGTTTGCGCATGCGCAGCACTAAACATCGCCGGATCCGCTTTCCGGCGATTTTCACTATACGGCGGACCTCTGGAACGGAACCCGCCGTATTCCTGGGGCCCTGCTGTACTCATTTCAATGCTTATATGAATATGCATTTATGGATGGATAGGATATGGATCCTATAATCTGGATTTAATTACATAGCTATACTTGCCTGGTACTAGAGCATTTCTTACTACGCTCCTCTGGTGTATAATAACCCCTTCCTCTCATCTCAATTTTGTTTTTTTTACTATGATTTTTTTTGTCCAGTAAATGTCACTTATTTACAAGCTATGAATGTAATACACTTCAGACCGATTGCTTTTGAAAAACAATTTTTGTATACTAAAAAGAGAAGTGTGCTTATTTGCATGTTGAAGTCGAGTATCTCGTTATCTGTGGTTTTACCACTGTGTCATGGTTTAGAGACTGGATTAGAGCAAGTTTATGAAACCAGCGAGGAGCATGTACTACTGTAGGTACACTTTTCAGCGTCTGTCTTTAGTGTTCCTGCATTAGGAATTTCCACTAATCTCTAACTCTTCCAGAGTGAACTGCAATGGATTGAGAAAGTGTTCATCCAGATTTCAGCCTAATTGCAGGGGTTCTCTGACAACAAAGGAAAATATATCAGGAAGCGAAACCCTGGCCAGAACTTAGTTCCATATACTGGAAAAGCTTTGAGATCTGTCCCAGCGCAGTTTACTTACGCAACATGAATCCCTTGCTCTCCGCTTCCTTCCCCATCCGTATTACTCATCTTCGCATTAGAACCACTTTGTATGCAACCAGAGCAAACTACTTAATATGCATTTTTTTCCACACAGCCCTCTTCTCCGATGACTCAGCAGGAAGAGCTGTGAATTTCATGGCTCTGATCTCTGCAAACGCATTCACCTCTTACCTTATTCACGGAGAGGGGGCGAAAAGATGTGTTATAACATCTGTGACAGGTTTATGTGAGCCTGCAATATATTGGGGATACAATAAGAGGCTTGCAGTCTGCTGTATTTAATGTAGAAGTAAACAGGTTTGGGGATTTTAACATATAAAAATACAGCTTGTGAGCACATTTACATGTTACAGACAGGTCTGCAAACCCGGTCTAGGATGTTTCGGCGCGACCATCTCACCGCAGCCGATCAGCAGCAAGTATTTAGCTGCCGCTAATCAGCCGCAGGGTGCAGCTAGCCGCCAGCCATTTCACCGCGAAAGTAAGTCCGTAACCGTTACCTCTTACCGCTAATAGGACCCCTTACTTTAACCCGTTAATCCCTTACCCCAACTCATTAACCCCTTACGCTAACCCGTTAATCCCTTACCCTAACCTGTTAACCCTTTACGCTAACCCGTTAATCCCTTACCGTAACCTGTTAACCCCTAACTCTAACTCGTTATTCCCTAACCCGTTAACCCTTTACTCTAACTCGTTAACCCCTTACCCTAAAACCCTTAACCTTAACCCATTACCCTAACCTGTTAACCCCTTACGCTAACCCGTTAATCCCTTACCGTAACCTGTTAACCCCTAACTCTAACTCGTTATCCCCTAACCCGTTAACCCTTTCTCTAACTTGTTAACCCTTTATCCTAAAACCCCTAACCTTAAGCCGTTACCCTACCCCGTTAACCCTTTACTCTAACCCTTTAACCCCTTATCCTAAAACCCCTAAAGTTAACCCCAAATACTAACCCTAATCCCTCTAACCACGTACTTGCCTTTGCAGTGAAACAGTCCATGGCTAGCTGTCCCCTACGGCTGATCGGCGGCTAAATGCCTGTGGCTGATTGGCTGCGGCATGATGGCCACAGCGAAATGTCCCATTCCGTGCAAACTAGCCTTTCTCCACTATCTCTTAGTGTGCAGTGCTACCACTGCAGCCAGGGATTCTGGGTAATGACATGCAAATGAGCACTCATAGTGAATCACGTTTT
Organism: Ascaphus truei; assembly: GCF_040206685.1. Classification (NCBI taxonomy): domain Eukaryota; kingdom Metazoa; phylum Chordata; class Amphibia; order Anura; family Ascaphidae; genus Ascaphus; species Ascaphus truei. Next base: position 45,853,864 of record NC_134486.1, on the reverse strand, counting down.
GCTTTTTTTGTTATTCCTTACTAAACCACGGCTCTTCAACCAGTTATCCAAGGGGGCCAGATCAGAAAACATGTAGAAGGGCCAAAAGCTTAATATAGTGTCATTTTAAAAACATTTAAAAACTGTTGGTTCAAAGGGTTACCTGTCACAAATATCCAAGCTTGAACTATACAGTACAGTACTGTACTACTAAGGTCGAAACGGTCGTTGTGGATGGCGCAATAAATGTAATACTTTTGCAAAATCCGTGGAGCGCTGGATCCTTCCTTTCATAATACATTTTTGTTTTTAAGCATGAATAAACATATACTGTACGTAAAAACAAAATAGGATCAAAGCATCGCTGCTTGGTTTACCCGAATGGACTATCAAAACTCGGATACAGCACCGTTAACTTTAAAAAAAAAAGTACTTCAACCACATTTATAACATCTGTACCATATATATATATATATATATATATATATATATATATACAGTGTTCGACAAATACGCATAACCACACGCCCGTGGCGAGTGGATTTAGGCCGCTGGCGAGCCGTGCTGCGGCTCTATGAATTCCCCTGCTCGCGCCAATTTTTTTTTAAATAAATAAATAATCCCCCTCCCTGATTGGGTTGATGCGGGGAAGAGGGCCAGCTGGCAGCTCTGGGTTAGCCCCTTCCTCCGATCTCCTCCCCTTCCTGCCCCATATCTCCTGCCCCTGATCCCCCCCCCTGCCTCCCGATCTCCTCCCCCCCCCTGCCCCGATCCCCGCTTGCTGCCCGGGGCGGGAGGTAGGCTGGGGGGGTCCCCGCTTGCTATCCTGGGGCGTGAGGTAGGCTGAGGGGGGTCCCCGCTTGCTGCCCGGGGCGGGAGGTAGGCTGAGGGGGGTCCCCGCTTGTTGCCCGGGGCGGGAGGTAGGCTGCTGCGGCAGCGGCGGTGTCCGCCTCTGGAGGGGGTGCGGCGTCCGCTTTTAGGGGTGGGGGGGTGTGCTGCGGCACTGCAGTGCTGCGGCGGCGTCCGCTTCCTGTGCTGCGACGTCCGCTTCCGCTTCGGGGGGGGTGCTGCAGCGGTGTCCGCCTCTGAAGGGGGAGCGGCCCCCCCTGCCTTGCAGAGGCCCTCCTGCCGTGCGGAGGGCCCTGCTGCCATGTGCGACCCCCTCCTGCCTTGCAGAGGCCCTCCTGCCGTGCGAAGGGCGCGCTGCTGTGCGGAGGCCCTCGCTGCCATGTGCGACCCCCCCTGCCTTGCAGAGGCCCTCCTGCCGTGTGGAGGCCCCACTGCTGCCATGTGCGACCCACCCTGCCTTGCGGGTGAGTGTGTGTGTGTGAGTGACAGTGTGAGAGTGGCAGTGGGTGAGTGTGTGAGTGTGTTACAGTATGAGACAGTGACTGTGTGTGTGTGCGTGTGTGTGTGACTGAGTGACTGTGTGTGACTGACTGAGTGAGTGAGTGTGTGTCTGTGAGTGAGTGTGTGTGTCTGTGAGTGTCTGAGTGTGTGTGTCTGAGTGTGTGTGTGCGTCTCAGTGAGTGTGTGTGTCTGTGAGTGAGTGTGTGTGTCTGTGAGAGAGTGTGTGTGTCTGTGAGAGAGTGTGTGTATCTGTGAGTGTGTGTCTGGGAGTGTGTCACCCTCTCTCCCTGTCACCCTCTCCCTGTCACCCTCTCCCTGTGTCAACCTCACCCTCTCCCTGTGTCACCCTCTCCCTGTGTCACCCTCACCCTGTCACCCTCACCCTCTTCCTGTCGCCCTCACCCTCTCCCTGTCGCCCTCAACCTCTCACTGTCGCCCTCAACCTCTCCCTGTTGCCCTCACCCTATCCCTGTCGCCCTCACCCTCTCCCTGTCACCCTCACCCTCTCCCTGTTGCCCTTGCCAATCCCTGGAATCCCCCCAGAGCCAAAAGACAGGTAAGGAACACCTCCCCTCCAATGTATAACATTGCGGGAAGGAGGGTACCTGGACATTGAGGGACTGCGGATCAGGTAAGATCCCAGGCGGAACTGCTGCTTTAGATATTGTGACGGGGGGGCGTCCAGGCACTAGTTATGGGGTTCAGGAAACTAGTCATTCACATCTGGCTTTTTTTTCTAAAGCTGACATTTACACACACACAAACACACACACACACACGCGCGTAACAAGGACTAATTGTAGTATAATGTAATAAAATAAATAAACTAATGTCAAAAACAAATGTTGTTCTTACTAGGAATTTATTCATTTTTTTTTTTTAAAAAGCGGGTCTGGGGGCAGTACTAGGGGCGGGGCTAGGTGGCGAGTAGATTTTTTTGTTCGGTGAGTAGATTTTTGGGTGATTTGTCGACCACTATATATTTATATATATATTTACATGCAAGTGAGTTTTAATGTTACAAATGGTACTTTGCTCCTGCTAATTTCATACTAGTTGCTTGGGCCAGTCCAGTCCAAGGGCCACATCAAGGCAGACCTCTAGGAGCGATGTATTGCAGCTGCTTTTTCATTTTATTACAAAACCTAAAACATTGATTATTTCCCCAAGAACACTTACATAACCTCGTCTCTGCTACAGTACCTTGTGAGATTCCTAATGTGCAAACATTTACTTTTGCTGCCCACATGCCTCGTCAAAAATGTTTGCCTCTGTATCCCTCTCTCTGCCCCTTCTGTCTCGCACTCTCTCTTCCCCTGCCAGCTCTATCACTCTGCCCCCCGTCTCTCACTCTTAGGCTGCGTCCATGGAAGGACAGGCAGCACTGAGCCGTGCGGACGCTCCGCGCTGAGCCCCGGCATCCTCAATGAGGATGTCTTGAGAGGGGGCTCACACGAGTGTCCGCAGGCGTCCTGAAGCGTTGGATTTTTCAGCCGACAGGCAAAGGTGTTTTTCAGCATGCTGTCGGCTGAAAACATCCAATCACAGCACAGCAGCGTCAACGTCACGGCGCCGTGACGTTGACGTCGGTGCGTCATGGGCCATTGGCCCATTGACGTCACTACTCCACCTCCCTATCCCGCACGCTGGCTCGCCTGCATGTGCATGAAATTGCACCGGCTTCAACAGGCCTCAGCGTTAGCGCGGCTCAGCACTGCTCCCCCTCTATGGACGCAGCCTTACACGTACGACTCTTATTAACTATGTAAAGTTCACTTCTATTAGTTTCGAATGAACACATACATTTGAGAAACTGTGCACGTTTGGAGCTGTAAAATAGTAAAATAATAGTTTAATAATGAATGTAAACATTTGTAATATGTAGACTTGATCACATGATGCATTTGACATTGTATGCTGGTAACTGTGTACAGTACGTGTTGTACGTTAGCAACACCTCGCATTCCATATAAATGATGTTTAAGAAGTGGAATTAATAGCCACATTTTCTTATTACAATTGTAGAATTTATGCAGAATTGTATTTATATTGCACCAATAATATACATAGCACATTACAAAATGTCTATACAGGGGAAATACAGTACAAACAGTGGGGATAAGAGCAGCAAGTAAATGGCAACATAAGCAAAAGAGAGACCCTGCCGAAGAGCTTACAGTTCCTAGCAAGTACAATCAGGGCCGTCAACATTTTTCCCGGGGCTCAGGACTCCAGTTTCCACGGGGGCCCCACGTGTTGGCGGCCTTGCGAACCCCCACCGCTCTCTCACCCTCTTCTCACACTCCCTGTCATTCTCTCCCCCAACACACTCAATAACCACTCCCCATACTCAATAACCACTCGTTGCACTCAATAACCCCCCTCACAATCAATAACCCCCTTTCCTCACACTAAATAAGCCCCCTCTTCAAAGTCAATAACCCACCCTCCCCATCTCACACTCAATAACCCCTCCCCTTTGCACTCAATAAACCCCCCTTCCACACAGTCAACACCTCCTTCCTCACACTCAATAACGCCACCATACCCGCACTCAATAATCCCCTATTCACACTCAATAACCCATCTCCTCGCACTACATAAACCACCCTCTTAACACCCAATAAAATCCTCCTCACACACAATAAAACCCATCCCTCTGCCCCATCTCTCTCCTCCCTCTCCTCTTTTCTCCCCTCTCCACCCCTTTTCCTTTCCTCCCCCTCGCCCCCGCCCCCTCCTCTACTTCCCCTCCTTCCCCCTCCCCCCTCCTCCTCCATCCTTCATCCAGTCCTCCCTCGACCCCGGGACAGTTCTCCCCCCCTGTCGGCGAGCCTGAGTACAATTACAGTAATTTTAAATGTTGTATCTTTTTCAGAGATAGCCCAGATTCTTCATGTAAAAAGGCATTCTGAAAAGTAAAAGAATAAACACCAAGCACTGTAAGAGAATCTTACCGAGACATATTCACAGAGGTGCTGTTTCTTCCAGAGCAAGAAACATTAACAATCACACATTGAATTCTGGCTGTTAGCTTCTCACCAAGCAGCTGTGGCTGAACTCTGACTTGACTCAACATGCTGTAAATAGAGATTACATTGGTTAATAATTAAACATTTACATATAGTTGAATCAACCTGTATCTACATATAATTTATTTCAGTTAAAGGGCCATTCCAATCTGGCCGGTGAGAAAATCCCCTTTTCTATAATTTGGCGCCTATGTAATTAAACTTCCCTGTCGCCTCACAACCATTAAAGCACCTTTATAATACTGTATTTCACAATGCTTCCATATTCTGCATTTATTCAGTGCTGACTTATTCAGAGCAAATGGCTTTTATGAGCTTTCCATGTCATTTGCATTGAACTCTGATGACATATATACTTAGATTTTATAAATAATATACTAGTAATATGCAAGCACACTTTCAGACGGTGCATTCACATTACTTATCACTGGAATGTGAGTAGGTATCATTGTCTTATCTTCCCTTCAGCTATTACTAATGATGCAGGCGCTAAGTAATTATCACAGACAGTTCGCATATATTTAATTAATTAAAATGTAGTTTGACAACAATGGGATTTTTGCCTTATGACAGCATACCGGGCAGCTGTCTCCAGGTCACGTGTATGATCATGATCAATTGCTGATTTTGTATTCCCATTTGCCAGTCTGTTAACTATTTTAGTATAATTGCATAATACAGTATAATTTCCAACAAAGACTGGTCTGGATCTCTTTCGCAGTTGGCAGGTATGCAATAGAGCAGGGGTGTCAAACTCACTGCATACTGTATGTGGGCCTGATCAGATTTCATGACGGGTGTAGGAACAAAGACAACAGGCACTGTGCTGCAGGAATAAGGACACAGCTTTTATTAATAATACAGACAACACAATTTATAACTTTACCCCAGACTGGCCTGTACCATGCTGGGAGCCCCCAGCACTGCTGTGGCTCGTAAACAACCAGTTGCCCCTGGGAGGGGGGTTAGGCTTTCCAGTTGGGTTGCGGATGGGGTTAGCCCCCTAATTACTATAGTTGTTACTAACCGCTAAAGTAATTAAGGGGTTAGTGGCCTGTAGGCTAGTTTTTTACTTTTAAAGTTGCTGCCCACCAGGGCCACTGACAGATTATTCGGGGCCCAGGACTAGAGTTACTTCCGGGGCCCACCTCCCCCCTGTGTTGGCGGTATCGCAATCCCCCCTCCCCATTTCACACCAACGAGCCCACCCATTTCACACCTCAGGACCCCCCCATCTAACACCTTACGAGCCCCTCTATTTCCCCCCTCTTCCCATGTATTTTTCTCCCCTCCATCTCACTCTCTCTTCCTCAATCACTTCCTCTCACTCTCCCCCCTCTCCCGCCTCGCATGTATTTCTCTCCCCCGTGTATCACTCTTACTCCCTCTTTTCCTCACTCCCTCACCCCCTTTCTCATCTCACTCCCACATGCCATCAATTACCCCACTCTCACTCAATCCCCCCCACAAAATACATATTAAAAAGACCCCCGCTCCCCCCAATACATATTAAAAAGACCCTTGCTCCCGCAATACATATTAAAAAGACCCCCGCTCCCACAATACATATTAAAACAACCCCCGCTCCCCAACCTCCCAATACATATTAAAAAGCCCCCCGCTCCCTCCAATATATATTAAAAAGACTCCTGCTCCCCCCAATACATATTAAAAAGACCCCTGTTTCCCCCAATGCATATTAAAAAGACCCCCTCCCCAATACATATTGAAATACCCCCGCTCCCCCAATACATATTAAACTACCCCGCTCCCCCAATACATATTAAACTAACCCACACCCCCAATACATATTAAACTACCCCCGCTCTTTCCAATACTTATTAAATTACCCCCGCTCCCCCCAATACATATTAAAATACCCCCGCTCCCCCAATATATATTAAAATACCCCCAATCAATATTTAAAAAAAACCATTCCCCCCAATACATATTAAACTATCCGCTCCCCCCCAATATATATTAAAATCCCCCCACTCCCCCCCAATCCATATTAAAATTCCCCCACGCCCCCCAATACATATTAAAATCCCCTCAATACATATTAAAATCCACCCAATATATATTAAACCCCCCCGGCCGGGCCCTCTGCAGCCTCCGGGCCCGGGACACCTGTCCCTTCTGTTCCCCCTGTCGGCGGCGCTGCTGCCCACGGAGGACGAAGATGAAGATGAGGGAGGCCTTCAATCTGGCAGGGGTAATTACAACTTTAATTTACTATATGCTGGCTGGGTAATGTTTTATTTTGAATGGGCAGACGTGCTATTATCCAGCTGTGGATAATAGGGATTTTGCCCATTACTGTACTGTATGTGTTTGGGGGCATGGGGGATTGTTAGGGGTAGAGCAGGTGTGTAGTAGTGTGCCCATTCATTGCCATTGGGGTTATCTTTGCTCCCATTGGGGGCATAGGTAACCACACTGGCAATCAATGGGTGTATTGGATAGTATTGTTTGCTGTATTGTATTTTAATGTTTATTGAGGGTAGAGGGGGTGGGTGAAGGGGGTAGTTGCCTCGGGGTGGCCGGTTAGACCTCTCGGGTTGGTTAGCGAGAGGGGTTAACCCTTTCATTACCGTAGCGGTAGCCTAACCACCCAGGCTGAGGCAACTAACCCCTTCACACACCCTCTCTACCCCCAACAAATCAGGTATTCTGGTTTAACCCCTTCATTACCATAGCTAAGTTAATTAAGCTGATTTTATTTTAATAACACAGTGTTGAAGCAGGAGGTCTCCGGAGCTGAACCACATTAATTTTAGCCAAAGGGGCCCCCTGCTTTCCGAATTACAGGCCCCGGGATGGGGTGCCGGTATCTCTGCAAAGTTTAAATGTCCCGGTCAAGTCGTGTGGGAGATTTAAACAGTGCAAGGAGATACCGGCACCCCCGGCCTGTAACGCGGGATGAAGGAGATGCCGGGCTTGAAATGAATGCGGTTCAACTCCGGAGACCCCCTGCTTCAATACTGTGTTATTAAAATAAAAACAGTACAATCGCCTGTACGAGCTGTGCAGGGAGATGCAGCTCTCTCTGTGCAGCTCTTACATGCTGCAGGCAGATCACATGGGCAGAACTTAGATAAAGATAGAGATAAAGGCACTGCTATGCCAAGCGGTATGGCATTATCCTACCGAACAGTATCTGACTTGCGATAACTCTTTCTGAATACCATGATAACACAAACGTCAGAACGGTCGGTAGGTCATGCCAAACCATTCGATATGGCGGTAATGTTATCGAACCGACCTGAATAGGTGTAAGGGTTGTAAAGTGAAGGCTTTGGCTGGAACCCACTCTTACCTGACTGTTGTGGACATTTTGATTACTGGCAGCCTGCTATATCGGCTGCACCTGTTCAAGGGCTTAAATAGCAGCCAGTGACTTCCAGACCCTGCCTGAGCATTGTATACTTTTCATTGTTTTCCTGGCGACCCTGGGCTCTAGTTCCTGAGCCTTCCTAGTTCTTAAGTCTTCCCCATTCCTGAGCCTTCCGTGTGGCTTGCCTATCCCTGTGGCTTCACTGTTCCAGAGGCTAGCCTGTTGTTGTGGCTTGCCTATCCCTGTGTCTTCCCTGTTCATTTGGAATTCCTGTTTCTGACCCCGGACCGTGACCCCGACCTCGCTGCCTTCCGCCTGCCCTGACCTTTTGCCTGTTGCCTGGATTCTGCACCACTGCCGTCTGCCCTGACCCTTTGCCTGCTTACTGATCATGGATACTCTAACAGGACTCTGGCCCTGTGCTTTGGTCGGTTAATTGGCATCCCTACCTCAGCCCTGCGGGTCCGCTTCCTGGTCGGAGACGAGCATTGTCACAATAGAGAGCATGTTATTAATGCATGGTCAGACCAAGTAATCGCGTTTATCATTGTGTCAACCACTGCTGACCCCATGGAGTGCTCAACAAAGAAATAATACATTCTAGAGTAAGTTAGTTGTGGTACCAAGTAAAATGTGTAGTCACTTTCCTTTGGGTGCTTTGGCCTCCAAATGTCACACTGTGATAAATCCTGTATGCCCTTTGAGAGATCAGTGAGATTGTATGGATGTTGCATCTTAGTGTATCTGTACTTTTCAGATGGTTTAATTTTTTTTCTAAATTTGTGTCACACACTGAATTTAAATCTCCTGCAAGAATGATCCTCCCTTCAGCAAATTTAGCTAGTATTCGGAAAGCCTTTTGAAACAATTGAGCCTACCTCTAATTAGGTGCGTAAATGTTAGCTAGTGTAATGGGTGTAGATCCAATTTCACTTTTCTCTCAGTGTAGCCCCCCTTTGGGATTACAAGGCCCTTAGAGGGTTAAACAAATAGGTTAGTAGAGAGTAAGTCTCGCCCACTTCTGCCTGGTGACAGTTATGTCACAGTAGGATATATATAGTAAGGGGGAAGGTGCTGTAAATCAGGTTCCAGGAGGAGTAACGGTGGAAGAGCCTCCCTGTAGATCAGGCCTGCACAACATACGGCCCGTGGGCCGAATGCGGCCCACCTGGCCTCTCTGTGCGGCCCGCGATGACTCCGGCCGAGCGCCAGTTAATTAAATACATTTAAAAAAAATTAAAAATAGCAGCGAATCCACGCGGTCCCGGCGTGCATGCGCAGGGCAAGCAGGGCCCACTCCCCCCCCTCCGCTCCCAACGTGGGATGGAGGGGGAAGTAACAGCCAGCTCCTCTGCGGCCGCTCCCCCCCCTGCTCCCAACGTGGGACAGAGGGTGAAGTACCAGCCAGCTCCTCCTGCGGGCCCGCTCCCCCTCCTGCTCCCAACGTGGGACGGAGGGGGAAGTAACAGCCAGCTCCTCCTGCGGCCTGCTTCCCACTACTTGCCCCCGCGGCCAGCTTCCCGCGTCCCCCCGAGCTCACCTCCTGTGCCCCCCATCCCCGAACCCACCCCCCGCGCCCCCAAGCCCACCTCCCGTCCAGGGCAGCTGCCGCAGGGATATCGGGGGCAGGAGGGGAAAGCGTCCGATGGCAAGCTGCACCCACCCGGTCAAGGTAAGTCACTGTCACCCACCCAGTCACTGTCACCCAGTCACTGTCAAGCACCCAGTCACTGTCACCCACCCAGTCACTGTCACCCAGTCACTGTCAACCACCCAGTCACTGTCTCCCACCCAGTCACTGTCACCCACCCACCCAGTCACTGTCACCCACCCAGTCACTGTCACTCACCCACCCAGTCACTGTCACCCAGTCACTGTCAACCACCCAGTCACTGTCTCCCACCCAGTCACTGTCACCCACCCACCCAGTCACTGTCTCCCACCCACGCAGTCACTGTCACCCACCCACGCAGTCACTGTTAGTCACTGTCACCCACCCACGCAGTCATTGTTAGTCACCGTCACGCACCCAGTCACTCTCTCCGAAGCGCTATGTACATTAATGGCGCTATATAAATAAAGACATACAATACAATACAATACTGTCTCCCACCCAGTCACTGTCTCCCACCCAGTCACTGTCACCCACCCAGTCACTGTCTCCCACCCAGTCACTGTCACCCACCCAGTCACTGTCACCCACCCACCCACCGTCATTCACCCACCCACCGTCATTCACCCACCCACCGTCATTCACCCAAGGGGGGAGAGTGATGTGAGGTTTAATAATAAACTCTAGGTTCGTAAGTTGAAAAGTGCTGCTCCATTACTCTGTGGTGGCCACCTTGAGAAAGCGTCAGTGTGACGCGAAACGATCATCGGTGGGCGCTTACTCTGATGTCATCCCGCATAATAGTGCGGCGGGAGCGGACAATAGCGAGCAGCTTCCCTCTGTACCTTCAGTGTGGAGAGCTGCTATATTATACGATATATACCTAATCATTTTACCCCACTCGGCAGTTCATGTTCTGTGGTGTTCATTAATACACCACGCAGAGTGGAGCTATGTAGCGTGTATGTCCACTGGAGCTGAGACCTGCCTGTATTATGAGGCAGATGCTTACTCAACTTCACCTTTGATTACCATGACTTGAAACAGCTAACAAACATTGTTACTGTTTCCAGAATATAAAGATGGTTACTAATAAACTACACTGACTAGGTTATCTATCTGTATACTATTCGCTGGGGCTTTATATTATATTTTATGCACCCCTTACTACCTAATAAGATATTATCATTAAGCAACCGCTGCCACCACAGAGTAATGGAGCAGCAGTTCTCAACTTACGACCCTAGAGTTTATTATTAAATACTGGGTCTCACTATAAATGGATAAGTGATTACTTTATTATATACTGCTCTTGTTAGGCTCTGGTATTTGGATGATATTATATACCACTGTCAGTCTGTTGAGTGGATACTTTTATTGTTAGTCGCCAATACAATGAATTTGGGGCTTTCCATTCACCAACCGTACATTCCTAGCTACACTGTAGCCCATTTTCTGATACTATCTAAGCTTTTTAATTGCGTTGATTACAAGGACTATTTGCAATTGTCACTTTTTTCAAATATATTGTGAATACAATTAATCAAGCTAAATTTAGCCTAAAGTATTTACCTTATTATGCTGCACTATGTATATTTGGTTGATAAATAATGTTTGTATTAGAACCAATTTACCATCTACCAGTGGGGTGCTTTTTGGAACCGCACCCCTCACTGTTTTCCCTTTGCAGCTCGTTTACAACACTTTTTTAGTGACTACTCAATCAGGAGTGGTTTGGATGGTGTTAGGTTGTTACCTATAATACACATACACACCACACTTTTTGGACCTATATACAGTATATTTACCACCCTGAGGCATCTTTTACATTAGCATTAGAATTTATTCAAGGTGCCAGTCTCTATTAGTCCCTCTGTACACCACCCCAACCACTGTGTTTTGGTTTGGATGTATGTTGTTTAATACTTGTTTTAATTATCTATGTGATTAGCTGTCTTAAGTGTTGTGTGTCTGTGTTTTAGTGTTCATCCCATCTTTATATATTATACCATAAACCAATAAAGGTTAAGTTTTATTCTGTATATATCACATATCCATCCAATGAGTGCTACTGTAGTTGTATAGGGGTCTTTTTTCACTTGTCTAGGCAAGTGTAGTTTTGTTCAATATCTCTTCACCCCTGGCACCATTTTATAGACTGTAGCAAGAGCGAGCTTTCTTCCCTTCTCTCCCCCATCTTTTCCACTCCCTCCCAGTATTCATTTGGGGCTCATATGAGGATGACACACTCATACCTCCCTCGGACTCAGCTCGCGAGGACACACCAGATGTCTCTGCCTCAGTAGAGTGCGAGCCTTTACGCCTCCCTCTAATGACATTCTTGTAAACCGTGGGATTCATCTTACTGTAGGTGCCTTGGGACTTACGGAACCCGTCTTTGCAGTAGACTGGGACCCTCGGGCCCTACCTATAGGAACAGGATTAAACACAGTGGGGTTAGGTACATGTATCACACTTGACAAAGGTATCTCCCCATTAGAACCCTCATCACTTGTCACCCAATCCCGCCAATCAGTTGAAAACTTGGGCGTCTCATCCAGCTTACTCCCACTGGGACCCGGTGGCACGACACGTGACGGGGCAGTGGCCGGGGCAATGGCGCTAGGGAAGGTGACCACATGATCACCATAGTCCATTACAGTGTCTCTGAGTCGGGCGATGCCACGACCGGTAGGTACTCTCTTACTGTCTCTGGCGGCAGCGCTTCGGGCTCCCCGCTTGGCCCCTTGGGCCTTAAATTCCTCGAACTCTGCTTCCAGCCCAGCTCTCTTTATTGAAGCAATCAAGGCTTCCGGGCCTCGGAAACAGTCCGACCCGGAAGTGATGTCATCGTTGGTCGTCGCGGAATCTCCATCCGCTCCTTGGTCCCGCACCGGAAGTGTGTCGAGGACCGGAAGGGGCGGCGGTGGACCATCAGGGTCGCGGACGGGCAGGTAGGCCTCAAGCCCTTCTCTCTCCACAGGTTCCTCCTTCACCTGGCGGGAATAAGGGGGTGGTGGAGTCCTCTTAGTGCTCCGCTGTCTTGCGATGCTCTGCGGTTCCCCTGGAGGCGTCTCGGGTCCCATCTCCGCTGCACTGGGAGTCGCCACGGCCTGGGACTTCTACGCGGTTCAGGCCGCACAAGCGCTCGCCGTCGGGGGGTCTCCGGACTTGTCTGCTCCATCTCAGGGGTAAGTGGAACCTCTTCTTTACAGCTGGGGTGGTCCGCCGGCCGGCGCATCACCACCGATGACAGGCTGTCTCTCTCATCATCCGACGAGGACTGCAACGGCACCTCCGCTGGGGAGTCACCTTGGGTCCTTGCGGCACCGCCAGTGGGTATAGGTACGAAACGGGCACGCTCTCTTCCGTCAGAGCACATCTTAGTAGCTGGGCCTGGGTCCCTACCGCAGGGGTGATATATGGGACCAGGGCAGCCTTCGCGTCCGCCTCCTCCACTTCGATCAGCCGGCCTCTCGCGGGGTTACGATAGCAGCATATGGCTCGATAGGCCAGAGATAGAAGATGCCACACTGTTGGCACCGTGCTGTCGTACTTGGGGCCGGTCCAGGTGACCTGCATCGGATGCACAGGCACCACAGATACTCACGGCCATCAACCTCGACAACCAAGAAGCCTCCTGGAAGCTGATAAGTAGTTACGCTTAAGTCAGCCATCTTTTGTGCAGGGGTTGATTCACTCAGCTTACTGGTTTGACAATCAGCCCCTTCTCCTTCACCAGTCAAGCAGAAGTGAAGTTCCTCAGCCTCACTTCCTGTCCCTCCTTCCGCTGGGGAGGACTGTTGGGATTGGTTCTCAGTGTGCCCCCTCCCTCTGGTGGAAAGTAGAGGAGGGGCACTCTCTCTCTTTGTGTGACGTGGCTTCATCCTTTGGCCAGTCACTGCACAGGTGGGTGCGGCTCCCTTCTTTTAGCTGGGGTTCTGGTTTTGGCGCCAAACCCTTGCACATCTCTCGCCATATTTCTCGTGCAGGTTGCTTGCATGCAGCACGTGCGCAATCTAGGCTTGGCGGGAGTCACCATTTTGGATCGGCTGCAACCCGCGTTGCAGTGAATGGCGCAGCCGTCGCCATTTTAACCTCCTCCATGCCCCGCAGAGCACATGTATCTCTCGCCGCCATCTTTAGTGAGCCCTCTAAGCCCACGATAGCGCTACTCTCATTGCCTATGGTGCAACTCGTTCCTAGACACTTACTACTCTCAATGGTGCTCTAACCAGTGAATATAACGCATGGCATACCCCAGGCTAGGCAGAACTCTCTCCTTGTACACCGCACTCGCTGATGGTTCATTACAAGCACTCTGTGGTGTGTTTTCTGGATACTGGCTAGTGTACTTGGCATTCCTAAGTACTTGGCGTCAACCTACTTTTGGCCACTCATAGTGCAGACCCTATGCTGAAGTCAATGTACCATGTTAACCAGGCTACCCCCACAGGAATCCTACACTATCTGCCTCAAGGCGACTAGAACAGCTATAGCCAAGTGTACCCAAATTTACATCACCCTCTTAGGGCACCTAGGGTGTACTGTGCGAGAGGACTGTCTCCCCTGACTACCCCTAGTCTTCAAAAATGCCGATCCTTCTGCAGCACTTGCTTTGAAAGTGTACATACTACTTTCAGCTCTGCTTCGCTGAAAACCTGTCCTGATTATCTCAGCAGCGCCTCCAACTGTAACCCATAGACCCCCACCCAATCGCAGATCGGGCCCCCTAAGGTGTTCTGTGGTCTGGCTACATGACTTAGTGTGGTGCATACCTGCTGGCAACAGGAGGGCCTGAGTCTCCCGCGGTGTTATGGGGGAACAACAGGACAGGTTACTGGGGTGGATGCCTTCGTACTTCTTCAATGGTGCAGCGCCTCTATCTGTAGTAAGCCCCAGGAATACAGGGTGGAATCCCTACCACAGAAATCCCCCTCTCAGGGATGAGAGATTCCAGTCTCACACAATGATCCTTTCAACAGTAGACTCCTTTATTCAGTCTCCAGCAGCAGCAGACAGGTACAGTTGATATACAATGTCCATTAGCTGTTCTCCTTTGTGATGGTCCCTGCCTCCACTCTGGACTCAGGGCCGTCCAGAGTGGGGCTAGCTCTTCCCTTACTCCTATGCAGGGTAAGAGGTATTTGGTCCACCTCACTACCTTCTATCAGCTCTACTCATAGGCTGCTTACCTAACTAACTCACTACTTGTCACACTCTAGACACACACTAAATAGGAAGTGACACTGCTCTTTGTAACTTCCAATAGGCACCGCCCCTGTGCCTCTTGATTGGACACAGGGTCAAGTGACCTACCTTCACTTACTCAGCACAGTGTCAGAAGTGGGGAAAACCCTTGATAACTCCTGGCAACCTGCCCTTAACAGGAATTATACCAGGAGGAGGATAGAAATATAGCCCCTAATCTTACAAGGGCTACACTCTCCCTCAGGTGGAATCCAATGGACCCCACTTGGACCTAATTTGCTGGACCATCCTGCAGGTGAACAATCTGTGAACATACAAACATAATTAATATTGTGTACACGAGACTGTAACACCCATGATGGTGACATAACATGGAGAACCCTTAACTCAATAATAATGACGGGGATCAGGCTTCTTCACTTCCCGCCCATTATGATCCACAATCTTAACAAAGAACGGTTGTACAGGCCCATTCTCCGGTCTGTACAATATGTTATATACCCCCTAATCTTACCAGGGCTACATATATATATATATATATATATATATATATATATATATATATATATATATATATATATATATATATATATATATATATATATATATATATATGTGTATATATATATATATATATATATATATATATATTTTTTTTAATAAATTGGTCTATTAGTTTAACTCTTTGGCCAAAGTGTCATAAGCCCTTGAGCCCCTCCAAGGCAGACCACGTCTCAAGGGTCCTAACACTAATATAAATTCTTAATAACCTGTACATTACCAGGAAGAGTGATTTATAATAAATCTGTCAAAATTAGTTGCATAGTTCTAAGTCTGATTGAAGCTCTTATTAACCTGTACAATACCAGGAAAAGCACTCCGTATTAGATTTGTCGCAATCAAACTGCATGCAAGTGACAAAGTTGAGACATTAGGGGGTCTGGCATAACAACATAACAGCATTTAGGATGAAGCCATTTTGTGTGAATATTTCAATCCGCCATCTTGTCTTGTCTTTGTGAGTCTAATTTCTGTGTTTCATTTCTGTATAAACAAATGTGTGAAGCAGAGAATGGAATTTTTTCGCTCCTAGCTAAATTTATTGACTCTTCCTCATCCAATCAGCTTCAAATTAAAAGAGTAAACAGGCTAAAAGTTATGAGAACCCATGAGATAAACTTAGATTCTCGCAGTGAAACTAGTTCTCACACAAATGCCAGGTGGTAGGATAAGCACATCCCATTTAACCCCAGAATGGTTTCTAGCTGACAGGTAGTTATACAATATTGTTATGTACAGTATTACAAAATGACATCAGCTTTAGTATTGTTATGTATTACAAAATGAGGTAATGTTTAGTGACGTGCAAGCCCCCCCATAAAGGGGTGGAGCTTTAGGATTTAGGGTATAAATATATGGCATACCATGTTTATTGTTTAGAGAGCTTTTGTTTTGAAGCTGTCTCCGTTGTGCACTTGACTTGAATAAATTCACGTGTTATTCTGTTTCAAAATAACCTCAGACTGTGTTTTTTATTTACGCTTTTCACACAAGTATGAGCTTATAGGGGTTCTGTATGTTTATCTGAGAAAGCCAAGAAATACATGTCTGTAATCTATTACATCTACCTGCAATAAAACCAAGAAAAGACAATGCTGTTTGTGACTGTCTCTGCTGTACGGAGGAATGTCAGTAGGGGCTCATCCCCTGATCAACCGCAGAGGATCCCTGCTGGCTGGAGGCGCTGCACCTATGGAGAACTAAGGTAAAACCTGTCCCTCCTGTCCTGCTTCTCCCACACCATCGCAGAGTACTCAGCCCTCCTGTTGCCAACAGGTACACATCACCACACAGAGTAGCCAAGAGAAGGCATACCTACCCCAATCTCACTTAGGGGCAGGGGTAGATGGGCTACATATATTATTAAGAATAGCGTATGGTAAAGTTTTTAGTCTTATTACATTTACTCCTTGGAGGGGGAGAGGGGAGGGGGGATAGGGGGGGAGAGGGGAGGGGGAGAGAGGGGGGGGAGGGAAGGAGATGAGGGAGCAGGGAGGAGGAAGGGAGAGGAGGGGGGAGAGGGAGGAGCCACGGAACAGAAATGTAGACCTAAGGCCTAGGAGACCAAAAGACACTGAAAAGGCAGACAGTACATCTTTTAAATCTTATTGTACATCAAGTTCTATGATATTCTTATTCGGCATTGTAAACAGTCATGTATATTATTAAAAATAGCGAAAAATAAAGTTTTAAGTCTTATTACATTTACTCCTTGGAGGAGGGGATGGGGAGGAATTGGGGGGAGAGGGGGAGTGGAGGAGGGGAGGGATGGGGGGGAGGTGAAGGGAGGGTATTAGCTGGAATTCGTGGGACAAAGTCTGCCTGACAGTACTTTCTGTCTTCATCTACGATAAAGGGGGGATTGGTGGGAGGCGGGGGAGGGGAACCGCAGTTCTGCAAGTACACACGGACCTAAGAACGATGTGTCTTAAAGGCACAAGGATATCGCTGTGCCCTCCCACGTGGTCTAAACCCATATTTCCTATAACTTACATACTATACATCAAGTTCTGCAACATGGCTAATCAGCTTTATAAACAGTCCTATATATTGATGAGAAATAACTAGAGATAACCTTTCCTTTTTTGCCCGAAGCTTCTGCAGTACCGGTAGATCTGTGTCCAACGGGGGTTGGGGAGGGAGGGAGAAGAGGGGGTCCGCATCTGGCGGTAGCTCCAAGTAGAGCAAGTTCATCCATTCTTTCTGCAGCCTCTGTGGTGTTTCGAGGGACGATAGGGACAGCCGCTGCTCCCATCCCATCAAGAAGCCTCCACCAAGGTTAAACCCCGGTACTCTCTCCTAGGCATCAGCAGGGCGGCTCCCCTTCAATAGACCACTCCGTTTAAGTCTCCGCATGTCCAGGTCTGGCCAGAAGGCTGTGTTTTGGAAGTCAGGAGGGGACGGGGGACGGGGTCTATGGGGTATGGGGAAGAGGGGACCGGCATTACAAGGGATGGAGGAGAGAATAGGAGATGGAGGGGAGCTGAGAGTAGAGAGGGAGGTGGAATATAGTTTCTAACCGCCTAGAGATCTGGATCACTACTTTAATCCATCAGTGTCCTTGGGAGCGGAGACACTCCTCTCCTCGTCTTCTGGAGATGGGTTGGTCCCCCATTTTTCATTTGTCACGGCTCTTGCGTTAACTCTTAGGGTGAAGTGTTAAGATAAGAAAACAGATCCAGGTTTCTATTGGCAGTGGTTTGACTCCCCAGAGGTGGGTTTACTCAGGCTTTATATTTACGCCATGGGTGAGTCCACAGCCAGGAGATTTAGCAATAACAGGGAAACATAATATCAACTTGGGAAAGAGCTCACCCGAGCTCCTCTCAAAAGTTCAGGGTGGATCAACATTTTTACTTTTGCAGACCATCTGTAAACTTCTTCCCAACAGGACTGTAGTTTTGCCCTCAGTCTCGTGTTCTGGAATTTCTCTGGCTGGCCAAACGTTCCGATGCTCTTGAGGGACCCGGAAGATTAGAGAGTCTTTGGTCCTCTCTGAGTTCCTCTTGATTTTCTGGGACTTTATTAGAACATGGATCTCCTTCGCGTTTCGTACAGTAATGTACTTTATCATGGAGTTATTGTTGTTGGAAACGGAAAACTAGGAATCCTTATAATTGCCGTGTTTAACATGGTGTTGTGGTTTAACAAAAATAATTCCTGCACCTTTTTTTTAGGACTCTAGCATTGCACTAGACTTAATACCACAATGCCAATATGCTGGCTAACACCCAGTCCTGGTATTAAATAAAAATGTGACTCACCCAACACAAATATGCTACTTGGAATTCTAAAGTGCTTCCTCAAACCTAGATAATGTATATCCAGAGGAGGAGGAGGGGAGCATGTGGGGGGAGAAGCAGATGAGATGGGGAGCACATGGGGAGAAACAGGTGAGGAGGGGAGCACATGGGGGAGAAGCAGGTGAGGAGGGTAATGTCTGGGAGAGAAGCAGGTGAGGAGGGGAGCATGTAGGGGAGATGCAGGTGGGGAGGGGAGCATTTGGGGGTGAATCAGGGGAGGAGGGGATCACGTGGGAGAGAAGCAGATGAGGAGGGGAGCATGTGGTGGAGAAGTAGGCGAGGAGGGAAACATGTGTAAAAAAAGATGGTGTGGAGGGGAGAACATGGAGAGAAGCAGGTGAGGAGGGGAGCACATAGGGAGAAGCAGATGAGGAGGGGAGCACATGGGGAGAAGCAGATGAGGAGGGGAGCACATGGGGAGAAGCAAGTGAGGAGGGGAGCATGTGGGGGAGAAGCAGGTGAGGAGTGGAGCACATTTATATTATCCTGTTTATTGTGATTATTGTACTAGGAAAGTGAAAACAAGGAATCCTTTTAATTACAGTGTTTAACATGGTGTTGTAGGGGGAAAGAAAGAGTTCCTGCACTTTTTTTTTTTAGGACTCTGGCACTGCACTTAATACCTCAATTCCAATCTGCTGGCTATCACCCATAAAAAATAAAAAATATGCCCCAACACAAATGTGCTACCGGGAAGTGCTACCTCGAACCTAGATAATGTATATCCAGAGGAGGAGAGGAGCATGTGGGGAGAAGCAGATTAGATGGGGAGCACATGGGAAGAAACAGGTGAGGAGGCGAGCACAGGGGGGAGAAACAATTGTGGAGTGGAGCACATGGGAAAGATGCAGGTGAGGAGGGGAGTATATAGAGGAGAAGCAGGTGAGGGTAACATCTGGGGGAGAAGTAGGTAAGGCGGGGAGCACGTGAGGAGAGATAGGTGAGGAGAGGAGCACATGAGGGAGAAGCAGGTGTGAAGGGGAGCACATGGGAGGAACAGGTGAGGAGGGGAGCACGTGGGGGAGAAGCTGGTGTGGAGGGGAGCACATGGGGCAGAAGCAGATGAGAAGGGGAGCATATGGGAGCAACAGATGAGGATGGGGAGCACATGAGGGAGAAGCAAGTGAGAAGAGGAGCACGTGGGAGAAAAACAGGTGGGGAGTGGAGCACGTGGAGGAGAAGCAGGTGAGAAAGGGAGCATGTGGGAGAGAACCAGGTGAGGATGGAGCATTTGGAGATAAGCTAATGAGGAGTAGAGCATGTGGAGGAGAAGCTGGTGTGGAGGGGAGCACATGGGGGAGAAGCACGTGAGGAGGGGTGCATATAGGGGACAAGCAGACGAGGAGGGGAGCACGTGGGGGAGAAGCAGGTGAAGAGGGGAGCACATGAGGGAGAAGCAGGTGAGGAGAGGAGCACATGGGAGAGCAACAGATGAGGAATGGCGCATGTGGGGGAGAAGCAGGTGAGGGGAGAATGTGGGAGAGAAACAGGTGAAGAGGGGTGCAAGTGGGGGACAAGCAGATGAGGGGTGCACATGGGGGAGAAGCAGGTGAAGAGGGGAGCATGTGGGAGAGAAACAGGTGAAGAGGAGTGCACGTGGGGGAAAAGCAGGTGAGGAGGGGTGCATATGGGGGAGAAGCAAGTTAAGAGGGGTGCATATGGGGGAAATGCAGATGAGGAGGGGTGCATGTAGGGGAGAAGCAGGTGAGATGGGGTGCATATGGGGGAGAAGCAGGTTAAGAGGGGTGCATATGGGGGAAATGCAGGTGAGATGGGGTGCATGTAGGGGAGAAGCAGGTGAGGAGGGGTGCATATGGGGGAGAAGCAGGGGAGGAGGGGTGCACATGGGGGAGAAGCAGGGGAGGAGGGGTGCACGTGGGGGAGAAGCCGGGGAGGAGGGGTGCACATGGGGGAGAAGCAGGGGAGGAGGGGTGCCACGTGGGGGAGAAGCCGGGGAGGAGGGGTGCATGAGGAATTCTGAAATATATCATCCTGTTTATTGTGTTTACTTTATTGTTGTAGGAAACTGAAAACAAGGAATCCTTTTAATTGCCATGTTTATCATAGTGTTGTGGGGGAATAGGAGAGTTCCTGCACTTTAGGACTCGAGGACTGCACTAGGCTCAATTGCTAAATACCTCAATGCCAAGCTGCTGGCTAACACCCAGTCCTGGTATTAAATAAACATATGACTCACCCAACACAAATATGCTACCGGGAAGTCTAAATATGTTCTTGTATAACCTCCTAAATAAAACCTGACTGATTTCCATGCACCACGGGGAATTCCCATAATTACATTTCAATAATATAAAACCTTATGAGAATGAAAGTAACGTTTCCCCATAACGTTTCTGGGAAAACCACAAAGAATGAAACAGTATTAAAAACATGCACTGGTCAATTTCTTTTTTTTACATTTCTCCTTTAATCAACACACATCAGAACCATGTTGAAACGCCTGTTGCAAGAACCTAGTCTGTGCTGACACATTTGCGTAAAACAAACGTATGTATGTACTGTATGTATGTATGTCTTTATTTATATAGCGCCATTAGTGTACATAGCGCTTCACAGTAGTAATAAACGTGACAATCATATAAATAACAAATAATACAAATAACAGATCATGGGAATAAGCGCTTCAGACATAAAAGTAACATTTCTGAAGAGGAGTCCCTGCTCCGAGAAGCTTACAATCTACTGATGCAGCGGCCGTTATTCGAACACATTTCGGCTCCGATTTTGAGTTCTCTGCTGTTCCCCACGCAGCATGAACGCGGCTAATCGCCCCAGGCACCCGCGCTTATCGCGGATGTTTTGTTTGAATTTCATGGATTCTGTTTCTTCGTTTGCAATAAAATGGATGAATTGTAATGTGTACAGTACTGTGCTACTGTGTCAATTTCGTGTTTTTAAAAGCCAGAACACTAAAATTAATTTTTCTGCTCTGGCCGCGCTCGCATCTAAGTGCGGGGAGGCTGGAATTCATCCCGCGGTTTCAAATGTACGACGCGTGAAGTGTTCGAATAGCAGCCGCTGCATCAGTAATTGGTAGGGAGAACGCACAGAGACAGTAGGAGGGCGTTCTGGTAAGTGCGTCTGCAGGGGGCCAAGCTTGATGTATCATGTGTCCAGTATTATCCACGGTGCTACTCATATGCTTCTTTAAGCAAGTGTGTCTTAAGCTGGGTCTTAAAGGTGGATAGAGATGTGATTTTTTCCCCTGTCTGATTTGATACATATTGATTAAGTGTATTTCTACTGTTGTAGAGTTTGTATTCTGCGCTAAAAAAAAAAGAACTTACCCACCCATAAGGGGACAGAGAAAACCAACACAGAAAACCGACAAGAAAAGTAGAGCTAGCTGCACATTGCTAAGTACACAGACCTGCGCCAATTTTATTTATTTATTTATAAAATATTTTACCAGGAAGTAATACATTGAGAGTTACCTCTCGTTTTCAAGTATGTCCTGGGCACAGAGTAAAACAAAATAATACATGGTTACAAATACAGTTACATAAATGAATAAGGTATACATTATATACAAGACATTGCATGCACAGTTAAAGAAAAAATATATTATGAGCGTATGAAACAGTTACAGACCAGATTAAAGTGTGAGACAGCCTTAGATTTGAAAGAACTTAAGCTGGTGGTGGATATGAGAGTCTCTGGTAGGTTGTTCCAGTTTTGGGGTGCACGGAAGGAGAAGGAGGAATGTCCGGATACTTTGTTGAGTCTTGGGACCATGAATAGTCTTTTGGAGTCTGATCTCAGGTGATAGGTACTGCATGTGGTAGGGGTGAGGAGCTTGTTCAGATAGACGGGTAGCTTGCCCAGAAAGTATTTGAGGGTGAGACAGGAAAGGTGAACTTTGCGCCTAGACTCTAGTGATGACCAATCTAGTTCTTTGAGCATTTCGCAGTGATGTGTGTTGTAGTTGCATTGGAGAACAAAACGACAAATTGAATTGTATAGGGTGTCAAGTTTGCTAAGGTGGGATTGAGTTGCCGAGCCATATACTATGTCTCCATAGTCAATAATTGGCATTAGCATCTGCTGTGCGATACGCTTTCTGACCAGGACACTTAGGGAGGATTTGTTCTGTTTGCAAATGTATCTCCTCCCACTTACTCCTTAAATCCCTCATCCGGTAGGGGACATACCCCAAACGGGCTCAACTAAGATTACTACAAAGACGCAGCCTGGCACAAGTAGTTTTATAAATTGTATACATTTAAATAAAGATTTGTGCTTTTATACTTAGAGACCCAGATTTCTTTCAGAACTGGGACATATTCCATTACCCACTTAGAGGCAATCAAAGGGGATTTTGTTTGCCTATGTCATTTTTTCAAATATAGGGTTGAAGCAGGGGGTCTCCGGAGCTGAACCCCGTTAATTTCATCTCCGGTGACCCCCTGCTTCCGGTGCGCTCTTCATATATTTCCCGGCCTGCGGGCCAATAGGAAGCCGTGACGTCATCGGTGCAGCTTTCTATTGGCCCATGAGACGCAGGAGCTTTAAACTTGAAAGCCCTGCTTGCTGAGCCAGAGCAGCTACCGGCGCCTACTTCGGAGGCAAGTAACTGAACCCCATTAATTTCAGCTCCGGAGACTCCCTGCTTCAATTCTATATTAAACAACAAAAACTTTTTTTTTTTAAACTTGCCGTCTTGGATCGCTCTTTTACGCCTTCATATCTTTTTTAGAAAAATAGCATTTTAGGAGCAATATTTTCTCTGCCTTATCAGAGCACAGCTCCTTGAAAATAGCAGAAGTTGCTCAAGGCTTTTGCTATCTTTACTTCTTTAAGAGAAATATCTGGGTGTGTCGCCTTATCTATACATTTCTATTAACACATTTGCTACCAATCGCTAGGGCACAGCACATTTCTGTTTGGGGTGCACGTGAAAACGAAAACAGAAGTCACTATGACATTTGTAAATGAGTTACAATTATTTTAGCTGCCAAGGAGCACACAATAGCAAACTATAATAGCTGCCCATGTCCATTGGATGTAGTCAGGATTAAATGGAAGTTAATACATTGTTAAGTTGCTGTAACCCCACTTCTCACTATATTGAATAGAGACCGATGTGTAGTGATTGGGGTTGTCAGCTATCCCCAAAATAAACACACTTAATGCTATGGAAACTAAAGAGCGGTTCAGTGAGTAAAAACAGTGCCTGCCAACAACCGACCTGAGTTTGAATCAGGAGAAACTGGTTCAATTCCTGGTGTCAGCTCCTTGAGCATGCCATGTCCTTATGCCTCAGACGCCCAAAATATAGATTGTAAGCTCCTCAGTGCAGGGACTGTGTCTGTAAAATTCCTATGTGCTGCGTACCACGCACTATACTGTGATTGTGAAGCCCTTTGTGTCCCATTGAAATAAAGCTATTATTATTAAGTTATTTTAACGTGCCACCTTGTGTGATTGATGTAATGTGCTGATTTTTGCATATAGCAAGACCTTAGAGCTTGTGATGTCACTACCCCCACACCCTAAACATACTTTTAAATAAAACACACACAAGAAAGGTCTGGAGGTATAAACAGCTTTTATTAAATACAACGTCAAAAGAACGTCAACTCCTAAAACCTTGCCAGGGTGTTCCACCAACCAGTAAGGCCAACAACACTCAAGCAGTGGCCCGCAACCCATCAATCCAAGCACCGCACAGCCCTTGCCACTCCGCTGAATCCTCATCAGCTGCGAGAATGAGCCCCAGGTACCTACCACATCGTGAGCCCTGCCCAATTACCAGTAAATGCCACCAAACAGCAATACTGTACCCCCGGAGCTCTGTCTGGCAAGGTTAACTCGCACTTAACCCAGAAACAACCACAACCACCAGGGCTATTTGACAACCCTTAAACCAGCCCTAGAGCCTCTAGACCCGTCAGGTAAATGGATGGCCCACATCTTAGCAAGGCAGTAGTGTAGCAAAACCTCCATCCTTTCTATGTGCACTAACGTAATCCCCCTCCGTCAAAGCCTGCTGATCTGGCTTCCCACCATCAATCGTGGCATATCTTTGTGGATCGGTTGTAACTTATTTCTGATTATGACTGTGATTATTAAAACCCCCATGGTATAAGAAGAAGTAAAATGAAGCGCTGGTATCCTATTCCTAATATGCAGTCAAATAAGTAACAATACAATAAATGGTGTAGATATCCTAAATGTGAAAAAAAGCGTACATACAGTTATTGACGCTCAAAAGTCCAGTTCCTGATGGGAATCACAACAAAATATATCTTGGTCCTGCTGCCGCAGTCCAAAAAAGGGAGTTTCCAAGTGACCCCAACAAAGTTTGATAGCAAAAGATGGGCGTTTTCTGGTGCGTGAACCAAGTGTGGCTGCGGAACCCTTGAGGTGTGCCCTCAGAGGTTGAAATTCACTGAGCTAGAGTGATAATGTTGGCTACATGCCTACATCACTCTAGCTCAGTGATTAGCCGAATGTACTGGAAGGATTAATGCTGTGGGGGTCTCTGCTTCTGAATGGGACCCCCGCCGCATTAATCTTGTGACTGAAACACATGGAAACCAACATGCCTCTCTGTCTTGTCTCCCTTCCTGTCTGTGTATCCCTAGCAGAAGCTGGCTCCGGTCGTTGACATGGTTTTCATGGTTGCCCTAATATGGATATGCCCTAATATGGATATACCCTTATATGGATATGCCCATATTAGGGCATCCTACGACTTCTACTGGCACAGAGAGACGCAGAGGCAGGGAGAGAGCAGGAGAAAGTTAGTTTTCTTTATGTAACGCACTTTCCCCCACCCCCTGGGAGATATGACAGCTACGATGTATGTGGTGCGTTACCTGTGGCTCACTGGAGGCCTGAATCTCCACTGCTGGGATCCTGGGGTGTGCCTGATCCATCTGGTGACAGTGCTTCCACCTGTATTGGATCCTACTATGTTGGATAACCCCGTTACAGGACCCAATACAGTAATACACACTGATAGTAATAATAACAGTTTACTGCATGCATAAGAAGAACGAACCATAGTACCACGTCCCCACCAACTATTCTTTGCAGGGCCGTAACCCCAAAGTGTCTTCCAACCAATGTCTCACCTGATGGGTTATCCCCCCCAAGGTACTGAGGAACCTTGGGCACCCAAACACCCTGGTGTCCACAAGCAGCAAACCACCCAAATGTGTGTGACAGCGCTGCCCACAAGAACTGAAGGTGTTATAGTTGGTGCACTTGGAGTACCTGCCCAAGTGCTCCTACACCCGGGTATGGCCAGAAGATAATGCAGATCCACTGATGCAGTGATGTCGGCGCAGCCTCCACCTCTACGTAGGGTGGTATCCCGCATGGGTGGCTCCACCATGAAGATAGTCTGTCAATATGGTGGTCTGGTCCCAGACCACCGGATCGCCAGTTCGCCGCCACGTCCTGGCTGTGTCCCTCTCTCTGGCACTACAGGGGCCGTGTCGCTAAATGATGTGCCGGTCCCTGCAGCAACCACAAACTGAGGGGAGTCGGAGCCTAGTGCAGGGACCTAAGGGGGGTCTCTGGCTTAGTGCCGGGGCCACAGACACCCTGCACATACACACCCTACCCCTTCCGCGTCCCAGCTTCGACTGGCGTGCTCCTCTGCACGTGAAATTTGGATGGATGCAGGGGATGCTGCAGCCCTATTGACTAGTTTCACGCCATGTGACTGCAGCCCCTTAGGCTGTTGGGAACTGTAGTCCCCTCAGAGGACCTTCCTACTATGGCTGCCTCGCGCCCTAGCACTGCGAATGCGCGGTCGCAACCAAGATGGCGACGCCCTGCAATGGGAGCTGCCGATAGCCTCCGGCGACCAGGTCGCCTGCCGCAACCTCCCCACGCCCTCCCCTAGCTTCCACTGCCAGACGCAGCTGCAGCCAGAGGTAGGGGGCAGACGGGGGACCAGGGGGGACCCAGGCTATATTTAGTTAAAATCTTATTGTTTTACCGGTACTGCGTACTGCACGGTACTGGCTTACTTTGACCATTACTTATATTTAGAATAGTTATAGCATGCCTCTTTGAGCCCGTTTTCCATCTTATTAGTATTACTCTAATAATGTGCAGCTTGCGAGTGACCCAGTAGATGAATGAAACCTTGCAAAAGATCCGTCTGTGCCTCAGTAAAACTCCATAAACTCTTAATACCTCCAGCCCTTTTTATATATACAACTTTACAATGTAGTAATTTCACACCCGTGGCCCACTGGATACTGTATGTTTCCCACCTCCGTGCTGGACCTACCATTTAGTCACTCATGTATATGATCACTTCAATATAAATTCTTCAATTGACATAACTCGTCTAAACATTAACTTTCCACCCCTAAGCACAAGACGTGTTGCCGGCCTTCGGAATGCCACAAATGTCAGAATTTTGGTAACATCCAACGGTTATTTTACCAGCCTTCCATTTTCTTTGAGACTACAGCTGTTTTCTTCTTACATGCAAATATATAGTCGAATATTTTTCTTACTGCGGAGAGTTCATCGATTTCTATTAACATTTAATGGTGCATTCATGCTTACTTCAGCAAATGTATCTTCAAAACAATTTTTGGGGGTCTGGGCCATTTTTCGTTTATTGCATTTCTTGCACGTGAAAGAAGGAATAATATGACCCCATTTCTTGTAGAAAAAAAATGACTACCAAACGTAAAATAATATATTTCAAAACAATTGTCATCATATCAGTAAGGAAACCAGTGGGAGGATTTTAAGTACAGTGTGATCAAACACTAGATATAATATCTAAAGTCAAATCATGTGAGATATTTGTGTACAAAGATTCTATGTCAAATGTACGCAAAATTATTGATGCACCTGTCTCTGAGAAAGAGGTTCCAGCAACGAACAATTACTAGAGACAATAGGCCTACCACGTAGAGGTCTAATCAGTTCATAAACTTTAGGGATTGTATAAAATTAGGGACTCTTAGATGGATGACTTATGGGCAAAATTTCTCACTTGGACTGGGACTGGTTGGTCATCAGAGCCCTCTCCACTGCCGGGCACAAGGCCTGTCTCACCCTCTCATCGACGACCCCGCCTACAAGGAATAGAGTGTACTAATTGCAGTGAAATGTTTAGGTGATTCAATCTGGGTGATTGATGCCCTTTTACCTTAATATTACAAGAATGGGTATTTTTACATGATTTATATTTAAATGTTAGATTGTAAACATGGTAAGCTGAGACTTGGGAGGGGTTGGAATTCCTCTGGCTATTCCCTTTTATACAAATGTCTGTGTATTCAACAAGAGTTTGCATAGACAGGGCCCCACTATATCCCACTCACTTTATCTTTATAAGATCTCTGGTAAGGACAGGGTGGGGCTAAGGATAAAGAAATCACTTGATCGACAAACACTCATTTAGAGACCCCTGAGGCTGTGGTCCCCAACTCCAGTCCTCAAGCACCACTAGCAGTGCAGGTTTTAAGGCTATCCTCTCATTAGCACAGGTGGACCAATCATTTTGACAGAACCACCTGTGCTTAACCTTAAAACCTAGACTGATTCTTGAAGAACCTCTGCCCTAAGGAATGCAATTTGTAATTCATTTACCCCTCCACTTTTAGCCCTCAGACATAGCTATTGCTGAGGTGGGGGCCCGAGTTCCTTATGATACTTAAGGTGTCACAAGAAGTCTACGGTCAGAGGGCGGAAAATAAGGACACAGTGTATAAGTGACACAACAGCTTTATCTATGCCCTGGGTCATCCTCAATACCCAATGATCTTCAGCAGAGGACCCCTACACATAACATGCACAGTCATAAAACATTAGATTCAACAGTAACGCTACACAAGTGTAAATAAGTGTCAGTAGTGAAGGAGCCACCCAATCCTGGGTACACTGGCTTTGTGATGATTGTGACACACCGTGGGAGCTCATTGTGTACTAACTGTTGCAGGCCTGTACTTCGCAAAGGGTGCTTCGGTACCACTGTGCTTTGTAGCTATTGAGGGTCCCCTCCAACGGTGCTTGAATTTCAAGTTACGTCCTGACTTGGATCCGCTAATCCTCTCACCACGTGCAATCGTGATCACACGGCAACTCTCGGCCGAGTCTGACAACGCTCAGGCTTGTACAGATCTGCCCTCTATCATAGCCGCCCCCCTTTTTAAAGGCTCCTCTCCCTCTCAGTCCCACCTCTTCCGTAGCCTTTATCATTGGCTGTTATCATGTGCATTAATAGTCACATGACCATAGCTCATTGGAGAGGAACCTGCCAGGGGGCAGTGTGAGGGTGTTAATTGCATCATACAGGGGGTTTCATTCATTTCCATAAAAACTAAAACAGATCCAAATTGTGCATGGTTATATTAGTTTAAAGAAGCCAAAAAAAGATCAGAGAGAAACTAGGTATTGAAATGCGGTCTAGAGAGAAATACAGGGGGGAGTGACGGGGGTTGCGGCCACGACGTCCCCCGGCAGGTTCGCCCTCATTGGCTGAACCGCCGGGGGCGAGGCCTAGCGCTCCGTCGCACAATTTTCCAGTCTGCTGGAAAAACTGACGGTGCAGCGTGGCAGCCACCCCTTGGAGTGGGCCCGGCCTTGTTGAGGGGCGGCTCTCGTCCCTGCAGCGCCCGCAACAGCAGCAGAGGTGCCCAAACTGGGGGGCGCGAGATTTACTAGGGGGGGCGCGGTGGTTACAGCGGCCCTGCGCCCTTCCCATAGGCATTTAAATTAAATGCAGGGGGATGGCGTGAGGCCTCTGTAACATCCCTTACCTACTGCCAGCCGGGTCTTCAGCGTCGCGTCGCCATGACAACGCACGTGAAATTACGCTGCGGTCACGTGATGTCACATGACCCGCGAAGTCATTTGAAGCTGGGTTCTAACCAAGGGGGGGGGGAGGGGCTCTAACGCTGGGGCTCCCAGGCAGGTTGGCGCACGCCAAAAACCTTGCGTATCCCTGCTTTACAGTACGGGCAGTTAAAATGTGGAATTCATTACCCATGAAGACTGTGATGGCAGATACAATAGATATATTCAAAAAAATGTTGGACAGTTTTTTAGAAAGGAAAGTTATACAGGGATATACCAAATAAGTAAACATGGGAAGGGTGTTGATCCAGGGAGAAATCTGATTGCTAATATCTGGAGTCAGGAAGGAATTTGATTTTCACCTTATGAGACATCATTGGATAATATTTCACTGGGGTTTTTTGCTGGCTTTCCTTTGGATCAATATACTGTAAATACAAATAAAGGATAAAGTCTCTGTTGTCTAAATTTAGCTTAGGTTGAACTTGATGGATGTACAGTATGTCTTTTTTCAACCTCATCTACTATGTAACTATGTAACGATGTAACTATTTGGAGGACCCTCAAACAGCTTGATGTCTCAATCCCCAACATTGAGACGTTTTTTAAAACTTGAATGTTTCCTAATCTACCAGAACACGGAGGATGAAATCTGATCATGGTCAGGCTGGTGAGAAATGTTAACTGCTCCACTGAAACCCCAGCTTTGCCTACCAGCATATTTCCGCAGAGGGTACTGTCTGTAATCACAGAGTTTGCTTGGCTAATTGAAAAACGCTTTGCTTACAAAACCTTTCCAGTCCTAACCTCACTGGCAAGAGAACTGACCTCTCTAATTATTACACAGTATAAAATAGATCATTTTCATCCCATTGGGAAAACTTCTGTTAGAGGTTATTTAACTCTTACATAACACTTTAGCTTCCAGGCATCCACAAAACTAAAGGTATCCACTGTTTTTAGACGTTCTGTGATTTCCCCGGAACATGTAGTAGTCTTTCATCACCAGTAATCACTATGTCCTGTCTGTTGGCTTTTTGTTGCCATGAACATTATTAGTGTTAACTCCTCTTCTCTGAGAAATACTGTCTCGTGCGTGTGTGCGCGCATGCGTGTGTGTATGTGTGCGTGCATGCGTGTGTGTATGTGTGCGTGCATGCGTGTGTGTATGTGTGCGTGCATGCGTGTGTGTATGTGTGCGTGCATGCGTGTGTGTATGTGTGCGTGCATGCTTAAAGTGGTGAATAACAACCAGCTGAACCACTTACCTCCCGGCAGGGCACTAAAAATGATCACTAATACCCCCAAAAACGTCACACTACACCCCAATTACGCTGTTACCGCTAGGGTTAATGTAAAACCTTTAAAGATCAGGAGTCCTTGGCCCCCCTTATATGGAAGGTAATGAATACAAAAACCCAATGTTGCAAAACGTGTCCGAAAAGGCAGCCAGTGTCTTCAAAAAGGTACAAGGTTCAATTAGAGCTCAACGACATTATGTTTTAGCTTTAACATTACACAAAGTGTACAGTGCTTATTACAGAAAGAAAAAAGGATGACAAAAACATGCAATATATAAATGCAGACAGTTTTACAAACTAAAAAGGGATATAACAGAAAACCTAATACATGTTTTTATTTATAAAATGTTTTTTTTTACCAGGAAGTAATACATTGAAAGTTACCTCTCGTTTTCAAGTATGTCCTGGGCACGGAGTTATGATGACAAATAATACATGGTTACAAATACATGAGAGATAATATATGCTATAGGCGTATGTAACAGTTACAGACCAGGTTAAAATATGAGACAGCAAAAGTCTTGCATCAGGTCTTTCAAGGGGCATTGAAAAGAAAATATGAGACACGTGTGGCCCCATTTAGTAGGTTTGCTTTTGAAGTTTCAGATACAGAACCAACTTGTATAGTAAGCAATGTCTTTCATCTGTGAGGCAGAGCCAAAAATATGGGACATGTCTGGCTGCGTGCATCCTATTCCTTAATCATCCTTCTGTGACACTGCCAGGCCTGGCTTTTCTGGGAGAGAATGATCTGAATCCCAAATTAATCTAAGAGTATAAAATACCTCATAACGCTCTCCCGGCAATCATCCTTCTGTGACACTCTCATGCCTGGCTTTTCTGGGAGACAGAGAGAATGATCTGAATCCCAAATTCATCTAAGAGTATAAAATACCTCATAACTCTCTTCCTGCAATCACTAGATTAATGATACCCGCGTCCTTGCACTCGTTTGACGAACGCATAGACCCCCCTTTCTGATAGTCCCCCTTTTAATTTTGAGAGGGAAACAAAATATCGGACATTTGCAACACAGATACCTGCTCACATTTAATATCATTACACACGAGTATGTCTGCCCATTCCAGGTTAATACTTGATTTTATTGTGGGTTGTATCAAATAGGAATTGTCACGTATAATGTGAATCTGTAATGATAAGTAATATGGTGACCCTTTTGTCCCCTCTGGGCCTGTGCCAGAGAAGGTCTCCGGAATTTATGATCCTTTGAAATTTACAATGTCAGATAAGGACATTTCTTCCAACTGTCACGTCATCTCAATGTATAGTAAGCATGGTTTTATTGTTTTATGGTTTTAAGCCACGACAATTCTCTGGTACCCATCAGAAACAGAAAACATTTTTCTTTTAAACACTGTGAGTGCTCATTTGCATCTCATTACCCAGAATCCTTGGCTGCAGTGGAATGCAAGAGATTAATGGGGAAAGGCAGGGTTGCATATCTGTCCGAGACATGTGAATGTGCTCACAAATGGTATTTTTATTTGGTGTACACGTGGAGGTTTTTTGTCACTTTGTTACTCACCATAGCTTATTTTGTGTATTCTTTAATAGAAAGTTAACCCCTTGGTTGCTGTACTGCTAACACAATTTAACCTCAACTATGGTTCTTTCCCCTCATACAGAGTTAAAGGGAAGGGTTCACAGTGTAGTGTAGAACCTGCATTAATTTTGGTTATACCTAGACGTGGTATGCAGGCTTATGACGCTGTGGCCAAAGGGTTTAACTAAATAACCAAAAAAATATTATTATTATTATTATTATTAATATTATTATTATTATTGAAGTATTTAAACTTTATACTCATTACTTTATATGTTTGTCAATGGGATGTAGCATTGGACACCCCTGTCTTTTGTTGTATACATTTGCCACGCCCAGTAGCACTCTTTTTGACATAAATATATATTCATGATGTGGTGGGTGTGGGAGTTTGAGCTAGCTGGGAATGTGCATGTTAAACAATTTAAACTTTGCATGGCTTTATTATGACAAATACTATAAAAAATGAAATTGTGAGTTGGAGCAAGAACAGTAGGAGTATAAAACCCTTAGCATTGGGTAAAGTAAGGGCTCCTCACCTTGGGGGCCCCCACGCTGGGCAGGTAGCATCCTGCTTGTACTGCCTGGGCGGCCGACGGATGATGGAAGTCAGGGCTTTCATCTTCCTCCAGGGCCCCAAGCAGCTGCCAAGCCTGCTTCCTATGTCAGCCTGACGTGTAACATCACTGGGTGAGGGAATCTCCATCACTGAGCGCCACATGAGGAACAGCACAAGAGGCCGTTGTGGGGGGAGCAGATGATGTACTGTAATGGATTTGAAGCAAAAGGTGGCACTGTGTGCTCATTTGCATATCATTTCCCAGAATCCCTTGCTGCAGTGGAAGCATTGTATGCTGGGCGTTAATGGTGAAAGGCGGGGTTGCAGACCTGTCTAAGACATGCAAATGAGCCCACAGTAATATTTCCATTTGCTATATGCTTTACGGTGGAGGGTTTTTGTCACTCCCCTCCCAGCCACACCTCAATCACCCGGTACTTCCAAATCTCCCCCCCCCCCCTGCTCCTCAATCACCTGATGATCCTCGATCACTTGGTTTTTCCTCCTGCTTAGTAACCCGGGGCATCCAGCCACGGGGCCCTTCCCGACAGGAGACCTCACCCAAGTAAAATTATTAGGGGGGAGGCAGAAGGGATGAGAGAGAGGGGGGATGAGAGAGGAGGGTGGATGAGAGAGAGCGGGATGAGAGAGGGGAATGAGAGAGAGAGGGGGGTGAGAGAGGGGGGGATGAACGAGAGGGGAATGAGAGAGAGAGGGGGGATGAAAGAGAGGGATGAGAGATGCGGGGATGAGAGAGAGAGGGGGGATAAGAGAAGAGAGAGAGTTGTGAGAGAGGGTTCGGGATAAGAGAGAGGGAGGTGCCTTTAAAAGGGTGTTTGTACATATATCCTTAAAATGGGCTTGTGTGTGTGATATATACATATATATCAAATGGAAATATTACTGTGTGCTCATTTGCATGTCTTAAGTCTGCAACCCTGCCTTTCATCATTATCGCCCAGCATACAGTGATTTCACTGCAGCAAGGGATTCTGGGACATTACATGCAAATGAGCACACAGTGCCACCTTTTGCTTCAAATCCATTTTGACATGGACCCCTATAAGCTTATGCTTCCTGCATTGCACAGCGATTCAGCACAGCCTGGGTTAAGATGCATAACCAGTAAACCTACCCACAGACAGCCATTTCGACCTTTTGAGTCTCATCAGCTGGTTATACTGGCTTTGCAATTTGAAGCTTGAATAGGTATCCACCCCACATGTTAAGTTATGGTGGGTAAAAAAAAGTGTATACACACATATATATGGCCATAGCACCAGATCCATAGAGTGCATATTCAGCCGGTCACCACGGGCAACAGGAGTTTGCCCCATGGAGATGCCTCATGGTCGCCCAGGCAGCGCACGCGGTTTTGTGTAATTTCCCCTGCTCGCGCTGAAACAAAACAAACAAAAAAATCCCCCTACCTGATTGGGCTGATGTGACTTGGCGCGCTGCCAGGATTTCGTTTTGGCGCACAGCCAGGCTTTATATGAGCCAGCGCTGTGAAGCTGGCCCCTTCTTTTTTATTATCCTGCAAGGAGCAAGCAAGGTGAGCCACATGCCTCTCCCCATGCCTCCCTTCCCTTCTATGCCTCCCTTCCATGCCGAGGCTCCCCCTTCCATGCGGAGGCCCCCCTTCCGAGTGTCTGAGAGTGAGAGTGTGAGAGAGTGTGTGTGTGTGAGTGAATACAGACACCCACCCACAGTCAGTCACCTACCCACTCAGTCAGTCACTTTCCCACCCAGTCAGTCATAGTCACCCATCCATTCATAGTCACCCACCCATAGGTCAGTCACCCACCCACCCGTCAGTCACCCACCCAAGTGTCTGTCAGTCACCCACCCAAGTGTCAGTCAGTCACCCACCCAAGTGTCAGTCAGTCACTTACCCAAGTGTCTGTCAGTCACCCACCCAAGTGTCAGTCAGTCAAACTCACCGACACTCTCTCTCTGTCACCCACATTCTTTCTCTCTCTGTCACCCACACACTCTCTCTCTGTCACCCACACTTTCTCTCTCTGTCACCGACACTCTCTCTGTCACTAACACTCTCTCTCTGTCACCCACACTCTCTCTCTTTCACCCTCTCTCTCCCCCTCTCTCTCTGTCACCCTCTCTCTCTCTCTCCGTCACTCTCTCTCACACACTCTTGATCTGGATATCTTATTTACCCCATGTATCTTAACTGCCCTATACATACACCGATATAACCTATACTGCTTTCTTCCAGATCTGACTCTCAAGCTTCACGCGGGAGACATCGGAATCCCCCTTAACCCAGAAGACAGGTAAGGAACAACTCCCCTCCAATATATAACATTGCGGGAATGAGGGTACCTGGACATTGAGGGACTGCGAATTAGGTAAGATCCCAGGCGGGATTGCTGCTTTAGAAATTGTGAAGCAGTGCATCCTGACACTGGTTAAGGGATTGAGGAAACTAGTCATTCACATCTGGCTTTTTTTTCTAGGTTAGTGAGGTAATCCGACATTTACACACACACAACACACACACGCGTAACTATGTAACAAGGACTAATTGTAGTAAAGTATAAATGTAATACAATAAATAAACTGTTATGTCAAAAACAAATCTTGTTATTAGTTCTTATTAGGAATTTATTCAATTTCTTTTTTAAAGAGTGGGGCTGCGGGCGGGGCTAGGGGTGAGGCTAGGGGAGGAGATAGGTGGCGAGTAGATTTTTTGCTTCGGCGAGTACATTTTTGGATGATTTGTCGACCACTGTATATATATATATAGCCCCCTTTCTCCCGTGTTTAGGGTGACTTTGTGTGGTGTGGTTACCTGTAGGCTCACAGGAGGCCTGATCCTCCACTGCAGGGAGCCTGTGGTGTACATGGTTCGTTCGGTGACAGCGCCCCCACCTATGAGGGATCCTAGCAGTACTGGATAACCACGTCTCAGGACCCAATACAAGAAATACACACAGCGCATATAATAACAGGTTTACTGACATGCAATAGGTAATACGATAACTCAGGCCTGGCACGGCCATAACCACACACCGTTCCCCACTGTCCAACCACCTAGTCCGCACCTGGGTGAAGGCCTCCAAAGTACTGAGGTGCCCGGTGTCCACAGAGCCAAACCCACCCCCCAAGTGTGTATGACAGCACTGTCCATAGTAGGTGTTATAGTTGGTACACTTGTGGGGGTTGTGATACCTGCCGGGTACTCCAGCACCCGTTTCCACCAGCTGGTGATAGAACCGCCTGGTCCTGCGCCGTTGTCGTCACCGAGGGCGTCCGCCTCCACGTGGGGTGGTATCCAGCTGCAGGGTCCCACGAGGAAGAGAGTTTCTATATGTGGGATGGTCTGGTCCCAGACCACAGGCCGATGGTACTGCGCGGCGTCTTCTGGCTGTGTCCCTGACACTGTTCACAAAACAGGGGCAAGGTCCCTATCTAGAGCGGCTGTCCCTGTATTATCCACAATCTAGTGAGAGTCGGGGCTTAGCTGGGGCCTATAAGGGGGTCCCTGGCCTAGTGCAGGGGCCACAGACACCCTGTACACACACCCTTACCTCTCCCTGCCCCAGCTCCGAATGGCATGCTGTGCAGAGCGCGCCAAATATTTCTCGCTCTCTGCTATTCCTGCAGCTCTATTGGCTGTTTTGCACCATGTGTCCATACTCCCAAACGCTCATGTGAGTTGTAGTTCCCCTGTGGAGTTATGTGGGTAATGGTCGCCGCTATACTGGCTCTATTGCGCATGCGCGCCTCTGTAATGGCCGCCACACTCTCCTTCTGTGCATGTGCCGATCTCACGCATGCGTACTGGGTCCCAAAATGGCGGCGCCCTTACCGGTGCCCCACCGTGGAGCCTCCAGAGCGCCGAAGCGCTCCCTACATGCTGGCCACACTCCACTACAGCTCCCTGTACCTACGACGGTCAATCCGCACCAACCGCAGCCGCAGCGGGAGGTAAGGGGCAAGGGAAGCCCAGAGGGGGACCTGGCTACATCTATCTATCTATCATATTTATTTATTTATATATGTGTGTGTGTGTGTGTGTGTATATCTGCAATCATAAGCAGTTGCAAAAATTAGAAAAGCTTTATTAACCATTAGCATTTCGGTTGTACAGCAGGGACCTTTCTCAATATATAGAGTATAATAAAACATAGCTATATATAACCTAAGAACACCAAAAGGCAGCAAAACCCCAGAGGGGGAGCAGCTGTACAATTATCAGGTAAACACTAGCGCAGCAGAAGTGGGGGATGGTGCAAGAGAAAAAAAATGTAGAGAGGAAAGCATCCAGTGATAATATGATTATAAACAAAAATAGAAACCCAAACCAGCATGGAAAATATGTAAGTACCCTTTGAACAAGTCACAATTATATACTAAATGACAGAAATGATATACTAAATGAGAGAAACATAACAATAACATATGCACCAATATCTTTCATTAGAGAGTCAGGGGGCTATGCACTAAGCAGTGATAAGTCGTTTTAAGAGCGCAAAGTGCTCATAGAATGTGAAGTTCCGCCGAGCGCTATTCACTATGCCGCGCAAACAGGCACTTTGCGCTCTAAAACGGACTTTTTCCTGGAAATTTTTCTAAGTCCAACTTTGCTCGTACGATGAGCTGTTTGCGCTGAATCCTACCCTTCTGCGGGATTCACTAAACAAAGCAAACTTATCGTACGTGAAAGTTGCACTGAATAAAGCTAACCAGCTAAAGGCAGGTGATAAAAAAAGCAGGACTTAGAAAAAATTCTTTGTTTACCTTTTTGCAGGCGCAAAAAACCCATACAACCAGCCGGCGGGTGTCCCCGGCTGACCCCGCGGGGGTCCCCGAGGGAGGCCGGGGGTCGCGCGGGTGTCCCCGGCTGACCCCGCGGCCATCCCGGGGTCCCCGCGGGAGTCCCGAGGTACCCGCGGACCTTTGGTACCGATGTTGTGCCTACAAAAATACTAAACATTATTTCTAACTAAATACACTCCCCTAACACATACAGTACAATAATGTGCAAAATAACTATTATCCAGATATGACGTCACTAAATCCAAGATAGCTGGCGTCACATGGTATTTCAGCCAATCAGAGTGTGGAATTGGTTCCCACGATCTGATTGGCTGAAATACCATGTGACGTCGGCTACGTCACGTTATCTTAAACGCAAATGAAGCACAGCCATTCTGATTGGCTGACATCATTCCCTTTAAGTGACGTCATTTAAAATAAAAAATTAATGTCGGAACATGGTTTGAACAGCCAATCAGGTGGCTGTTAACCATTTTGAGGCTAAATGTGACGTCACAAGCCCTATTTAAGGCCGTGATGCCTCATTTGAGCCCAAGAAGACGACGAGACAACATCGGTTGGGATTTACCATGGGGTTTTTTG
The DNA here is from genome assembly GCF_040206685.1 of Ascaphus truei. NCBI lineage: Eukaryota > Metazoa > Chordata > Amphibia > Anura > Ascaphidae > Ascaphus > Ascaphus truei. Next base: position 45,815,871 of record NC_134486.1, on the reverse strand, counting down.
GATTGACAGATGAAGATAGAAGATAAAGAAGATCAAGAAATGGTGACAGATGAAGTTAGAAGAAGGTGATTAAAGAAAGAAAAAAGAAGATTTGGGTACCTGATCCAGATCTTCATGGCGGATGGCATCGGATGCTGTTGGAGGCCTTCAAGGTACGTGAGCTTCCTGTTTCCCCGGGAGTCGGAGGGCCACCGCTTCTAATGGTAAGAAATATATTGAATGTTTGTAAATGTCTCTTTTTACAGGTTTCTTCTTTGGATGTGTTTTTTGATTTTTTGGGGGAGGCACATTGACTGATAATATATTAATCTGTACCACTTTATGGTACAGATGAATACATTATTATGACAATATTTGGGGGGCATTTGTGGCTTGGTATTGCTGTTGGTTTTTTTAATGTCAGTTTCATATGTGGATGTGATTGTTTGTTTTTTTCCTGCTTAATGTAATAAAATGTTTGCGATTGGTGTTCGTTTGTAGTTAATGTTGTATTATGTTAGCTAATGCGTTTTATGGTTATTTCAGATATTGTTTGAATGTATTTCTTTGTCTTTTAATGTTTACATTCATTAATGTTGTAGTAATTCATTGGTTTGATTGGTTAGTGTTATTATTCATTTTGAGTTAGTTTAGGAATTAATTGGTTTCATTGGTTAATGGTATAATTAATTCATTGTTGATGTTGTTACTGCTTGTATTCATTGGATTAGCTGGCTACTGTTTTTATTTACTTTATTTAGGTATGCTAATGCAGTGTTTAATAATGGGCAAATAATCTATTATCCATATCTGGATAATAGTAATTTTGCACATTATTGTACTGTATGTGTTAGGGCGGAGGGGGGGGGGGTCGTGTATTGATGTTTGTTAAATATTTTTTTAATATACATGTGTTTCATAGTGTAGATGTGCAGGGGGTCTCCGGAGCTGAACAGCATTGGTTTCAGGTCCGAGGACCCCCTACTTCAGGAGATACAGGCTCCGTTATGGGGTGCCGGTATCCACTGCACTTTCAAGCGTCCGCGTCACGTGACCGGGACATTGAAATTCTGCAGGGGATACCGGCACCCCATAACAGGGCCTGTATCTCCTGAAGTAGGGGGTCCTTGGACCTGAAACCAATGCTGTTCAGCTCCGGAGACCCCCTGCTCATGTACACTATTATTAAAATGTATTTATTTAGTGTACGATCGCCTGTAACAGCCTTGCATGGAGATGCAGAATCTCCATGCAAATGTCACAGGCAGCTTATTTTTTCTATCAGCTAGCGTACGGGAAGTTTCAGTGTGCTAGCAGAGGGGAAAAACATTGCACGCACGATAAGCCAGTTTTGGGCACGTCCGATAGAAAATGAGCTGAGGGCCTTAGTGAATCGCGCCGCCGGCTTCATTTTTTATCGGACGTGCTAATTTTTTTCAGGGCGGCGCGAAAGCTCGGAGCTAAGTGCATAGCCCACTTGGTCTCTTATTTAGCATATCATTGTGACTTGATTGTTTCTTTCATCATTGGTTCACTTTTTGAGTACTTACACATTTTTAACGCTGGTTGGGTTTGCCGCATTTGCTATTATTTTTCCTCCCTCATATTTTCACTCAAAGATGGTGCTTTTCACTACTTTTTTCTATAAGACCATGGGAAACTATAGGAGGGCGGTACAGAGATAGATTGCATATACTGTATATATTTTATACGCACGTACAGTTTCACACACGCATATACAGTATGTATGTACAGTATATATTCAGCATATACAGTATGTATGTCACACACAGTTTGGCTCTCTCCCTGTGCCCCTTTGTCTATTTGTTTCCCCGATGTGTGTCTGTCTGTCTCCCTCTGTGCCCACTCTCTCTCTCTCTTCCCCCTCCCCCCTCCCTCTCCCTTCCCCATCTCCCTTCCTCCAATCCCTTCCCCCCTCACTCTCCCTTCCCCCTCCCTCCTGTCTCTCTTCCTACTCCCTGTCTCTTCCTCTCTATCCCCCCTCCTCACTTCCCACCCCTTCTCTCTCCCCCCTCCTCTCTCTCCCCCCTCCTCTCTCTCTCCCCGTCCTTTCTCTCTCCCCCTCCTCTCTCTCCCCCCTCCTCCCCTCCTTCCCTCTCTCTTCCCCCTCCTTCTCTCTCACTCTCTCCCCCCTCCACCCCTTTCTCTCCCCCCTCCATCCCTCTCTCCCCCTCCACTCCTCTCTCTCCCCCTCCTCCCCTCTCTCCCCCCTCCTCCCCTCTCTCTCCCCACTCCTCTCTCTCTGCCCCCTCCTCTCTCTCCCCCCTGCTCTTTCCCCCCTCCTCACGCCCCCCCCCTCCTCTCTCTCCCCTCCTCCTCTCTCTCTCCCTTCCTCATCTCTCTCCCCTCTCCTCCCCCCCTCCTCTCTCCCCATCCTCCTCTCTCTCCCCCGCCTCTCCTTTCTCTCCCTCTCCCCTCCTCTCTCTCCCCCCCCCTCCTTTCTCCCCCCTCCCTCTCTCTGTCCCCACCTTCCTCTCTCCTCCCCCTCCTCTCTCCCCCAATCCTATCTCTCCCCTCTCTTCTTCCTCCCCCCTCTCTTCTTCCTCCCCCTCCTCTCCCCCTCCTCTCTCTTCCTCCCTCCCCCTGCTCCTCTCTCTTCCTCCCCACTCCTCTCTTCCTCCTCTCTCCTCCCCCTCCCTCCCCCCTCCTTTCTCTCCCTCCTCTCTCCTCCCTTTCCCCTCCCCGCTCTCTCTCTCCCTCACGCCTCTCTCTCCCCATCTCTCCTCCCTCTCTTTCCCTCTCCCTCTCCCCCACCCCTCTTTCGCTCTCCCCATCTCCCCCCTCCCTGTAACCCCTCTCCCCCCTTCCTGTACCCGGCCCCTCTCTCTCTCCCTCTCTCTGTCTCATCCCCCCTCTGAATCACACTTTATTCCTGACATTGTTTGATGCTCTCTATGATACCGTGGTCTGCCTCAGTGGCTACTGGCATCCTCGCCCTGTTAGTCCTCAGATATAGTAGGCGCGTGCAATGCATAGGAGGGCTTTTGTCATTCCTTTTTAGTCATGTCTGATAAATAAATATATGTTGTATTAATCTTTTTGACTCTGACTTCCTTGGCTGCGTTTCTCCTATATTTCTTTTCACCTTGGATCCTTGCACCTGCGGTTTGTCACGCCTACAATAGAGACTCGTGGAGTGGGTAAGTTAAAAAAATAGAAGAGGATTAATGTGAGTATTGTGTCTCGCTGAAAAAATCTATTCAGACACTCACAGTGAGAAGTGAGGAGTGAGGAGTGAGGAGTGAGGAGTGAGGAGTGAGGAGTGAGGAGTGAGGAGTGAGGATCTTGCTTCACTCAACTTTACCTTCAGGGAATACTTGTCTTTTTTTTATTGAGAAAAGTGCAAAACTTTCCTAGATACTTTTGTTTTTTAATTGTCTAAGTACTTTCACCCACTCTGTAATGAAGGTCTCTTTGCATTTATTTTGAAACTTTCCTTGAAGATTCTTGTTTAACAAGTATCTTTATCTGGATTTACTTGAGCAACCACTCTGACTGAGGTGCTGTAAGGCTTGAGGAAGGAGGTTGTAGCCCATTATCACTTGCTTGTGTAGCATAGCCTCCAGCCGCTACTCTTCTGTTGGGCCCCCACAGTGTAAGTCCTGGTAAGTACAGGCACTGTGAGGGGTTACATTCTCTCATGCAGGCCTAGCTTGTTGTTGCAGCCTGGATACACTGACTATATCCAGGGGCGAGCCTAGCAACAATCTGAGAGTGTCAGCCTGGGGGAGGATACTGGTTGGGTCATTTGCAAATGTATGATGCCTTTCAGTATCAGACCTGCCCCATTATGGGGCGGGGTTACAGGCCCATCCCCCAGGGTATATACTGGCACTCTCCCAGAAGTCAGTGTGTCTCTTTCCTCCCCCTGTGGAGTGATAATATCTACCCTGTATCCTACTAGGTGATACAGTAGGAGCACCAGAAGGGAACCTAGATGGGCCTCAAGCCTTAAGTTAACCTTCCAGGGAATGAGGGCTGCTGTAAGTTCTGGGACCATGAATAAACATCCATTGAACCATCTAAGCTTGTGTGATTCACTGCCTTGTGATAAGAGAGGTGTCAGCATGGACCATCCTGCAAACACAGGATCCTCGCTGACTGGAGGCGCTGCCAACAGAGAATAAAGCACCCTGAAAGCCTGTCCTGATTCTCCCCACATCATCACGGAGCAATTCAGAGTCCTCCTGTTGCCTCATAGGTATCCACAGCACCAGGAAACATACAGGTAGTGACCAAATCTCACATAGGCTGGGGGTAAAGGCGCTACATTTGTGTGAAGTTAGTAAAAAGAGAATAACAGCAGATTACAAGAATGTGAAACAGATTATATACTGTAGCAGGAAGATTTGGAGCCAAAATAACTGAGATCCTTATTTCAACCATACTTCTATCCAAACATTAATGTATGAAGGGTGGTTAATGATGGGCATTTTACCTAATATTATAGGCTAAAGCTGGTCAATTCCAGGCATTATTGAAATCCCTGCTCTCTGATTGGTTAAAATTTCCGACCATGATTACATGCTCAAATGGATGACCGATTTAAATCTGGACCTTGATAGAGATGATTGAGAGGATATTTGGGAGTTTGCCACAAAGATCTCTATATGTACCACTGTCAAAGAAAATATATATAAGATTCTTTACTATTGGTACCTCACCCCAAGCCGACTGAAGCAAATCTACCCTCTGGTGTCTGATCTGTGCTGGAGGGGCTGTGGACAAAGAGGTGACATGGTGCACATTTGGTGGACATATCCAGCGATCCAGAAATTCTGGACCATGGTCCATATAATTATTAAGGATACAACAGATCTGTCCATTCCTGTGGACCCTTTCACTTTCCTACTGGCAAAACCAGTTGAAGACGTAGATCGTCCTATGAGACAGCTAATATCATTTATACTGACGGCTGCTAGATGTGCCGTGGCAGCTTCTTGGAAGAAGATAGAACCCCCAATTAGACAAACTGTCGAAAAAAGAATAAACGAGGTGATGCTAATGGAAAAAATGATGGCTTTCTTAAGCAGGCGACTGATGAATTTTATAGAACGTGGGAACCATGGCTGGGACAGTGAACTGAATCGCACAGTCAAGACAGCTAAGGCACTAACGGGACAAAAACTGATCGGGTTAACTACCTGAAGTCCAAACCGAACCGAAGTCTCACAAAAGAAGACTTTGAACACAGCCTCCCCAAAGATTAATGGGATACTTTAAATAACAAGAGGATCTTATTTGACAATAAATGGGTCGGCTAAGGCAGACGTAGGGGAACAGGGGGGGCAACCGTCCCTCCTCACCTACCCCCCCCAACCCCCACTCTACCCACTCCCCCAGTTCCTTCTCTTTCTTCCCACTTGTCATGCCCTTCCTATAAGGGCACTAACTCAAAAGTGCTAGTAGATCCCCCCCCCACCACCAACTGGCTGGAACTTACGCACACACCTCAAAATGTACGGTTAAAACTTGGCTTCAACATGGTGTGACTAAAAGTAAGTAAGTAGAGGATCCGGGCACTTCGGATTTGCAAAAAAGAATTTACTCTCTTAGTGGCACACACAACGTTTCGAACTTCAATCAATTCTTTATCAAGTGACTGGCCAGTCACTTACTTACATGTATCCTGAGAATACACCAGACAGGTTTTTTCCTAAAATGTTGTCAGGGTGTGTTTGGGTAGAAGGGTACCAGTGTTGCAGGTTACCCCGAAACATGTACTCAGCAATCCCCCCAGAATCCTGAGGACATGAGGAACACAGACCACCGGATAAAATCCTCCCTAGAAAGCAGTTGCAGCTCGCCGCCAAGTCTCCCTGCTTCAGCACAGACCAGAACAGTAAGACTGGGCAGGGAATTTAATTACATTCAAAGGTCCCCGGTATATGCCCCCCAAAAAAACAGAACCAAGGGGGGTTCAGAGTAAAGTAATTTTTAATATTATGTGTATAACTGTGGCAGTGTTTTCGTGTAAGCGTGTGAAAGGAAAAATGGTTTTAAAAGTATCCAAGGTTTATATTTTTATTAAAGTAAGGTTCAAAGGAAGTCATTCAGTATGGATAAAAATCCATTTGCATGGGAAACAGGCGTTACTCTGCCCTCTGCGTTTCAAAAGCCATACAGGATATGGAAGTGTTAAACCTTTTGTTAGCAAGGGGGGGGGGTGAGAGGAAGAGAATTTCAATAAGTGTGGTAACGTTGTGGGGATACACGGTGGTGGATCAACGCTTATACTGAGGGTAAGGGTTATGCTTAACTGTGTTGATTATTATTCCTGTGCATTCTGTGTAACCCCTGCAGTAAAGGTTATCAAGTTAATCTAAGAGCTGTTTTTACTGTTTCCTGTATGGGGTTATCTCATAGTATTGGGATCCTAGGCAGGTGGAGGCATTGCCAATTAATATATTCATTGCCCCAGGCTCCCAGTAGCGGAGGCTCAGATCTCTGTGAGCCTACAGGTACTGTATACGCAGCACTAGTAGACCCATCTTGGTAAAGGGAAAGAGGGCTACATATATATTGCACATCAAAAGATGGTAACAATGTTCACTCACATGTTCACAAAGTATACAATTCATTTGAGAGGACTCATTGTTCCATAAGGTTTCTGCTGGTCTCTCTGCGCCTCTGTGCTTCCGCGATCGTCACTGCTGGTGACGTCAGTGTTCCTGGCGGATGAAGCTGTTAAAGCGTCTGCAATCAATTCGGCTGCCAGTAGTTGGATACGGAATCCTCAGGGGCACAATTCAACGCGTTTCGCCAAAGCTTTCTCAAGAATCATGTCCATGGTGACTAACCCAATGATTATATAGCAGATAATCTAATTGCAATTAATTAAATGTATCTATGTTTAAACAGATTTTAATTAAATAAATCACCATGAGTCAAAAGAAGAACTTTATTTCCAAAACTGATGCGTAATTTGTGAATGATGTGTCAAAGTTACACAATATGGTTCTGCCAGCAACTTCTATTTCCGAGTTTCCGCTTTGAACAAATACAGTAAGACTATTCTAAATATATCCCACGGTGACCGGAAGCAGAAGTAGTTTGAAGCATGCGATTTGTTTCTTTGAAAGCTTCAGCATTTTTTCAATGGTGATGAGAAAACATTCTGTGAATTAAAGGAGTCTTCTCTATCATAATACATAAACAAAATAAAAACATAGTAGGTGGATTGCACCTTGTTCATCAAGTTGTATGCAATTGACTGCCTTTTCCTTAAAAGAGGATAATTACAGACCTTTTGTTTTTATTGATTCACAAATACTGAAGGCACATTGCTGCAATGGATCCAAAACGTGACATTAATATTAACTAGTCTACCACTCCACCTAGAGCTATATAACCTACAGCTTGGTGGTGGTATTATTATTATTATTATTATATGCAGTGGTTGACAAATCACCAAAAAATCTACTCGCCACACAAAAAAATCTACTCGCCACCTAGTACCAAACGTGTGCTGCTTGGGCCAATATTTACTCGCCCGGGGGTTAAATCCACTCGCCCGGGGCGAGCAAATGTATAGGTTTGTCGAACACTGATTATATGTATCCAGGCAATTTCGGCACTAAACTTGCATGTAAAGAAAATCATTTTCATCTTGTGTCTCAGAAGAAAATAGGGAAAAGTTACAGATGCGGTACAGTACAGTATCAAATTTTATTTCTGAGTTTATGATCTTTTCCTCTCAGCATCAAAAGATAAAGGCCCAGAGTCATCAAACTCTGTCAAACGTGAGTTATATCGCACCCGTGGGAAAAGGTTCTGTGTGGTATTACCACAATGTTATGACCTAAATCATCATGATTACGGTAACATTTTCCACGGTGCTATATTTTTAGACCAGTTGCTATGTGGTAATTAACAGATCTTATAATTACGTGTTAATTACTGCATTGCAATCGCATGTGGAGGGTAATGGAATATTTCTACTATATGGTTATGTAATATAAATTATTAAACAGATTGTAATATTTATATGTATTTTAAATTAATACATAATCCTGTGGTAGAAATTACATTACCCCTTTGATGCCTGCGGCTACTGTATCAAGGTACATCACAAGCATCAAAGGGGTTAATATTAAAACTACACTACCTACCCCCTTGACTACCACAGTGGCTAGTAAAGTATCGCCATGCAATGCTTAACCAACCACTAAAACAAACAAGGTGTTAATCCCTAACACCACCCCTAGGAGCCCTAATAACCCTCCACAGGGCAACTACCCACAATATCCACTGCTCTACCCTACTCCTGCAACAAGTATAGCCCCCTCTGCTGAGTAATGGCCAATAGCACTGTTAGACAAATGTGGTTAATAGGACTTTTGACCACTATACCTATTTAGATGAAAAAATATTACCGTAAAAAACATCAACATCAATACAATTTTCAAAAATGATTAGATACATTTTAAACATAAACCCATTGATTGTCATTGTGGATAATTAGGCCCTCTCAATGGCAGCCTAGATAGCCACAATGGATGAAGGCTGTAGCCTCCTCGAACCAATCTCAAAAAAGGGCTGATGAACAACCATTAAAAAAAGATCAAATTAATTCAAGGCCGATGGCCCAAAAAAGATAATATTTTAAAATCACATTAAATATCACTTCAGTCCCGATGGCCTATTTGTAGTCCATGCCCATCCATGGGCCTTCAATGGGGGATCATCAACTTTACACAAAGCCCTGGATCCTCTGTTGATTGAAGATTCTTCAAACTTGTATTTTATTTTTCTTCATCTTTTCTTCTTTCAAGTCGTTTTCTTTAATCTTCTGCCACCAGATGTGGCCTCCTCTAAGAGTTTCGGCCTTCTGTCAAGGCTCTAGCCTTTTATAGCGACCAAGGCTGTTGCAGAAGATGTGTCATAGGGACACATGGTACAGCAACCAATCAGCCTGTATAAGTAAAGTGTATTGGTACAAAATATAAAAATAATATCGCACACTTACATGTGAGTAAACACCGACGAGTGTGGGTTGACACGGGCACAGAAACTTGTATGTCCAGGATCTCTTGCTGGTGCTCCAGAACGGACGACCGCGCGGCTGCTCCTCTGATGTTGGCGTCATGCACCAGGTCCTGGAAGTGATACCGTCTCGTGAGTCTTTTCCTCGGTTGCTTTTGGCACTAGCTTAAAAAAACTATATTAGCCGCTCTCCGGCTCCACTCCTTTTCCTCTCTATTCTGGCAACCGCCGTTCGAGGGGGTGGTTAGTTCTCTCTGGCGCCTCTTGACCACAGTGAATAGCTATGGTCATCCGGTCTGGAGCACCAGCGAGATCTCCAGGACATACAAATTTCTGTGCCCATGTCAACCCACTCCCGTCGGTCTTTACTCACATGCGATATTATTTTTATATTTTGTACCAATACACTTTTCTTATACAGGCTGTGCTTGTCTATTTTCTCATTTGTATCTATTTAAGGTATCCCCTTTCACCATGGGAACACTGGACTTTGGGCCAATTTACCCTGGTCCATATGGACTGAGAATGCCGCATTGTAACACCTGTATGCCCGCAGACCTGGCCAGTCCCCAGTACTGAGGTGGGTAAGGGTATAATACGCACCCACAGCAGTGAGGGCGTGCCCGGAGTGTGGTAAGATGCATTGCCGGGCCTGGTGAGAAATGGTTAACGAGATACTTGCTGCGTCCGGGGTGCCAGAAGTCCGAAGGTAATGTCCAAGAGCCATGAGTCAGGAGCAGGAGATAGCAGCGTAGTGAGGTCCAAAGCCGAGTCCAGGGGTAGCGAGGTACACGTAGTCAAACAAGAGCCGAGATCAAATCCAAAGGTATCCAATAGAGGCAGGGACAGGAACGTGAGCTGTAACAGAGAACAGAGCTTGGCATAGACAACTGCACAACAGGAGTCACAGAAGAACTATGCAGAGTGAGGAAGGAGAGGGCAGACTTGGGTTATAAATGCAGGAGGACCAATGGTAGCAAGGGGTGGAGCGGAGGCCTGTCTGAGCAAGCCATGGGATAGGTCCAGGTGTGCAAGGTAGGAGTCAGGCAGGTGAGTAGTGGAAATCGCTTGCAGCCGATGGGGGGCGGAGCCAGCGACATAGGAGGACGACCAAGAGGATCGGGTGCGCGCGCATTCTGTAAGATTCCCGTGCGCGCAACCCGGCCGCGTGTGCGAGGATGTGGCGTGCGCCACGGAGGAGCAGCATGGCGCCCGAGCAGCAGAGGTAAGGAGCCGACGGGGAGGGGGACCGGAGCTAGCAACCGCACTGGGAGCCTCTGAGAGGCGCGTGTCCCCCGATCCCTTACACGCATATAAGAAACAGCATATTCCATTAATCAGTTCGTTAATTGAGAACGGTTTCTACAGTATATGTATATTTTATGCATATTACATGTTTCTACATTATTTGTTCATTCTGGACTGCACTAAGGGATTTGTTCCCTGAAAGATAAGATCGAGTGCATTAGTATATGCTATGTTTTGAATACCTGATTTGGGGAGGTATTTAAAGGACATTTCTACCACAGAGAACAAAACCCCTAACGAAGAGGACACGCCTCGAAACGCGTAGGGTGGTTCTCTGCTGGAAAAGACTGAGAGCCAAGCCAGTTTCAGTGTGCAGGAGAGGGAGAGCTCCTCTAACATCTTCCCTGATTCGCTCTTTACTACTGACATCAGAACCCTGTGACGCATTGACGTCGCTACGCAGCGATGCAACACATGCCCACACGTGGTGCTGAAATACAGGAGAGGTGCTGCCTGGCGTTTGGAAATGGCCTTATAACCCTTCCCAGATTGATGGGCAGCAACAATTGTTTATCTAAGATCATTGCTGATGTCTTTCCTCCTTGGCATTGTGTTAATACACACCTGAATGCTCCAGACCAGCAAACTGCTAAAACTTCGGCTTTTATAGAGGTGGTCACACTTGCTGATGATCAATTAATCAAGGGCATTTGATTAGCAGCACCTGTCTGCTACTTAGCATCTTAATTCCCATGGAAGCAGTAAGGGTGTACTTAGTTTTTCACACATATCTTCTCCATTTTGGCTTTATTTTTGTTAAATAAATCATGACACGGTGTAATATGTCATGTGTTGTTGTTCATCTGAGGTTGTATTTACCTAATTTAAAGACCTGCTAAGGAACAGATGATTGTTATTATGTATATATATATATATTGTTTTGCCCCCATTCCAATTGAAGCCTTTGAATTAATATATCTTAATATATAAAATCGAAAGGTTGGTACAAGCTGCGGTGAATCTGATTGGACCTCAGTTTCTGGACACACACACACACACACACACACACACACACACACACACACACACACACACACACACACACACACACACACACACACACACACACACTCTCTCAGTTCTCTCTCCCCCCCCATCACACTCACCTCTCTCCCCGGCGCTCACTCACCTCCCTCCCCGGCGCTCACTTCCCCCCCTCCCCGGCGCTCACTTCCCTCCCTCCCCGGCGGGGGAACAGGCAGTGGGCAGGCAGCCTCGCCCAGTGTCTAAGATGGCGGCGCCCGGAAGGACTCACCTCCCTCCCCGGCGCTCACTTCCCTCCCTCCCCAGCGCTCACTTCCCTCCCTCCCCGGCGCTCACTTCCCTCCCCGGCGGGGGGACAGGCAGTGGGCAGACAGCCTCCGGAAGGACCCCTGCTCCCCGGCGCTCAACCACTTCCCCCCACCGCCCAGAGCACGCTCTCTACGGCTCACACCCCACCCCCACACGCCGCTACCCCGGTCAACATCCCCGAGGAGCAGGAGGAGGGCGGCAGGGGGTTGTGGCCGCACAATAGATCCTTTGTGCCACCGGGAGTCGCCGGAGGCCACGAGGGGGGAGAGAACCACTGGCAGGCCGAGGAGCGCGGCATGATGCCAGGTGAGGAAATGCAGGGGGAGGAATCCATGCCTTTCACACCCCCCCCCCTGCCTTTGAGGCCCCCCCTGCCTTTGAGGCCCCCCCCTGCCTTTGAGGCCCCCCCCTGCCTTTGAGGCCCCCCCCTGCCTTTGATGCCCCCCCCTGCCTTTGACGCCCCCCCTGCCTTTGATGCCACCCCCCGCCTTTGACGCCCCCCCGCCTTTGACGCCCCCCCTGCCTTTGACGTCCCCCCCTGCCTTTGACGCCCCCCCCCCCGCCTTTGACGCCCCCCCTGCCTTTGACGCCCCCCCTGCCTTTGATGCCCCCCCGCCTTTGACGTGCCCCCCCTACTTTTGACGCGCCCCCCTGCCTTTGACGCGCTTCCCCTGCCTTTGACGCCCCCCTACCTTTGAGGCCCCCCCTCTGCCTTTGATGCCCCCTCTGCCTTTGATGCCCCCCTCTGCCTTTGATGCCCCCCCTGCCTTTGACGCCCCCCCCCTGCCTTTGACGCCACCCCCCTGGCTTTCACCCCCCCCTGCCTTTCACGCCCCCTCCCTGCCTTTCACGCCCCCCCCGTCCCCTCCCTGGCTTTCACGCCCCCCATCCCCTCCCTGCCTTTCACGCCCCCCGTACCCTCCCTGCCTTTCACGCCCCCCATCCCCTCCCTGCCTCCGGGCAACGCCGGGTATATCAGCTAGTATTATATATATACCATACATTATATAAGTTATGATGGGTAAAAAAGGCGACAAAAAACCTCCACCATATAGCATATAGCCAATTAAAAAGATCACTTGTGAGCACATTCACATGTCTTAGACAGGTCTGCAACCCTGCTTTTCACCATTATCACCTAGAATACAGCGCTTCCACTGCGGCAAGGGATTCTGGGAAATTACATGCAAATGAGCACACCGTGTCACCTTTTGCCTGAAATCCATTTTTACATGTACCCTTATAAGCTAATAAGCTAACCCTTTACATGTACCCTTATAAGCTAAAAAGCTAACCCTTTACATGTACCCTTATAAGCTAATAAGCTAACCCTTTACATGTACCCTTATAAGCTAACTCTTATAAGCTAATGCTCGCTGTTCACACAGCGTTTAAGCTCAGCATGGGATTAGATGCAAAGCCAGTGAAAAGGACGTGAATGTGCTCACAAGTGATCTTTTATATATATATGTAGCCCTCTTCCCCCCCCCCCCTAAGTGAGATTGGGGTGGGTAGGTGTATCTGACTACTTATCAGTGTGGTGCTGTACCTGTTTGGCAACCAGGAGGGCTGAGCTTCCGCCACGGGGAACCCGGGGTGAATTACTCTTACTACTACTATATGGTGAAGCGCCTCCACCTGCGATGGCTCCCAGCAGAGCGGGAGTTGTTCCTAGCAGGACACATACAAATGAGCATACACTGGATGTGAAATAGCAAAGGGCTTTACTGAACATAACATATATCTTACACACTTATACTCTAATGCTCATATAACCTTAGTGGCTCGGCCACTCTCATCAGGAGTAACGTCTCCGTCCCCTCACCGCGTGCCCCACACACCGTGTCCATGTATGATACTATTAGTAGGCTCAGTTCTGTAGCCACTCGCTCAGTGTTCCTAAAGAGTTTAGCCTAAGGCGGGATCAGCGCCTGCTGACCGGTGTTGGTGCACTTGTTGTTATAGTACCTTCCGGTCACGGCGGTGACCGGTACCTCTTCGCAAAGGTTCAGATGAATCAGCGGTCTGCCTCCTGGGTCTCAATGTCCAGCCGTCTGGTCCCAGACGACTCGCCAGCAAAACCTGCTCCGAACGCTTGTCCCTTGGTCCCTAGTTGTCTACACAGTGACGGGTGATGCTCGCTACCACTATGGGCGTCCCTGCAACACAGCAACCTTTGGTGACTTCAGGGAACACTCCTAGGGGCCTACGAGGTAGCCTGTCCTATGCAGGTGGGTCACTGACCCCCTGCACCCACTCTACCTTTCCCTTCACCTCCCGGATCCCCTCTCACTAACTTCTCCCTAATACCTGCAGCAACCCACTGCACTAACTGTACTTGCAGCAACCCACTGCACTCACACCGAACCTGCAGCAAACGCACTGCAACCAACCTGGTACCTGCAGCTACACTGCACACAACCTGGTACCTGCAGCCACACTGCACACACACTGTGCCTTCTTGTCAGCACTCACAGCACTGACAGCCATGACACTGACAAGACTGCACACACACTCACACCTAAGGGCAGGGCTCCTACCTTAGGGGCCGTCCCTCGATACCTACCCACTACCCTAACAGGGATTGGGGCCTGCCTGGGACCTGGGGATACCTTACCTCAGGGTTTCCCAAACTTTTTTTTCCGTGACCCGGTTATTTTTGAACTTCTCCTTCGTGACCCACTAAAAATGTTATCACCTATACTGGCCTATAGGGCCTGGACAGACACACACACAGCCACTGATACACACACACACACACACACACACAAACTGATAAACACACACACACACGCAGCCACTGACAGACACGCACTGATACACACACGCAGCCACTGACACACACGCAGCCACACAGAGACACTGCTACACACACACACACACACACTGCTACACACACACACACACTTCTACACACAGACACACACAGACACTGCTACACACACACACACACACACACACACACGCACAAACACAGACACTGATACACACACTGACACACACACTGACACACACACACACAGACACTGAGACACACACACACAGACACTGATACACACACACACACACTGATACACACACACACACAGACACTGATACACACACACACAGATACAGATACACACACACACACACACAGACAGATACAGATACACACACACACTGATACACACACACACACTGATACACACACACACACACAGATACAGATACACACACTCGCTCTCCCCTATGCACACACAGACACAAACAGTGAATTACAGGCAATGACGAATGTGGGTGGGTGGGTGTTAGGAGGGGGCCAGGGACACTTGGGTGGGTGGGTGGGTGTTAGGAGGGGGCTAGGGACACTTGGGTGGGTGTTAGGAGGGGGCCAGGGACACTTGGGTGGGTGGGTGTTAGGAGGGGGCCGAGGGCCAGGGACACTTTTGTTAGGAAGGGGCCAGGGACACGTTTGTTAGGAGGGGGCCAGGGACACTTGGATGGGTGGGTGGGTGGTTGTTAGGAGGGGGCCAGGGACACTTGGGTGGGTGGGTGGGTGGGTGTTAGGAGGGGGCCAGGGACACTTGGGTGGGTGGGTGTTAGGAGTGGGCCAGGGACACTTGGGTGAGTGGGTGTTAGGAGGGGGCCAGGGACACTTGGGTGGGTGGGTGTTAGGAGGGGGCCAGGTACACTTGGGTGGGTGGGTGTTAGGAGGGGACCAGGTACACTTGGGTGGGTGGGTGTTAGGAGGGGGCCAGGGACACTTGGGTGGGTGGGTGTTAGGAGGGGGCCAGGGACACTTGGGTGGGTGGGTGGGTGTTAGGAGGGGGCCAGGGACACGGGTGGGTGGGTGTTAGGAGGGGTCCAGGGACACGGGTGGGTGGGTGGGTGGGTGTTAGGAGGGGTCCAGGGACACGGGTGGGTGGGTGTTAGGAGGGGGCCAGGGACACCTGGGTGGGTGGGTGTTAGGAGGGGGCCAGGGACACTTGGGTGGGTGGGTGTTAGGAGGGGGCCAGGGACACTTGGGTGGGTGGGTGTTAGGAGGGGGCCAGGGACACTGGGTGTTAGGAGGGGGCCAGGGACACTTGGGTTGTTAGGAGGGGGCCAGGGACACTTGGGTGGGTGGGTGTTAGGAGGGGGCCAGGGACACTTGGGTGGGTGTTAGGAGGGGGCCAGGGACACTTGGGTGGGTGTTAGGAGGGGGCCAGGGACACTTGGGTGGGTGGGTGTTAGGAGGGAGCCAGGGACACTTGTTAGGAGGGGGCCAGGGACACCTATAAGGAGGGGGCCAGGGACACTTGGGTGGGTGGGTGTTAGGAGGGGGCCAGGGACACTTGGGTGGGTGGTTGTTAGGAGGGGGCCAGGGACACTTGGGTTGTTAGGAGGGGGCCAGAGACACTTGGGTGGGAGACAGTGACTGGGTGGGAGAGAGTCACTGGGTGACAGTGACTGGGTGGGGTGACTTACCTTGCCGCCGGACGCTTTCCCGCGGCCAGCCTCGCTGTGACCCGGCAATTTTGGTGCCGGGGGACGGGAGACACCGCGCGGCCAGCCTCGCTGCGACCCGGCAATTTTGGTGCCGTGGCCCGGTGCCGGGTCGCGACCCACCATTTGGCAAACGCTGCCTTACCTGGTGTAGGAGCCACTTGCTCCCTACACCCTGCCTCCCCCTTCCTGCTTCCAGCTCCAACTGACAAAACGTGGTCCCCGCAACATTGTATCCTTCCTCCACAGGAGAAGCTGCAAAACCCTATTTGCTGGCTGGCTGCACGTGATGTGGGTGAAAGGGCAATCCCCAGAGACTGCTGGGAATTGTAGTCCACTCAGGACCTCTGTAGCATTGGGACCGCGTGCGCTATCTTTACTGCGCACGCGCGATCCTGTAATGGCTACCGCGGTGGTAAGGGGGCTAGGGGGAAGCCTGCTACATATATATATATATATATATATATATATATATATATATATATATATATATATGTAGCACTGTTTCCCTCACCCTCTGGGAGATACACAGCTATATGTGCTTCTGTTCTGGACCCAAAGGGTTCAAGCTGGGTAAAGTATGGCCAGACAGCTTAACTAGTTCCTTTTACAAGCACCACAAGTTATTTGTCTTTTCTTCACTTTATTGGAAAGCAGCAGATATACAAAGTACTTATAGATTGTGTAGTGAGAGAGAGCTTCTCTACAATGAGGGTGCTTATAGTGGGGAAAAAGTAAAAACGATACTCTTACCAAGAGCTGTAAGGCATGAGTAGTGCCTGCTTAGCCTGATGAGATTGAAAAGAAGGAAAATGGAGGGTGTCTCACAGGAACAGAGCCTGGGCTGAGGAAGCTGTGAAAACAGACAGGGGGTAATGGAACAGTCCACTATGCGAGGGGAATAACAGGGGTTGTCATAGCAACCACTTCCAGGAGGCTAGGAGATAGAGAAAATAACTAATGTATCCATTTCACCTGCACTGGAAATAATAACTGCAGGGAAAATACTACTACATAAAGGGCCAGCAGGCAGAGCTGCAAAAAGGGGGGAAAAGAACAGAACTATGATTCTTGTTCCAGGACACTCCCCGTCTGGTATCTGGAGATACCCCTATATAATAGAATATGTGGAACATATGTGCAATGCAAACATAACAATGCAAAAGTCCATGTCCACATAGCGAGGTGATAACGGCTGGTACCACTGGCGTCAAAGCCCTTTGGTCAAAATCTTCTGGTAAGGGATGCCAGGTGGATGCACCGCTCCAGGTTAGCTGGTTGCACCACAATGTCTTTGTGCAAAAGTCTCCGGCACTGTTTAGTGCTTATTTGTAATCCTTCACGTGCCCCAACGAAATTGGTTCCGCAGTCGGAGCATATTTGTCTGGCTGGTCCTCTGATGGCAAAGAAACTTCTGTGGGCGTTTCTGGGCTGTATATTCGTGAGTAACACGGATACTTGAGGCCTTGTCTCCATGTCCTCCTCTGGATCCACAAGTTAAAAGTCGTCAACTGGGGTTGATGGCGTTTCCGCGTGCTGCGTTAGAAACGTTGGTCCTTTGACCCACGACGTGTTCTGTAGTTGCGCTGCGGGCACTGATCTGGTGGCATGGTCTGCAGGATTTTGGTCTGTGGGAACATGGTACCATTGATCTGGTTGGCTTGACTTCCTGATTCTTTCTACACGGTTGGGCACGTATACGTGGAATCTTCTTTTCTCGTTGTACCACCCAGTTTCTCTTTCACTTTTCTCATTGTACCCAGTACCACCTTGTTATCTGTGTAGAGCCTCACAGCACCTGGTTTGCAGTCCATTTAGTTTTTGACGACTTCTGCCAGTTCTACTGCTGATACTGCGCCACATGGCTCAAGTCTGGGTATAGTGTGGTCGCGTTGTGGCGCCACTTTAGGCACTTTAGGATGAACCTGACATGGGCGCTTCCATCCGCATCCATGGTTTTTAAGTAGGCTACCGCCGCTATGGCCTTTGTAGAGGCGGCTTGGAACACGCGAAGCTCTTTGCTGTGTGCAGCGGTGAGAGATGTGGGAAAGTAGAGGCGTGGGATCTGAAGCTGCTCTAGGATCTTCAAAGAATCCTTCCACGTTTCCCACTCTTTCCGTCTTTCTGGAGGTAGTGGGGTGTCCCAGTCTTGCTTCTCGAAGGACATTTCTCTGAGAAGAGACTTCCCTTGTATGGTGACTGGAGCCACGAATCCCAGCGGGTCGTAAAGACTATTGACCGTGGACAGGACCCCGCGTCGGGTGTAGGGTTTTCCCTCGATGGACACCTGGAATGTGAATGTGTCTGTTTTGAGATTCCAGCTTTATCCCAAGACTCCGCTGTATGGGAGGCGTGTCGGTCCCCGGATCCAAGTTCCTAAGGTCGCTTGCGTGGTCGTCTCTTGTTGGCTAGAACGCTGGGCACCCTAAGTCATCGGTGCAGTCCTCTTGCACGAGAACGTCTCCACGTATTTTGGTGATACGCCTTTGTGTCTCTTTGTTAACTGCCCTCAGGTGGTTGTATTCTCCCTGGACATGACGAAGAACAGTCTCTTTTGTCCGTGTAAATCCTTTTGTGGAATGTCTCCACGACTGTCTCTTTTTAGACGTGTGAGAGGACAGTCTTATTGCCCCTGTTGTTTCACCTGGAGGGCGCAATCTTTTGCGGCTATGCCAGCTGTGGCGGTTGGCTGCTTTGCCACTTGGTATTCTGCGGAGAGGAATGACTGTATGTCTTAGCTGTGCCATTGCTCGCAGGGGGACCGCCCGATTGTTTATTTTCCTTTGGACGATCCTTTTGTCGGTCACCTTCAGGAGGTTACTTTCTTCCTTCGGTGGAGTCGCCTTGTCATCCTTAGTTGTCTGGACTACTAAGCATTCTAGGCCATTGTCACATCCCCTTGATGTGAAGAAGTTTTTGTTGATCTCAGGGGTATGACCTTGTCTCTTCTCCTCACTTGGCCCTCCTATCACTTGGAGATGGCCAAGACATGGTTCGGAGAGGGATGTGTGTCCACAGTCTGTTATCGCTGTTCTGCGGGCATCAACATAGTCTGGTTCATGCCCTTTGTCAATGCACACGTTGCCCACTATCACCCTTCCCAGGTCAAGTCTTTGGGCGAATGGAGCATTGTGGGGTCCGTTGCGCTGTTTACAGACTTTGTGCACCCTCAGGATGTCCCTGCCAAGCAGCAGCAAGATCTTGGCACCTTGTTCTACCGGCAGGATGTAATTGGCTATTCCTCTGAGGTGTGGGTGATGGCGTGCCACGTCTGGTGTGGGAATCTCGTCCCTGTTTGCAGCCATGTAGTTGCACTTGATGAGTGTGGGGAGAGCTATCTTCACTCTGTTGTCCACTGAACATATAACGTAGCCATTTGCTCTTCTCCCTGTTGTCTCAGTTAACCCTGCACAGGTTCTGAGGGTGTAGGGTGAGGCATTGTCTTGTAAGTTGAATAAGTTGAAGAATTCCGTATTCGCCAATGATCTGTTACTTTGATCGTCGAGGATTGCATACATCCGGATTGCCCTCTCAGGTTGTCCCTGGGGGTGCACTGCGACAAGGCATATTTTGGAGCAGGACCTTTTGTCACATCCTTTTCCGCAAACTACGGTGCACTGAGACGTGACAGATGTTGGCTCTCCTTCTCCTTCCTCCCCGCCATGCTCCGCTGTGGAGGATGAGTTGTTGAGTTGGTGGAGTGTCAGCACCTCTGGATGTAGAGATGTTACGTGCTTGTCGCTTTTACACACTGCACATTTGATGGCCACTTTACAGTCTTTGGCTAGATAAGTCGTGGAATCGCAGCACCTGAAGCAGACTCCGAATTCTCAAAGTAACTTCTTGCGTTCCTCTATGGACTTCATCCTGAACCCGAAGCACCTGTTAAGTGGGTGTGGCTTCTTGTGTATGGGACATTCCCTGTTTGGGTCCCTTGGTTTCTTGTATCCGGCGACCGACTGGTCGGGAGTTGTTTGGGTCGTGGGGGACACGTCTGTCCTGTGGACCGAGATAGGCGTTCTAGCATTACCGTATCTCGCCGCTGGTCTCTCATTCCTCAGGTTGCTTGCACTGTGTGTGGTCTGCGTACCCAAGATGAAACTGGGATCATTCCTTGTCTTTGCCGCTTCGCGGATGAAGCTCAAGAAGAATGAGAAGGGTGGGAAGGCGACTTGCTTCTCCCTTTTGTATTTGGAGCCTTGTTATGTCCATCTTTCTTGGAGGTTGCAGGGTAGCTTCTCCAAGATGGGTCTCACTCCGCGAGCTGAGTCTAGGACATTGAGACCTGTCAGGGATTGGTCTGTTCTTGCAAACTCCAGATCCTGCAGGAGATCCCCGAGCTCTCGTAACTTCGAGTAGTCCTTGGCTGTGATTCTAGGGAAGTCGTCGACTCTTTTGAAGAGTGCGTCTTCGACTGCTTCGGGGCTACCGTAGCACTCTTCTAGCCTTTCCCATACTAGGTCAAGACCTACTTGGGGGTGGTTCACATTTGCTGCACTGAGTCTCTTCGCATGTTCTATAGATTCTTTCCCCAGCCATTTGGTTAGCAGGCTGAGTTCTTCCCTTGCGGAGAAGTCCAGGCTCTTGATTGCGTCCTTGAACGTGAACTTCCATATTCGGTAGTTCTCAGGACGGTCGTCAAATTTGGTAAGTCCTGTTTGCACCATGTCACGCCAGATCATGTACTTGCCCATGTCTGTCAGGCCTGAGGCATCGGCGTGTTGGTCGCGTTCTGAGGTAGTTGCCAGGAGGGTCCTTGCGGTTGCCTCTTCCTTGGCGTGGACGTGTGATGACTGCTGGTCAGTGTGAGGGGCTGCATTTTCCCGTGTAGGTTTGCCTGGATTGCGAGCCTGTTGAAGTGCGTCCGTGTGCGCGCTGGCGTGTGGATCACTGTTGCGGCTGTGGTTATACTAGGTAGCGTGTACCCTTAAAGGAACAGCGTCTTCTCCACGTGGACCTAGCAAGTCTTCGGTGTCTGTGGAATCACTCCCGTCATGTTGAGATGGTGCGCTGGTGTTTACGCTGAAGAGGCTCCTTACATAGTCCTCAGTGCGTTGGACTGGATCCTCTGAGATTATCCGTCTGTATGGTTGCTCCCCGCCGTCCTGCTGCACGGCTGCCTCTAGGACTTCAGCTTGAGCTATGGCGGCGGCTTCCTTCTCTTGGTTAAGTGCCTCTAGTTCTGCATCAAATTCGGCTTTCCTACGCGCAGTGGCTGTGGCGGTAGCGGCGGCAGCAGTGGCGGTAGCGCCGGCTGCATTAGCGGGGGCTGTCTGCTCCTCCTCTTCTATGCGCGCTCTCCCTTCTATATGGCTGCCTCTTTCCGACTATATTCGGCCCTAGCACTCGCGGCCTCTGCGGTGGCTCGCGCCTTGGTAGCGCTTGCGCTGGATGCATTGGATTGCATGGATTTTGCTGACCTTGATGAGTGCCTGGATGTGCTAGAGCGCTGTGATGCAGTCTCCAGGAGGAGCTCTTTTCTCTCACTTTGTGCATCTGTGATGGCGGTCTGCATGATGCCATCACGTTCTAGGTCAATCGCCTTTTGCAGGTCGCGTTCCCGCAGGCTGTCTTCCGTGTTAGTCCTTGTCAGATAGGTAAAATATGCTTGTGACAGCGCTACGTAACGTCTGTGGCATGACTTAATCTGAGTAATAGCTTGCTTGATCTGCCTTTCCTGATTGTTAACGTCCGCGACATTACTCATTTCAAGTTCAGTGTTCTCCCAGACCCTTTCTAAATTGGCGCGGTGCGCGTCAATGTCAGCTTCATATTTTTCGCGGGCCTTTTGTGTGAGTGTGACTATCCGTTTAGGCCTTGCATCTGCCTGTGCCTCTTGCATTTGTGCGGCGGTCTCTGTGTCTGAGTGGTCACTCTCCTGCGTGGTGTCTGGTGAGGATCTGAGTTCTGCCATGCTGCAGGTGTGTGTAGGCCTTTAGCCAATGCATGTGGCGTGTGGTCTGTTACCTGCGTCAGCGATGGATGACTGTCTCAGATGATGCCGATCAGCGTCCTGTGGCGTTCAGCGTAGTGGTAGCTGTACTCACAGGTGTCCGATGCCTCTGA
Source organism: Ascaphus truei (assembly GCF_040206685.1). NCBI lineage: Eukaryota > Metazoa > Chordata > Amphibia > Anura > Ascaphidae > Ascaphus > Ascaphus truei. Next base: position 45,793,752 of record NC_134486.1, on the reverse strand, counting down.
CCCGTGTCCTGGCGGGTGTCCGGTGGCATGGCCCTTGTTGGCGCTAGTCATGGGGACGTGTGCAGGGGTAGGTGAGATGGTAGCTCCTGTGTAGCTGTGCAGAGGGTGGACTCAAACAGAAAGGGCAATCAAAGTTCTGTGTATAGTGCACTGTCTGACTGCAGTGTTGCTGCCTTGTGTAAAGTTGCAGGCTGTGTAACAGTGTAAAGCTGCTTGCTTGTACTGCTGTAGAAGCTGTGTAAGATGCTTGCTGTTTAAAGCTGCTGCAAGTTTCTGTCTAAAGGCTGTGTACGCAGTGGCTTCTATGCTGTCCTCAAGGTAAATAGGATGCGTTTTTACTGTTCTGGAGCCAAAGGGTTCACGCTGGGTAAAGTATGGTCAGACAGCTTAACTAGTTCCTTTTACAAGCACCACAAGTTATTTGTCATTTCTTCACTTTATTGGAAAGCAGAAGATATACAAAGTACTTGTAGATTGTGTAGTGAGAGAGAACTTCTCTACAATGAGGGTGCTTATAGTGGGGAAAAAGTAAAAACGATACTCTTACCAAGAGCTGTAAGGCATGAGTAGTGCCTGCTTAGCCTGATGAGATTGAAAAGAAGGAAAATGGAGGGTGTCTAACAGGAAGGGAGTCTGGGCTGAGGTAACTGTGAAAACAGGCAGGGGGTAATGGAACAGTCCACTATGCGAGGTGAATAACAGGGGTTGTCATAGCAACCACTTCCAGGAGGCTAGGAGATAGAGAAAATAACTAATGTATCCATTTCACCTGCACTGGGAATAATAACTGCAGGGAAAATACTACTACATAAAGGGCCAGCAGGCAGAGCTGCAAAAAGGGGGGGGGGGAGAACAGAACTATGATTCTTGTTCCAGGACAGCTACCTAGTATGTGGTGCAAATACCTGTTAGGGTCAGGAGAGCTGAGTCTGATCTGCGGTGGAGTGGAGATCAGGACAGGCCTAGGTTCTTCTCTGAGCTCTTCTCATGGTGCTTAGTGCCTCCAGCAGTAGTGGGCTCCAGGGTGTTCGGAGTTCAGCCTCCACTATTGCACTCTTTCTCCTTCTGCCCAATGACTGATACTCAGACAGAGGTATGTTATGAACAGGATCTTTATTGGGGACATCCACTGCAGATCTTCTCACAGCGATGCAAGGTCTCAGACACTCCTTACCTCTGGATGGTGCTTTGCCCCTGGTAATATAGGGCATCTGTGGCTGAATCAGATGTTCCCCCAGTCCAAAGACTGAGGGTGAGCATGCTCATCCCGCCATGGGAGAGTCTGATAGCTGTACTGCTCCCTCTCCCCTCCAGAGCAGGAACAGGACTGACACTAAATGTGGACTTCCTCTAATTAGGATAGAAGGAACGGGCTCATGGTCTATACCTATCCCTGATAGGCTTACACAGGCCATGAGTCACCACCTTACTCCTGTCCATCATAGAGGAGCATGGGTGGGGTGACCCACAAAATTAACCCCTTACAGCCTGCAGCTAGCAGGATTTACATGACAGGGCGGGGAAAGAAAGGCAGAATGACATACCATGTTACATATATATATATATATATATATATATATATATATATATATATATATGATAAAAAATTACTGGCACTCCAATAGAAATTCATTAATGAATAGGTGCATGTCCCATATAAATAATAAAAGTATACATTACCGCATAGCAGCAAAAAGGGAGACAGCACTCAGGTGAATGAAAATGAATGTATTAAATACAGCACATAACTCCAACGTTTCGATCCCACAGGGGGATCTTCCTCAGGGTGGTCGAAACGTTGGAGTTATGTGCTGTATTTAATACATTTATTTTCATTCACCTGAGTGCTGTCTCCCTTTTTGCTGCTATGCGGTAATGTATACATACATATATATATATATTTATATATATATATATATATATATATATATATAGTTGTGTGTGTGTGTGTAACGGTGCTTCCTACCCCACCCCCCACCCCCCAATCACAGATAGGGGCCATTACTGGGTGTGTGTGGTGCATACCTGCTGGTAGCAAGAGGGCTGAGTCATCCGCGATGACTTTGGGACACAGGAACAGGCTTCTGGGGTCCCAACTTGTACTCTCCCCCCAGTTAGAGCCACACCAGGCCGGAGGTATATTGCAAACAGGAACGGTTTATTACTACAGTCTTTGCAGTAACACACAGCTACTCAGCAGTCTTCTGCCGGAAACAGTCTCTTTACTCTCAGCTATCACTGGAGATGGTCCCTGGACCGTCATTACAGGCCAAGGGCACCTGCAGCCGTCCTAACTCTTCCCCACCTCCCTAGCGGACGCAGAAGTATAATCACACTCACTCCTTCCCGCAGGGAAGAGCACATGGGTAGGCCCCAATCTCAACTCCCAGTCGTGTGACCTGCCTTCCTAAAGGAAGGAACAACCTCCAAAATTAGGGCGGTCCTGCCCTTACATGAAGCCAGAAGGCGGGCACCCGTTGTCCCAGCTACAACAGGATGTACCACCTTCTGCTGTAACTCAAGTGCAGTACCAAAGGAGAAGGGGAAAACCCCATACTGGTAAGTCTGTAAATACCAGTGTTTACTGCTAGTCCATTGGGTAGAATAGTAGCCAGTGGGTACCCCGCTACATATATATTTATTTTTATTTATCAGCTTTTAGTTGATTCTATTTGATGACTCTAGGCCAATGAATGGTCTAAGGTGGCGTACATCTTCTTAGCTAACTGCATGCAACAAATGTAAGCAAACTGAATATGCACTCACCTAGAACAGACTGTGCCAGTATTATTATTCAGTTTTGTTTCCATTAATTACTGCACTTATTACAAAATACTCTCCAATAAAGCTGTACTGCTTTCCCTTCCTTACATCACAATTCTAATGGCACTATATCCCTGCTTACATTTTCCACACTGGTCAAAAAGCCTACCTTTTGTCCCACAACTCTCATGCCTGATGCATATCTCACTTATTGCACTTTATACCTTGCACTCTATTACCGAGCACTCTATCTCAATGTGTTCAAGAATCCGTTGAAGCACAAACTTTTATTTGGAGTCTTCCAATAGAATTGAAGTAGTAGTAACCCATAACAAATGCACTTACTTTCTATGTCCCATTTCAGTGGAGAGACAACTATTGTAAACTGTCTTTTTTTTTAACTTCTGTACAACTGAAGCATAACAATGGCAATTTTCCCTCCTATGGATCTTCCTTCAAGCAGATATAGTGATTGGAAAATGGTGGCGTGTAATATAGTGTACAATGTGTTTGGGGCACCATCTGGTGGGCTACCCTGCTATAACACCTTTGCCATTTTACTGTATATATACGTACAGTGTATGTATGTCTTTATTTATATAGCGCCATTAATGTACATAGCGCTTCACAGCAGTAATACATGTGACAATCATATAAATAACAAATAATATAAATAACACAATGGGATGAAGTGCTTCAGACATAAAAATAACATTTAGGAAAAGGAGTCCCTGCTCCGAAGAGCTTACAATCTAATTGGTTGGTAGGAAGAATGTACAGAGACAGTAGGGGGGCGTTCTGGTAAGTGCGTCTGCAAGAGGCCAAGGTTTATGTATGAGATGTTAATTATCAGCCATGGAGCTACTCGTATGTTTCCTTAAGCAGGTGTGTTTTGAGGTGGGTCTTAAAGGTGGATAGAGAGGGTGCTAGTCGGATATTGAAGGGAAGGGCATTCCAGAGGTGTGGGGCAATCAGTGAGAAAGGCTTAAGGCAGGAGAAGACTTTAGATACAAAGAGGTAAAATCCTAGGCATAGGATATGGTATAACCCTCTCTTATAATTTACTGTCCACAACATATGTGGCCAAGTTGTATGTATTGACACACATAATATAGTACCAAAAAATGAAATATTCAACTTTTCCATACTTTAAAGTGTTCCACTTAGATTTTAAGCTCACTTAGATTGTAAGCTTTTTGGGGCAGTGTCTCGTTTAGCCTTGTGTTGTCATTTACCTGTCACACTTATTCCCATTGTTTGTATTGCATTTACCTCCTATGGTAATGTTGTAAAGCACTGCGTACCTTGTTGGCGCTCTATAAATACAATTATACATACATACATACAAGTGTATTAAAGCTCTTTTTTTTTTTTTTTTACATGGAACCTTCATAATATATCCAAATGTTACACAATTCCATGCCTTTAAAATATATATACTGTATAATGAAATTGTTTACCCACACTTAACTTACGGTAACATTGCTCAAAAGAGATGTTTGAGATTTTACATAATTTTTTCTTTGTCTGTTAGCAAGCACTGTTTTTGGAATTCACTCTGGAACAAGTGTAGATCCCTCAATACTTACAATGCACTGTTGGGGGCCTACGCACTAAGAAGCGATAAGAAACTTATCGCCACCTTATCGGCAAAAAAAGCCTACTGCGATTCAGTAAGCCACGTTAAGACGGAGATAAGAGAACTTTTCAGCAATTTTTTTTGCCGAAAAAATAAATAAATCACCAAACGCGCGGCGATAAGCCCTTTATCACCACTTATCGGCAGCTTTTCAAACTCGTGCAATTCTAGTAGCCCTGATTAGTTTATCGAGGCTAAGCGCGGCTCTAGAATTGTGATTTCTTCTCCAAATTTGCCTCGCCAGGAAAAGTTGGGAAGAAGGTGGTGAGAAGCTGACAATAAGCACAGGAGACCCCCGGCATCAATCCCACGCAATAAATATACATTTACAGTCAACTTCATTGAATGAAGGGTTAATGAACAACAGCAGCTTTATTGGGAGCAGAGGGGGTGAGTGAAGGGGGTACTTAGCCCTACAATCACCCCGTACGCCCCCAATAAACATTACAATATGTTAGAATCACCAATACACAACCCACCCCCTTTGTCCCCACATGAAACCATAATTTATTTATTTTTTAAAACAGGATTCATACCAGAGGCCTGCAAGGGTCCTCGGGGTGGTCCCCGCGGGTGTCCGTGGGCCTCCAGGTGGTGTCCGTGGGCCCAAGGTGGTCCCCACGGGTGTCTGAGGGCTTTCAGGTGGTTCCATGGCTGTTTGGGTGCCCTCGGGTGGTTCCGTGTATCTGGGGGACCTCGGGTGGTTCCCATGGGTGTTCAGGGGCACCACAGGGCACAGATAAATACAGTATTAGCCAATGGTTTTTTTTGGCAAATGCTTGCTTTATATTGTTTTTTTTCTATTTCAGTTTATTTTTTGGCTTTGTTTGACATTTTGCTAGCTTGTTTATATGTTTGGATCGGATTGATTACTGTTTTTAATAAATTATTTCTTGTGTTGGCTCCTGCTTGTAATTGATGTGTTGGCTAGTTGTTTTATTGATTAATTGATTTTGGTTACTACTTTAAATTCTTTAATTGTTTTGTTGGTTAGTGCTTTTATTAATTGACTGTGTTGGCTAGTGTTTTTATTTATTGAATTGTAGTGTTTAGGTGCTTATGTATTTTTTATTATTGTGTATTTTGGGCCTTAATGTTTTTTTATTAGTGTAACCATTGAGTGGTATAGTGGCTTATCATGCCCATATTATATTATATTAAAACATTTAATAAGTAATGCTTTGGGCTCTGAATGAACTGTTGCACGCCCTGGGGAGAGTATTAAAGTTTTCGGACACATTTGTCTATAACTGATTTTTGTGTTAAAGTGCATAGTTTTTTCTATAATAAACAGGGACCTGGGGTCCTGGCAAATATTAATTTTATTAATAAAATTAATTTTATTAATAAAATTAATTTTATTAATAAAATTAATTTTATTAATTGTCTGCGTATTAACACTGGTTTTATATCTGTCATGTGCTCACTTGTGAGCTGTTCGTGGCGGTGGAATATTGGGACAGATTGAGGAGAGATACAACTCATTTGAGGCAAAAAAAGACGGTGTGAAACAGCGCTAAAAAAAACAATGAAAAGTATACTTAGTAGAATAAAAAGTGCAAAAATAAAAAACTGGCAGCCTGGTAAAAACTGACCGTACAGTCAGTCAAAGAACATGAAAAAAAAAGAATTACTGGCGCCAAAAAATATTGATTAAATGTCAATCAAATCCAAACCATACAGCGTGGAGTCCAATTAAAGTCCTTAGATGAACAGATGATGAAGAGATATACTGACGACTCTCATCATAGACCGTGCAATATGTAAAAGAGAGAGAGAAAGAAACAAATTATAGTGTAGTATGCAAAATGCTGTTGACATAAAAACAGCACAGACTAACAACACATGACAGACAAAACAGACAAACACAACCACACTAGCAAGGCTAAAAATTAATACAAAGCTATTTATTAACACAACTAATGCTGGGATCCGGAGGATAACACATAGACACCAAAATCCAGAGGGGTAAAATTGAAACCCTACTCACAAGACCCTGGATGGGCAAAAGCAGTTGAGACTGAAATCGCACTGATGCTCTCCAAAGATGGCGACAGGAGCTCTCTCACAGGCGACCCCACGTGATAGGGGTAGAAGGTGAGTCACACGAACTGCGGGACTTCCGGGCGGATATGACGTCACGCCTCGCGATGCTCCCACTGCGATGCGATGCAATGCTGCCAATGCGAGTGTTCCTCTCTCACTCCTCTTCCCCCACGGCTTCTCCAGCTGCTACGCAGTGTCCTCCGCGAACCAGATATAAGCTCTAAAACATACGAAACTTCCCGACGTGTTTCGTGCACATCCCTTGAAGAAGTGCGCGCATGCGCACGAAACGCGTTGGGAAGTTTCGTATGTTTTAGAGCTTATATCTGGTTCGCGGAGGACACTGCGTAGCAGCTGGTGAAGCCGTGGGGGAAGAGGAGTGAGAGAGGAACACTCGCATTGGGAGCATTGCATCGCATCGCATCGCAGTGGGAGCATCGCGGGGCGTGACGTCATATCTGCCCTGAAGTCCCGCAGTTCGTGTGACTCACCTTCTACCCCTATCACGTGGGGACGCCTGTGAGAGAGCTCCGGTCGCCATCTTTGGAGAGCATCAGTGCGATTTCAGTCTTAACTGCTTTTGCCCATCCAGGGTCTTGTGAGTAGGGTTTCAATTTTACCCCTCTGGATTTTGGTGTCTATGTGTTATCCCCCGGAACCCAGCATTAGTTGTGTTAATAAATAGCTTTGTATTAATTTTTAGCCTTGCTAGTGGGGTTGTGTTTGTCTGTTTTGTCTGTCATGTGTTGTTAGTCTGTGCTGTTTTTATGTCAACAGCATTTTGCATACTACACTATAATTTGTTTCTTTCTCTCTCTCTTTTACATATTGCACGGTCTCTGATGAGAGTCGTCAGTATATCTCTTCATCATCTGTTCATCTAAGGCAGGGGTGGGGAACCTTTTTTCTGCCAAGGGCCATTTTGATATTTATAAAATCATTCGAGGGCCATCCAAAATTATCAACTTAAAAATTAGCCTGCTGTATTTGGTGAAACATTTAATGAACTCACCACTAATGTGATGGCTTTAACTGCTTCTCTTTGGGTGACTGACTGACTGTGGGTTTGTGTCTGTGCACACGCAAATGCACACGTGTGCACACACACACACAGAAATCGGGCAGGGGGTAGGGAAATCAGACTCTCAGACCCACTCTCTCTCTCAGACTCTCAGACCCACTCTCTCTCAGACCCACTCTCTCGCTCAGGCTCTCAGACCCACTCACACACTCTCAGACCCACTCACACACTCTCACACACTCTCAGACCCACTCACACACGCTCAGACCCACTCACTCACTCTCAGACCCACTCTCACTCTCAGACCCACTCACTCTCAGACACACTCACTCTCAGACCCACTCTCACTCTCAGACCCACTCTCACTCTCAGACCCACTCTCACTCAGACTGTCAGACCCACTCTGACTGTCAGACCCTCTCTCTGACACTCTCTCTCTATCTCTCTCAGACACTCTCTCTCAGACACTCTCTCTCTCTCTCTCTCTCAGATACACTCTCCCTCTCCCTCTCAGACACACACTCTCCCTCTCCCTCTCAGACACACACTCTCCCTCTCAGACACACACTCTCCCTCTCTCTCTGACACACACTCTCCCTCTCTCTCTCAGACACACACTCTCCCTCTCTCTCAGACACACTCTCCCTCTCTCTCTCAGACACACACTCTCCCTCTCTCTCTCAGACACACACTCTCCCTCTCAGACACACACTCTCCCTCTCTCTCTCAGACACACACTCTCCCTCTCTCTCTCAGACACACACACACACACACATTCGCTCAGACACACACACACTCGCTCAGACACACACACACTCGCTCAGACACACACACACACACTCGCTCAGACACGCTCTCTCAGACGCACACACACACTCTCTCTGACACACACAGGGGGAGGGAAATCTGATTGGGGGGAGATCGGAGCAGGTGCCCTCCGCAACTGCTTCTCGGTGTGGGGAGGAGGACCGTGTAAGTGCGCAAGGGGGGGGGGGGAATCTGAGCAGGGGGGATCGGAGCAGGTGCCCTCGTCCGCAACTGCTACCCGGTGTGGGGAGGAGGGCCGTGTAAGTGCACGGGGGGAGGGGCGGAGCAGGGGGAGATCGGAGCAGGTACCCTCCACAACTGCTGCCCGGTGTGGGGAGGAGAGGCGGTAGTGAGGTGTCTCTCCCACCGCAGACTCGTTCTTCTATCCCCCAAGCCTCTTATACCCCCTCCCCCCCTCATCCCCCACTCCTCTTATACCCCTTCCCCCCCCCCCCCCATCCCCCACTCCTCTTATACCCTCTCCCCCCCGGAGCGCTGCGTACCCGCGCCGCCCTGGTGATACTCAGGTCCTTAATCACCTCAGGCAGCTGCTGCCACACACAGACAGTGACACACAAACACAGTGACCGTGACACAGACAGTGACACACACACACACACAGTGAGAGTGACACACACACAGTGAGAGTGACACACACACACACACACACAGTGAGAGTGACACACACACACACACACAGTGAGAGTGACACACACACACACACACAGTGAGAGTGACACACACACACACACAGTGAGAGTGACACACACACACACACAGTGAGAGTGACACACACACAGTGACAGTGACAGACACACAGTGACAGTGACACACACAATGACAGTGACACACACAGAGACACACAGTGACAGTGCCAGTCACACACACACACAGTGACATTGACACACACACACACACACACACACACACACACACACACACACACACACACACACACACACACACAGTGACAGATACACACAGTGACACACACACACACACAATAAGCCCACCTCTGTAAACACACACAATAATAAGGCCTCTCCCGCCTTGGGGTGGGTAAGGTGTCTGGGAGGGGGTATGTGGGTTACCTGGGGCCCGGGGATGGGCTGCTGAAGCAGCATGGCCAGTGCAGCTGAGAGACTGGCAGGCCCGCGGAGCCTAAAGGGAGGGACAGGGGGGCGGAGCCTAAGGAGCCCGGCATTACTGGAGGAGAGAAGGGAGGGGGGCAGTGCTGTAGGAATAGGCGGGCCAAAAAAAAATCTTGGCAGAGTGACAGCACCATTCTTGCAGGCTTGCTTCCCGGGGGCCGGACCAAATGACTTTGCGGGCCTTATACGGCCCGCGGGCCGGACGTTCCCCACCCCTGATCTATGGTCTTTAATTGGACTCCACACTGTATGGTTTGGATTTGATTGACATTTAATCAATATTTTTTGGCGCCAGTAACTCATTTGAGGGACCTTTGCGGAGGTGACTGGTGGGGCAGCTTGCGGGTTGTGTATTGATCCTGCAGAGGAGATATTGTCCATTTGACGGACCTTTGCGGAGGTGAAGAGTGGGAGTGGTTGCGGGCGTCAATATTAACCCTTGTCCCGTATGCAGGTCACGTGCTAGCTGGGTGCCGTACGTGACAAGTGCGATCGCCTGTAAGAGGTGTGCAGGGAGAGGCAGCTCTTACAGATTGCAGGCAGATGGCAGCGGGAGAACTTAGAAAAAGATTGAGATAAAGCCACTGCTATCCCGAGCGGTTTGGCATTTTCATACCTCATCGTTTCTGACTTGAGATAACTCTTTCTGAATACCGTGATAACACAAATGTTAGATCGTTCGGTAGGGTTATTGGCAGTGATAACATCTAAGCTACTAGAATAGGCCCCAAACAGTGCAATCTAATCTAGAGCTTAAGCTAAACCCCATATTAAACACTTTAATGGTGTTGGTATCTATCACAATTTTTGAAGGGGAGGCGTCATATATAAAGACATCATAAAGGACAGACTCGGAATAAGAGTGGGAAATCTACCCCTTGTTAAGATGTTCCCATACTATACTGTCCCACATACTAATAGTATGGACTATTGGAGAGGGCAAGTGTTAGAGAGAGACCAAGATATTAGCTGAGGATAAATGCTCCAATATCTATATCGACTTTTAAGCCTTTTGGAGTTAAGGTCTGTAACTTATTTATCCCAAATGTCTCTCGTTTGGATAGATCTATCATTCTATTTCTTCCCCTCTAATTGGGCTTAACATGTTCTATACCAGGGGTGGGGAACGTCCGGCCCGCGGGCCGCATAAGGCCCACGAAATGATTTGGTCCGGCCCCCGTGCAGTCCTGCCCGTTATATTTTTTTTAAAAATAATAAAATAAAAAATGGCAGTGATTCAGCATGCGCAGAGCAGAGGTCCTGCAGGGCGTCCGGCCTGCCCGCTCCCCCCTCTTCCCAATTTGGGACTGAGGGCGGGGAAGCCCCAACCCAGCATCCCCCGCGCTGTGCTGACCTGCGCACTACCAGAGGACAGCCAGTGTGGGGTTTACAGTGAGAAGTGCGGCTCTGCGCTGGCTGTCATGCTCAACCCGAGGAGCCCAAACCACTGCAGGCGCTGCTAGAGGGGAGGGGGGAAGGTAGGGGAGGGGGGAAGGTTGGGGAAGGGGGAAGGTTGGGGAAGGGAGAGTCTGCACCAATGTGACGGCAAACAATCTGAGGAAGTTCCTGCTGGGACAGCATGCTTCAGGTAGGAAGAGCTGTACTGTATCAAGTCAGTCTGGCCACACCTCCCTGTTTATGGGAATCTCAGGCTTAGCTAAATGTGTGTGTATATATGTGTGTGTGTATATATGTGTGTGAGTGTGTATATGTGAGTGTATATATGTGTGTGTATATGTGTGTGTATATATGTGTGTGTGTGTATATATGTGTGTGTGTGTATATATGTGTGTGTGTGTATATATGTGTGTGTGTGTATATATGTGTATGTGTGTGTGTGTATATATGTGTGTGTGTATATATGTGTGTGTGTATATATGTGTGTGTGTATATATATGTGTGTGTGTATATATGTGTGTATGTGTGTATATATGTGTGTGTGTGTGTGTGTATATATATATGTGTGTGTGTGTGTGTGTGTATATATGTGTGTGTGTGTGTGTGTGTATATGTGTGTATATGTGTGTGTGTGTATATATATATGTGTGTGTGTGTATATATATGTGTGTGTGTCTGAGAGTGTGTGTGTGTCTGAGAGTCTGAGAGTGGGTCCGATGTGTGTGTGTGTGTACGTGTGCAGACACCAACCCACAGTCAGTCATAATCACCCACCACCCAAGAGTCAGTTAGTCACTCAAAGAGAAGCAGTTCCAGCCATCACATTAGGGGTGAGTTAATTAAATGTTTGACCAAATATAGCAGGCTAATTTTTAAGTTGGTAATTTTGTATGGCCCGCGAATGATTTTATAAATATCAAAATGGCCCTTGGCAGAAAAAAGGTTCCCCACCCCTGTTCTATACCCTTATATGTCAGTCCTAATGAGTTACCCCCAAGGTGGGTGCAAAAGTGTTTGGACACTGTTAGAACTTTCCTTTTAATGTTACTCAGATGATCTAAAATGCAAATTTTTACAGGTCTGCTAGTCCTGACTACAGTATGTCATGATAGTATTTTCATCAACAGTCACATGTCCAGGGCCACCGACAGATTTCCAGGGGCCCAGAACTAGAGTTTCAACCGGTTTCTGCGTGAACTGTCAAGTGTCTCCCTGGATTAGAGATCCCTTAGCACTGAGAGCTTTAGGATTTTTAAAGGAGAAACTAACCATCTGAGCAGGTTAATTATGTAAGTCTGCTCTGAATTAACCTTCTCATTGCTGGGCTCACACTCTCCACAAAGGTTTTCCTGCAAAACTATTTGTACAGGGAAGGCACCCTGTTACATTCCTCCCTTGTTTGTGGATAGGGCTAGCCACGGTGGAAACCCATCCCTCCACTCTCTCTCGCGAGACACAACTGCAGCTTTAAAGAGCATGGCTTAGTTTCCTCATCCCTGCATAGGACTTCTCGTTTACGCTAATTTTTCCATTTTACAACACATCTTTTACTCGCATGGAAGCAAGTTTTTTCACGTGTCGTGTGATCTTTTCTTCCCTGTTACTAGGGTGACCAGCTGCATCTGACTTAGCATCATAGACCTCGGGCAGCTCAACCGTAGCGGAGTTTCAGCCAATGAGGGCGAACCAGCTTCGTGATGCGATCACCATGCCCCCAATCTCCTGCAGCCTAATGCACACATCACTGTGGTTGCAGGAGTGCATACGGTAGCGTGAGCGTGCCTGCGCCACCACCATGAGCTCGGCCTAAGGCAGCTTATGAGGTACTGGTGTGACTTGTCAGTCCCAACAGATTTAGAACCCACAAACTTTGCCATTCTGGGCAGCAGCTCTAGTTGTGTGTGCTAAACCAGCTGACGGGTAGCATTGCTGTCCTAGCATACTTTAGAGCTGCCCACACCTGTAGACCCCTCCCATTGGCTTCTTTTAAAAGCAGACCACTTCCTGGTTCTATTGCCAGTTCAATGTTACTTGTGCACAAAAAGGAGCACACCTCAGATACCTGGGAGATATTTTAATAGCTGGATTACAGTAGATACAGGTGTGAGCAGTAGAGCTGACTGAGCAGTAACCAGGGCCACCTCACCCAAGGTATATTACCAACACCCACTAGTATCTACCCCGCCGTCATTATCAACAGTTCCATTTGCCAACTAGCTTGTGGCATCACTTTAATGTTTTACCATCAAGCACTTATACAGCATTGCCAGCCCCAAATGTTACATCTTTGTTGTTATATGTTCTAAATTTAGTGTGGGTTGGAGGACATACTTCCTTTAATTTTTTTCCTTGTGAACCACTTATACATGTACAGTACAGAACAATGTTGTGTGTGACTGCTGGCACATCAGTAGGGTCTAGTGAGAAAAACTAAGGGGTAGATCCTCAGAGCACCGTTAAATCAGGGCAAATAACATAACGTTACCTAAATAGGTTACAGACGTTAGCTTCCCTGGATAGATTTCCAAAGGTATGCGGACAGTGGTGCTACCCATCAGCTGGTTTAGCTCACACTGCTAGAGCTGCTGCCCACAATAACATAGATTGAGGGTCCTAAATCTGTTGGGTCTGACACCAGTACCTCACAAACTGCCTTAGACTTGTCAAATCAATATAGTTCTTATGGAAATCCTTTAAGGAACTATGGGATGTGTCATTTAAATATATTTTGAATATCTCTCAGGTGTACTCCTTTTTCACACTAATAAAATAGGACACACATCCCCAACAGACCTATTTCATGCGTAATGCGTTCAGCTGATTTCAATCAAAATTCTTGCAGAACAAATCTGATGGCGGATTCCGATGTATTCGTTTTTGGATTTTAACGTGCAGATCAGATTTAGTTTAAAATAAATAAATAAATAAAAGAGTGTAGAAAATTCACGCTACAGATTCCATCAGTTTTTCCCATCTCTACTGACCATCACACATGACTATCAGTTAAAGCTGGCAGGTGAGAAAATCAATGTGACGTGATATGTGTAAAATAAAAGAATGTACAGTAGTGACAAGGTAGGCAGGGAACAAGTTCAAAACCGAGAGAGGGCAAATGCAAAGTGGGGCACGCAAATACGTTACTATAGAAGACCCTGCTTCCTAAAAGTGTTTAGTTTTATAAATACCCAGTGAACAGATTGTATAATAAACTAGATTAACACATAAGCTGTCCATGAAATATCAGAATGTTTATAGCTCGAATACCAGTTTAACTTTTATTGTTAAAGATCTATGCAACACAAAGCTCTGATGTAGACTGGCATTGTCAACACTTTCAACACAATTGTTCAACAACTTTTATGAGTTTGTCCTGTTTGATAGGAACTACACTATTAGTTATCACAAACATGCATGCAGTTTGTGTTTTAAGACCAGTGTTTACTGGGAACAGAGAATAGTTTACCTAAAAAGTCATATTTAACTTCCAATATACTTAAATGTAGCTTATTCCAGGGAGAGGCAAGCTGTTTTGTGTCTCAATATCAAGAAGTTAAAGCAATAAACACACTTTGGAACAAAATATGTTTTATGAAAATTTTTGATAGGCAAGAAATGCCTACGACCTTATTTCTAAATATCAATGAACAAAAATTGGACAAAGTGTGGTATAAATAGGATCACTGGTATGCCTGGTAGAGTTGTTGCACATACCCGGATGATGGTGTCAGCGTATGTCAAAACCAATTCATGTCTTTAAGATGAAGAATAAGCCCCATTATATTTTACACTATGACCAGATACTTTTTATTTTTATGGAATACCCCTTTATCTCTATTGCAAAGGTGTTTGTAGAGAGACATCACCTGCTGCTGATAAAGTTACAAGGACCCTTTTGCAAATACCTTCGGAAGGTAGTGTTTACACGTTTAGGTTACAATATTTTCACTACTAAAATCAACTGACACAATTCTTACTGAAGTCTTCAAAGTCATCCAGTAATATTTGTTACACAGGATAGCATTGTACTGTACATTACATAATGTATTCATACCTACTTATAACATTTCTAAAGGTCCGCTCCATTGGAGGCCTTTATTCTAAAAGTGTACTTTCCAGGGATCAGCAGCACAATTGCAGCTTTAATGTGTGGTTAACATGTTTACATAAATTAAAAGAATTTGCCTATAAAGCAAGCTTAGAGTTTATCACAAGAACATGCTTTGAGTGTTAAAACATGAATTCCTGCCTTTAAACAGTTAACAAATTGTGGGTGCCTATATTCTCTCTCGCAACCCACAGTATATGCTCTTCCTATCCAGGCAAAGGGATTTACAAGATGAAGTGTTCCAAGATTACAGTGCTGGGTATAAATTAAATTCTGTTGATATATTAGGTAGCAAAAATGACAAATGTTTACCCCTTTCTTGATATAAAAGAAAAAAAGTTACCAATAACAATTGTTGGCAGCTTACACAAGTTATTTACATATATACAATTGTGTGTGCACACACACACACGATCAAAAATAAGTATATTCGTCCAAAGGATGTGTAGAGGCAAAAGAGACGACAGTCACTACCAAAACTGCAACGGTGAAGTTTAATACTCAACGTTTCAGCTCTCGCAGAAGCCTTCAAGAGCTCCTGAAAAAGGTTTCTGCGAGAGCCGAAACGTTGAGTATTAAACATCCTCTTTTTCGCAGTTTGAGTGTGTGCATATATTAAATAAAAAAATCAGCGCATGCCTAGTATCTGTCTGCTTTTTAGCTGATAATTCTTTTCAAGCTCACACAAAGCTTTTGCTCGCATGTTGGCAGCTTGCAGCCGCTTCTTCAGCTCGGTGCATTTCTCTTGACCCAACGGATATCTCTCTGTGCCACTGTTTTCTTTACTTTCACTGCCAAAGTGCACCTTCTTTTTACTCCTTGTAGATGAACTATCCATATACTCATCTGCAACATGAATAAGAAAAGCATTAGATGCTTCCTACAAAACTATTTAATGCCTGAAGTTCTAAACAACCATTTATCAAAATCAGATAATAGGGGTAATTCATTTTTTTTTTTTTTTTTAATTAGAGACGTTTACAGTCACCAACCCCCCCCCCCCCTCCCTCTCACTGTGGCGGACCACGCCTATGATAAATTGACCCTTTCCATTACCAGTCAAATATAATGCTCATACCCAATAGGGACACTTAGACTGGGGCCATGATGCCTTCACCCGCACAGGGTCTGTGAGGTAAGCGGGTGCTTTCCCTGGCGATGGTGGACGGGCCGTTGGGGGGGTTCCTAGGAGCGTCACAGAGCTGGTTCGCCCTCATTGGACGAGCCGCTCAGGTGACGGGCCTGTCGCGCCAAGAAATATGTTTGAACTGATTTCTTGCGCAACGCACGCCCTCCCACTTCTGCACGCACACACGCCGCAACATGGACGCGAACACTGCCTTAAGGCAGTCTGTGCACTCAGCGTGCGGACACCTCCACACGATCAGCGGTACCAGGCCCCCAGCCTTAAGAGTGAGGATGTTTATCCTGATCACGTTTATGGATTATGGTTTCTAACATTCTTTCTCCAAATTTTAAATGTATGCATTTCATACCCAGTGAGAAGGTAAAAGGAACCAAGTAAACTGTCCCTAAATCTTTGTAACTTACCAACCGTATTGTGACCTGGATTTTGACATAATGAACTAGTAAATTTGTTTCAATTTTCTAATAAAAATATATATACCATGATGTAATTTACAGTATGACAGACTGAAAATGCATGCTTTTATTCTCACAAACCCCCACCCATTGCTGGCTAACCAATCGAACAACCCAAGCATGAAGTGGATAGGGAGCTCCTTGATGGCAAGGGTTCCATACATTTTTATACACCTGCAAACAAGTGTGTTAAACTTTCATGCCTAGGTCCAATCCAGTTTATTCTTTGATACATTCCTGGTTGGACTACGTGGCACAAGTGAGGCATGCAAACTGAACGTATTAGTTTTGCACTGCTTAACTGTAAAACGCGTCACTTCATACTATACCTCCCGTGAATGTAAAGAACGGACTAGACATTTGAAAAATTAGTAGTGTATGATTACATATTTATATTTTAAAAAGCCCATAAGAATAAAACACTAATAAAGTGGCAATATAAAAGTATGGACCTACAGGATAGTAGCAAATGCATATCACCATAGACAACCCAAAATGCGTGTGGTTGATACAAACTCACAAATGCAAAACACCACATACAAACTACAAGTTAATTACTTGGTACTTTGGGGTATGTATGGTGATTTGCTGCTATATTCTGACTAGCTGCAATCCTGTAGTTCCATGATTTTATATTTGTACTTTGATATTTCCCTTTTTGGTAGTTATGTTTGTTTTTTGTTTTTTCCCCCCCTCTGTGTGTTTTTGTTCTCTGACCTTTATTATTTTGTAGTTATATATATTGTTATTTCAAGTGTTGTGTTTTAGAGTGGTCCTTATTCTGTTGTCCCTTATTTTATTTATGTTACAGTATGTCTCAGAGTGCACTATGTCATAGAATTGCAATATTAACTTATTCTAAAAAGGCAACACTATGCTTTAGTGGACTTTGCTGGTCCCAGGTAGCACCACATAAACCTTATTGGGAGCATATGCCATTGGGATATACACATTTATATGTAGAGTGCTTGAACACTGTTTTTTAAATATGTACTGTATAGAACCCAAACAACAACCATCTCTCCTCCACCCCCCCTACAATTTTTGTTTTGTTTATTTAACATTTATATAGCAAACACAATGCAACCCATAAAATATAAAGACAGCGCACATCATTCGCCTTTATATTCATTAAAAAATATACTAAACTATACATTTTCAATAATTGTTCCAATCTCTTAAGGCCTCCAAGGGGTTCCTGTTCGCTCGCATACCTAGCCCATTTTCCAGAGCAGCTGTAAAAAGCCTTTGTTCTTTCATCAGATTGTAGTTCTTCATCAAGTTTTCAGCCCTGTGTAGTGGTGAAAAAAAAAAGTGTGAATAAAACATAGCAACAAAACACAGATGGGAGGGTAGGTATAAGTTTGTTCCTCATCCAAGTATAAATAATTGATTAGGTCAGGGTGCAATACTTGTAAGTAATACACAGGGGGAAAGCCACTTGTGATTTTGCATTACACTGGTTTGGCCAGCTAGAAAAGTTTCATACATAAAAATGTAAAAGGAGATTACCATCCTTCCTCTTGGTAGTAAGTTCTAGCAGCACAAATTTCTACAGAACCAAAAACCCATATTTTTATGACAGAAATTTGCACTAGGATTCACCTACAGGTGCAGACAATTGAGGTAGGTGTTATTTGTAGCATGTGTTGAAGGCCCACAGCAACAGAGTTACTTTATGGCACAGTGGTTTTCAGATAGCCTTGTCTCTTACAAGAATGTTTAAATTCCCATACTGTATCAGCCCCTACCATGTCTGTTGGGAAGTTATTCCACATATCTACCACCCTTTCTGTGAAAAAGTGCTTCCTAACATTTCCCCGGAGTCTGCCGCACTCGAGCTTCAGAGACAGACCTCTGGTTCTAGCACTCTGCTTTCTTTGAAATATACTTCCCTCCTGTACTTGGTTGAATCGTGCTAAATATAAATATCATATCCCACAAGCTGTAAATGTTAAGGTCATGTAGTATTTCCTGATTAAGACTTATGGTGCATGAAATACAGGATCTTAGTACCCCTTTTCTGCATAATCTCCAATTTACTTACATCCTTCAATTCTAGGGACCATATTTCCAAAACACAGTTCTCAGACAAAGTGGCATCACCACCTCTCTTTTTCTGCTGCGACTATCTCTCCCTATACAATCCAACATCCTGCTGGCTTTCCGCATAACTTTTTCACTGCTCAGCTACTTTAAAGTCTGCTGAAATAATGGAGTCCCAGGTTCCTGTCCGCTATACTAGTTGTGCATTTGTGCCATTAAATTCTGTATTCTGTCTTTGGATTTTTGTAACCCAAGTGTATTATTTTGCACAAAATTATAGTTGCCAAACTAACATTCCTCCAATCTATCCCAATTAGTATTTTTACCCCACCTGGGTTGCCAACCCCATTTCAGATCTTTCTCACCTGTAAAATTACATACTTACCACTCCTAACCATTTGTAATATCAGGCCCTTCTTACCTTTACTCCTTCCAACAAGTATATGCTTCTCTCACCTCAATTTAAAACTAGACTCTTACATCACAAGGTTACAACCAAAATGTTAGCATGTAAACTAAATGATCTGTGATGTATTTTATTTTTAAAATGTTTTACCAGGAAGTAATACATTGAGATTTACTTCTCGTTTTCACATATATGTCCTGGGCAGAGTTAAGATGACAACTACATGATTACAAATACAGTTACATAAGTGAACAGGGTATACATTATATACAAGACATAGCATGACAGTTAGAGATACTTATTATAGGCAGACCTCGCTTTTCCGACAGAATGCGTCCTGCAAACCCACATCGGATAGCGGACCGTCAGAAAGTGGGACCCATCTTAACCGGCGGCGGTTTGTCGGATACACATAATACGTATCTGGACTGCGTTATGCACCATCGGAAAATGCATCCGACGGAAAGCGGAACATTGTAAAGCGAGGACTACCAGTATTAGGCGTATGTAACAGTTACAAACCAGATTAAAATGTGAGACAGCTTTAGTTTTGAAAGTACTTAGACTGGTGGTGGCAGTGAGTCTCTGGTAGGTTGTTCCAGTTTTGGTGAACGGTAAGAGAAGGAGGAGCGGCCGGATACTTTGCTGAATCTTGGAACCATGAACAGTCTTTTGGAATCAGATCTCAGATGACAAGTGCTCCATGTGGTAGGGGTGAGGAGCTTGTTCAGACAGACGGGTAGCTTACCCAGAAAGTATTTGAAGACAAAAAGGAGAAAAAGGAGAAACTGGCACACAGCCAATGGAGTGGGTCACTAAAATAGTGACTAAAAAAAATATCTTTATTGATCCAGATTAAAAAAAAGAGGAAGACACTCCTTGAGAAAGTGTATACTCCATACATGAAACGCGTAGGAGGGTGTCTACCTCAGTTTTTTTAATATGGATCAATAAATATTTTTTAGTCACTATTTTGGTGACCCACTCCCATTGGCTGTGCGCCACTTTTTCCTTTTTCTCCAATACAAGCAATTCTACTTGGCTGCACGCAAACCAGGACACTAAAGGATTGGGGCATATGTGAGTACAATTGACTTTTTACTTCTTCATAATTGTATGCTGTAAGGTCCAGGGACCATCCCAATGAGGATTTGATAGGGGTCATCACCACTAGTCTTAAACCTTCAGGGATATTCTGGCCCTTCTGGGGACTTATTATATACCTCACTAGCCCCATTTCCAATATCTCCTGAAATCATACTACAATATGAACGGTATGGATCCAGCGCTGGAGCGCATTAATCACTAACTGTTTCTATGGAGTATTTGAAGACAAGACAGGTGAACTTTGCACCTAGACTCAAGTGATAACCAATTTAGTTCTTTGAGCATTTCACTGTGATATGTGTTGTAGTTGAAATGGAGAACAAAACAGCATATTGAATTGTAGAGGGTATCAAGTTTGCCAAGGTGGGTTTGGGGTGGTGAGCCGTATACTATGTCCCCATAGACAATCATTGGCATTAGCACCTGCTGTGCAATTCGCTTTCTGACCAGCAGACTTAGGGAGGATTTGTTCCTGTAAAGTACACCTAATTTGATACCCTGACATACAAAACCTATGCCAATGTGCATCCCAAATATTAAATGGGAGTCAAACCATATGCCCAAGTATTTAAAACTAGTAACAGGAGTTAGGGTGGTGTTAGCGTTGGTTCTGTTCTAGAGCTCAATCATTGGAAGCTTAAAAAATTTAGCATTGGTCCCAAATACCATTGTTTCAGTCTCGTCAGTATTTATAAAAACAGTTTGTTTTGGGAAACCCAATTTTCAAGTCTCAAAAAGTCAGATTGAAGTATGTGTACAAGGTCGGAGAGGCTAGGGCTGTGTGCATATAAGATTGTGTCATCCGCATACATGTGCATTGAAGCTCCCTTACAAGCTGTAGGAATATCATTGATGAACACCGAGAAGAGTAGGGGCCCCAGAACAGAGCCTCGCAGGACACCACAGGTGATATCCAGGGGGTTGGAGTTAGAGCCCGAGATGGAGACATGTTGGGATCTACCTGATAGGTAGGAATGCAACCAGTTTAAAGCATGCTTCCCTATTCCAGAGCACTGGAGTTTGTTAAGCAAGATAACATGATCAATAGTATCAAAAGCCTTTGCAAAATCTAGGAATATTAAAACCAGCGTGTTCCATTCCACAATGGATTTCATTGCAAACTTTTAGCAGGGTAGTTACCGTGAAGTGTTTGGGACAAAAGCCAGATTGGAATTAGCAAGGGAAATTTGTCTTGGTATAGTAATCACTTAATTGGGAGTGAACACATTTTCCCATGACGTTAGATAGTATTGTGAGAAGAAAGATTGGCCTGTAGTTTGAGACACTGTTTTTGTCCCCACTTTTGAAGATTGTCACAACTAGCAGTTTTCTAGGTCTTGGGGATATGGCCTGCAGACAGAATAGAGTTGACTATGGAAGCAATTGGTTTGGCAATGACTGGGGAACCAAAGTCTTAAGAACTTAAATTGCAGTAAGTCAGGTCCATATTGGCTGCTTAGTTTTAATTTGAGGAGCGCTTGTGTAATCTCCTCTTCGGACACTGGGACAAATTGAAAATTGTGAGCAGTGTTGGGAGAGGGTGGGGCTATAGAGGTACTCAGAATGAGGTTCATGTTTGTGGTTTGGGTTGCGTTTAGCTAATAAGTTAGTAGCACACACCACAAAGTAATCATTGAATGCATTTGCAATGTCAGTGCGATTTGTCCTTGAGTGGCTCTTAAAGTATCTGCTTGAGTTTATGGATATGAACGGGAGGTGGGTGATAAATTAAGTAAATGTCACATTACCTTGCAAGTTTATCTTCTGCAAGTCGCTCACGAACACAAAGCTCTTCTTCTCGCTCTGGGGAAAACCAGGATATAGATAGACACACACGTTCATATTATGAAATGCTTAATGTAATGGTACAAAATAGAACGAATAACCCAAAGAAAGATGATCCAAAATCCTGTCACTAATCTCTGCAGCTGTTGGCTTTCAATAGACTAGATTCTGGCTTATCCCACACAATATTACTATTTAATACTTTGATAAAAAAAAGTCACAAAATAGATTAACCATTTCCCCAGCTCAGGAAATATTAATATCAATAGGGTTAACCAAAACTCATCTTGCTAGTTATTAACATCATCATCATCAACATTATTATTACTGCTGTTTTGCATGACTACATGTATGCAAACAAAAATAAAATAAACTATATCAGTGAAGAACTATTTATTAATGGAATGGTTTTCAAAGTGTGCCACTGAACCTGGGGTTCCTGGATATGAAATTAGGTATTGGCTGACATTTTATTCAAGACCCAATAACTACAAGGTATTTAAATGTGATCCTGTAATTTTAGAAATGACATATTATGGAAAGCTGTTGGTTTATGCAGGCTCTGCACAAAGTAAAAAGGGTTCCACAAGTCTTAAAAGCTCATAAATACGCCACTGTGCCAGTTCAATAAAGTATTGCCCACGCCAATACCAATACAGCAGGTTGATCTATTAAGGAATGCAAAAGTGGTATTACACAATCATGAACCCCAACTTACGTTCTAGCAGTTCTTCCCTATCCTTCAGGGCCTTCTCTCTAGCTTGCAATTGGAGCTCCTTTAATCGGAGCTCTGAAGCCACAGGTTCTGGTTGTTGGATCCGCTCTTGTTCTGTTGATCGTCGGGGCTTCTTTTCCGAGATTTTCTTGTGTTCTTCTGTAACCCACTCTGTTATTAGGGGATTCTTCATAATTTCTTCTATTGAAGGTCTTAGGTAGTCCTAATATATACACAGAGCAATTGTACGATTCAAATAAATTCTAAAGTAGAAGCCACTTCGATTTTAAGTTCATCTTAGGAACAAAAAAATGGCACTAATATAATTCTGCTTCACAACATTACTGCATGTTCAACAGGGAAGTTATTGGTCTATGTAATGACGGTAGTTCACCATTCTAGTTGGTCACTGAACCCTTCAGTACTACGAGACTACATCACTTGCACGACTCCAGTTAAAAGATCAGTTTCAAATTATTCAAGACAAAAGTTCTTACCTTCAGATTTAGCATTTTTATAATAATTTGATTCAGTTCCTCAGAATAGCGATATGGGATCCGTCTAAACTTTCCTTCTCGTATCTTTTCTGCTAGCTCCTTCTGATTGTAAGCAGTAAATGGTGGCCTTAAATAAAAATGTTTCACATATCAGGACTGTTAATGGTGTAGAGCAGATCATTTGAAATGTGGGACAGGCTTATTTTGCTTGCAATGGTGTGATTGGTACCAATTGGTTATGTTTATTTAGTTAAATAAACACTAATTTAACGGGGTGGTGGGGTGGAGAAGATGTAGTATTTCTATTTAAAGCATGTGACAAGGTCTAATTCTACATTCTTACCTAGGATGGCACGTTTGGTGCTCCTGTTACAAATCTGTAAAAATCCTAATCGGGTGCCTTACATCAGGGGTGTGCAGACTTCCGTGTGCACCCCTGCCTGCTCTCCTCGGCACCTTGCGCCCCCTCAACGTCAAACGACGCATGACCCCGCGTCGTCATTTGACGCCGGGTTACCAGGACGATGCGTCGCTGGAAGGTAAGTGTATTATAGAGGGAGCTCTATAACTGCCGCGCCCCCCAGAAAATCTACCACCACTCTGGGAGCCACACCCCTGAGTTTGCACACTGCTGTCTTACATAATGACCGCCTTTTAGTTTCAATCAATCCTTCAGCCACTGTATCTCAGGAGCTACAATGTATCCTATTACTACAGTAACATTTTTTGTTAGGCCTCGGGCATGGTCAGCGCTTAGGCGTGCTGCTGCTCGGCAATGAGCCCCTGCAGCCGCAATGAGAGCGGCTTTAGCAGGTGCTCGCGCACGCTTGCGGAAGCGTGTGTCTTAACAAATCTTTAGTTTTGGCGCTCACGGGAGCGCAGGGCCGGTCACGTGAGCGGTTTGTCCAATGAGGGCGAACCAGCTCCGTGATGTCACTGGCCCGCCCCCCAGACACACCCATGGACGGCATGCGCTCCAAGGCCAGGGAAAGCACCGCTTTCCCTCCGCCTCAGCGTGGCTTCATCGTCTATGGACCAAGCCTTACAGTTCACAGCTCACACTCCAGGGAACATTGGCAACAAATGATAAAACAGGAAAGTGTTACAAAGATCTTGCACTGCTTGGGAGGTGGGCTAAAGCCTGCTATAGAAATGAAAGCATGCTCAATATATTAAAACTCAAAAATGGCACTAAAGGAGCAATCTATGCAATTTCCTACGTGTTTATGCAATTTCCTACGTGTTTTTTCTCTTCTAATAAATCAGTTCTGTAGTATTACATAACTTACTATATATTTCAATTCAACTCTTACTGCCATGTTAAATGTTTAAATATACTGAGCATCTTTTGATTTCAATAGCAAGTTTTAGCACTTCCCAGCAGGGCAAGACCTTTGCAACACTGTTTGTGATCATTTGTTGCCAATGTTCTCAGCAGTTTGAGCTGTAAACCAACAATTAATGTTCCCAGCACTCATAAGACAAAATGAAAAAAAAAAAAAAAAAAAAAAGGGGGTACAAGCCAAATTTTATGAAGATTTTTTTTTAAAAAAAGCACACCCCCAAGGGGTATAAGTTAATTGCAGTACCAGTATAAATGTGACAAGGGAGAAAGGGAAAAAACAAGTTGAAGCGGAAGGGTGGGTGTGCAAACAAGTTTGTGATGCAGGGGTAGGGGGGCAATGTTTCTGGGTTAGGACCCCTTCTTCAGGCACATTCCCAAAGGGCAAAAATGATGTCCAATGGTACTTCCCTTAAACCCTGTAAAAACTCCCTATGTAATGATGAAAAAAAAAAAATATGTAAATAAAGTCAATCCAAAAGGAGAAGGTGAAAAATCAGTCCAGCAGCTCAAAGAAAATATTAAGGGATCTGTTGCTCCTGAACAAAGCTCAGTGAGAGTCTAGCTTGCTAAGAAGATAAGCTCCAAAGCTCCCTGGTTGAACTCAAAACTATCCTTAGCTAATGCACACTGATACATCAAATGGGATATACCCCTTTGGGAACGGGCCTGAAGGGGTCCTAACCCCGAAACATTGCCCCCCCCCCCTTCATCACCACCTTGTTTGCACCCCACCTTGTTTTTTTCCCCTTTCTCCCTGACACATTTATACTGTTACTGCAATGAACTTATACCCCTTGAGGGGTGGGGGGAAGGGAAGAGAGGGGTATCATCGGAGATCAGGAAATACACCTTTTATACTGGGATCTTATCATTGAGCAAAGCCAATAAGTAAAATAAGATTGTAATTTATTCCAAAGAAACAGGCAAACACACATTGAATTACAATAGACAGAAAAAGATACACTTACTGGGGTTTGGGGTTGAAACACTGACTTTCCTGATTGAAATAAAGTCTTTAAAAACAGTCCAGTGCTGAAGTGGGGACTTAGAAAACATTCCGGTTTTAAAAGTCCTGCAGTCTTCCGCCCTGCAATCGCAGCAAGGCGTCTCTGGGCCCGGTCCGACCCGTTCTTGCCCTTATGGCAAAGGACTTCTGGAATCACTTGGATACACATGAAACCCCCAAGGAAGTCCTCTCAGCAGAGAGTTCTGGGATGGGGGCTAGCTGTCTTATAAACTTCGAAACAGGCAGGTCCACCCTTTGCCCTCCAACCAGTGGCGTGGGAAATTCATCCCTGGCCACTCACACACACTTTCCCAGGTTTGTAACACCTGGCACCTCTGGCTTCAGAACAGTGTGAGAGCATGTGCACAAACCGCCATCCTTGCTCATTCACTATTCAAAAAACCCCACCGGCTTAATGCCACTACGTCTGGAAAAAGTGACAACTCACAGGATGGTCTGTAGTTCATCACAGGATTTGGGACACTTAATTCAGGCATCCTGTGTAGAGGGCTTTCACACCTATGCCAACATGTGTGACTTTGATCTAGGTTACATGGACCCTTTCAACAGAGGATATGGGTGCTCCAGTTAGCCCTCCATGCCAACAAAAAGGTTCACACCTCTGGTATCTGAGGCTTTCAAGTCCTGGCTGTCTCGCAGACGCATGGGCACCGAGCCTAATAGCCATGACTTCGAAATCCCAGTTCATTTACAGGTTACATATACACATACACTAAACTATAACCATTTAATAAAATATATTGTGTCCTGTCTTCTGTGTGCTAAAAGTTATGAGTTCCTGTTCTGGTGTCATGAATGGAGCGAGTGTATATTCCCTACAAATCACGAGCCTCATTTCTAGCACAAGAGAAAAATACTTTTAAACACTTTAAAAACCTGCTCAGCCCCATAACCCCTAAACTAGGTTCAGTATACCTGGACATGTATGTGGGTACCTCTGCTATACTGGGGAGCCCCTGCTATACTAAGGTCTCTGTGTATATACCTGCAGATATCTTTTAACCCCTTCATACCCATTTACCTTGTCTGGAAGATGCTGCAGCAGGGACTCTGGCGGTGAGCCGTAAGAACATTTCCAGGGCCCGAGGTTGGCGGAGTAATGCGCTTAGCTGTATCCGAAGATATCGCTCAATCGCCGTATACAACTTTTGGGGTATCCCATAACTCCGGAACCCGCTACATAGACACATTCTGCAAAGACTTTCTCCGCCAAACCCACCCGGAAACTTACAGCCTAGAAATCTCCCGATTCGAGCATCCAAGTGAAGGCAAAAATCACATCATTTTTTAATGTCGCAAAATCAGTATATAGTTGCAGTAATACATTTTTGACATCTGGGTCCCAGAGCTGACACTTAGACCCTAACACACAGGTCAGGGTTAACCAAGTGGGCTTGACCTTTATTATAAGCCTGGTTAACCCCTTCACCATCACAGGGGTGTGTGCTTTTTTCTAAAATTTGGCTTATACCTTTTCCCAGCACTCATAAAAGACAAATGGAAACTTTGTTTTGTATCTAATGATTGTTTGGAGGAAAAAGGGTTCCTCCTTGTTCCACCATTCATTATCTATGTTAGCTTGTTTGAGTGCTGTCTTTTTTTTTGTTTTGTTAACAATAATTAATGTTACCTTAGTAATATCAAGATACATTGTAGCTGCTGAGTTACACTGACTGATTGTGTGCTTATCATGGCTGCCTTTCACTTTCAATCAGGATTTTGACAGATTTATAACAGGAGAACCAAGTGATTACCAGCTTAGGTAAGAATGTAGAATTACACTTTGTCACGTGCACAACAATTTTTTGTTATTAATAATAAAACAATATTTCAATTGTTTTGTTGCTTTAAACATAGGCTACTTACGAAAGGGCACACAGCTCATACAGAAGACATCCCAAAGACCAGATATCCGACTTCTCATTATAGGACATCCTATTCATTTGCTCCTAGGAGGGGGAAAAATAGAAAAGAAAAAATATATATTTTAAAAAGGGGAAGAACTAGGCAACTTGGTAAGTCTTTTCAGCCAGTATAGCAAAACTTTAAGCGAATAAGTAAAAGCTTTACAATTTAATTTATGCAGCATGTGAAACGGTCAAATTGTTAATTATAGTGGATTACAGTCTTTTTGTACAGCATTAAAAACATGTTAAAAAAAATGCAAACTTTTCAACTAAAAAGAAGTCTATTGGAGAACAGTGTTTTGACTGCTATTTTTGTTGTAAAAGTTGTATGCAAGTACAATTTAGCATCTGATGCAGAAGATTCAACCAACACCATTTCTGATCTGGATAATTTTGTTTTAGGCAAACATTTCATGACAAAAATAAAAAGGGAAGGATTCAGATGTAGAATGTGATAAATCTCATTCTGTTCACCATGTAACTTCTCACCGACTCCTACTGACACTCACCAAAATCACAAGCTGGGGCAGACAGGAAAAAAATTGGGAGTAAAATACTTTGATACATGGATCAGAATAGAAAAAACCCGTGCTGAAATTACCTTTATACTTGGATCTTCAAGTATGAAGTTTGGAAAGCCGGCATGATACACCATTCTAAATTTTGGATTCATTTTAAACTACAGATTCCGGGCGTAAAAGAATAGCTAGAAGTCAAAGCATTTTCTTCACGTCACAGTATACTATAAAAGATTCCATTTCATAGATAGGCAACTTACCCATATTAAAGTTATAACAGACATTTAGAGTCTTCATCAAGCATCCATGTCCTTGCTGGGTGAGAAAAGGATGTACAGTACACATTACAAAAAAAAAAAATGGTGATCAGCCAATTTCAGGCCAGAGATGAAAGTAATGTTTTTCAAAAGGTACAGACCAGTATGACATGAATGCTTAATGACTAGCTATCTTCTGAAAAGAACATTGAAAAGATTGTTGCGATTTCAACATTGACCTGAAATGTAGACAGCTAAAATTATTTTGTAGGCAAAAATATGACAAATAATTCTGAAGCAGCTTAAAGCATATAAAAGATTTTATCCACACAACCTACAACTATAAAAGTACTCACAGGAGACATATAATATGGAGTGCCAACAAATGTTTTGGCAAAACTGGTGTCATGGTGCAATATTCTGGCCAGTCCAAAATCTCCAAGTTTCACATTCTGCTTGGCATCTAGAAAGATGTTTGCAGGTTTTAGGTCTCTGTGGAGTACTGTGTGACCACCATCACTCCTTCTGTGGCAATCCTTTAAAGCCAGAGCAACTTGAGCAAACATACGCAGAATAAGATCTTCCTCTAAATATTGCCTTAAAGAGAGAAAAAACAAAAAGAATCTCAAATGAGAACAGGAACAATGAAGTCCGATCTGACCACCACCCCAACTGCATAATTTTCAAAGGCTCTCTTCTACATACAGAGACACTATACTTGGGGAGCAAGTTTCAATGTACAGTTACGCATCATCGTCAGAAACCCAAATGGCTGGCTTCTTATTTTTTATTAAACAGTATGGAAAGCAGGGAGTTCAGAGATAAACCATTATTTTCAGCTCTTGGATGCCGCCACAGTTCTTTATATATATATTTTTGGTGAACTTACAAGGTTAAAATTTCCCACCAGGAGAAAATTTGGCTGCCACATTTCAGGCCAATAGGAAGGCGCATCATTGACCGGATTTAAATCTCCCCCAGGGAAAACAAAATGGCTTCCAAATATCAGGCAACAGGAAGCTGCAACATTGCTTATGGACTGCCATTTAAATACCCCTTTAAAACATGGAAATAATTCAGCGATACTGTTGAAATTACAGTAAGAGCTGAAAAAAGCACGGTTCAGAGCTCGGGCAGACCCATAAGTTCCAAGCCTGCGTTTGAGAGGAGAAGTCTTTATGGTTGCTTTGCACAAAGCATGGTCAACCACACACAAGTCCATAGCTTAATAGTTTTCTGAACTATGACAATCTTTTGTCCGATAGTACAGAACCTTTTATGTTCCAGAACCTTTTATGTTCCAATTGCTTTGCGCTTGAAAAAGACTTATCTTTATGTCTCACATTTCTATACAAGGATAGAGTAAAAAAAATGTGAAGACAACCCTACATCATGTGGCAAAACATAACTGGAACAGTGACAACTAGATGCTTTTTTTGCATTAAAATGTAACCCATTAAGTACCTCAAGGCGTACCTGGAATATCATAAGGGCCAGCACTCTAGGAGGTCTATGACAAGCACATAGTACGTCACACTAGAAATACTCATCTAGGGGGAAATCCTGATCACCAATATAATTGGTATCCTCCACTTGCGTTCACGTCCTGGAAGCCTGCACATGACCACGTTGAGTGCTGGAGCATGCAAAGGTTTAAGTAACTAATTTAGCAACTGGCAGTGGTTCTGTGAAATGGCAAAATATGGAAATACATCTTATAAGTGTGGGGGAGGGAGGGGGTGCGAGAAAAGAACGCAAGTCCAGTGTAAAATGATTAAAATTCATTTGACATACCTTTCCTTTGTGCATTTTGCAATAAGGCTTGCCAGGTCCCCTCCTTCACAGTACTCCATCACTATGTAAAGAGTAGTGTTTGTTCGATCAATGATGCGGTCATAATACCGAACAATGTTTGGATGCTTGAGTTCACGCAGTAGGTTGACTTCTGAGACCAGCATCTGTTTCTCCGTCTCAGTCATAGTGCCGTAATCAAGTTCTTTCCATACCAACAGCTGAGAAGAGAATTCAATACAAGAGACGTTTGTCTAAAGCAACTTAAGTTACATTAGTTGCACAAAATCTCTCATGTGGAAGGGTGTCAGGTAGGACAATACAAAGTATGTCAGTACTGTCCACCCATACAGAATTACATAAGAAACTTAAGGTGTCAAAAAATAAAATTAAAAAAAAAAAAAACACACACCACACTATCAGTCAATATTTTACAATAACCAAAATTATTTCGTTTTAAGGTATGAAACTTCCCAAATTAAGTTAGTGTAATTATATATGAAGATTTCATTAAAAAAAAAAATATATATATATATAGTTTTGATTTTCGATTTATAATTGTCAGTAAGCTCCTCAGTACTCAAGAGGTGGAAAACAAGTGCCTTAGCAATGAAGAGCCTGCATTGCATGCCCTTGTAGAGGATAATTGAACCAGTTTCAGTTGATTTTAAAACCATATCTTCCAATTCTGAAGCTCCAGCTTCACTCCTGTAAGGGTGGAGTCCCTCCTAGGACCAAGGGCAGCGTATATACAGGAGTAGATCTGAATTTGTTTTTTTTTTTACACACCACACAACCACTCTATTTCTGTGGTTAAACAAACATATTATCCATCATCAAGAGGGAAAGAAGAGAGAAGAAAAATGCCAACACTATACAATAACAATTAAGCAGTTTAACACTACAGTGTTAAAAATCATAGGAGGTGTACATATAGAATGGACAAAACCAAAATACTCAGTTTTAACTAGTCCCAGGAGAATAATGTTCAATCCCGCTGCCGGAGTCCTGAAAGGAGGGATTTTCACATCCCTCCAAGAAAATTAGAAAGCAAAAAAATTGGACGTCCTCTTGCGCGTGGATCGGATAAATATAATAAAGATATTATTCTAATAAAAAAAAAAAAAAAAAAAAAAACACACACCACACCCACCAACTATGAAGATCTATGAGAAGCACTTACACAAACAATGCAGGTGGTATATTGTTGAAGATGACTATAGGGAGACTGATCTTCCAAATACATCAAGTTAGTTATATTTAACTAACAATCAAATATATAAAAAGTTAAATATGTATTTCCACGCAAACATTTTTTGTAA
Source organism: Ascaphus truei (assembly GCF_040206685.1). NCBI lineage: Eukaryota > Metazoa > Chordata > Amphibia > Anura > Ascaphidae > Ascaphus > Ascaphus truei. Next base: position 45,762,497 of record NC_134486.1, on the reverse strand, counting down.
TCTGCATTTAAATACAAGGATTTCAGCACATCTGTGGTTTTTATTTCTCATTCTGATGTTACACTGTTAACAGAGTCCGTCGATTTCGATAGCCCACGTCCTCTGGAATACAATTGCAACCAGTCACTGGGCGTTTTCTGTTTCTCCTGGCTCTCAGGGTTAGGACCTTTAGGACAGCTTAGGTGGCAGATGTCCCTTATATGAAAGAATAGTGAGTTTGTGGTGTAGTTCGCTCAGCTGTGCATGCAGACTGAGCACTTTTGAATTTGGTGCTAAATGAAGCATCTATGGTGTCCTGTGCTGGTCAACCCAACGCATTTCACTGTTGCTTCCTCAGGGGGAATGCACAGATTACAAGAAAAGTTTGCGAGTGGAAATACATTTTTACTTTTGAATGGTTTTAATAAAAATGTTATGGCATAAGATTTTTTTCTATCTTTGATTAAGACGCAGCTTAACATCAACATGATGAGGAAGTCGAAGATCGGTCTCCCTATAGGTCATCTTCAACAAGATACCACCTGCATTGTTTATGTTTGGTAAAGCCAGCAGGAAGCATGACGTGTGCCTCCTTTATGGCACCACAAAATACTGAATAGTCCAGCACTCCCTATATAAAGAAATCAGATCACTGGTATAGAACCAAAAAAGGTAAGTTTTAATATATGCACAAATGAATCAAAAAAGCATACAATACCACACATGGAAAACTACAATAACAAAGGTAGTACCATATATGGGTGTATGGGGCGCAACAAAAAGGTGGGTATACATGGGAGTACAGGGGGGCAACGTTTGCCCCCCCGTATACCCACCTTTTTGTTGTTGCGTGCCCCCTCCCCCACTTGTTTTGTTCCACTTTTTTCCCCCACACACCCCATATTACTACCTTTATGTTATTGTAGTTTTCTATGTGTGGTATTGTATGCTTTTTTTGATTCATTTGTGCATATATTAAAACTTACCTTTTTGGTTCTATACCAGTGATCAGATTTCTTTATATAGGGAGTGCTGGACTATTCAGTATTTTGTATTGTTTTGAGAGTTATTGGGTCCTCTAGTCCTTGGCACCCCGCATTGTATACTTTATTTCATTAGTGTGAGTGCTGTTTATCGTTATTGTATTGAATTCCTTTATAGCACCCTACGAAGCTGCAGCGGAAATTTCAGGGCAACAACATCAATCCTTAAGGATCAAAATGGTGCCCAAAAAAAAAAAAAAAAAAAAAAAAAAAGCTTGAAGACAAACTAGAAACGTGGAAGGAACATTTTAACCTGCTGCTCAACAGCCCATACTCTGCAAATCTAGACCAAAAGCTGATAGAGAGTTTCCAAGCAATATAACCTACCACCCACCAAATGAGGAAGAAATTCGAACAGCAATCAAAACGCCTAAAGAATAGGAAAGCACCCGGCATTTATGCCATCCCCACAGAAGCTCTAAAAGCAGGTGGAGAAGTAGTCGTGAATCAATTAAAAGGCCTATACAACATCTTTTGGAGCAAAACTGATGTGCCACAAGATTTCAAAGACGCAATAATCGTGCCGATACATAAAAAAGGCGACCCTGCCAATTGCAAAAATTATAGGGGCATAAGCTTGCTATCAACATCTGCAAAGCTTTTGACTTCTATTATCCAAACCAGACTACTTAAAAACGCAGAGAAGAACATGCTGGGTTTAGACCAGGAAGGGGTGTACGGACCAAATTCACACTCCGACAACTAGCAGAAATACAACTCCGCTGCAAAAAAGAAACCTTTATGGTATTTGTTGACTTCTCGTGCGCTTTTGACAGTGTGGATCACCCATCGCTATGGTGCACCCTCAAGGCTGATACGGTACCACATTCCACTCTCAATGTGCGAAGATTTATTTTTTTTGAAGGAGGTAGAAGCAGAGTCAAACATGGGCAACATATCCGCGCCATTCTCCATATCCACGGGAGTCAAACAAAGTTGCATAATATTGCCTATGTTTTTCAATATTACCATGGATTGGATTCTCAGAAAAACATTTAAAGACAGGACTGGCGTACAAGTGGAAAGAGAATTTCTTACGGACCTTGTATACGCCGATGACAGTGTTCTTAGCGGATACATGAACATGAACGACATGCAAGTCAATGCAAAGAAGCTCGGATTATCCATGAATACGGAAAAGACTAAATACATATTTACTGGTACTCAAAAGATTCAACTTCAACTGGATGGCAACCCAATCGAGCGAGTGGACTCATATTAAATACAGGCATACCCCTCATTAACGTACGCAATGAGACCGGAGCATGTATGTAAATTGAAAATCTACTTAAAGTGAAGTGCTACCTTTTCCCCACTTATTGATGCATGTACTGTACTGCAATCGTCATATACGTGCATAACTGATGTAAATAACGCATTTGTAACAGGCTCTATAGTCTCTCCGCTTGCGCACAGCTTCAGTACAGGTAGGGAACTGGGATTGCTTTTCAGGACGTGCTGACAGGCGCATGCGTGAGCTGCCTTTTACCTGTTGGGCGATATGTACTTACTCGCGAGTGTACTTAAAGTGAGTGTCCTTAAACCGGGGTATGCCTGTACCTAGGGTCTATTATTGATAGCCAAAGCATAGCAGCTACGAACAATATCAAAAGTCGCGTCGGTTGCGCCACTGCAGCGTTCGCCTCCTTAAAGAAATGCTTGTGGAACCAATAGGACGTGACAAATGTAACAAAAATGCGACTTTTTAACGCCTCAATATGCACCATTTTACTGTATGGCGCAGAAACATGGACACTATTAAAAAGTGATATGAACCTACGCGAACGATTCCAACTAAGATGTCTACGTAACATTCTCCATATTACGCTACGAGACCGATGGAAAAAATGAAGATGTACGGTTAGCCTGTCAAAACCAATCCACAATCGACCAGTACATTAAGCGACAAAGACTTAGGTGGTTTGACAACGTCTGCCGCATGCACATCACCCGATTACCATACCAGTGCCTCAACACCACACGACCCATGGGCTGGAAAGTGGACCGAAATGCTCCAAAGAAATGTGGTCGAACCAGGTGGCGCAAGATCTCAAACCGCTCCACTTCAGTAGCCGAAGCCCAAAAAGCCGCACTAAAATCGAGATAAATGGCGCGGAATCACTAGAGACGTATTGAACATCCTGCCGCTGGCCTCCACAACGCATCGCTCCTTACCTTATAAAAGATGAAGCGATGTTGTTTACGGAGTATATACCATTGTTTATGTTTAAGTGCTTCTCATAGATCTTCATACAATAGCCTTAATATATGTTCTGTATTACACTGCTGGGTTTTTTCTCTCTATCTTTTAGACCATATTTATCTGGTCCACGCGCCAGAGAACGTCCATCTTTTTTGCTTTCCATATTATCCATCATAGCTTCCTATTGGCCGCATGACAGTTTTTAAATATAGTACAAAGCAGTAGCAGCTAGTGTTGTGCGATATAGTAGTATGATGGCAATACCACTATAACATTTGATGGTCTGCCGATATGGGGTATGAGATGTTATTGCAGTATTAGCATGGTGTGGGTTGAGCGATATACTCAAATTGCTGCACTGTGGAGCCTCATGGAGCTGCAGACTGACACTGCTCACTCCTGTGTGTCTCACTGTGAGAAGCATGAAAGGTCACAGATCCTCACCCTTGCCTCTGGGATTCTTAACCCCTCCCCACCATGGACACAACCCCATCCTCCCCCTGGAATCCTTAACCCCTCTTTCTCTTCCCTTATTCCTCTCAAAAGAAATACATTTTCTTAGATTAGAACCAAGGGGCCCTTCATTTCCAAACCCTTTCCATGTCTGCACTTTACCTTCTCTGCTCCCATCACTCTCACCCTTAGATGCTCCCTCCTTTAAAAAAAAAAAAAAAAAAAAAAAAATAACAGGTTTCCTTTATAAAACATCTTAAAAATATATAAGATTGGTCAGCAAATATGGTATGTATTTTTTTTACATTTTATAAATTAAATGTGTTTTTAAATGGGAGCATCCAAGAGTGAGTGATGGGATGAATGATGGATTTTAGGGAGATGGGAGCAGTATAAGGTGGGAATGTGAAGGTACTAATAAATCTCAAAAGAAATACATTTTTTCGTTAGAACACATTTAGATTTACTAGAACATTTTTGGAGTATTTTTTTTAACCAATAGTTATCGTGACTTATTGATCCGATTACTGTGGGAGTTTTCGGTTTTCGCCCAACCCTAGTACTGTCAGCATATTTCCTTGTACCTCGGGAAGCTGAAAGACACACACACACACACACACACACACACACACTTTTAAGGGTGACTGAATACTTTGCAAGGAAGTCAACCAAAAAGAATAAGTGGAGGTTTTTTTTTGTTTTGTTTTTTACCCATTCTGTTGACTTGTCCCTTTAATGGACAATTAAACCAGGCTTACGTTTTTTGCTATATCTCTATAGAGTTTTGTCTGAATACCTCGTGATAATTAAAGGCCGAGAATATGAGGGGAAGAAAATGCAAACAGTGTCAAACTTGCATAGGTTTTTAGTCAAATTACATGAGAAGGAAGCAGAGTCCCAGGAGTTGAACAACATTAATATCAACTACAGGTACCACCTGGTTCCCAAGATACATATAGTACTGGGTAAGATGTTACCGTTATTTAAATCCACCATGCCAATAGGTAAACAGATGACTTGGTGGCTTCCTATTGGCCCATGTGATGCAAGATAAACGCCAATTGTTTCTCCTGGAGGATACGGTACTGGCACTACTTTAAGCAGTAATGATCTCTGGAGTCAGGGCACTGGTCTAAACATTTCACATTATTGTATCCCTAAGAATATTTCCATTTGTGACACTGGATGTAAAATGTCTGAACACTTGAAACTATAATCCTAAAAAGGCACTTCACATTAGCAAAAATCTTCCAAACACCATTGGATTAACCATGTGTACTTTTGTTGGAGTTCAGTATCCCTTAGGCCTGGGACATAGCAAGTCCAAGCTCGCTGAGGCGGGCTGAGCCGCGCTGAGCAGATGCACTAACCCCCTGCATCTGTCATCAGCGCGGCTATAGTTTCCCCCTCCGCATGCATGCTGATGCGTGCGGAGGCTCAGAAACTTTGCCGAGACAGGCAAGTTTCAAATTTGCCGCTCGGGGAAGCGATGTGAGCTGTCACGTGACCGCTCACATCCAATGGGAGCGAGGGACTAGCCCCGCCTCCTGACACGCCTCCGCCCCGCGAGCACGCTCACGGCCTCGCCTGCAAGGACAGGAAAAAGCTCAATTTTCAGCAGGCGAGGCAGAGCAGGAGCACGGCTGAACCCTCTATGTCCCAGGCCTTAGAACCAGATTGCACTCTGAACAATAATCCCTTTATATACATATGCCACGCTCAATAGCTCTCCTTTTCGACACATATACATATATATTTTGTGGGGGCTCAGGGGTTCCCAAAAAGAGCTTGCTGGGGTTTTGTGTGTTTTGTTAACCTATTCTCAGCTGTTGGAGGTTAGTGGCTCCTCCTTCCCAGGATTTAAGCCCTCCCCACTTCCCAAGTTAGTATGTCCTTCCATTCTACTGGATATAGATCCAATGTGGTCTTTCTCCCTCCTAATAGAGGTAAATGAGAATTTTAATCCTAATAGAAGTATATTAGTATTTTATCTGGTAGTGTTAGGACTTGTGAACAGGTGTCTGCCTTGTCGTGGCTTGCAAGCTTACAATGCTTTGGCCAAAGGGTTAAACTAAATGTCCCTTTTTCAAGAGAATTTTAAGTATTTTACTGTATTTTTGTGATGTTGGATGTAGCTTTGGGCTTCTCTGTCTGTTGCAATAATCCCTTTAGCATGTTTACACTACGAGATGGACTACGATCACACTATGAAAAATACAAGTACTTCCAGAAGTTTCATTGACAACAGGGACTCTGAAGAAGAGGAGTGATTATCAATCAAGGATGGATTGAGGGGAGGGCAGTAAAACCCACTCTAAAGTGGAGGATAGTGTGAAAATAATTCCCTCGTTCTAACCCATTACAATAAAAGTACAATTGCCTGTAGTTCCAGTTGGGCCTACCAAACTTCTCAGCACAGCGACCTCATTAAATTGTCCGCTTGCATTTGTTTTAGTCTTGTCCCCACATACTGCTCGGCTTAATATGTTGGCACCTTATAAATAAAAGGCTAATGTGAGAAAATGCCTGTGTGAAGTGTCATTGCCAAAGCTGGGCTCACAATGATCACACAACACAGAGCTCTAGTTTGCCCAGATGGACGCACAACTGGTCGGTATAATTGTGACTGAGCCACTTAACCAACCTACACTGTTCCAGGACAGAGTATTATTGAATTCATACATTTTGTCTTCTATGTAAGGAGGAGATGTGTAGATCTTATTTTATGCATTAACATATACAAACCCACCTCTGCCTTGACAACATGTATCATTGCAGTGGCTGGAGGTCTGCATGCTACAACCACAAGATGAGTCAACGTTTATTACTCATAGCCCCTTTAACACTGGATAATACAAGCGTTTATAATGCAAATGCACCGAGGGCGAATCAAGCAGCAGAAAGGTTAACCCGTTGAGTGAAGGCCACAGATCAGCCGTGCCCCCTTCACACTGACACGCATTGGGAAGCCAGCCTCTCCCATCGGACGAGCCCGTCCTTCTCACCTTCGCGTCTGATCTCCTGCGAATCTTCTGGCACTTTCCGTACGACCCGGAACCTATGGTGTACAACACATCGTAATCCTCCACCCGGGACGGCATCTTCTCACCCCGCACACATGCACCCAGCACCGCCTCACCGGGGACGTCGATACCGCTTTGTTTTTTTTTTGTTTTTAGTCTACTGAGTTTCCGTTATAATCCCGTATGCCTCATCCCCTCGACGGCTACTTTAAAAACCAAACCGTTGCCTCATGGAACGGGCACACACCGTGCGTTGTTACGCAGTAGCTTTTAAACTCCGCACCTTCCTGGTTCCCCCTCCGTTGATTGGCTGCGAACGCACGTCATCTCCGTCGGTGATTGGCTGTAGCGAAGAAAACAGAAATGCGACACCTTTAGCAGCTGTTGTTGCCAGGGTCAGAGGATGCGGCGCGAGGCAAGGCGCGCGCACATTTCAAACTGAACTTGCATTGTTCAGGTACAGTGCGGCCAACTGTAGGGATTAGTTCTTGAACAGAGCGGGTTGTTCATTGTGTGCTATCTAAAGAAGCCCCCTCCCTATAAACTGCAGCATGTGCCGCTTCGGTTCACAACTCAATGTCAAAATCAGCTTTTCATTAATTCAACTCGTGTCTATATGCAAAAAAATATAATAATGACATGAATGAAATCAAAGTTCATTACAAGCGAATGTATGTAAAAACTATTCGCCAGGCCATTTTGGATGACACCAAAGGAGATTATGAAACCAGAGAAAGAAAAAGAAATATTTTTATTTTGGTAAAACTATAAATAAGACCTTAGCACATACAAGGTTTACAACAGATGCTTACAAATATTGGTGATGCACAGCTTCTGCTGCCTGTGTGTGGTGCGGATACCTGTTGGGATCAGGAGAGCTGAGTTGGATCTGCGGTGGTATGGAGATCAGGACAGGCTCAGGTTCTTTCTCTGTAGTTCTCATGGTGTTAGCCCTCCAGCCGTAGTGGGCTCCAGGGTGTCCAGAGATCAGCCCCCACTTTTGCACACGTCTCTCTCCTGCCCAAGGATGGATACTAAGACAGGAGTGCACTGAACAAGGGTCTTTATTGGCTGGCATTCACTGCAGATGGTTCCATACAGCAGTGCAGAGTCTCAAATTTCCCACGCCTCTGGATGGTGATTGCCCCTGCTCTTACAAGGCATCTGTGTGTTAGATCAGATGTTCCCCCAGCCCAAAGGCTGTGGGTGAGCACACTCATCCCGTGATGGGAGAGTCTCAAAGCTCTACTGCTCCTCCAAAGCAGGACTGACTACATTTGCCACTCCCTCCTAGGAGGAACCAGAAGGGACGGGCTCATGGTCTATACCTATACCAGATAGGCTTACACAGGCCATGAGTCACCACCACACTTCTGTCACTCATAAGAGGGGCATGAGGGGGGGGGGTCAAAAAGCACCTATATTAACCTGTCATAGCCTAGACTGCTAGGAGTTACATGACAGGGAGGAGAGATAGGCCAGAAGATACAGACCATGTTACAAATATTTGTATACAAAACATATGTGTAAGTGTCTGATGTAAATCTTGTATGTGCTAAGGTCTTATTTATTGTTTTACCAACTATATATATATTTATTTCATGATATGAATAAAATATGAATGATAAAAGCATGCCATAATGCAATATTTTAAAATAGCCTGACGTGTCTGGGGGTTATACAGGGTAGAAAGCAGACCATCAATATTTTAGCAGATAATATGGATGGAGTTTTATGCTTGTGTCAAAACAAACAACAATGTACAGTATTTACTTCTGATCCTCTTGTATTCTTCCCCTTTTTTTACTTAGATTGTAAGCTCCTTGGAGCAGGGACTTCTTTACCCATTGCGATATTGTGCATTAATTGATGTATATAGCCTTTTCCCTTTTTTTTAATACTTTACTGTGGAGCATCACGATAATCTAAACATAGGACTTAAAAATAAAAATTAAAAAAGTTCTGTGTTTGATAACGACGTCTCAAGTTCATTCTCTTAATTGTTTAGCCGGTATGTATATATATATATATATATTTTTATATATATAATTGTCCCTAATAAATCTGTCTTAATTCCAATTCATGTCTATCAAGAAGTGACCATGACACCATATGCATGTTCATCATGTGTGAATGGAAGCAGCCATTTTAAATTCCCAGAGTATTATACATATAACCCCTCTTTTCTGTCTCCTTAGGCCGACTCCTATTTGCTAAGGTGAGGGCCCAAGTCCTACTCCCCGGTATAACAGTGCTATCAAAGGTCAGACAATAGTACAGGGCACTAGGCCTTAAATATTAAAATTTATTTATAGAAACTCCTTATTGCCACAAATATACAGACATAACAGTGATTCTCAATCGGAGGATCAGATACACAATATTACAGTATTTACAAAATGCTGCTCAGTTGTGTCTCAATGTTTTACCAAGTCCCCACGACCCTGTGTTATGAGGGCCCCATGTGTTAGTGCCGAACAATATTGGAGCTTTTAGTAACTGTGGATGTAACACGTGGCAGGCCTGTTCTTCACAAAGCCTTCAGTACCCCTATATATGACTGAGGATCTCCTCGTTCATTACTCATAACATCGGAAGCCGCTTGGTTGTTGATCATCCCAACCTCCAACAGACCGTCTCAGCTCTCTGTCTCTCTCTGCGACTGCTACTACTCACACATCTCTCTCTGCAAGTTGCGCTGGGCCTCCTTGCAGGAAGGACTGACCCTGAGTTTAGCCAGTCCTTCCTGAGATCACTCAGGCTCCCTGGAGGACTCCCTCCATGTGTGCTGTTGCAGCACCTCTTAAAGCAGCAGTCCAAGCTTCAGTTTTCCCCCCTTTAATATGTGCATCGATACAATCCAAACAATGATAAGTAATTACCTAAGTTGCCGATCGATCCGTTCTCCTGTGATCGATCGGTGAAGATTCGGCTCGGGGGTTCACAAAATGGCTGTCAGTGCAGCAGAAGAGGACCAAAGATACAAAGTTTTGTGGTGAAGATCATGTGACCAGACAGTCGCTAGTTACAATTAGTGCACTGCTAGAGAGAGGACAGGGCTCAAAGAGGGGTGTGCCAGAGCCTGTTTCAGAAGAGGAAGGGAATGGGACTTTGTAAATGGTTGCTATAGAAACTAAAAATGCTTGCTACATTATTACACATTAAAAATGTAATTGAGAGTTGTTTTAAAAATAAAAAAAATGCTACAAGTATTTTCTCATAGTACAGAACGGAGTTATTAAAAAAAAAAAAAAGCACACGTGTAGGATATTGCGTGATCTGCAGCTTCAAAGCTTCCTCCCTTCTTCCACAGCTTTTCCTATTGGCTGCTTCTTTGTCTATCATGGGTCACATCCTCCTGCCCCAGAATTAACTGCCTGATGCAGCACAGCATATTGTGAGTTGTAGTTGTCCTATTGCAGAAAGTGTGTATGTCAGCTGCATGCACTCACAAGGGGGTTATATATCTGCAACAAAACATTTTTATTGATTTGTATAACAAGACAATAACTTATTTATTTATACAATATTTTACCAGGAAGTAATACATTGAGAGTTACCTCTCGTTTTCAAGTATGTCCTGGGCACAGAGTTAAGACAAATAATACATGGTTACAAATACAGTTACATAAATGAACAGGGTATACATAATATACAAGACATTGCATGCACAGTTAAAGAAAATATATATTATGAGCGAATGAAACAGTTACAGACCAGATTAAAATGTGAGACATATGCATATAACTTGTTATATACCGCTCACCACATAATCAAAGTAAATCATGAATCATGTAATAACAGTCGGTGCAAAAGGGATAGTGATAACAGACAAAAACATACAAGGAGACAGAGATTCTCCAACAAAAGATCCCAGTTAGCTGCACAACAGGACTGAAAATGTGTTAAGGGTTTGAATACCCCACCTCCTAATAGGTAATTGGGCTCTAAAGGGTGCCAATAAGTAACCGCTCCCAGCACTGTGGGAGGACAATTACCACTAAAACTGCAGTTTTAGTGGTAATTGTCCTCCCACAGTGCTGGGAGCGGTTACTTATTGGCACCCTTTAGAGCCCAATTACCTATTAGGAGGTGGGGTATTCAAACCCTTAACACATTTTCAGTCCTGTTGTGCAGCTAACTGGGATCTTTTGTTGGAGAATCTCTGTCTCCTTGTATGTTTTTGTTTTTTTAAATGTGAGACAGCCTTAGATTTGAAAGAACTTAAACTGGTGGGGGATGTGAGAGTCTCTGGTAGGTTGTTCCAGTTTTGGGGTGCACGGTAAGAGAAGGAGGAACGGCTGGATACTTTGTTGAGCCTTGGGACCATGAACAGTCTTTTGGAGTCTGATTTCAGGTGATAAGTGCTGCATGTGGTAGGGGTAAGGAGCTTGTTCAGATAGCTGGGTAGCTTGCCCATAAAGAATTTAAAGGCAAGACAGGAAAGGTGAACTTTGCACCTAGACTCTAGTGATGACCAATCTAGTTCTTTGAGCATTTCGCAGTGATGTGTGTTGTAGTTGCATTGGAGAACAAAACGGCATATTGAATTGTAGAGGGTGTCAAGTTTGCTAAGGTGGGTTTGAGGTGCCGTGCCATATACTATGTCTCCATAGTCAATAATTGGCATTAGCATCTGCTGTGCGATACGCTTTCTGACCAGGAGACTTAGGGAGGATTTGTTCCTGTAAAGTACCCCTAGTTTGGCATAGGTCTTGGTTGTCAGGGTATCAATGTGCACCCGAATGTTAAGTGGGAGTCAAACCATAAGCCCAGGTATTTAAAACTAGTGACAGGGGTTAGGGTGGTGTTAGTGTTGGTTCTAATCTGGAGCTCAGTCGCTGGAAGCTTTAAGAATTTAGTCTTGGTCCCAAATACCATTGTTACAGTATTGTCAGTGTTTAAAAACAGTTTGTTTTGGGAAATCCAGTTTTCGAGTCTCATAAAGTCAGACTGAAGTATGTGTTGAAGGTCAGAGAGGCTATGGCTGTGTGCATATAGGATTGTGTCATCTGCATACATGTGTATTGAGGCTTCCTTACAAGCTGTGGGAAGATCATTAATGAACACTGAGAAGAGTAGGGGCCCCAGAACAGAGCCTTGCGAGACACCACAGGTGATATCCAGGGGGTTGGAGTTAGAGCCTGAGATGGACACATGTTGGGATCTTCCTGATAGGTAGGACTGAAACCAGTTTAAAGCATGCTTCCCTATTCCAGAGCTCTGGAGTTTGTTAAGCAGGATAGCATGATCAACTCTATCAAAGGCCTTTGCAAAATCTAGGAATACTGCACCAGTGAGTTGTCACCGTTCCATTCCACACTGGATTTCATTGCAAACTTTTAGCAGGGTAGTTACGGTGGAGTGTTTGGGACGAAAGCCAGATTGGAATTGGCTAGGGAAATTTGTCTTGGTATAGTAGTCGCTTAATTGGGAGTGGACACATTTGTCCATGACTTTGTATAGAATTTGGAGAAGTGAGATTGGTCTGTAGTTTGAGACACTGGTTTTGTCCCCACTTTTGAAGATTGGGACAACTCTGGTCTTAGGGATATGGCCTGCAGACAGGATAGAGTTGACTATGGAAGCAATTGGTTTGGCAATGGCTGGGGCACCAAGTCGTAGGAACCTAGATTGTAGTAAGTCAGGTCCGCATTGGCTGCTTAGTTTTAGTTTGAGGAGCGCTTGTGTAATCTCCACTTCAGATACTGGGCCAAATTGAAAATTGTGGGCAGTGTTGGGAGGGGGTGGGGCTATGTGGGCACTCCCAGGATGAGATTCAGGTTAGTGGTTTGGGCTGCGTTTCGCTAATAAGTTAGTGGCACACCCCACAAAGTAATCATTGAATGCATTTGCAATGTCAGTGGGGTTTGTCAGAGTAATATCCCCCTTAGTGATATTACTTGGTTGTTGATGGTTAGAAGGCTGGAATATATTATTGATAACCTTCCAGAAGTTAGCTGGGTTTGATGTATTTTGGTGGAGATTGTCAGAGTAATATTGTGCTTTTGCGTGCCTTGTTTGCCTTGTGCACATGTTCCGCAGGCATCTGTAGTGATTGAGTTCCTTGGTAGTGCCAGTTACTTTGTAGTTTTTCTACAAGGTATCCCTGAGCTGGTAGAGTGCAATAAGGTCAGTTGTAACCCATGGAAGATGGGCCCCCGTACCCTTATTTTGCATAGTGGAGCATGGGTATCGCAGAGTTTTAAGAACTCGGATTGGAAATAGTCGAGCGCAGAATCAGGGTCGGGAATTAAATCGATTCTGTGCCATGGGCAGTTGGTAAGGTCATCCAGAAACTGTTGTGGGTTAAAGTTTTTAAATGTTCTAGGGAAAAGAACTTTAGGGCTTGAATGGGGCGTTTTAATTTTCCTTACACAGTACACTACTGCATGGTCACTGAAAATGTCAGGAAGGATGCCAAAGGATTGGTTTCTGCTGGGGTTTGAGGAGAGAATCCAGTCTAGCAAGGAATGGTTATGCGATTTCAGGTTTGTCCGTGTGGGTTGGGAAATGAGTTGTGATAGGTTAAGTGACTTGAGTTGTATCTGGATTTTATGGTTTTTAGGGTCAAGCCAATTGAAGTTGAAATCTCCAAGAACTAGCAGCTCACTCTTCTCGTTCTGAGAGGAAATGGAGCCAAGAAACTGGGTGATATCAGCCAGGGATTGTAGAGGGGCTTTAGGGGGCGGTAGATGCCAGCGAGCAAGATGGGCTTAGAAAAGGGGAGGCAGATTTTGCCAATTAGAATTTCAAAAGAGCGTGGGATTGGGGGGCAATTTAACAGTGTAAATTGCAATGTGTCTGTAATAAAGAATAACACCCCTCCTCCTCTCTTTGACCTATCTCTCCTAAAAATGGAATATCCCTGAATGGCGATATTTGCATCAGGAGTTTTATGGGTTAGCCATGTTTCTGTAAGAACGATGGACTCCACAAATTCCTCTCTGTACATGACTTATTTTTCTCTCACTCTTTGCTATAACTGAGACTTGGCTCACTCTGATCCTGCACTGAAAGCTGCCGCTCTCTTATGGTGGCCGTTCTTTCTCCTACACTCCACGCCCTGATGGCTGGGGTGGAAGCTATCCCTCCCTCTCTTTCCTTCCTCCCATTGTCCAGCTTTTTTCTCCCCTCCCTTCCCACGTAGCGGTCATCTATCGCCTACCTAGCTCTAGCTAGACCTGCGTTACATTAACCTACCGGTTTCGTGATTCCACTTTGCACTCCTCCCTCTCTTTCCTCAGCTCCAGGGTTAGGAACTACAACTCTGCCCTATCCTCTCTTTATCTACATGCCCCTCTTTTTGTCTCCTGCTCTCACCCTTCTAACCCCAGACCATGGCTAAACTGCGACACACGCATGCTGCGTTCCAGCACTCGCTCCTCTGAAAGCATCAGGAGACCCTGATGAAGTCACGCGCAGGGACAAAACGAGTAGGACTGTTGCAACCGACGCCATCACTCCCCCACACCACCACTGCTCCCTGCACCCCCACCTCTCCCCACACCACCCACCCCCACACTGTCAGATGACTTCATCAGGGTTCCCTACTATTTATATCTTCCCTAAGTAGCACCCACTCTTAATCCTTTAGGGAGGTATTTAATCTTGTTACTGTCATCTGAAGTGGCCATTTTCTGCATAGCATCCGTAACTGCATCAATTGGGACCCATCTTAGATTACCCTTTCTAGCCTGAACTGTAGGATCACAATCCCAGTACAAGGTACTGTATGCCTCTCTTAATCACTCCATTTTGCAGACAACCTGGGGCCTCTCAACCACAAAGATGCTCCGATTATGTCCCAGGGCAACTATTGTGATAACCCCTATGTAACATATGTCTCTTTGAAATCCTGTTGACCTCGGTAGTATCATGGCTACAGATGCTAGCTGGATGGGACACTTTCCCTGACTATAAAAACATCAAAAAGGGACAGGGAAATATCACTATACATTAACTATATTTTAATTAAAAAAATAATTCATAAATTGTTTTATCAGGAAATAATACATTTAGAGTTACCTTTCATTTTCAAGTGTGTCCTGTGCACAAAGTTATAATGACAATACATGGTTACATTAAATGAACAGAGGTTATACATTCAATTTACAGACATTTCAGGACAGTTAGAGAAAACATATATTGTACACTTGTGTATACACAGGAACATATTTACATTATTAACAGTGAGGCTCCCCAACGGCCACGCCCAGGAACATAAGTTGTAGAACCTCTGGGCTAACTATATATCCCCATGGTGCCGTCACTGGTCACCATGCATACAGAGGGAGTGACATCTTTCTTGCTAAGTCACTCCATACCATGTGATGGTATGAGCATTACTCTGCGTGAGCGCACACAGTTAGTCCCTTAAATCCATTAATTCCATACCTCACAGAGTAGTCACTAGGATGGCTAAATAAAGAAGGAAACATATACCAATGAGAGGCTGGAATCTGCATTGCCTTTTCCAATAAATATGGCATAATCTAGTGCAGCGTTGCGCAAAACGGGGGGCGCTGGATTTTTTTTGGGGGGGTCGGGGGCGCTTGCAGATGCCTCGCGCCCTTCCCCAAGCCATTTATATTAAATGCCAGGGGATCGCGTGAGGCCTCTGCAACAATAAAACTTACCTCGATTCAGACGCTGTGACGCATCGCCATGGCAACGCGGCATCAAATGACGCTGCGGTGTCATGCGGGGTGACGTCACACAGTCATCTCCATGGAAACGGTCATTTGACGCCGCACGCAAGCGAAGAGGGGGCGCGAGAGCGAGGGGGAGCTGGCAGGGGAGCGGGCTCAACAAGTTTGCGCTCCCCTGATCTAGTGTACTACATGCAAAAGGTAGAGAATCTACCAGGCATTATTAAAGGCAATATTATATTCCAAACCCTGTCAATAGCCTGGAACAAATGAAACAGATTACTGAATCTGAATTCTCTGATTACAGGTTATCTACCAATTTGCAGGAATCCAGATTTTCATGAAGGAGTGATGACTTCTTTTAAAAATTGGAGGAAAAAAAGGGGGATACAAAAAAAATCAGACACATAATCTGGCCCCTAACAAACATTGTGTACCAATTCCAAGTTCTGCAGCAGAAGTATAAAATCCCTAAATCACTTATTTTTTTTGGCATATTTACAGATAAGGCATTATATAGATGGGTAAATTAGAATGAAACCAAAGATTTGGAATAGATGTAACCATGTATTTGTCACCGTAACTCTATGCCCAGGACATACTTGAAAATGAGAGGTTTATAAATAAAATTCACTAGAAGAAAACATAGATCTAAAACATTCAAATATCGCACAAGTTGGTAAGAGACTTATTGAGGGAAAATAGGAGCCAGAAATATAAAACTTCTCTGAGGGATAGTCTGAGGGATAGTTGATCTCGAGATTTCCCTAATTTAGATGCAGTGGACCCATTGTAATCTTTAAACATCTGACTAGATCGAAACAATGGATTTCTTCTTGATTATTGCTTGGATTTGGACAAAACGAAGGAAGAATTATATTTTGGTTTAAATAAAGGTAGGAGAGGATTTTAGATCTAAACACTGGTACCGTTCTAAGGGCAACTTTATCCTGATAAAAAAATTATATACAGCTGTTTGGATGAAAGAGCCTGAATTTCTGCTACCTTTCTAGCGGAAGTAATAGCTACTAAGAAAGTCGTTTTTAGAGTTCGCCATTTATGTGTTGCTTGCTGAAACGGTTCAAATGGTTTCTGACAAAGCATTTAACACTAAATTGAGATCCCAAGGAGCAATAACCTTACTAATAGTAGGTATTATTTTCCTAATAGCCTAGGGAAATATTTTTAGTAAAGGATGCGGTCAGAGATTTCTCACTGAAGGCACTAATGTTCACCACCTATGCCTTGATTACGTTTGTTCTGAAAACCAAATTGAAGAAACACTAAAATTCTTTGAACGGATATCTCTGGTGGATCTTCTTGATTATCAAAACACCATCTTTGAAATGTTGATCACATTCTGTTATAGGAACTGTAGGTAGAAGATCTGTAGACCTGAAGAAGCGTGTGAATCACTTAAGGCGACAGACCTAGTTTATTTAACTTCCGCCTCTAAAATTCCGTTCCATCAAGTGAAGTTGCCCAGATCTGGATGGTATATTGACCCTTCTGAAAAGAGATCCTCTCGCAAAGGTAGTTGTCATGTAGGTTCTTTTGCTAGATTAACTAGTTCCTTAAACTAGACCCTCCTGGGCCAGAATGGAACAACTGCTATTCTTACTTTTTCCTGTTTTATTTTCTGTAGAGCTCGCAGAATCATAGGAAACAGGGGGAAAATGTACGCTAAAGTAAAGTTCAACTTTAGCATCATGGCATCCAGATTATATGAGCGGTCTACCCGATTCATTGAGCAGAAAAGGGGAAGCTTTGCATTGACTCTGCAGGCCATCAAATTTAACTGGGGATATCCCATCTGCTGCTTATCATAAAGAACACTTCGGGTGCAGAGCCCACTCTCCTTGCTGAATCGGATTTTGGCGTACAAATCTGCTTTTATATTTAGCGATCCCCAAATGTGAACTGTGGACATTTGCGGCACTTTTTCTTCCGCCTACTCCAAGATGTGATTCAATTCTCTTAGTAGTGAGGCACGGTTTGTACCCCCTTCTCTGTGGATGTAGGTCACTGCAGACGAACTGTCGGATTCAACCATTAGGGGAAAGAGTAGAACTTGAAAATGAAGTACTGCTTGGGAAATAACTGTTATTTCTCTGACTGTTGGAGAAGTGGCCCCCGGCCATACATATTGGCACCTGTTAAGATGTTCCATTGGCTTGTAGTCAAGCCTGATATTCTCCTACCAACACAGTGTGTGTCTGCTTCAGTTTAGAAGGGGAATTGCTCTGTCCAGGGTGGATACCCTCTTACTCCAGAAGTACGTTTCCCTGGAGAAGCCTCATATGCTTCCTGGCCCACAGTACTGCCTCTATAGATCTGCACATGAGGCCCAGCAACTTCATACAATATCTTAGTGTTGCTCAAATTAATAGACTCAGTTTCTTGCATTCCTTCTTCAGTCGGTATCTCACATAAGGCCTCGTTCAGGGTGCCAGAGGCAGGAGTTGGAGTGCGCGCGTTCGCGTGTGCGAGCGGCAGTCTGCCGAGCGATGTGTGCACATCCTCCCCAGCAGACTTTTACAAGAGTTGAGGGGGCGGGGCTACAGACGTGAGGTTAGGGATCGGTGTTGCAGTCTTGAAATCATTCTCAAGAATGATTTCATTGGCTGCCGAGGTACCAGTGACGCTGCTGCAGCTTCAAAAAACGACTTGGGTTGTTTATTGAAACTGTAGCCAGCGTCAACTCCGTACTTCGGAGACAGGGCAGCTGCTACCCTGACAACCACAATTAACTTTAAATACATTGTGTCGGACGGCCGCACGCACGTCAGCACGCCCTCCCTCCGAAGCCAGCACTCTGAATGAGGCCTAAGGGAGTAATATTTTATTTCTTGTAGTGTGTCGAAGATAAGACCTAACAATTGTAAAGTCTGGAATGGGACCAGAACACTTTTGTCCCAGTTGATGATCCATCCATATTTCGATAGGAAAGCAATCACCCTGGAAAAATATGCCTTCAATTGGGTCGCCAAATTTGCTTTGACCATCCAATCATCCAGGTATGGTATGACTGCGTTGCCTTCTAGCTTTAGAGCTGCAGCTAAGACATCATTATCTCCGTAAACACTCTCCATGGCGATGTTAAGTGAAAGGGAAGAGCTACAAACTGAAAAGGGGGGATGACTCCCTCCAGATCCTGCAAAGCCAAAATCGGGTATCTTTGGTGGCTCTTGCATATTGGGACATGAAGATATGCATCTTTTAGATCTAGGGTCGCCATAAAGTCTCCAGGATGTTGATGACAAATTTGACTGTTTCCATCTTAAAACATTTGTATATAACATATCTGTTGAGGGATTTTAGATCCAGCACCGCTCTGAATCCTCCTGATGACTTTGGAACTAGAAATAGAACGGAGTATTTTTCACTGATTCTTTCCTGAACTGGTACTTGTATAATAGTTTTTGAGATGGATAAGTTATTGATAATTTCCATCAAAGGAATGTGTTCCTGGATCCCCTGCGAATTATCAAAACCTTTTTTGATTTTGATAAGACAGGCGCCGATGATTTCCTGTCCTTCGTAAACCTGAAAGGTGGGCCATTGTTGTCACGCTGTGCAGCCCGCAGACCAGACCAGTCCCCTGTACTGAGGTGGGATGTAGAGTATACGCACCGACAGCAGAGGGAGCGTGTCCGAGATGTGGTGTAGTAGCGTGGCCAGGCCTGGATGTAGATAAAGAATGGTCAAGTACTTGCCGAGTCCGAGGATATAGAAAGTTCCGTAGTCAAATCCGTAGCAGAGTCCGAGGGTCTTAGAGGTTAGAGTAGTCTGTAGGAAAGCCGAGTTCAGGAGCCAGAGGGGGTATACAGACGAGCCGGTTCAATAGCTGTAGGGAATAAACACAAGAGAGCACGACACAGGTTCCAGGCAACACAGGTAGCAAGGAGCTATGCAGAGCAAGGAAGTGAAGGCAAAGCAGGATATTTAAAGCGACAGTGACAAATTCGGACGAGGGGCATGGCGGAGGCGTGTCGAGGAGCTGCTCATGAGTGGCTGAGAGACCAGGAAGTAGTGGAGCACAGCTGAGAGTCTGTAACACCAGTGCCAGAATCCAAGATGGCGACGGCAGAGTTCAAGGTATGCACTGGGCGGCGGCATGGGTAGCAACGGGGGGCAGGGGCAGCAGCCGCTGCAGTACTGGTAGTGGGTAAGGAGGGGTCACGCCGCAAGGGACGTGGACCCCGATTCCTTACAGCCATGAAATTATAAGTGCAAATTACTCTCTTTTCTTGGGGACCTAGGTGTTCTGGACCCAGAAGATACAAATCTAGTAGACTTAAACGCTGCTCTTCCAAAATTCAGAGACATTCCAACAACATAGAACTGTGAAAAAGAATAGGGCATAGGCAATTTTATGACGTCCTGTCTGCCGCCCAAGGCTTCAGTCAAATGGCACTTCTGGCTTTGAATGAGAGTAAAGGCATGCTAAAGCTTCGGACCCTTTCGTGGATCTGAGCCTTGGTGTAATAAATCATTGAACGCTGCACATTTTGTATATAACATTTAATTTAAAATGCCTATAGGGGGCAGCATTAGCCAATGTTTATTTTGTATTTTTTTTTATTACTGCTATCATTACGCATTCTTGTTACCTTTGTACTGTACACACACATTATTCTTCATAACCGCATCTTAAAAGTGTTTCCTATAGCAAATAAATATAGCACCTGTTTCATAAATGTAAAATGTGATTTTTTTCGGTTACAACAATTTTTGATGTGAAAGGAACCAAATCTTTACAAGTTTGTATGCATCAGTTTAAGATCACACGTGTATTTCTTTACATGTATAACATTTTCAGTCCTGAATAACATTTATTTAATCGTATGTTTGTAGAAATAAAATAAAAAAGTCTCAGCCTTGCAAAAATAATTATATATATATTTTTTTTTCTAGCAACTAACACGGCTCATAAAGTTCAACAGTGATAAGTTTGACCCATTCAATGCAGCAGGATTAAAAAAAAAAGATAAGGCAATTATTAATTATGCTACATATTCTGAGAAATTAATTTGCCATATTTTAACAAAAAGGCTTTGCAAAGAGATAAGAAACATTCTTGAACAAGTAAAGTTGCACGCTGTTGAACATAGGCTTTCATTATTATAATCTCACCACGATATGCAATGTAAACATACAGTATATACACACACACAAACACACACATGGCTGAAACATGCCGTTTGGGGGTATATTTGATCCTGGTTTCTGATTCGTTGATTTGTTTTTACTTTGTCATTTAAAAAAAAAATGTTTCTTTATTGTTTTAAATGTCATACATTTCATTTTTTTTTTTAAATCTTTTTTTCCTTTATCATGCAAGGTAAGTACAGATAGTAACAACAGTCACAGCTGAACAGATAGTAATATGTCATAGGCACATGACTGCGACGTGGACTGAGATACTCAATAAACCTTTTTTCCTTTTTATGTTGAAAAAGAGGGGGAGAGACAAGGGGCGGGTGGATAGGTGGGAACGACACGGAGAAAAAGAGGGGGGGGAGGGGAGGAAGTCAGGGGAGGGTTGGGTGGGTCTCTGGTCCCTTCTGAGCTGCAGAGTGTCAGACTTGGACCAGGACTTGTAGTAGTGACGGAGCACCCGAGCCTGGCCATGGTTCCCAGGTTTTGTAGAAGTGGTACATTTTCTGTTTCAGCATGGCCGTGAGCCTCTCCATGTTCATGACCGTGTCTATTCTATTTATTACTGTTCTCCTGGAGGGAGCCTTCATTTGTTTCCAGGCCGCCGCGACAGAGCATCTAGCGGCCGTTAGGATCGCAGAGGTCAGTCTGGACAATGGGGCAGGGAGGTCCTCAATTGGTTTTCCCAACACGTATGTCAGAGGGATCTCCAGTCCTAGGGTTTCAATCAAGAGTCTCTGGATTTTGGTCCAGAACCTCTGGATTTCCGGGCATGACCACCAGATATGGGCCATGTCCCCCCTTTGACCACATCCCCTCCAGCACAAATCTGTTGTGCCGGGGAAGATCTGGCTCAGTCTACTCGGGGTTAGGTACCACTTGAATAGGATTTTATATATATTTTCTTTTGTGATGGAGCAAATTGATGTTTTGGAAGCAGCTTCCCAGACATCCTCCCAATCCTCCTGGTCGATTTGTAGGTTTAAGTCGGCGTTCCATTTTTGCAAATACGTATGAGAGGAGGGGGTGGGGGTGGGAGGTCTCGATCGTTCGGTAGATTTCAGAGATTAATCCTCTCGGATATTCCCCTTTTAGGCAAAGGGATTCAAATCAGGTCTGTGCAGGGAATTTAGAGTTTGGGGATAGAGCTCGCAGGATGTGCCTTATCTGCAGATATTTGAAAATGGGGAGGTCGGGGGAGGAGAATTTACTTTTGAGCTCTTGGAAGGACAGTACCTCATCACTCTTCAGCAGGTCCACAACCATTCTGATGTTTAGGTCCTGAAATTGACCAAATTGGTTACGGGCGCATCCAGGCGGGAAATCTGGATTCCCGAAAATGGGGGTGAGTTGTGAAGGGGATGAAGCTAGGCCATGTTTCCCTTTGTTTCTAATCCATGTAGACCACGTGCATCTGATCGCCCCAAGCTCCAATCTCTGGGGTCTCCTTTCTTTGTGCGTCTGGGACCATAATAAGACCGGGAGGGGGGTGGGGGTCGCATAGTGGGACTCTATTGCCAACCAGCAGTTAGAGGTCGGGGAGTTATTCCATACCACCTGCCTCAGCTGGGCTGCCTGGAAATATCTGACCACATCTGGGGCCCCCAAACCCCCTCTCGTCTTTGAGGATAATAACACTGATCTCGGGACCCTCGGTCTGCGCTGTTTCCATATAAAACGGAGGATATGTGACTGTATGTTCCGTAGTTCTGATAATGGAACTGGGACAGGGAGAGTTTGGAAATAATAAAGTAAACGGGGGAGAATGTTCATTTTAGTGGACACTATTCTGCCAAACCAGGAGATCTGGTGGGCGTGCCATGCATCCAGGTCTCTTTTGATCTGGCGGAACAGGGGGGGATAATTAGCTTGATAAAGGGAGCTGTACGAGTTAGCTATTTTTATTCCTAAATATTTTATATGGGAAGTATTCCATTTATATTTATAGTTGGAATGTAATAGTTTCCATATGGGGTCTGGGGGGGGAGAGATTAAGCACTTCCGATTTATCCATGTTTATTTTATAGTCAGAAACCAGACTGAATTGGTCTAATAGTTTCTGTAGATTGGTGAGGGAGATATGTGGGTCAGCCAGGGTCAAAATGACGTCATCGGAGAAAAGGGAAATCTTGTATTCAGTATCTGCAATTGGGATGCCTTTTACGGAGGGTTCGGCTCTGATCCGGGCAGCCAGTGGCTCAATAGAGATGGCAAATAGTAGAGAGGATAGAGGGCATCCCTGTCTGGTTCCATTTTTGATTGGGATTGGGTTTGAGTGTCCACCCGGGAGTTTTAGGTAAGCGGTGGGGTTATTATAAAGGGCTTGCACCCCCTCTAGGAATGGGTCTGAGAAACCGAATCGAAGCATAGTTTGGTCGAGGAAGGACCATTTGATTCTGTCAAATGCCTTTTCGGCGTCAAGGCTTAGAATCATGGCTTGGATCTTGTTGAGGTGGACGTGGTCTATATCATCAATAATTTTGCGGGTGTTGTCAGAGGCCTGTCTTCCCGACACAAAACCCACTTGGTCTATATGAATTAGTCTGGGGAGAATCGGGTTCAGTCTGTTTGCTAAGATCTTGCTGAAGAGTTTGAGGTCTGTATTAAGTAGGGAGATCGGCCATTTCATTTGTTTTAATGTAATAAAATAATGGTTTAACATAGCTTGAACCTGATGGACATACGTCTTTTTTCAACCTCATCTACTATGCAACGGTTACATTTTTATATTGCTAACAAGTAGTGTTTGACAGCTATTTATTTCCTGTTTATAAGTAATTATCACATGCTGAATGTGATTCACAAAGAGCTAACTACTTCCTTTGTGAATGGGACACACCTCAGGTCTCAAACATTTCCCCCATCAATCTGAAAGTTTGGCAACTAGCTGAGTGTTTAGCCAACAAATGCTATTTAGGTAAAAGGCCATTAACGAGTGACAATCACACTTTAGTTAATATACCACTATGAAGGCAAATGACTTCTTGACACATAAGTCAGAAACTGATGTGTAATGTAAGTCAAAGAAGTTAGTATGCGATGCAAAAAAAACCATGGGGGAGGGTTGAGCTAAAACCTCAATAAATTAACACTGATGCAAAGCTTTGTCCTTTCTAGCAATCAAACGGTTAAGTAGCCCCTAACAAATGTGTATTGGATGCTCTGTGGAATTTTTTGTTGTGTGTTTTGCTTTTAGGGCTAAATTTGAAAAATTGCTAAACATACCACGCTTTGAAACAACTGCTACAAATAATTATACATGCCTGAGTTTATTACTTTATTGCAATCCCAGTTTGTGTTGCCAAGTAGGATTTTCTTTGTTTAATCTGCACATATTAAACAGTACAGTTCCACCTACAAATTGTTTTTCTTAGGCCCCGTTCACACTATGTACTTCACAACGTGTGCGCGCGTTCGTCACCAACCCCTGGCGGCCAATGGTAGTGTTCACTCTTGAAACTACCATTGGTTGCAAAGCACGGCGTCCACGCTGCTGCAGTCGCGGGAGTCTTTTGAAAGTGTGATTCCTGGCTGCAGCAGCGTGACGTCAGTTTCAGCAGCCAATCAATGCATTGGCTGCTGAAAGTGAACAGAGACTCGGCAGCTCCCTGCTCCAGCCACACACACACACGCTTTTCTTTTTATGTTTGTTTTATGTTTACACAGCCCCCCCCTCCCCCGCTCTACGGCCCCCGCTCCCCGCACTACGGTCCCCGCAGTATAAAAAAAAAGGGGGGGGGCACACCGGGGAAAGGGGGGGGGGCACCCGCAACTGTCTGCCACGAAAACTCCCCCCACCCGCTCCCCCGCTCCCACATCATTCCATCTGCTAGGGATGATCACACATCGCCCAGCAGACGGAGGCGCGCACGCGCGGACTCTCGCACACAGCGTCGCGAAGTGCGCTGTGTGAACGGGGCCTTACATAGATGGTAATCACGTTGTTTCCAGAGCTGAACTGCTCAGATGAGCCCCTGCTTCCTGAAATACTTACCTCAGAAGGTGCCTCCAGTACCATCCACTGATGCATGTGGATGCATCCCTTCCGCTGCATTTGGGCTAATAGGAAGCCACTATGCCATATGTCTCGGCTTCTTATTGGCCCAAATGCCGCACGAGATTTAAGACAACCAAACACTGGATGGCGCTCTGACACTCCCTTATAGCTTCCCAGTGAAAAATCAATATAGTGTAACACACAGGTGTTATGAAAGCGTGAATAAAATAAATATAAAAAGGTGCAGATGTGATAAATCTACAACACTAGAATAGTGCAAAAAGTGAAAATAAAATAAAATAAGAGGCGAGGACCTCCACTCAACCCTTAAAAATAGACTGTTGCAGGGGTCATGCCAAACTATTTTCTCCAAAATGTAAGGAGAAAAATCATATAGTGCAATACTATGGTGCAAAAGTAATTCTCAAGTGAACAAAAAATCGATAAAGTTCCTACTCACAATAGAGCAGAAAAAAATAAGGCAGTATCCCAAACAGTGGCAATATTGTCTCTTGCTTGGTAAGATGCAGGTGGTCCAGTGTATCTCAAAGAGACAGACCCATAGTGCAGATAAAACATAAAAAGCAATTTATATGTTTTTCTCACAAATGGAGTGTAAGGGACCGAAGGGGTTAACTCCCTTTGCAAGGATCAGGAGACTACACTGGTGTTGGATTTCATAACTGAGCTGGGAAGTGTGTAGAATGCACTCCTGATTGAGCAGGGATAAAAGACAGGAAGTTGCCAGAGAAAGGGAGGAACAGTTTCCCCCAGAGAGAGGGGAAGTGAAACTTCTCCCAACCAGGAGGGACCCTGGTTGTTCTGGATCCTAGGACTGCGGGAAGCAGGCCAGCAGGGTCCAGCTGAGACTCCCACCCAGGATAAATATTACAATGGACTGGACACAGCCTGCTCCCCGGAACCGGTGTTCCTGGTTATTGTGAATTGTTATTGTGAACTGTTCCTATATCTGCCATTTGTCTTTTTACCACTGTGTATAATCTTTGGTATTTTCAAGTGTGAGTTTAAAATATTTATGAGAGCCTTTTAGCTCCTATGTGTGTATATATACAGAAAATGGTTCCTTTGCATCGTATTGTAAGACAGCTTTGAGCAATATTGTTTTTTGTGACTATGTATTGCACCCATTTGCAACTTAATATAATGTGACTTTTTTAACCACAGTGGTTTTTAACTTTTGATACTATTACATTTATTTTTTTATTCATCTTAATATTTTTTACTTGCAGAATATTACCCTAATTTTTCTGAATAATCGTACATTTAGATGGTACGCATCTATAGGTGCTCATATACTTTACATCAGTGCACAATGGGTGCAATATGGAGACAGCACCCTTTGCTAAGAATGTATACCACAGCCTAAATTGATTAGAATGTAATTAGCAGGGGTAGCTAACATTTACCTGGTGAAGGGGAGGTATTAACTGCTGAGGAAACTGAACTGTCAGCGAAACACGTAGAGTTGGATGCAAAGAGGACTGAGAGAGACACGTTCCTGTTCCCAGACAGCCGATCCTGGGAATAACAGAGAACACTGCCTGCTTTCGAGATGCTGGTATGATTTTCCCACGGAGGTGGGGAGTCTGGGGAAAAGTCTCTTTGTTAGACTCGACCCTAGACCTGTTCCTTTTATTACTGCGCCTAAAGAATGCACTTTAAGTGCAAATTGTATATTTTACCTGGTGACATAAAAGTTGCATTGCAATATGCACTATTGTGTATCCTCTTCATTCACTTGGATCATCAAGCACCCATCACCATGTGTGTGAAAATGGCTGTGTTTTTTTTTTTTTTATAAAATGTGAGTAGCCATTCCACCAGATTATTTCTGATCCTACTGCTAGTGTTTTTTTTATATATTTTTGCACTATTATCTGTTCTTTCTGCTTGTTATATAGTGCCACCCTACACTCCCCTGATCCTTTGGAAGATACAAGGGCTTTAAACCATAAAGGTTACACTAGGAAAAGGAGTTTACAATCTAGGTGGTTAGTAGGGACAGCTTACAGAGACAGTAGGAGGGTGTTCTGGTAAGTGTGTCTGCAAGAGGTCACAGTCAATGCATCTGAGATGTATAGTAATAGCCATACAGAGCTATCCATATGCTTCATTAAAGAGGTGTATTTTAAGATGGGTCTTAAAAGTGGACAGAGGTGGTGCTAGTCGGATATTGAGGGGAAGGGTATTCCAGAGGTGTAGAGAAGTGAGTGACAGAAGTTTAGGTGGGAGAGGGTGCGATACACAAAAGGGGTAGCCTGAAGACATCGTTGAGCAGAATGCAAGAGTCGGGCAGGTGTATAGCAAGAAATGAAGGCCGAGATATAAGGAGGGGCATAAGTCTTGAAAGAGAGGAAGAGTATTTTGTAAGTGATACGGGATTTCATTGGAAGCCAGGAGAGAGATTTCAGCAGGAGAGACATTGAGACAGATTTAGGAGAGTGTAAAGTGAGTCTTGCAGCAGCGTTTAGGATAGATTATAGGGGAGATAGGTGAAAGGCAGATAGGCCAGACAGTAGAAGGTTACAATAGTCGAGACGGGAGAGCATGAGGGCCTGCGTCAGAGTTTTAGCAGTAGAGCGACAGAGGAAAGGGTGTATCTTTGCAATATTACTGAGGAAGAAACAACAGGTTTCAGCTACATTGTGAATGTATGCCCTGCTTCAAACACCAGCACAAAACTACTTGGATGCAAGAAAAAAAGTTGTTTCTTTTAGTTTGATACACCTGGGAATGGTTTATCAATTTCCGGCATGCAAAACTGAAGCCCAAAATATAGCACCTTGTTTTTTATGGATATATATATATATATATATATATATATATATATATATATATATATATATATATATGCAAATATAGCTGTTAAAAATGGTTATTGAGGCAAAAAGTGACACTGTGTGCGCATTTGCATGTCATTTCCCAGAATCCCTTGCTGCAGTGGAAGTGCTGTATGCTGGGTGATAATGGGGAAAGGCGGGGTTGCAGACCTGCCTAAGACATGCAGATGAGCATACAGCTATATTTGCATATTTGCTTTCCTGTGGAGGGTTTTTGTCACTTTTTTTACTCACCATAACTTAACTCAGTATTATATATATATATATATATATATATATATATATATATATATATATATATATATATATATATATATAATATAAGGCTCCTTACAAGGCAGACCATAGGATCCAGAGAATCCAGGGAACACACAGCAAGGAAGAGGCAGCACACTTAGTAATGATAAAAAATTGAATCACCCAAGTGTGAAGAAACGCGTAGGGACTGCTAGTGTGAGCTAGTGACAGCTATCACACCATACCTATTCATACCTTGGACTTTACTAAGACTCTGGGACGCAGCCACATGCTGACGATCTATCCCCTAAGGTCCTATCATAATTTTCCTCCCATCCGGAACCACTGTTTGGTTCAATTTGTTTCCGGGCGACATCGGGAGAAGTTGTGCACTCTCTGGGGCTTTTGCTGGACGGTGGCTCAAAGGTGCCAAGACTACACGTAGGAGCAAGGCGTGTGAGCAGAGCGGTGATGTCCGGCATCTGGTGAATGAGTATTACTCATTACATGCTTGATTTACTATTTTTTTTGTGAGTTTAAATTTGTTGGACTTTTACTGGGAACATTAAATTGTGTATTTTTTCATATTACACTAGGATCGGGCACTTTCTTTCTTGTCGTTTTTGTAGATCTACTGGGAGGTCATTGGTTCCATATAGAAAGCTGCCAGTATCCTGAATAGTGGGCCATCATCAAATTTCATGTGCATTTCAACAGGACTATATATACATTGTTTTTTTGGACTCTATTTTTATATTTTTTATTTAAGATCCCTGTAATGTCATCATAATTTTTATTCATTTTCAATTTTATTTATATATAGATCATTCAAGTCACTAGTCTCACATTGTTTATATTATTTAGCCATTGTATTTTAATATTTTTTTTTCTATTTTGTTTATATTTGTGTGTTATTTATATAGCTAGATCATAATTTATATATATATATATATATATATATATATATATATCACCACAGTGACCCATATATAGGGGTTCAAATCAACAGATTATATCACACCACTGCAGTTGAGATAGATACCTAGAGGCGCAGCCTTTTTTTTGTTTGTATATATATATATATATATATAATAAAAAAAAACAAAGATTGTGGCGCCAAAATGATATTCTATTGCTATGTGTTATAAACTGTAGTGCTAGTATATTATGAACAAAAAGTGTATAAGATTCCTAAATGTGTTTAAAAATCAAGATGTACATATGTGATACAACTGTTAAATACTAAGCTAAATAAACAGATATACTTAATACAACACCATGGAATAATACATCAATGTGGGTGAAAAATAAAAAATATAAAAAGTGTGCAAAAAGTGCTAAAAAAGTGAAAAAAATTAAAAAAATGTGATGAAAAATAAGTGTAAAGTTATAATATAAAATCCAACCAGTCCTTCAATAATCAGTCCATAATATGTAGTAATTGTTTAACCAATATGGGTATTTTTTTTATTAGAGTTAGATGTATTCGGTCTGTCAGTTAATTTATCCCAACATATGAATTACATTCGTTCTTATTTTATTCATTTCTTAGAGTGTAATGTAGTTTTAATTATGTAATTCATTGTGTTTTTTTATATGCATTAAGTAATTTAGATCCTCCCATAGTAAGTGATTATCTCCATAGAAAATGGTTCCATATTTGCCCCTTGTGCTGTCAGTCATCTGCAGTATCCATTCCATTGAGCAGCAACCTAAAAGCAAATTAAGGGTTAAACATCCCCCTGCGATCAATCATGAATCACTGGACTGGCTGTATAAAGGGGCAGGACGTTTACCCATGATTCATCAGCCCTTTGAGAAAGTCGCCGAT
Source organism: Ascaphus truei (assembly GCF_040206685.1). Classification (NCBI taxonomy): domain Eukaryota; kingdom Metazoa; phylum Chordata; class Amphibia; order Anura; family Ascaphidae; genus Ascaphus; species Ascaphus truei. The sequence goes on along the minus strand of NC_134486.1, from coordinate 45,733,059 downwards.
TGGTGACGAAACGCGTCAGGGACACTGAGAAGCGCGATTACGTCACGAAGACGCTGCGCACGCGCATGAGGCCATACCAAGCGCGGGAAGATTACAGCGGCCATTCGGAGTGGAGAGCTGAATTCGAACAGCATACAGACGGTACAATGGCATCCTTATCCGGTTGGCGGTGATCTGGACCAGCTATCGGGAAGTGACCTTGCCCAGCAGTACCGGATGGTGGTGAATTTATTCACAAACTGCATTTTTAAACTTTTTATCCTGTGAGTGCGATTCCCCCCCCCCCCTTCCATCCCTTCCCTATTTTTATAATAAATCACGCAGTATTATGCTATGGGGCGTGCGCTCTCTCTCTTTTTCTGTATATATATATATATATATATATATATATATATATATATATATATATATATATATATATATATCCTGGTATTATTTTTGGCTCAGCGTTTGATTGCCAAAACCACAGAAATTCAAGTAATACAATGTAGAAGGCATTTACTATATTTAAATATATATTTGGTTTACCAGTAGTAACAGGGAATATAATGTTTTAAAGCTAACGGATCCTGGCAAGTTATATAGGATTAAACTAATGAATAGCTCGCCCCCAATTCCAGTGCAAGGCTAATGTTTTCCTTCTTTGGGGAATACACCTCTTCTATGCTGGAAAGGTCTGCCACATGCCACTGAATTATGCATGATAGGCCTGTCCATCAGTAAAGATGTTAAGTGTTTGCCTTACCGATGTAACACAGCTTGAGAATTGGTCATTGAGGCCACTGCTTGAGGCAAAGTGTTATGTACACCAAATGTTCCTCGACATTGCTGTGCTATAAGGATTTTTACAAAGCTAAAAGGCTCCTTGCTAACAAAGTTTATATCATATTTAGCTTTTCCTTTCTATGCAGTTACCTTTGGGATATCAATACAAGGCATTTTTGGAGATATGAGGTTTCAAACTAGTTTCCTGCTGTTACCGTCAGAGAATAAATTGTTCTCCTCTCTTCTTACCCAATGAACAAAGTGTGTTTGACTTGAGAGCTGTCAATGTACCGTATAGAGTTCATTGCCAGTTTAACCACTAGGTGACTGCCTAGAGCGGCAAAATACCGCCTAGTTTGCCCAAGACTGGGATTACGGTGCCGGTGTCGCTGCGTGCACACACCCAGCAAGCACTCTGCTGTATTTTTTTATGGGAGCTACCCCAGTGCCTGCGCGCCAACAGATGGAGAGCTGCGTTGACGTGGCCACGTTTTGAAAATACAACACATTTTGTATTTTCAGGCGGCTGCCGCGTGACATCAGCGCACGTGAGCTGGTTCAGCCAATGACAGAGAACCAGCTTCGTGATGGGTCCGCCAAGCCCCCCCGCAACACGTCTACGATCTCCTGCAGTCAAGTTCACAAATCGCTTGGGCTGCAGGAGTGCACGCAGTGGTGCACTCGTTCTCACACAGCCGTGCAGGGACTATAATCCTTGTCTAGTGCAGTGTTCCTAACCGGGTCCGCAGGATTTCCCTGAGCAGGGCAGTTTCCTCCATCCTGATTGGCTGCATAATACAGCAGCAGCCAATCAGGAGGAGGTGCCAGGAGCCTGGGGGCTGTGGCCAAGCAGAGGAGGAAGCAGCATAGACCAGAGAGAGAGAGAGAGAGAGAGAAGTGGGGGGGGGGGGGGCAGGTTGGTGTGTGTAGTGTGTGTGTTCATTTACCTAGGGCACCAAAGACCCTTGCACCAGCCCTGTTCACGGCACACCAGTCTTCAGGACAAAGAGGTGTAATAACACTGAAATGTAGATGAAATGTGAATAAAAGTTTATTATTTTTTCAAGACTGGTGCTGTGAGCTTTCTACATCCCTTTATTGACTCAACGCCACAGCGCCCTACAACTAGAATTTCCTCCCGCTTCTTAATTTATCCATTTACATACATATAAAGACACCTTAAAACCCATAAAATTCTCTTGAATTTAGCTAAACTCTTCGTTGACAATAAGTTTTTCATGCTGATCGGATATTGCATGGTACAGTACATGTAGTATATATGTTGGAACTTTGCCATATTGATTATATCATTCTAATTATATTTGTTACTTATGATCCAGTGGAGGGATGTGCTCATATTATTTACAACAACAAAAAAATCTCATGAGCAGCTAAATTGTTTTACTGTGTATTACATTGCAAAAGTTTTATTTCACCGGATTATAAGTATTATGAAATAGATTGTAGAATCAAATTTGCCCATATCACTTGACCAAATAAAAGTGCGAGTTAAATACTGTATTCATATATATGTTTTAATAGTCTGTTTATCATTTGCAACAGGACTTTACTCATCATAAATACTTCTTTAAATGGTGTGCAGAGGACTGTACGCATCATTGCTTCTGTTTTTCTTATCAGCATGCATGCACATTGAACACAGTGCTGACATTCTACTTTTTGTTAGGCAGATTGTGAGTAGTCCTTGTACGCAGTGCTTCCTAATAAAGATATACCATTTTTATGTATAGGTACAGCATAAATACCGCAAAGATAATGGCAGGATTTTACGAGATAACACTGGCTCCCATGCAGGATAAAGGTAAGAGTGTAAATCATATACTTCCTGTATTGTGGAAAGAAAGAACCTGTATGTCCATATAGTCATCTTGTAGTTAATAATTACTGTTCAGTGTCTCCAGGACTTTGTTCAGAAACGTGGCAACCTACTTTTCCAACAGTAATGCCACTGGTACATAAGTGTTGTGATAACATATATTGGCCTATCATAAGAGTTTTTCATGTTATACATGAAGCTTTAAGATCTCACAAGTTTCTTCTACAGAAAAGAGTCTACAAGAAGCTTGTGATGTTTCTCATACTCATCCACAACACAATTCATGACGACCACATATACTGTAGATACAAATATAGGATATCTGTTGTCTAAATTTACCATTGGTTTAACTTGATGGACGCATGTCTTTTTGTACCTCATCTACTATGTAACTATGTAACACTGGTTGGTCCAACAAAAGTGATTATAACCTAATAAGCTACATTCTCATGAACTAATCTAGCTAATCAGTACTACAAAAAGGATGACATTACTGCTACATAGTAGAGGAGGTTGAAGAAAGACACATGTTCATCGAGTTCAACCTATGTTAAATTTAGATGACCAATTCTTATCCTACATCTGTATTTACAATATTTTTTATACAGAGGTTAGGTTAAAAAAAACAAAAAACCCAGTGAAACATTATTATTATCATCATCTGCACTTTTTCTAGTTCCATGTCTTTTTTATGGGGTGGTGCCCAAAACTGTACTCCATATTAAAGATGTGTCCTTACTAATGCTTTATACATAATTATGCTTCCTCCCCTTCCATCTATACCCCGTTTAGCAAAGAGCCCAGAAGGATTTGGGAGCTCAAGAGTTACAGAACAGAGAGAAAAAAATATATATTATTTTGCAATTCTTTGGGAGGTATTCCCTTCCAACCCACAATAATGTATTGATTGTAGAGGGGTGGTAATTTCATAGGCTAATTGTATGGAGGTAGTGTTATCCCTAATTCACTCTTCGTTTTTTTTTCCTGCTTTCCTAACCTCTGGTTTAGCCATAGATTCCTTTGTTAATCATTATTGCCGACCTGAGGAATAGAGAAGAACTCTCGAAAGCTTGTCCTATGACATAAATTGTTAGTCCAAATAAAAAAAGGTATCACCTAATACTGAAGTAATCATTTATTCTGCACTATCGCAACTGGACTAACATGGTGTGACGGTAACTTTGTGACAGGCTATAATAATACACCAAATAACCTGGTTGAACTGAACGAGGCTTAGATATAATAAAGTATATTTATTCCTTAAATAGGTGAACACTGCAATATAGTACAGTTAACAGGCAAGAAGGTAACACTTACTTGGGGATGGGGGATGAGAAGCATCAGATAGCAATTCTCCAGCAATCAGGTAACAATCAAGATGGTATTTGAAGACAATGGATATAAGGTTGACCACCGTTTATATATATCTTTGTAACCCTATCCTTAACATTGAGTACAGGCTATTGGATAACAATTACCGGTATCCAATCTTTAACGTGGGAACACAGTTTAACCCATGCCCCCCAGCTAGATAGCCCATGAGCACTAGGACCCTGAGGGTCTCATTTCTGTAGCCCCACATTTACATCAGGGACGCCGGCCAGTCTACCAAGTTTCAGCCCTCTGCGACCTTCAGAACCGGAGATACACAAATACTACTTAAACCGTTTCCTATTTTAATACAAAATTCTCCGCTGTAAATTAAATCACGGTTTTTCACTAAATCCCTATTGGAAACAACGGGCTCCGCCGCCATAGACTTTCAATGGTAAACCGCCGCCATTGGCGGCTATGGGAATCCGCCGCCATAGACTTTTAACGGGGCATCGCCGCCGTTGAAGCCTATGGGGTTTTTCCGCCATAGCCGGTCAATGGGAACCGGCTGCCATTGAAGTCTATGGGAAAAACTCCCGAACCTTTAAGGTGGTCCATACTCCGTCGGGTTGGTCAGAGAGGGTGAAGGATGGTTCTGCAGCCATGCCGGAGCAGTGACTACAGCTACCCCAAACCCTGGCCCTCTGGACCCTCCAGAACCTGAGATATGGGCTTATGGTTTGTAGCGTTTCTGACTTAGTCGTTTTCTTGTGCTGCTTCTGCCGCCGCCTTTGGAACCTATGGCGCGACCCGCTTTACCAGCACAACCCGTTCCTGGATTCTGGGACCCGGTCGAGTGAGGGGAGGCCTAGGAACTAGGGGCAAAAAGAATTTTATTTCTGGGTGCCCTAGAACCCAAGATTCCCACGCCACTTGACGTTGAACTTGACTAATCAGTGATCAAAGCTCTTTTTCAGACATTGTGTCCGCTTTGCGGTTTTGACGGCTGCCAACTCGTTCCTGGAAAACGCCGTTGAGGAATCTCCATTGAAGTCAATGAGCCCATTGACTTACAATGGGAAACCGCCGCTCCTCCTCTCGGACGCCACCTCGGACGCTGGTCTTCAAGGGAAACAGGTCCAAAACAGCTAGATCCGACATTGAAAACAATGGAGCTTCAATGGCGGCCTATGGGACCCTGCAAAATGGTGCCTGAAAAGACGGGAAAATTAAACAAAGGGCTAAAATCACTATACAACTATTAACCCTTGCCCTCCCGGATGGATCCTAGTGTGTGTGTGGTGCAGACACTGACATAATAATAAAACATGGGAACAGGGGAACATACATTTTCATGATATAACAATGTGCAAACCACATTCCTGGACCGCAGTCCAGTTAACCCCTTGTCTCCCTGGTGAGGTCAGGGGGTGGCCATATGGGGTGCAACCCCTTTAATACCGGGCCAAACCCTCTCTCCCTCTACACCTCCCCTTCTTAATGGGTGACCTGTGGCCCACTGGCCCTAACGGGGAGTGGGGCACTGCGGGCACCAATAATGAACTCAGTCTCAGAGGGATAGTCCTGACGTGAAAGTCCATCAGCATTGCTGTTTTCACTACCCTTTTTGTGCTGAATGGTAAATTCAAACTCTTGCAAAGCTAAGCTCCATCTCAGCAACTTGGCATTCTCCCCTGATGCCCTCTGCAGCCAACTCAGGGGGTTGTGGTCTGTGATGACCATGAAGGACCTTCCATACACATAGGGCTTGAGCTTTTTGAGTGCCCACACAATGGCCAAGCACTCATTCTCAATGGTGGCATAGGCCACCTCCCTGGGGAGTAGTTTTCAGCTGAGGTACACCACAGGGTGCTCTCTGCCGTCGTCCCCCACCTGGCTCAACACTGCTCCAATGCCATAGTCCAAGGCATCAGTCTGTATAATAAAATGTTTGGTATAGTCCGGGGCTGCCAGTATGGGGGCTCCAGGAAGCGCAATTTTCAGTGCCTGGAAAGCAGTTTCACAGGCAGGAGTCCAGGTAATAAGCACAGGCAGTTGCTTCTTAGTCAGATCAGTCAGGGGTTTGGCCACGGCGCTAACCTGTGGGACAAATTTCCTATAGTACCCTGCGGTGCCCAAAAATGCCATGACCTGTTTCTTAGTTTTTGGGACAGGCCACTGAACTATGGCTTCTACCTTGGCTGGCTCTGGTTTGAGGTGCCCTCCACCCACCCTGTGCCCTAAGTACAAGACCTCTGCCATCCCTACCATACTCTTAGTGGGTTTCAAGGTAAGCCCAGCCTCCCTGATCCTATCCAGCACCGCAGCTACATATCCTAAGTGGGATTCCCAGGAACTACTAAAGACAGCAATGTCATCTAAGTAAGCGCTGGCATAGCTCTGCATCCCTTCCAGTAACCTATTGACTAGGCGTTGGAAGGTAGCCGGGGCATTCTTCATCCCAAATGGCATCACTAAAAACTCAGAGGCCACGGAGTGATGAATGCTGACTTCTCCCTAGCCTCCAGGGTCAGTGGGATTTGCCAATAGCCTTTGCTCAAATCCATGGTGGTCAGATACTTTGCCCCCGCGAGTTCATCTAGTAATTCATCCATGCGGGGCATGGGGTAGGCATCTGACACCGTCCCAGCGTTGAGTAAGCGGTAGTCCACACAAAACCGAGTGGTCTTGTCCTTCTTAGGGACTAGGACTACCGGGCTCGCCCAATGGCTCTGGGACGGAGTAATTACCCCTAGGGTCAGCATCTCCTCTATCGCCCGCTCCATACTGGTCTTGACCTCTGCTGACACTCTATAAGCGTGCTTATGCAGAGGCTGCAGGTCCCCTGTGTGCACTGGGTGTTTTGTGAGTGTGTGGTCCCTGGCATGTCAGTGAAGAGGGTGCTAAACTTAGCTAGCATGTCCCTGGCTTCTCCCCTCTGCCTAGCACTCAACTGTGCCCCTATCTCCACCTGCTCCACAGTGTTTCCCTGCCTAGCCTCCCCTAGGAGATCAGGCAGAGCATTGCTCGCCGGATCCTCCAGCAGTGGGCTGCAAATGGCCATTACTGCTCCCATACTCGGTGCTCTGTATTCTTTCAACATATTAATGTGATATGTCTTGTGCCTCACAGGCTCTACCTGTACAATGTAGTTGTACTCATTCACCTTTCGGATAACCGGGTACGGACCCGACCAGGCAGCCATTAACTTGTTCTCCCGAGTGGGTTTGAGAACAAGCACTTGCTGTCCTGGTACAAAACAAAGAAAATAACCCCTCTAAAAGCGCTTACCTACACTAAATTAAAGGTGTGATGAATAATGTGCTAAACAATAATAAGTGCTAAAACAACAAACAATCTAACAATTGCTGTAAGAGCAAGCAGCTAGGTGACAATAATGTCAGGTTATTCCAAACCTGATACAATAGGTGCACAAACAATATTAAAGTCCCCAGCGCTAAAGTCCAAGATACCGTGATCTTCAGATAGTCTCTGATCTTAAAGATGATAGCTGGGCTCTGTTGAAAATGTTCCAGATGGGATGTGTCCTTGGAATAGACAGATGCACGTCTGAAATACAGATGAGAGGCACACCTGATTGCGCAGCGTTTTTCTAGCAATCAGATCCCTATCTAAGACAGTGAAGATTCCTACTCACATGATGAACGCCAAAGTATTCAGTGGAGAGAATCTGTGCTTGTTCCCCTTCTTTCAGCTCCTCTCACGACCCCACGTGCAGGCAGCTTACTGGAGGTGGCCTCAATCCACAATGGCGTCGGGGGTGGCTCCGTTGCGGACCCCCACCGAAGAGGGAAGGAATGGGCACAATATGGTGTAGTTTGAAACACTTTTAATTGGCTAAAACATTAAAAAACACAGTAATATACACTCACATGGTGCAATATCGATTGGTATTGCTCAAATTGCCGTCCGCAGCTTGCAAATCCTGCCCGTAGAATGCACAGAGTCCCTGCATGCAGACACGCTGGTAGACTGAGCGTGTGACGTCACCGCTGCCGGGAACTCTCCTTGTAAAAGCTACGGTTGCTGGGATGGCTCAAAAGACTAGGCTCCTCCTCCCTACGCGTTTCGTGACACGTGGTCACTTCGTCAGGGGATAGTGGAGCCCAGTCTGTGATGCCTTTTGTACTATCCCAAATTGAGAGAACCTCCTACTTAGGGTGGGACCTGGCTGTTTGAAGGGAGGAATATCAGCTCTGATATTAGCAGCGCGATAGGGGTTGATTCCTAAGCATGAATAAGCGCATGTACCCACATAGTATAAAAAGACTGAAATTTCTTAGTAGTAATGGCAATACCCACATTAAAAAAATCGAACAGAAATGGAATAAAAGTATATCCCAATTGCATAAGGACAATAGGGGATTGCCATGATGCAATTAGCACATTTGGAATTGGTCAATATAAAGACATTTTATGGTCAAACTGCACTACATCGGTAAATAGTAAAGCTTGATCAGTATTGCCCCTTATACTATCCCAAATGGAGAGAACCTCCTACTGGGGGTGGGACTAGGCTAATGAAAAAAAGATTATCGGCTCTGATAATGCCAGCGCGATAGGGGTTAATTCCTTGGTGTAAATAAACACATGTCCCCGCATAGTGGTGGCAATATTCACAATCATAAAATCAACCTAAAATCAAATAAAGGTACATCCCAATCACATAGGACAAATGTGGGTTACCATAATGCAATTGGCTTGATCTAAAATTGATAATAATAATAATAACAATACAGTTCATGCCTAAAATATACCACATATGAATAGGAATAAACTAATGGTCCTTCAAGAAGGCTGCCAAGTCAAAATCAATGTTTAGACCTAGGGGGGTCAGGGTCTTAAGTGTGTAAATCCAATAGCTTTCTCTTTTGGAGACTAGATTAAGCCTGTCCCCCCCACGCCAGCTACTCTTGGGATTGTCAATTCCTACACACAATAACCCTTCAGGACTCTGATTATGATGTTGCCTGAAATGATTTGAGACACTGTGTGTCTCGAGGCCCCTTCTGATGTTATAAACGTGTTCTGCGAACCTGCGTTTAAGCGGTCTCCCCGTGCGGCCCACATATTGTAGGCCGCACGGGCATTCCAGTAAATAGACGCAGAAGTTGGTTTTGCAATTAATGAATGTTTTTATGTCAGCTTTTACCTGTCACATTGGATCTGAAGGTCTTAGTTTTTTTACTATGTTTGCAACCAATGCAGCTTTGACATGTATAGAAGCCTTTGAGATCTTTTAGCCATGTGACATGGTGATCTCTTAGACTGTCTAGCGGACAGCTGGGAGATAGGGAGGATTTTAAATTTTTTGCTCGCTTAAAGACTATTTTTGGTTTATTGGGGAGTATAGTTTTAAGGATTGGGTCTCGTTGGAGAATGCTCCAATGTTTGGTTAGTGTCTTGGATATAATTGGAGCTATACCACTATACTGTGTGATAAAAAACGGGAATGGGGCCTGACCCACGTCGGCCGTCTGTTTCCTACCACACAGTAGGGATGCTCTGTTGGTCTCATTGACCTCCTTAAACGCGAGATCCAATTCCTGATTCTTATACTCACGTTCAATGAACTTAGTTTTCAACTCCCTAATTTGTTGTGGTATACAGAAGTTTCGGAACAATTCCGTTTGATCCTAAGTGCTTGCCCCTTTGGGATGTTACGTAACCAATTGGGGTGTTGGTGGCTGGATGCCAAAAGGTAAGTGTTGGCATCTACTTCCTTATGGTAGGTTTTCGTGTGGATGATGTCATTTACTACATACCATCGCTTCTGCTTGGTCTGAGCGTCCCTGAGGTGGTACTGGGCCACCCCCATGAGCATCTCTAACCGGTCTCGGAGATACATACTGGATCACTGAAGCAGCAGTAGCCTCCCCTTCCCACCCCTCACGGACTAGGTCCAGAGGTCCACGTACCCTGCCGCCATGCAGTAGCTCGAAGGGGGAGAAGCCTGTAGATTCCTGCGGTACCTCTTGGTAGGCAAACAGCAAGTGCTGTAAATGAATCTCCCAGTCTTTCCCCTCTGCCTCTATATAGGTCCGAAGCATCTGCTTCAGGGTACCGTTAAACCTCTCACACAATCCGTTTGTCTGGGGATGGTAAGGGGCAGTGCGCCAGTGCTGTACACCGCATGCATCCCAGAGACAATGTAGCAGCTCACTCATGACCTGCGACCCTTGATCAGTTAGAATCTCACTAGGGAAACCTACCCTAGAAAAAATGTGCAGCAAAGCTGCTGCCACTGTCTTGGCATCTATGGTGCCAAGCCCTACCGCCTCAGGGTACCGGGTGTCAAAATCCACCACCGTGAGGATGTAGCGCTTCCCTGACCTGCTAGGAATCATAAGGGGTCCTACAAGGTCCATCGCTACTTTCTGGAAGGGTTCCCCTACTACCGGTAGGGGTTTCAGGGGTGCCTTCACACGGTCGCCTGCCTTACCCACTCGCTGGCAGGCATCACAAGAGCGGCAGAAATTGCCCAGATCTCGTGATGCCCCTGGCCAGTAGTAACACTGTAATAACCGGGCTCGCGTTCTGTTGACTGTGACAGGGAGGAAAGGGTTAATACCTGATTTGCCATGCATTACTGTTGTTGCCCTGTCCATGCCATTTTTATTCCCCATTTGCAGTCCATTCCCTGTCTGCGAGGGTAAAAGACAAGATGCATTGCTTGCCATACCCTCTAACCAACTTACATAGAAGATCTTAAATGTAAGGCAGGAGGTATTTTGTTTGTAAGTCCAAGCAGGATTTACTTGGACATCCAGCTGTGATATGGGTGAATGAGCTTCGGTATTTTTATGACCAAGCCTCAAAGAGATCGAGCTGATTAGCATCTTCCTGTCTAAAAGAGTGTCAGTTATGAAAAGACCCAGCAGACCCATAATGTATACAAAACTGACATACTGATGCACAGCAGATGTCAGGCTAGTGACCCCTCCGGTCAAAAATCAGACACAGTGGCCCCAAGAAATGGGTATAGCCCAGGTATGCTAAGTGGAATGGGCGTCAACCTGACCCATGCGCCCTGCCCACCGGACAGCCCTTTTGACCGGTCTTATGAATTGTGGGTCACTTGGCTATTCGTGGTTTTTTTGTTCCCACGAGGGGATTGGATCCACATGTTAAAGATAGCTTTGGCCAGTCTATAACTGTGGCTCCCCAGGTATTTCCCGGTGTGATTCTTGAATTTTAATCCATGATGTAAAGATGCAAGACTTTGTTCCAGTACAGCAGCAACCAGTCCAGGAGTGAAGGGGTTAACAACCACATAACCACAGGACTTTTAAAACCAAGGCTGCATTTCTTGCACTGGCAAGTAAAGGACTATTTCTTTCGTTCCAAGGACAATTTCTTTCATTTCCTTATCCCAGTGAGTGTTGTTTTAAGTGTATTCTGCAGATGTCGTGTGTTTGTCTATTAAGGAAATAAATCACAATTTATTTTGCAACTTGTTCTGTTCAATCAAGTACCCAGAAATATAAATGTGTTGATAAAAGTTGATGTCATCGTGACATTGACCCCCTGATGTCCCGCTAACGGAATAGAGTGAGCTACCCGTAACATTTGCTGTCGGTACCCCTGGGGCACTACTAGCTGTCGCTTACCGGTCACCCCCTCCTCTATCCCTGGGTTCCCTTCTTCTCTATACAGGAGTCCCTTATGCCATAGGCAGTGCTCAGTGCCTTCCCCTGCCTGAGATTCAGACGCCCGAAGTCTCACGCCGGCCAGGGTAAGGTCTGTCTTCACTGCCTCCCTGAACTGGGCTCCTAATTCTGACCACCCCCAGTCATGTCATTGTCCGGGGAATGGGGAAGGGTGAGGGGGAACAGTAAGTCAGTCTGTGGTTGCAACTGATCCTGGCTTACCTCCCCGGGCTCCTCTGCGCCCTCCGCTAACGTTGGTCCCAAAGGCTGGGGGACTGGCGCCGCCGTCATTGCCGCGGTCTGGCTCCGGGTAACCACCGCCACTGCAGCGGGCTTGGGCACCCGGTCGCAGGTGCAGGTCATCGGTCCCAGATCGTTGCCAAGAACTTCAGCATCCAAACCGGGTAAAACCCCCACTTCCCGCACACCCTGGCCCTCCCCCCAATCCAAAAAGATTATGGCCACTTGCAAGAAACGTGGCTCTCCGTCGGCCACAGTGATCTGCATCCCAGGGCCTGGGAGCAATTCCTCTGGCCGGACCATATCAGGTCGGACCAGGGTCACTGCAGCTCCTGAATCCAGCAAGCCGACCACTTGCCGGTCACCGACTGTGACCGGGGTGAGATGTCTGCTCCGGCCGTCCTTCTGATGCAGATCCGCGCTGAGATGTCCTCCGCTCCTGGCTGTAGGCACTGATGAAACCGGGACAGGTGTTGTATGGGACGGCTCGCTGGGAGTTGTTTCCATGACCGGTCCGGTCGCCTTGGTGGAAGCCACCCGCACGCGGGCTACTGACTTCGCAGCTGGGGTGCGTTGCCCCTGATGGGGTCCGCTGGAACGCAGGGGTTCCGGGCAATCTGGTCTGATGTGACCAGTGCGGTTGCAGTTGTAGCACCGGCGCTCGTGCCGGAGCTCCCCCGCCTTCTGTGGACTGCTGCCCGCAGGCGGCCTCCGAGTCCATTGGGGGGTATTAGCAGATTTCTTGGCCGGCTCCACCGCCGCCGCCGCTTTGGCTGGTGTCTTGGCGGGCATCAGAGCTCGGCTGGCCACATAGTCATCTGCTAGTCTTGCCGCCTTCCTGGTAAGTCTTGGGCTTTTTGTCGTACACCCAAGCCCTCACCGCCGGCGGGCACTGCTGCATGATCTGCTCCTGAAAGATGAGGTCCAGCAGGCGTTGGTAAGTCCTGGCCTCATAGCCCTCCACCTAGCGTATCCCGTACAAAGCCATGCGGGTCACATAAGTGACATAGGACTCCAGGGGCTGCCTCTCTTCCAGCCGGAATTTACCCCGGTAGGCTTCAGGGGTAAAACCGTACTGAAATAACAACAGTTCTTTCAGGTGGTCATAGTCATCAGCATACTCCTCTGGAAGCGCCATCATCGTCTGTTTAGCCAAGCCGGACAGTAAGGGGTCCAAACGTGCAACCCTATGCTGGGGAAGCACTTTGTACCGCCGGCACTGCGTTTCAAAGTTCTTTAAGAAACTGTCGATCTGGTCAGTGCCTTCCACGAACTTGGTGAGACTGTGCTGGTCCAGTTTGAGTTCATCTTTGCTGGGTTGGACAGGGGGGCAATAAGCGGGTCTGTTCACTGCCATAGTGATAAACTGCAGCCGCTCCTCCGGTGTCCCTCTGTCACCCCACGCAGTAATCAGTGCCAACATGTCAGGGGTGAACGGACTGGTAGCCGCATCAACCAGTGCCCCTCCTGTTGCACTGGTCCCGGGAGGTGTACTCGTTTCCTCCCCGGGATTCTGATGCCCCGGCACTGGGTTCCTTCCCTGATCTCCGGGCGGCTGTACAAGGGCAAGCTGAGCCGTATCCTGAGGCTCTGCAAGCCGAGCTTCATAGTCACTGATTGCCGCTATCATGTCTGCAACCTCCTGGTTCTCATAAGGCAGTCCATATTCACGGGACTTGTCCTTCAGCTGAGCTCAGGTTGGATGAGCCTTCAGCCTCGATCATGATTCACAGTCGCAGCAGTGAGGTGGTGTTACAACTTGTGTTAACTGTTGCACTACTGTGTGTTCAATATCTTTAGTCCCAGGAACTCGCAATTACCTTCGAGTTCCCACTATATTACAGGGTCCCTCAGTACACTGTAATACAGGTCCAGTTCAGTCCCGCCGCTGCCACCAGTTTTATTATATGCCTGTGACGGTAACTTTGTGACAGGCTATAATAATACACCAAATAACCTGGTTGAACTGAACGAGGCTTAGATATAATAAAGTATATTTATTCCTTAAATAGGTGAACACAGCAATATAGTACAGTTAACAGGCAAGAAGGTAACACTTACTTGGGGATGGGGGATGAGAAGTATCAGATAGCAATTCTCCAGCAATCAGGTAACAATCAAGATGGTATTTGAAGACAATGGATATAGGGTTGACCACAGTTTATATATCTTTGTAACCCTATCCTTAACATTGAGGACAGGCTATTGGATAACAATTACCGGTATCCAATCTTTAATGTGGGAACACAGTTTAACCCATGCACCCCAGTTAGTTAGCCCATGCGCACTAGGACCCTGAGGGTCTCATTTCTGTAGCCCCACATTTACATCAGGGACGCCGGCCAGTCTACCAAATGGAATATCTGGCAGGATCTGCTTTGTTTGTAAGTGTAAGATGTGACACTCACAAACCACTCCAGTTTGACGCTTCTCCGCCCTCAGGTAAACAGTGAGGGTGGCAAAACCTTTTGAATAGTACTTAGTCTCTAAACATTGGGTCGCCCCTCTGACCATCTGCTTCCCTATGTGCCAAAGAATCTTCGCGGGTTTCTATCCCAGTCTTGGAATGCAATATTAAAGGTGAAACATAAACATATTAAAATATCTGGTTCTGTTGGGTCCAAACTGCCCAGTTCTCAATGCCGGAGCTGGGACACTATATGGTCCAAGCTTCAGCCCGCTGCGACCTTCAGAACCGGAGATACACAAATACTACTTAAACCGTTTCCTATTTTAATACAAAATTCTCCGCTGTAAATTAAATCATGGTTTTTCACTAAATCCCCATTGGAAACAACGGGCTCCGCCGCCATAGACTTTCAATGGTAAACCACCGCCATTGGCGGCTATGGGAATCCGCCGCCATAGACTTTCAACGGGGCATCACCGCCGTTGAAGCCTATGGGGTTTCTCCGCCATAGCCGGTCAATGGGAACCGGCCGCCGTTGAAGTTTATGGGGAAAAACTCCCGAACTTTTAAGGTGGTCTATACTCCGTCAGGTTGGTCAGAGAGGGTCAAGGATGGTTCTGCAGCCATGTCGGAGCAGTGACTACAGGTACCCCAAACCCTGGCCCTCTGGACCCTCCAGAACCAGAGATATGGGCTTATGGTTTGTAGCGTTTCTGACTTAGTCGTTTTCTTGTGCTGCTTCTGCCGCCGCCATTGGAACCTATGGCGCGACCCGCTTTACCAGCACAACCCGTTCCGGGGATCTTGGATTCTGGGACCCGGTGGTGGTCGAGTGAGGGGAGGCCTAGGAACTAAGGGCAAAAAGAATTTTATTTCTGGGTGCCCTAGAACCCAAGATTCCCACGCCACTTGACTAATCAGTGATCAAAGCTTTTTCAGACATTGTGTCTGCTTTGCGGTTTGGACGGCTGCCAACTCGTTCCTGGAAAGAGCCGTCGAGGAATCTCCATTGAAGTCAATGAGCCCATTGACTTACAATGGGAAACCGCCGCTCCTCCTCTCGGACGCCACCTGCTGGTCTTCAAGGGAAACAGGTCCAAAACAGCTAGCTCCGCCATTGAAAACAATGGAGCTTTAATGGCGGCCTATGGGACCCTGCAAAATGGTGCCTGAAAAGGCGGGAAAATTAAACAAAGGGCTATAATCACTATATAACTATTAACCCTTGCCCTCCCCGATGGATCCCAGTGTGTGTGTGGTGCAGACACTGACATAATAAAACATGGGAAGAGGGGAACATACATTTTCATGATATAACAAGGTGCAAACTACATTCCTGGACCGCAGTCCAGTTAACCCCTTGTCTCCCTGGTGAGGTCAGGGGGTGGCCATATGGGGTGCAACCCCTTTAATACCGGGCCAAACCCTCTCTCCCTCTACACATGGCTATTTCCAATTCATTGTTTTACTAGCAACGCCACAGTTGAATGAGAATTGTTATAAGTTGTGCAGTTCCTGTAACATTTCATCTGCTACAGGAAGGATTTATTCTGTAGTGCATATGAAACCGGTTCACAGCAGAATCGCAGAAATCAAACAAGTGTGATCTTAAAAACTCAAGCGTACATTACCCCTTACGCAGATTTTCAGTTTGATCCAATAGGTTTAGAATTCTGCCAAACCAGCTAGTTTTCACTTGGACCTGTGCACCTAAACAGAACTATTCCATCAAAATTAATATAACCTCTGCTGTGATGACAGATTCATAGCACTACGTTACCCCACCTAGGAAAGTTTCATGCAAGGCATCCGCTCTCGTGATATTCGATCTATGTTTGGGTAAAGCCTATTCATTAAAGTGCAATAATAGTGTTCCCCTGCAATAACAGGCAATATTACATGGAAGCATCTCACTGGATTAATTTAGAAGCTCTTGCATGTTCAAACGGTGCAGTATTTTTGTAGCTATTTTGTCTTGAGTTTAAAAATCTGGGCAATATGCAAATTTTGTATGAAAGCAAATCTTGCCAAATTAGTTATTCAGATGGTATTCAATACTGTCCGAATTTGAAATTGGCAGGGGAAATATTGAAAATCACTCATACCCTCAGTCGGACTGAGGGCCTTATTCTATAAAGTGACAGTGCCGATCCAGTACTAGAGCACTAATAGCCCCACTGAAGTCAATAGGACTTTCCTTGTGGTGAAGCTGAATCGGCACTGTTGCACTTTATAGAATATGATACTCAATACTCTTTTGATGTTCCTTCAAATTACATTAAATGTCCCTCTCTTCATAAACCATTGATGCCAATTAACTTATTCAACTTGAGGCGAGACATTAAAAAAAAAAAAAAAGGAACAAACAAAATAATAGACAGCACACAAATGAGTATGTGGAATGATTGGTGCAATGTGGAACAGGGAGGACCCTAATTCCTCCCAACCAGCAGTCTAGAAAACAATAGTTCCCAGCACACACAAAAAAAAAAAAGGAGGGAAGCAGTGAGCCAAAAAGGTTTAATGAGCAAAACACAAAGTGAGTGAAAAAACACAATACAACGAGGGAGGAGGAAGGGATATGAACAAACGTAAAAAGTACAGGGGAAGGGGGGCGGCAACGAAAGAGCACCAAAAAAAAAGGGGGGGGGGGCGCATTTTTTTTTTTTGGTGCTCTTTCTTTGGGAGTTTGGTACAGGGAATAGGGAAGTACCATTAGATACAATGTGTCTTTTGGGAACGGGCCTGAAGAAGGGGGTTAAAACCCCAAAATGTTGCTGCCCCCCCTTTCCCTGTACTTTTTACGTTAGTTCATACCCCATCCCATCCCTTCCCTTCCTCCCTCATTGATGTATTGTTTTTTTCACTCACTTTGTGTTTTGCTCATTAAACCTTTTTGGTTCACTGCTTCCCTCCTTTTTTTGTGTGCTGGGAACTATTGTTTTCTAGATCAAAAAAAAAGGAATTGTGTACGCATAGATTCGGTTGAAATATAATTCTTATTTAAATATATATTTTTCTGAAGTTTTTAGACAGCTGTGATCTAACTTTATATGCTTAAGGTATATAAGGATGTATCAACACATTGGAAGTTTGGAAAGCACAATGGTGTCAAATAAAATCTTGAAATAGAGAAAAGATGCATTCACGCGACTGATAGGGAATGCCTCAGGTGCGCGTTTTCTGATGTCACTGTCATGTGATGCCAAGTTGTCATAGCAACACGTCCCCAGAAGCTGCCTGAAACCATGTAAGGGACATACAGAGGCCCCGCGTGCTACCACGGAAATTCCTTTAAATGTTGTGGGGAAGAGCGCAGGGCCTCTGTCAGCACCATGCCCACCCCCAAAAAAATGTTGCGTCCCCCTGCTCAAGAGGTCGTTTAAAGATGCTATATGCACAAACGTCAATCATTTCACAATAAATTTGTTCATATAACTTCTTTAAACAAATGGTTTTTCCCTCACATGGGAGAGCTATACATTAAAATAAAATCTGATAGGGAAAAAACATATCGAATACGCACCGTTTATGGTTGATATTGTGGTCGGTCACCTCTTTACTACATCCAACCAGTTTCAGTAGTTATAAACTGCATGATACTATTAAACTAGCTAGAAGTGCAAGCATATTTTACTAACTGAATCTATTCTATTGCATTGAAAAGGTTTTAATCAAGCAACATATTCTTTTAGATAACGAGACCTGTGCTTGGAAAATTAATTAAAGCCGTGGAACACAGAAGTGTCAGGGAGATTATAAACCGGCCATCTCTTTCGTTTTCCAAGGAGTCAGGATTGGAACACTGTGCAAGCAATGCAATAGCTTTCCAAGGCATGAGACAGCAGATAAACTACTTTAATAACGACATACTATATTTGCCCGATTATAGGGCGACCCCCGAATTTCAGTAGTAGTTGGAAAGAAAAAAGTTTACATACACACTCTCTTTGAGCTGCCTGCCATAAGCAAACATGGCTACTTTAGGCCCCCAAAAGGTAGAGATTTCTCCATTTTACCTTACCTGTATATATGTCTGCTGATTGGCTTGCAAAGTGGGCGGGCCCGATTATAAGGCGAGTCTGTACTTTTCAAGTTAACTTTATTGAAAGAATAGTCACCTTATAATCAGGCAAAACGGTATGTGTGGTTTGTATTGTACATTCTTCAGTTGCCAGATGATGTATATTTACTTTTCTCTTTCTCGGCGCAGAGGAGCAGTGTGACAGTCACTAACTCAGTAGGCTGGAATAGTGAATGGAGAGACGCTGCAGCCAGTTCACAGAGTGTTAATCTCCTCAGACAGAAAGAAGGACACCTGCAGCCTAACTAAGCAGGAGGCCTGAGAGACTGCAGGTTTAAAAGCAGGAAGTGACACACACACAGAGAGCTTGTTTTTCCACAGGAAGGTGGAGAGAACTCTCCCGGCAGGGAAGCCGTTGCTGTTGATTTAGTCCCCCAGTCCGGCGAGGAGCTAGGCTGCTGGGACCAGCTGGGACCCCAACCCAGGATAAAGATCAAGATCGCTGCGAGGCTGGACACAGCTTGCTCCCCGGAACCGTGTTCCTGTTTGCTGTTGGAGCTGCATTACAGATAAGACCTTATTATTATGCTTATTGGTTATCGTTTGTGTAGCATGTTTTGGGCATGACCAGATTAGCTGGCTGTCCTGTTAGTAAGGGCTCAAGAAGTGAGTTAGTGTCCCTAACGGGACTAGGCTTTAATTTTCAAGAAAGTAGTTTCTTAAAGGGACAGTGCACCCGTACTTATTTTGGTTGTGGCTAATAAACCACTAGTGTTTAAAGTTTCCCATTGTGTCAAGCGTCTTACTGACCCCGCCGCGAGGCCGTCCTGCCACAGGTGGCGTCAGAAGTGGGATGTTACGCCTCTGGGGGTCAGTAGATGAAGATATGTTGAGACACTGAACTCAAGCGGAAAAAAAAAATGATTTTTGCTGAAGCATGGAAGTTACAGCTAGCAAGTGCTAAGTGTAAATTTTGCCCCGTTGGGTATGAAACGATTGCTGTGTAAAGCTAATGCCTTTTGCTGAAGTGAGTGAATTTGCAGCTAGCAAGTGCTGTGTGTAAAATTTGCCCTGTCTGGTATAAAAGAAAATGAAAATGGATTTTGGCAAAGATGTTGCCCTAAGAAGAACCCAGAAGGTTCAAAGGTTGTAAAGCACGTACAACTTACGTGTGTTGTGCAAAGTCTGCCTCGTCGGGTGTGAAAAAAAAAACGGGGTTTTAAAATGGCTGCCGTCAAGTGTCAGTTTTGCTATGTACATAACCATACAAAACAGTGTCCCTTCAGGCCATATGATGATTATGATGACGACGCATATGTGGCCCCGAGAAGAGAGACGTACCCGCAGATGAAAGCTGCAAAAGTGTCCAGTGTGTGTGTGCCCAGTACCACTGATGTCTCTGGAACTAATAAAACAAAGAGAAAAAATAAAAATATTTTTCAAGTCACAGAGGAAGTGACCGAACCACTTGAGCCTGCGATATCAGGACAACAGGCGTCAGCAAGCCACCGAGATGTGCTACACACCGGAGTGATGGACAGAATTGTCACAGGAACGGTGGCAAAGGAAAAGGAGCAAAGGGAAGCTGAATCCTTGATCCAGGTAAAAGAGGCCTTAATTTCTGCACTCCAAACTGCCCAACGTGATTATGATGGCTTGCAGGAACAATTGAATAGGGAGCGAGAAGCGAACGCCGAGGTAAAGAGGTGTATACTCCCAGCTATACTTGAGTATGAGGAGTTAAAGAAAACAGAGCGTCTCTTACGGAGTGAGTTGGAGGAGCTGAAGACAAGTTTGGATAAGGCCAACACCGCAATTGCTAACATGGAATCAGAGAGAACAAGTCCTGACTGGAGACTATGCTATGAGATGTCCCAGAGAGATGTGCAAAACTTCATCAAAGACTTAGAAGTTTCTCACCAAGAAGCTAGCGCTCTCAAAACAGAGCTGGAGCTCTCACGCCAGCAGGGCCACAGTCTAAACACAGAGCTGGGTATGTTGAAGGAAACCCATGAGAATGCCCTGAGGGATTTAGAGACTGTAAAGAAGGAGAATGTAAGTCTGACGCAGAAAAATTCAGACTTGACTGATCAAATCAGTAAAGGTGATAAGAAGCAATTGATCCAGGAAAAGCTAGAGGTGCAGGAAGCACTGCAGAATGCAGAGAGGATGCAACGTGTCTCCCTGCAGCAGCACACACAGGCAACGCACTTATGGCAGAGCCAGCTGCAAGAGCTACATGCAAGTCAGCAAGCAGCCAAGGAGAAGCAGCAAGTGCTACAGGAACGGCTGAGTACCCAGTATGTCCCCACAGAGCAGCATGAGGAACTGAGGGCCACGCTGTACGCCACAAGAGCATCGCTAGGGGCAGAGCTGGGTACTTTGAAAAAAGCCAATGAAACAGTCCTAAGGGATATAGAGACTGTGAAAATGGAGAATATAAACCTGAAGGAAGAGGTTTTAAACCTGACTGGTCAGGTTAGTGATGGGACTGAGAAGCTTCACCAAGCGCAGAAAGTGAAGACGCAATTGGCGCAAGAAAAAAATGAAGTACAGGCTGCTCTGCAGAATGCAGAGAAAATGCTGGAAAAAGAATGCCTCGCCCTGGAGCAGCTGAAGATCACGTTGAGCGCCACAAGAGCATCGCTGGAGGCGGAGCTTAGAAGCCAGGTGATTCTGTATGAGAGGGAGCGCGAGAAGGTCCAGAGACTGGAGCAAGAGCTGGAGAAGCAGAGAGGCAACTCCATCTCCATGAGTCAGTATGCCAAGGAGAAAGAAACCTGGAAGACAGAAGCAACAGCGATACTGGCGACAAGAACAGCAGAGCTCAAAAAGATGGAGGAGGCGTTGATGCAAACCCAGAGTAAGCACCGGGAAGAGGTGAAGGCCCTGAGAGGGGACTGGCAGCATCAGATTGAAGAGCTGCAAACGCAGGTTGCCGAGCGCAAGATACAGCTCGCCGAGCGGGAGAAGGTGACCGTCCGACAGGTGGCTTGCCTGTCATTGCGCTATGAAACCGAGATGGCTGATACCCGCAAGCTTCTGGACTACACGTCCAATGAGATGGCCCGACTGCAGCTGGAGCTGGACAAGGTCTGGGAGGAGCACAGGCTGTTGCAGGTCAGAAATAGAGGAAAAGAAACAGATTTAAGCCTTGTGCTGAAACTGCTAGGAGATGTGCAGTCGCAACTCAACGCCAAAGAAGATGAACTGGCAGCTGCACTGAGGGGAAAAAGAAATGCAGAAGGACAGCTTCACGACCTGAGGAAGGACCTGGAGTCTGAGTGTGCTGGCCGCAAGATGGCGTTGAAACAAAAGCGTGACCTGGATGAGATACTCGAGGCTCTGAAGACTGAGCAGGATGCCACGTTGGACTCTAATGCTGCCCAGCAGGAGATTCCTCAGCTGAAGTTGGAGAAAGAGGTTACAAACCTAAGACAGACCCTTGGGTCACAGAAGCAGTCCATGGGAAAAAGAGTGGTAGAGATAAAGCAAGTGAGGCGCAACAGGAAGCGTGACTGCAATACCGTTGCAGTGTTACAGTCTACTTTTCACAAGGCACGGGATGGGAAGACCAAGGTGCTATGTAGTAGCACAGTAAGAAGCCAGTTGTACTATGGGACCCATAGTGGTTTCCTTGCAAGGAAGGCAGCCGCTGTGAAGAGACAGTCGAGAATGGGACTAAAGAGTGTCCATGTTTGTAAGGTGAGAAAGACCTCACAGTTTGTCCAGCAACACTCCCAATGGAGTAAGTTAAGGGGACAAGAAAGACAGGCCCAAGCCTTCGAGTCTGCCGACTGTAAAAGAGAGGCATCATGGGGTGCACTTGGGGTTAAAAAGACCCCCACTCAATTTGAAGTTCTGAAGATAAATAATGTGAAACCCAACACTGAAGGTATGCTGATGGAAAAAGGTCCAAAACCCATCACCGCTAAAGCGGAGTTGCTGTCTTCACAGGAAAAGGCCAAACAGTCATTGGCAAGTGTGTGCAATGAGCTGACCGAGGTTAAGGCTCTTCTACAGGGTGAAGGAGTCTCTGAACACAAGGAGATAGTGAGGTACCAGTCCTCAGGCCCAGATGGCCTGGTAATTACCCCAAAAAGAAAATGCCTAAATTGGAAGGCAAGAAAAAAAAAAGGGGGAGGGAAGGGCCGACGTCAGACATTTTCGCCAAAGATGCTGGTGCACGGGAATGGTGCACGGGCCGCTCCACAGGACAATGTTTCGCTGGAGAGAGGGATATGTGACAGAGTCACTAACTCAGTAGGCTGGAATAGTGAATGGAGAGACGCTGCAGCCAGTTCACAGAGTGTTAATCTCCTCAGACAGAAAGAAGGACACCTGCAGCCTAATTAAGCAGGAGGCCTGAGAGACTGCAGGTTTAAAAGCAGGAAGTGATACACACACAGAGAGCTTGTTTTTCCACAGGAAGGTGGAGAGAACTCTCCCGGCAGGGAAGCCGTTGCTGTTGATTTGGTCCCCCAGTCCTGCAAGGAGCTAGGCTGCTGGGACCAGCTGGGACCCCAACCCAGGATAAAGATCAAGATCGCTGCGAGGCTGGACACAGCTTGCTCCCCGGAACCGTGTTCCTGTTTGCTGTTGGAGCTGCATTACAGATAAGACTTTATTATTATGCTTATTGGTTATCGTTTGTGTAGCATGTTTTGGGCATGACCAGATTAGCTGGCTGTCCTGTTAGTAAGGGCTCAAGAAGTGAGTTAGTGTCCCTAACGGGACTAGGCTTTAATTTTCAAGAAAGTAGTTTCTTAAAGGGACAGTGCACCCGTACTTATTTTGGTTGTGGCTAATAAACCACTAGTGTTTAAAGTTACCCATCGTGTCAAGCGTCTTACTGACCCCGTCGCGAGGCCGTCCTGCCACAGCAGTAACCACCATAAAATTGCAAATCTGATGTCGCACCAATATCTCATTCAAGGGTAAGATTGGCTGACTTGCCAATAAAGTACTCTTCAAAGTACACTGACGTTTCTAATGGTTAAGGGATATTAGATTGTTAGCTCTTCTGAGCCTTTTCCTAAATGTTACTTTTATGTCTGAAGCACTTCTCATTATGTGTTATTTGTTATTTATATGATTGCCACATGTATTACTGCTGTGAGACGCTATGTACATTAATGACGCTATATAAAGACATACATACTGAAGGAATCCACACTTTTTTGGTAAGCTCACACATCATGCACAATACATATAGACACTACAGAGTACTGGAGTACTGTCTGGTGTGACCATATATGCACAGGCAAAATACTACACATACCCAGGTATTGTAAGCCTCACAATGTATTAAAACTTCTAAACTTGGCCTAATTCAGATTTGGATTTACAGATCTTGGTACAAAACCAGATACAATCCATAGGTACACCAAGGAAACCCCCGTCCCCCCAAACATAGGTCTTACAATAAATAATTTAGGGCCTTATTCTATATCTTACAATGTGGCAGTTTGGGTAATTTTTGGCCATGTTGATTACAATGGGGATTTTCGTCCCAAAATGGGCCGAACAGCAACATCGCTCCGTATTGAATTACTCGCTAATCATCACTTTGTCTTCTGAGTCAAAGTTTCATGCTTTCTTTCAGTCTTGGAGAATTTTTCTGCCTACAAATGTCAATTGTATTTTACTCACAAATCAGTGCTTAGATTGGGAAGGGAGCTAAAATGCTGAGTATAGTCCTTCAGAATATAACCCAGAAATCCTATTTTTTGCCAAGTCTCACCTAACATATAGGATACTAATGCAGTTTGAGGTGTGTTTACAGTTTTTTCTCCCATGGACTTGAATAGACGTGATATTATAATCTTCTTCAGCCTTCTAGGAAGATGCAGATTTCTCAGCGATAGGTGAGCGCCTGGCTTACTGCAGAGTCCAAGACATTTCTGAAGCATTTTGTCAAATACCCAAGCACTTGCCTGAACTTTTCTCTGGAACTCAGTTTAAACATTTCCATTACTATTGCTACCTTCCCCACCACTATTCCAAGAAGTGTTTATTTTCCCTTTGCTTGCACGTTTTAGCATACAGTGTTGTTTGTTCACAGCAGAAGTGTCACACTACAAATGTGTTTAGGGTCAAAAGTCTGACCTGGAACATGGTCGGACCTTGTGTCGGCATATAAAATAAGTTTAAAAAGAGTCACATTTGTGCATTACCAAGCTCTAAAGATGCATAAATATGAATGCTGTTCAGTCAGAATACAGTACTTTAAACAGCTCGACGGGATGTCTCATGGGACACGTTGCTCACCCATGTCATAGATGATATATTTCACAGATCTTGATGGAATTGATCATGCTACATTACCAGACTCTATTGTCAATCACAACCACTTCATAGCTTTCAAATAGGAGACGTCAATGTGTTATTGTAGCATTCCTTCTAATTTATGAAATAATTCTCACTTTATAACTGCACAAAACAGCCCCCAACACCATCACACAAATAAAGTCCAAGTGTAAATGTATGAGTCCTGAGAGGTAAAAATTTATTGATTTATATCAGATCAGCATGATGATATGGTCATACCTGCTCATACAGCCGACTTTATCCCCAAAACCAAAAAAGAGGATATCTCCTTTAAAAATACAATTGTGTTTTTTTTTTTTCCAGGAAGAATAAACATTTTAAAAACAAACTGTTCCGTATCAAGCAGGATTTAAAAACAATGGCTTATTTTAACACATACGTAAAAACAGGGCTGGTCAGCACTGGATGACTTGTTGCAATTAATCATTACAGTTATCCTTCTGTTATATCATTTGCATCCTTTACAAGATGAGACAAAACAAATGACGATGGATGAAATGCTCCCAGACTGTTGTGACAGATTTAAAACAAAATGTCTAATATGTTCAAATTAGTTATTTAAATTTGACTGGTCAGACTGGCAAACACATACTACATAGGTATATACTACAATTTCATTTACAGGAGTACAAAAGTGGTGATACTGTGGCATTACTTGTTAGGTGGGGGAAAAAGATATAACATTTATGCATTACATTTTCAGACTTAACTCAAGTATCTTGGCAAAATATAAACCTTATTTAGGGTACGGTAATTCTTAAATCATTTGGTGGAGATGGGGACTAAAATGCACTGGAAAGCAGCAAACTTTTACACGGATGTTCTAGCACAGGACTGGAGTTGTGCAGGCTTGTCTAGCAGGTCAAAATTACTTAACTTTGTGGAAATGTAACATTATGAGGAGATTCACCAAGCTGCAAGAAGGGGTTTGAGAGATCACGTTAACTGCCATTCAAGTGAATTACAACTAACCATGATTGTGCTCGGAATCCCAGTCCTATATATCTCACTTGCATTTCATGGACATCTTTGGATTATTACGCAGTGATGACTTCACGACTATATTACCTGGATTACACATGACAAATTGAAAACCGTAGCAGGTGAACAGACATTCAGTTCCTGCTTCAGCTTTCTAACATACTGTAGGTGAACATCGAGTAGCTCATTTGAAAACAAAAAAAGTATGTAAAGCAATGGACATAAGCAGTGGTTGACAAATCACCAAAAAATCTACTCGCCACACAAAAAAATCTACTCGCCACCTAGTACCAAACGTGTGCTGCTTGGGCCAATATTTACTCGCCCGGGGGTTAAATCCACTCGCCCGGGGCGAGCAAATGTATAGGTTTGTCGAACACTGGACATAAGATAACTTTCTCAAGCCATTATGATGTTTTTCAGTTGTGCAGTGCATTGGTGTCATAGGAAAACATCTTTTGGAAGCCAAGTCATTATTTAAAGGTATAATCCAACCAGAAAATGTCATTTGGACAATCTCAGGAAATTAGAATGAATTGTAGACCACCCAGGGAGTCAGGTAGCCATATTTTATTTTTAAAGTAATTTATTACATTGGTAATTAGGGAGGTTGAAATGATTGGACATCCATAAGTTAAAAGGGAAAAATGGACAAGTTAGTGCAGTTTTAGAAAAAGCACACCAGAAACCATACTTTAGTACATTCACCCAATATGGAGGATTGTAACCTCCTTTATGTTCAACCTAACCACAGATGATTCACTAATTGATAGGCAGAGAGAAAGAGAGAAGCAGGCGAACTTCAGCTCATGAGACTAGGTCTATATTTATTGTTTGTGTAGAACCTAAACTTTGGGGGGTGCCTTGGGGAAGTATGTATGTAAACTATGTAACTACAGATCCCTCTTTGGATCAAGAAGTATGAAATGGTTAACAATATTGTAATGACTATGTAGCATGTTAAATAGAATTAAGATATCCAACATGGTTCATTATATTTCAATTAATTATATTTCAATGACAGACTTATGCATAATTAAACAACTAAAGATGCATGCGTTAGAGGGATGTACTTGGTACATATGTTTTACTTTTGCTCTAGAACTTTTAGTGCTAGTGATGACATCACAAATAAAAGATGGCTGCCTTGTTAAAGACATTTTAGACCTCTTAAAATATCATGCAGAATACATGGACCTTATTTGTTTTAACGTACAATGCTTCATACTGATCAGATTTTTTTTAAATGAATAATCACCTTTTTATAAACCCTTTCATTCTCTGTACAGTAACATTACTTTTCTTCTAATTTCTTTCGATTCTGACGATAGGTATGGTGAATATTTTAAATAGAGGAGTAATTAGCACTCTTCCATGCTTCCCAAAAACATTGCGGAAGGTTATACCTTTACAAACTTTAAAATTTAATTAACTTGATCAGCCAAGGTTTCCTGAAACAAAATGCACATCCCACAGCGACAGACTACATTTCATGGAATAAAAGGGACATTTATCAAAGTGTTCTATATCTGTGAGGATTGAGTTTTAAGCAGGTCGCATTAACAGGATAGGGGAGTGTGTTATGTGGGCTGTGAACTATAGTTTGGCTACGTTATACAAATGAATAGGCTTAGGTACCTTCTTGCCCATATCCAAAGTGAACCTGGTGTGGGAAAGAGGACTCCACTTACAAGCTATTCCTATGTAATCTCCAGGTGTCCCTCCTATCCAAAGTGATACTGTTCAATTGACAGACTAAGTAGAGGTGGGACTTGAATGTTTTGTTTGGGCTCAGTGCTGATTTGGGAGGAAAGGATTTTCCCTCTCTCACATACCTGGTACCATCTATGACCAAAATATCTGTTAAATTGAGGAGTGTTTAATGCAACTTTGAGTTCTTACTGATTAGAATACAAGATTTACATTGACTGTTCTAGGTTCACACAGGTTTAAAAGTTCATTTTCAAGCTTGCAACATAAAGAGAACTTATTTGTGCAATTCCCCTGGCTGTAAAACTGTGAAAAACGCATCATATTTATTAAATGGGAAAGAAACACCCATTACTTTATATGAAATTCCTTTTCCTTAATAAATCTAGTTATTTTGCAACAATTTTGCCCAGTTTTGCAGCTGGGAGACAAAAATAAACCTCAGTATGTTTTGTTTTCAGTCATATAATCACCATCTGGTCAATAACTTGTGCGTGAAGAATAAGGATTTTTATTTAATGAATTTGTCACAACCAACTTTCCTTTAGCTTAGCAAGAAATGTCTGAATTGGCTGTAAATTTAAAACAATAAAATAGCAATTTTGTTTACCATTAATTATATTCCTCCATGACTGATCTCTGCTTAAATAGATGGTCGATGAAAAAAAAAAAAAAATCCTCCCAAAAACAGAAGTGTGGCTTTTTATCAATGGAAATAAAACATTTGACAAAAGACTTGATAATTGATTTTTTTTTTTTTTTTTATAAAATAACAAAATTCTATCTTAGAAAACAATTAAATATCACACCATACTGAACAAAGTTAATCCAAATTGTGACCAGCCCTTTACAGAATCAATTACAGTCACTACAGCTTTTACATTCAACCATTCATATCACACATAACATGCAGATACAGAAACAGAGTGAACACTTCTAAAAGCCTAGAAGTAAACAAAATGGCAGCAGTTATGTTGTACAAAATAAATACAGTTTTATAATATTAATTCTAAAATAAATTGTTAATACAACCGCTGTTAAGTTTATAAACTATACTCTAAACAAAATATTAAAATTAAATGGACACTGAAATGCTCGACTCCCAACTGGGACATATTTGTGAGCCACAGTAATGTCGAAAACAGTTGTGCACAGCAAAAATAAAGCCATTGATAATGTATGTATGGAGACTTTCTTTGTAACTAGGACACAAGGTCTTATTTCTTTTCACGGAAAATAACAAACAAAAAGAGAACACTACAGTTTAAAAACGCACGAGTACGTAAGGAACTTTGAAAAACACTTTCATATGGTTCCCACACTGGTTCACCATTCTGCACATTGTAACTAAAAAAAAAAGGGACATTTTGACAATATTGAATTTATTCTAGCATTCTAACTACCCAACGCACTTGCAGTGGAGAGCTACATTACGTCTTCGTTTTTAAAAGCCTTGTAATTTACAAGATTTAGGTAGCTTTGGTCCCAAGTGTTAAATTATTTCATACCGACAGTGCTTATTTTGTAATCATAATTCAATATGATAATAAAAAAAGGTTATTATGCAATAAATATATCTCGGTTTTGAAATTTGTAAGAAATTAGATATCCTATTTTATTTCTCATCAGTGCAAACAACAGAATGGCAGAAACAAAACATGAAAAGTACTAGTTACAATTGTGTACAATGTTTCTAACAAAAAGACAAAAATTCATGATGGCAATGACATACGTACAGTTATTTAGTGCACCCATTCAGACACCCATACTACATACTGTGTTGTTTTTCCCTGTGTTGGAGAAGATGTTAGTCTGATTTATTTGAATGAAGTGGAGTTTTTTTTCCAGCATGGGGAAGACCGATTCACAGCATATTTATTAGGGACCATACATGGAACATACTTTGCGAGTTTCCAAAATGGACTTTGTATCAAAGGAAATGTCTTATGGACCACTCTAAATAGATTTAGAAAACATTTCTACTGCTTCCCTTAGCAAATAGTCAGAAATATCCATCCTACAGAGACTTTAATTTTGTCCCAACAGGTGCCTACGATACTGAACTTCCAAAAATAGAATAAACTGGCTCAGTCAGAAGTAAATGTTACACTGCATATGCTACCTCAAGTGTCAAAAACCAAAGACCCGTTCTACCACATTTTTTGCTTCTCCTTCACCCAAAAGTTACATTATATTAAACCAGCAACGTTCCCTTTAAAAATATTTGTAAAACTTTTTGAACTACAGCCCTACCCTCATATTACCACCATGGTTCAGGAAATATTACCTGGCACATTATATCATGGGAGAAGGAGTAAAGTAAAGCTCAGTGAGTCAAGACACTGACTGGCAGTGAGTTTGAAGCAGTGGAACCTGGTTCAATTCCCGGTGTCAGGCACCAAAAACAGATTGTAAGCTCTACGGAGCAGGGACTGTGTCTGCAAAATGTCTCTGTAAAGCGCTACGTAAAACTAGCAGCGCTATACAAGAACATGCTATTATTATTGTAACCCCCCAGCAATGTCATTGTAGGGAAATCAATGAATACGGGGAACATAAGGTCATAGCAATCATTCCCTTTATTGCCAGTAGCCATAAACACTAGAAAACAACAGAATAATTGTCTTCCGTACCAGGACCCTACTGGGGGATTAAACAGGGTGTTACAGGAATACCTGTATCTTTCTCTTATATAAAAGGGTGTCTTCATCAGAGTATTCCTGTATGCAGGACTAACTTATGGAATTCCAGTACAAGACACAACCTTATAAGAAGGCAAAACTAAACCTATTCATTTGCCCTTGTTGCTTAGCTCACCTACTACTCGTCTGATATCATTTTGTCACTTTCTGAAAAACATTTGCTTTTTTTTCTTGCGATGTACAGTACTGAACTTTTACATCAGAAATACTCTTTTGGAAAGGGTAGAACATCAGGATACACTATTTCATTTACTTTCTGTGTAAACAGCACTACTCACTCAAACATATTTACTTTCTTAGCAGCTGGTATAGTCTTTTAAAATTGGGTGCCTATATAATTATGTTTTTTTAGATCTTTGTTGAACTGTTTAAAAACAATTTAATTAATGTTTCCCTTTGAGCCTATATAGGGAAGATATTTCCTTTACTTTTCAACAAGCTCGACCAATTCACTACGGAGACTGGCAGCAAGGTGTTTAATTTCCATTACAGACCAATGTTTCTTCGCGTTTACATAAAGCAGCAAAGTCACCAGCTAGGACACTATTTAATAAAGTGCCCAAGTAGAGTCACAACTGATACATGGACTTCCAAGCAACCATACTTATTTGTGGTTGGTGACGAAGCCATAAAATATTTTGTCTTGTGGGAAACTGGGAACACTTCTCTCGATATAGCAAGGAGGCAAATCTCCTGCTCTTCTTGGCATCAGAATTTTGGGAGCACCATCATCTAACCGATATACCACCAATGGTCATATGAACATCAATAATGCTATCTCCTAAACCACTTCTTTAAAAGTAGCAGAGTGCATAACCCAACTTAAAATACAATCCCATCTATTTTTTTTCTACTTTTGGAAATTAATCTTCACTATCCCTTTTTCAGAATTTAAGCAACCACACGTTCTTCTCAAGTTAATGCAATTAGCGTAACGTTGACAATGAACCAAGTTCATTTACTTACTGTGCTGCAAAAGTTTACATTGTTAAAGACCTCAGACATAAAAATACAAATACGTAATAAATCTAAACAATAAATCAGTGCATACAAATCTAGATCTAAATGCTACTTGATTGGACGGGTTCAACTGAATATCTTAAAAATTCTATGCCTGATTTTAGAATTAAAAAAAGGGAATGTCATTTATAAAATTCTTCTAATTTTATCAGAATTGGCACATTGACTTAAAAAACAAAACAAATCTCTTTAACCACTTTGTTCCCAGATAGAATCACAGCATGATTTATGCATTACCAGCTGTTCTAGCAACAAAACCGTTAAAGGTCATGGGCCCCAATTGGTCATATAATCCCTGACCCTTGCAGTGCTCTAAGAGGCATGCAATACTTACACCCCTATCCAGTACTGATGGGTTTTAACCATGAAGGAGTTCAAAAATGTATTTACTGATCCTGTGCACCCGGCACATACAGTATGCATCAGTCAGACAGCCAGGTTCTAAAACAGAAAAGGTTGGTTCTTGCAACATTAAAAGATATATTCCTTTTTTTTTATATATCCGTTATAATTGGTCTAATCCATTCTTACCACAACCATCTACCACCCAGTTCTGTTTGGAGTTATGTACGAACTGGACAAAAAATTCCTTTTGGCATCAACATGACAATTGTTTATTAAGCAATATCAGGACAGGTTCACCTTGCAGTGCAAAGGTTTTCTATTCTGTCCATTAGTATATTCTTCAAACAAAGAAATTAAATTTTTAATCAAACGTCTTTAAAAAAAAAAAACTCAATCAATTATTTCAGAAATAAACCAAAGCCCTTCAGGACAGGCTTTTCTTAATAGAAGTGTGTAAAGCGTCTCGCCCCAGTTGTCCCTGATTTAAACAAGATATTTGAGGGGTGGTTATAGAGCAATGGGAGGGTTTAGGCGAGAGTAATGCATTTATTTCAGTATGATGGATCAATGTGCATCTGTTACAGTTATTTGTCCCCACATTTTTAGGGTCCATTAGCCCCTTTGCTTTTCACTGTGTTGCAAATCCCTCTGGCAGCAAAAGGGAGGTAGAGGTCAGAACTGGTCTAAACCTACCTAAGAACCTTATGCCAAATTAATGAAAATGATCTTCTTATGGGATGCAGACACAAAGCCG
This sequence comes from Ascaphus truei, assembly GCF_040206685.1. Taxonomy (NCBI): domain Eukaryota; kingdom Metazoa; phylum Chordata; class Amphibia; order Anura; family Ascaphidae; genus Ascaphus; species Ascaphus truei. Next base: position 45,700,957 of record NC_134486.1, on the reverse strand, counting down.
TGTGATATTTTCTAATGCCATTCACCATGGTATTAAGATTTGACACAATATGCTCTAAAAAGACCACTGTATATTCCAACAAACTAAATTATTAGTAGGAAATTGTAGATGAAACCTTACCTGCTAATAACCTGTTCGAACAGCCTGTAAAATCATCAAAAAACCTCTAGTGGAGCTTTCCAGCAATTCCCTACCTGGCAGATAAATCATGCTGTACACTCTAGCCAAGCTGCTGCGGTTCAAATCAATTAATGCTATGGCAATGGTCTATATTAGAATTATTATTTGTGACATTTCAGACTGTATCCAAGAAAAAGTGATACAATAGGCAAGGTTTCCTAGTAATAATTAAATGTGCACACGATTCCTTTTTGAATTGCAATAAATGTAGGTTACATTTTGCAAAACATTTAATCAGGCAAACATTTTTTATTTGGCTTGATATCTATAGCCACAATAGTGGTTGGCAAATGTTTTTGTGTTAGTCCTTAAATATGACAAATACTTGGTAACGGGAAAACCAGAAGCTGCTATTCATTTCTGGGACGGGGGGGCATGGTTAAAAAAATAAATAATAATAATCTAATTGGGGTGAAAATTCTATTATAGTAATTTTTTTGTGGTCGGCAAGCCACCTGGGAGTTCTATATTAAGGTCTCATGTATTAAGACTTTCTGGCTGACTAGGTCATGGCTTCTCAAATATAGATATTAGACATGAGCTCAGGATCTGAGTTAGACTCAGTCAGCACAAAATCTCTCTGGTAACTGGGAGTAATTGCAAAAATAAACTCGTCCCTTTGCCTTTTTTAGCTTGCTTTTGTGTAGCACAAATATTGTACAATACAATTCTATGTAAAACAAACAACAAAATATATAATTGTATAGGGTGATGTTACTTCCCAATTGAGATGTAAAAACACTGTAATGTCTAAAAAAAAAAAAATAACAATAATTCTGCAGCGCTATAGCCCCCATAAATAATCGAGGTATCCCAGCTGCCCTTCTGTAATCCGCACAGCATCATCACCTCATGATCAATTCCTGTCAACCAAACAACATTTTCGGCTGTTTTTTTAACCTGTTCAGTTATTCTTTTTAACAAGCTCCACAATTACGTTTTATGGAAATAAAACACTTACAGGGCTAGATTTTTATGTTACTCATTCTGGCTTCCAAATGACCTGCCCCATACCTTAACCATTCACCTCATAGGAATGCATTGCAGGCCTTTGCCCACAGAAAGGTTCTAGAAAATGCCTCTCTGTCAGCTCCGCCAGCTCCGAAATAATTTAGGAATAACAGCCTCTCGGTTGAGGTCAATTGCACAAAGAGCAAAGTCGTTTTCCTTCAATCTGCCTTGCAAAATTACAAGGGGATTTCCGATTCCAGGTTTCAAAATAACTAGCATTTGCAAATGAGGCTGAAAGCTGCAGGGAGAATGCAGAGCGGTCTGAAGATTGGGCTTTTAGAGGTGCTAAAAGCTGGAGCAGTTTGACAGTACTGCTTTACTTTCTGCCACTGAACCAAGGGCACGATGAAAAGACTATTGGAAAACATGGTCGGAGTCACCTTAGAACATAAATCCACTGGTTTGGCGTTACAGTAACAATCTTCCTGCCACTTCCCCTCCTCATTACATACAGTTAGTGCTATGGCAAAAGAAGAGGGAAAATAATCGGATCAGACATTTCAGCTGCAACTTCCGTCAATGATGTTTGAAATGTTGTGGGATTTAAAAAGCATCTTAAAAAGTGCAATTAGGTGGGGGGGGGGGGGGGGTGGGGGGGGGGGAACAAACAAAATAAACCACTACTTTGTCAAGATTCACATACAAAATGTTGCATATTAACAAAAACAATCTGACAGGCGAGCAGACATTTATCCTCAGGAGAGATCAGACTTGCACAAGTAAACCAGGTGCTTCGTGGTAAACATAAAACAGTGATGGGCTTCTTTTTCTTTTAAATTCGATGCATGATTTTATAATGCCACAAGCAACAGGAATCGAAGTACTGCTCATTTTTTTCCTTTCCCTATTCTAATGACTTTCACTGGACTCGTCTTCAGGCTGTGTGTGTCCGGCGTTACAACCAAATGCAAAACCACGACAAACCGCTCCACAGTCAGGCGGAATGTGCAGTAACTCTCGTACTCGCTGTGGGGTTGAGGGCTTGTAGCACACTGTTGCTATTGTAAGGACTACTGGTCAAAGAGGTTGCTGAGTTTTTTTCAGCATATTTTACTAGTGGTACCTGCCATTTGTGACGCACTCAATCTTGAATGGTGGTTTTAGCCATTTACCATTGAAACCCCAAGATCTGGAAGGCTTTATGCCTTTTCAAGTCGCTAAAATGACATTAGCAGGCCACAGACAATGATCCATACTTTTCTTTGAGTTTAAAATTGCCCCAGTAAGGGTTTAAAAAAAAAAAAAAAAAAAAAAAAAAAGATTGAGTCCACTATTTTCTTGACTGTGGCATATTCACATTCACACAGATAACATGATGCTCTCTTGCAAGAGCCTGAAACTTCCTACATTTGAGTCCTCAGGTCCCATTCAGCCGCTAAAATAGGCATTGATAAAAATAGTGAAGAACGCAGTACCACATGTAGCCTGACAAGAATGCAAGCGACTGTACCATGAACAGCCACAAGTTGTCCAGTGTCATCTCCCTCGACACTGCTTTCTTCTGGCCCTGTGTGGGAGGGAAAGTACCTGGAAGAAGAAAAGGTTCATTAAGTTTGAGCAACTTGTTTGATAGAATTTAGCAGTAGATGCATCTCACCATGCCAGTTTAACACCATGTATTTGCAGGCTAAACTTCAAAGTGAAAGGGCAATGTGCAGTATGCAATTTATTGAAAATGTATTTAATTTCTAAAAATCACTGTTCGGGTATATAAATCTGTATATATAAAGAACCGAGATAGCGTTATTATAGAACCTGAGGCACAGGGATGTGTGTGACTGCAAATAAGTTTCAAACTAGTGGTCTTTCAGAGACCAATGACTTGGCCATAATGGTACTAGCCCTTTATTACATAGCAATTGGATACATTACCCTATTACTCTTAAAAGAAAATATCAAAATGATATATCACATGCTTTCAAGACCACACACTGTAGGTCTCTTCAAGATAAGGCTACAAAGCATCAAATAGAATTGCTTAATATACAATAGGCATATCATTCGGCAGAAGTGTCTTTTGTGGCCTCAAGATCTGTTTATTAATAGTTAAATTGGTGAAATACAACTAGCAGAAAACATGTTTTCGAGGATTAATATGGCAATGCCAATACCACATGCAGCACTTCTTATCTGAGATCTGATTCCAAAAGACTGTTCATGGTCCCAAGGTTCAGCAAAGTATCCGGCCGCTCCTCCTTCTCTTACCGTGCACCCCAAAACTGGACCAATCTACCGGAGACTCTCACAGCCACCACCAGTTTAAGTTCTTTCAAAACTAAAGCTGTCTCACATTTTAATCTGGTCTGTAACTGTTACATACGCCTATAATATATATCATCACTAACTGTGCATGCAATGTCTTGTATATAATGTATACCCTGTTCACTTATGTAACTGTATTTGTAACCATGTATTATTTGTCATCTTAACATCTGTGCCCAGAACATACTTGGAAACGAGAGGTAACTCTCAATGTATTACTTCCTGGTAAAACATTTTTATCTACTATATATTTCTGAAAGCACTGTATGTCTGCATGGCCTGTGTCCCTAGCGGCAATCTCATTGGTCCCTTGGCACGCCACACCTCTCATTGGCCTGAGGCAGAGTGACGGGCCAAAGGACACACAGGGACACACACACACCTCTCTCTCTGTCCTCTCCCCCCCCCCATCACACTCACCTCCCTCCACCTCCCGCTCCACTCACCTCCCTCCCGCTCAACTCCCTCCACCTCCCGCTCCACTCACCTCCCTCTCCACTCACCTCCCTCCCCGGCGCGGGGACAGGCAGTGGGCAGGGCAGCCTGCCGCTGCCTCCACTCACCTCCCGCTCCACTCACCTCCCCGGCGCGGGGACAGGCAGTGGGCAGGGCAGCCTGCCGCTGCCTCCACTCACCTCCCGCTTCCTCCACTCACCTCCCGCTCCACTCACCTCCCCGGCGCGGGGACAGGCAGTGGGCAGGGCAGCCTGCCGCTGCCTCCACTCACCTCCCGCTCCCTCCACTCACCTCTCTCTCCCTCCACTCCCCGGTGCGGGGACAGGCAGTGGGCAGGGCAGCCTGCCGCTGCCTCCACTCACCTCCCGCTCCCTCCACTCACCTCCCGCTCCACTCACCTCCCCGGCACGGGGACAGGCAGTGGGCAGGGCAGCCTGCCGCTGCCTCCACTCACCTCCCGCTCCCTCCACTCACCTCCTGCTCCCTCCACTAACCTCCCGCTCACCTCCCTCCCGCTCACCTCCCTAGTGCGGGGACAGGCATTGGCCAGGGCAGCCTACCGCTGCCACGCGGCACCTAAGATGGCGGCGGACGGAAGGACCCCTTCCTCCCTCGCGGACTAACTAACATGGCGGCGGCCAGAAGGAGAGGTGAGTGTGTGTGTGTGTGTGTGGGACACTGTGTGTGTGTCTGTGTGCGTGTGTGCTACACTGTGTCTCAGACACTGTAGAGTGGGGACCGGAGCTACACATGGGGGGGGGGGGGGGGGTCAGGAGTGGAGAAAGATACAGGGGGAGTGGAGAGGAGGGACCCATCAATTTAAAGCAAACCAACCCCCCTCCTGTCCACTGCCCCCCCCCCTCCTGTCCACTGTCACCCCCCTCCTGTCCACTCTCCCCCCCTCATGTCCACTGTCACCCCCCCTCCTGTCCACTGTCACCCCCCCCTCCTGTCCACTGTCACCCCCCCTCCTGTCCACTGTCACCCCCTCATGTCCACTGTCACCCCCCCTCCTGTCCACTGTCACCCCCCCCTAATGTCCACTGTCACCCCCCCCTCCTGTCCACTGTCACCCCCCCCTCCTGTCCACTGTCACCCCCCGCTCCTGTCCACTCTCCCCCCCCTCCTGTCCACTCTCCCCCCCTCCCGTCCACTGTCCCCCCCCCTGTCCACTCTCCCCCCCCTCCTGTCCACTCTCCCCCCTCCTGTCCACTCTCCCCCCCCCTGTCCACTCTCCCCCCCCCTGTCCACTCTCCCCCCCTCCTGTCCACTCTCCCCCCCTCCTGTCCACTCTCCCCCCTCCTGTCCACTCTCCCCCCCTCCCATCCCCTCCTGTCCACTCTCCCCCCCCTCCCATCCCCTCCTGTCCACTGTCCCCCCCCTCCTGTCCACTGTCCCCCCCCTCTTGTCCACTGTTCCCCCCCTCCTCCCCTCCCTCCTCCCCCACTGTCCCCCCCCTCCTGTCCACTGTCCTTTCCATTGTCCCCCCCACCCAGCCACTGTCCCCCCCCTCCTGTCCACTGTCCCCCCCTCCTCTCCCCCCCTCCCCCCCCACTGTCCCCCCCTCCTGTCCACTGTCCCCCCATCCCTCCTTTCCCCCCCCTCCCCTCCTTTCCCCCCTCCCCTCCCCTCCCCCCCCTCCCCTCCTTCCCCCCCCTTTTCCTAGCGCTAAATGTAACTCACGGGCAACGCCGGGTCTCTCAGCTAGTAAATAAATAAATAAGAGAATCTAATCTACTTAAATCTGAAATGGTGTGTAATCTGTTGTATTTGGAAAATCAATAAACACATTTCAAACCCTTATTGGACTAGCAGGGTTGAGGAAAATATAGATCTTTAACAGGAGATGGATCACTGGAGGCTGCAATCTTTGATTTGTGATGCGATTCGGGACACTGGAACTGCATTTCATAATAAAAAAAACTTTCCTTTTTTTTGCTAAAACAAACCAGTCATATTCCTTTTCTGCCGCCATATAAAATAATCAGGGGAAGAAACCAGATGAAGCGCACTGCACTTCAGCAACCCAGAGATGAAGCGCACTGCACTTCAGCAACCCAGAGATGAAGCGCACTGCACTTCAGCAACCCAGAGATGAAGCGCACTGCACTTCAGCAACCCAGAGATGAAGCGCACTGCACTTCAGCAACCCAGAGATGAAGCGCACTGCACTTCAGCAACCCAGAGATGAAGCGCACTGCACTTTAACATCCCAGAGATGGCTGGTATTGCAAATCAAAAGTCACTGCGTTCTGACGTCAGGGAAGAAAACTTTCACTTCGTTTATTTAACACTTTCTTTTAACAAAAATGTATTGCCTGCCTTTAACAATCTATAAAAAAAATAAAAAATGTTTTTCATACTTTCCTAGTTTATTTATCCTCCATACCTAGAAATATTCTGCGTAGAAGTGTGCATGTATATTTATTATCTAGTGATGCCCCATGTAAAAGCTACAGACTTTAGACATTTAGTTCAGGTGTTAATATTATACCTGTTTCATAAAACTGTGACAAGAGATCCTCCTTTTCAACAAACCGCTGGTATAACCAATCCGCCAGCGCTTCTGGCTCCATGGGAACATCTTTGATTGGATAGATTCTGTTTGGAAAAGAGGTATTGCATTACTGGGGCAAAAAATAAAGAGAATTACATAACTTAGTCAATCTAACTTAAAGGTGCGCTTCCGCCTAGGCATTTTCTCTATTCTTATAGGTGGGAAGCAGGGGATGTCCAGAGCTGAACACATTTCATTTCAGCTCTGGACCGCTTGCTTCCTGAGATACTGATCTGTGTAGTTGCTGCCTGTAAAAAAAAAAAAAAACCAGGCGCAATGGAGGCTTAAATATCCTGCAGCATGGAAGCATATAGAAAACGGCGACAGCTTTCTATTGGCCCACGTGACGCTGGGGATTTAAACCTCCATGAAGAACCGGCAGCACCAACGGAGGTAAGTATCTGAGGAAGCATGTGGTCACCGAAGCAGAAATGAACGTGGTTCAGCTCTGGAGACATGCCGCTTCCAACTAATGTATGCGGCTTTCATACAGATTAGCATGCAACCAATTGAAGTCCATTTTTTAGATATCAAAGTGTGAAAATCAGCATTTGATGCACATTCCCTCCTGTCCTACAATACGCACAGATTCTTGCCTAGTTGGTCTTGTTCATTTATTCTATATCTGCTACCACTGATCTCCAATTATCAGTGAAAAAAACGCTGGAATCCTTCAGCAGAGAAATTCTCTCTCACTTGGTGGTTAGAAGGCACTAACTCTAGCTGAAAGGGCATGTGATGCATTGCAAAGCTATACATACATGTTGCTAGCCCTCTCAGTCAATGAATGGGTGGTCATGGTGGTCACCAGTTGTTGTAATGGTTCAGTTATGCGAGACAAAGCTTTAGATGTCAAAAAGCTAAGTCATAGGTCAGAACAGCTTTATATTCCAGCAAGTTCATGGTTAGGCTGCGGCCAGGGTGAATGAGAGCACGCTGGTACTCGAGCTCGGCGCTCATTTTCCTCCGGCGATTTTTGTCCTGTTAGTTGCGCGTGCATTGGACGAACCGCTCGTGTGACGCAAAATCAAATTTGACTGTTTCAGCAAGCAGCAAGCTCACTGGCACGTGCGCACACACCCTGGCAAGGCATCCAGATTAATCACTCTGAGCGCGCTAAACACGAGCGCGCGCTCTTCACCTTGGCCGTAGCCTAAGACAGTAAGAAAAAATGATAAACTATAGTAGTTTACTTGCCTTTCAACTATTCAGATTTATCACACAATCATGATCTATATTCAAATTCAGTTTGAAATGTAGCTACTTCCAATACTATCCATCTCGGTTTAATAATAAAAGTCTTAAATCATAATAAAGGTGGGTCACACTATTCAGGTCATTGTCTCCCCTCAGGCCAACACTCATATTTGGTCTGCTATTTAAGTTCACAACATACGAAAAGAGTTTGATTTCCCAGTGTAACACAGATAAAAACAAACGGTAATTATCTATATGGCTTCTGTTCATTTAATCACAATTTTCCTACTACTACCATGCATGTCCAAATCACAAAATGTACTGAACATTGGCAAATGGTAAAAATATAACCCACTAATGCATGCACAATGGAGTTAAATATATATTTTTTTATATAGTGCCAACAATGTACTCCGCGCTTTACAAAAGAGACTATATAGGAAATTATAATACAATAAAGTACAACAAAGTCCGACAATAGGAAAAGAAATCCCTGCCCCGGAGAGTTTACAATATGTAACTATGTAACAATCGAAGTGGTATGTTGGGAGAGTTACAGACAGCAGGTGAGGAATAAGTGCAGTAGATGGCAGTGCTTGGCCACAATGGTTGTTAGGAGTAACTGTGGGTGTGGGATAGGAGCCATGAGTCTAGGACAGGGGGTTTGCAACTTTTCAGGGAAGAAGAGCCATTTTATTAAAAAAAAAAAAGGTTTTTGTCCAAAACACATGCATGAATATTACACCCCCAGAAACACATACTGTACCCCACACTAATAAGTATAAGCATTAAAATACGACAAACTTTAATTTAGAATTAGGGAAAATAAAAAAATATGTGGGGGAATAAAATGCATCTCACAATAATAAGTCCCTTTATTTTACCTTTTTCCCCATGGTTTTTCTGTGCAAAACAGTTTGTCATTTTCAAATACACGATACATACACAATACATAGACCTGCAGTCTATCCAGTGCTGCTTCCTGAGACGTTTCTCTTACTGGGTGCACATAATACCTTTGAGCCTCTCAGTGCTGGTTATACCTTATGCCTATCAGGCTCTGATCCTATGATATTATTGGCTTGCTTAGCCTGTAGCAGTTATTAACCCCTGCATTACTGCTTGAGATTATCTCTGCTAATTATTGGTTATCCTTGAGATATACTCTTCAGTTGGTTGGTTTAATTGCCACTAGTCTCGTTTGGGCATACATTTACTAGTGACCACTTTTGGATCACTAGATTATTTTATAGGTTGCCATATTGTGTATTTTTATTTTTTTAGTTGTTCAGTGTGTTGGTCGTTACCGTCCATATAGGACTTGTACCCTTTATCACTGTGATTTGGGGAACGGGCCAGAAGGGCATTTTGCCCCCCTTATTTGTCTTGATCCCTCCCCCTTTTCCCTTATTCCTTCCCTCGCCCTGTGTTCTCCCACTCCATGTGCTGTTACTCACACTTGTATGTATATAGCCGACCTTTGCGATCATCTATACATATTGTGTGGTCATATTGTGGCAATATCACAGTAACATTCTTTATAACATACTTGTCATTTTACTTTTTATTTTCCTTCTCATTTGAGTGCTGGGTACCCCTTCGCCCCCATTTCTTGTACAATACATACACACCAATAAACTTAACCCCCCCCCCCGAAATACACACACACACACACACACACACACACACTACCACCCCTCCCCCCCAAATACACACTATTAACACCAAAATACACACACAGGGCCTGCCTCTCTCCTCACTGACCTGGGTTGGCACTCCTCAGCTGCCGCCTCTCTCGCCAACTCTGCTGCTGGTAGCTGTAGGGGGGCCAGCCGGCGCAGGTCGGGCCTCGTTGCCGCTGGGCATCTCCCCAGCTGCTGGCCTGCCTCCTGGACTGTCCCACGCCGAGCCAATCTGTGATGTCAGTGCGCCAGACCTTCTCTCTGATGTACTGGAAATGCGTGCCGGCATCAGAGAGACCCGGCGTGGGACAGTGCAGGAGGCAGGCCAGCAGCTGGGGAGATGCTGGGCGGCAACAAGAGGCCCGACCAGCGCCAGATCCAGCAAGAGAGGCAGCAGCTTGGTAGAGGCTACCTGTGGACGGAGGAGAGCCGCATGTAGGTGCAGAAAGAGCCACAGGTTGCCGACCCCTGTTCTCGGCTATTAAAATGCCTAATTTAAAAGGCATGTTTTTTGGTTTGACTTAAAGGTGGAGAGAAGGTGCTTCGAGTAATGACATTCAGTAAACTGTGCATGATTTTCTGATCAAAGTCCATTTAAACCAGATTTTTTGTTCTTGCTTATTTATGTATTTAATATGATGTAGTGATTACACTCCATAGACATTTAAATAAACTACAATAGTGCTAAATATTCAATGCTGCCCGGTTTCTTTAAAATAAGCCAGGTTTTTATAATTCACAAGTTTTACTGCTTTGTTGGCTATGAACAGCAATCAAAACAATGATACTGTGGTTTTCAACTTGTGTTTTAAAAATATGTTCCAAAGCTCCATTTTTTTCCAATTACATTTAAAATGCTTAAAAATGAAGAATTGTGCTTTAAAGCTCCTGCTTCCCAGAGTTCACTAAATGGCTACCTATCAGTTTCAAGCAATCCTTCAGTCAGTGTAACTCAGCAGCTACAGTGTATCCCTATATCACTAAGGTACCATTATCTATTGTTACAGTTTGCAGCTCAAACTGCTGGTAATATTGGCAACAAATTATCACAAACAGGAAAGTGATGCAAAAATCTTGCACTGCTGGGGACGTGTGTTAAAACTTACTTAAAAAACAAAACAAAAAAAAAACCAATGCTCAGTATATTGAAACTCATTACAAATGGCATTAAGAGTTAAATAAAAAATAAATAAAAAAGGAAGTATTATCCAATACTGGAGAACAGATTTATTTAACCAAACAAAAAAAAAAAAAAATTAAAAAAAAACAACACATAGGATATTGCATTGATTGCTCCTTTAAAGAGCTGGCCCCAAAACAGGTAAATCACTAAGTTTTGAATAATTAAGTGAGACTTATTATTTTAAATCAAAATCAATATCCCTGCAAATATTGTAATAAACATGCTAAAATAATGGCACTTTCTAGATTAGAGCATTGTTAAGAATTTGGCAATCACAACATTTATGGAAAAAGTTTAGCCATATACAAAATAGTAGCATCAAGCTATGCAATATTTAAATTGTGTAGATCTAACATGCCATCAGAGAAGCAGAAACTACATTGAACATTGTAAATGCCACCCCTGTAAATCAATTCATTTCACTGTAAACTTTTTATTTTAAATCTTATCAAATGAAGGTCTTAGAGGAGACTGAAACGTCTGCTGTGTCAATAAAAGTAACAATAGACAAAATGTAGGCTTGGGTTGCTAGAAAAGTTGGTTTTCCATAGTCTGCTACTTTGTGCTTTTGCTATTACCGCTTGTGCTTTTTAGTGTAAGTGGTTGTATATGCTTGCTTTAACCCAGCCAGGGCATTATTGGCCAGTAATGCCCTGTTCTTCGTGGATTATTACTGCTCAACCCCGTTATAGCGCGATCCGCTTATAATGCGGATCCGCTTATAACGCGGTTTCAGCGTGGACCCCGAATTTGCACACACTCACAGCACACTGCACACACTCACAGCACACTGCACACACTCACAGCACACTGCACACACTCACAGTCAAATACACACACACACACACACACACGAGAGAGACACTGTCTCTTTAAGGGAGCTTGCTCTCGCAAGACGGAAGCAGAGACAGGGAGAAGAGCTGCATGATGCCGAGTAAGTGCTGCGTGCTGTTGCCGCTGCCCCACCGGGCCTGGGAACGCTGGGCGAGTTCTCAGCTTTCCCCCTCCGGCGGACGCGGTACCGCGCTACAACGGGGTTAAGCTGTACTATTATAGGCTAAATGTAGGCTTATTTCATAAATAATAGACACTTTTGTATAGTTAAATAGATTTTTTAATTAAAATAAAATGGTAAACACATGAAACCACCTCTATATACGCTTACACTGCAGATATCTATATCCACACAATGCCGCCCCCTCTGTGTATACACATACACACATACACACACACAACCAGTTCTACACACACAAACTCTGCTGCTACACACACATGCTACACCCATAAACACTGCTGCTGACACTGACACACACACACACACACACACTGGAGCTCTATACACACACACATCAGCTCCACACACACACACACACACACACACACACACACATACACACACACATCAGCTCTCTACACACACACACACACCAGTTCTACACACACAAACTCTGCTGCTACACCCATAAACACCACTGCTGACACTGACACACACACTGGAGCTCTATATACACACACACACACACACACACACACACACACACACACACACACACACACACACACACACACAGTAGCTCTATACACACACACAAACTGCTGCTACACATACAACAGCACAACACACACACACAATCAAAAATGCAGCCACTTACTAAACTTTGCACTCTCCCCCCCACCTCTACACACAACACAACACAGCACCTCTACACACACAACATACACACACACACACACACACACACACACACACACACACACACACACACACACACACACACACACACACACACACAAGACAGCACCTCTATACACAGCACCTCTACACACAACACAAACTGCTGCTACACACACATGCTACACCCATAAACACTGCTGCTGACACTGACACACTGACACACACCTGGAGCTCTAGAGACACAAGACAGCACATCTACACACACAACACAGCACCTCCACACACACACACACACACAAAACAGCAGCTCTACACACACACACACAACCAGTTCTACACACAAACGCTACACCCATAAACACTGCTGCTGACACACACACACACACACACACACACACACACACACACACACACACACACACACACACACACACACACACACACACACGAGCTCTATATAAACACACACAGTAGCTCTATACACACACACACACACACACACACACACTGCTGCTGACACTGACACACACACACACACACACTGGAGCTCTATACACACACACACACACACACACACACACAGTAGCTCTACACACACACACACAAACTGCTGCTACACATACACCACAACACACACACACACACACAATCAAAAATGCAGCCACTTACTAAACTTTGCACTCTCCCCCCCCACCTCTACACACAACACAGCACCTCTACACACACAACATACACACACACACACACACACACACAAGACAGCACCTCTATACACAGCACCTCTACACACAACACAAACTGCTGCTACACACACATGCTACACCCATAAACACTGCTGCTGACACTGACACACTGACACACACCTGGAGCTCTAGAGACACAAGACAGCACATCTACACACACAACACAGCACCTCCACACACACACACACACACACACACACACACACACACACACACACAACAGCAGCTCTACACACACACACAACCAGTTCTACACACAAACGCTACACCCATAAACACTGCTGCTGACACACACACACACACACACACACACACACACACACACACACACACACACACACACACACACACTGCTGCTGACACTGACACACACACACACACACACACACACTGGAGCTCTATACACACACACACACACACACACACAGTAGCTCTACACACACACACACAAACTGCTGCTACACATACACCACAACACACACACACACACACAATCAAAAATGCAGCCACTTACTAAACTTTGCACTCTCCCCCCCCACCTCTACACACAACACAGCACCTCTACACACACAACATACACACACACACACACAAGACAGCACCTCTATACACAGCACCTCTACACACAACACAAACTGCTGCTACACACACATGCTACACCCATAAACACTGCTGCTGACACTGACACACTGACACACACCTGGAGCTCTAGAGACACAAGACAGCACATCTACACACACAACACAGCACCTCCACACACACACACACACACAAAACAGCAGCTCTACACACACACACACAACCAGTTCTACACACAAACGCTACACCCATAAACACTGCTGCTGACACACACACACACACACACACACACACACACACACACACACACACACACACACACACACACACGAGCTCTATATAAACACACACAGTAGCTCTATACACACACACACACACACACACACACACTGCTGCTGACACTGACACACACACACACACACACACACACACACTGGAGCTCTATACACACACACACACACACACACACACACACACAGTAGCTCTACACACACACACACAAACTGCTGCTACACATACACCACAACACACACACACACACACAATCAAAAATGCAGCCACTTACTAAACTTTGCACTCTCCCCCCCCACCTCTACACACAACACAGCACCTCTACACACACAACATACACACACACACACACACACACACACAAGACAGCACCTCTATACACAGCACCTCTACACACAACACAAACTGCTGCTACACACACATGCTACACCCATAAACACTGCTGCTGACACTGACACACTGACACACACCTGGAGCTCTAGAGACACAAGACAGCACATCTACACACACAACACAGCACCTCCACACACACACACACACACACACACACACACACACACACACACACACACACACACACACACACACACACACACACAACAGCAGCTCTACACACACACACAACCAGTTCTACACACAAACGCTACACCCATAAACACTGCTGCTGACACACACACACACACACACACACACACACACACACACACACACACACACACACACACACACACACACGAGCTCTATATAAACACACACAGTAGCTCTATACACACACACACACACACACACACACACACACACACACACTGCTGCTGACACTGACACACACACACACACACACACACACTGGAGCTCTATACACACACACACACACACACACACACACACAGTAGCTCTACACACACACACACAAACTGCTGCTACACATACACCACAACACACACACACACACACAATCAAAAATGCAGCCACTTACTAAACTTTGCACTCTCCCCCCCCACCTCTACACACAACACAGCACCTCTACACACACAACATACACACACACACACACACACAAGACAGCACCTCTATACACAGCACCTCTACACACAACACAAACTGCTGCTACACACACATGCTACACCCATAAACACTGCTGCTGACACTGACACACTGACACACACCTGGAGCTCTAGAGACACAAGACAGCACATCTACACACACAACACAGCACCTCCACACACACACACACACACACACACACACACACACACACACACACACACACACACACACACACACACACACACACACACACACACAAAACAGCAGCTCTACACACACACACAACCAGTTCTACACACAAACGCTACACCCATAAACACTGCTGCTGACACACACACACACACACACACACGAGCTCTATATAAACACACACAGTAGCTCTATACACACACACACACACACACACACACTGCTGCTGACACTGACACACACACACACACTGGAGCTCTATACACACACACACACACACACAGTAGCTCTACACACACACACAAACTGCTGCTACACATACACCACAACACACACACAATCAAAAATGCAGCCACTTACTAAACTTTGCACTCTCCCCCCCCCCACCTCTACACACAACACAGCACCTCTACACACACAACATACACACACACACACACACACACACACACAGCACCTCTACACACAACACAAACTGCTGCTACACACACATGCTACACCCATAAACACTGCTGCTGAGACAGACACACACACACACACACACACACACACACACACACACACACACACACACACACACACACACACACACACACACACACACACACACACACACACACACACACACACACACACAGCACCTCTACACAGATATACAACAGCACAGCACACACTGCTACTGACACACAAACTGCAGCCACAAAGAAACTGCAGACAGCCACTTACTTCTTTGCCTACCCCTCCATCCCCCCCCCCCATTCCACTGAATCTGCTCAGAAAATCCCAGTCAGCTCCGGAGGGGGAGGAGTCCACCCGTGGCTGATACGTCCTGACCAATCCCCTGCCCTGTCTCAGAGCTGTTACTTCATTCAGACAAATCCCCTGCCCTGTCTCA
The DNA here is from genome assembly GCF_040206685.1 of Ascaphus truei. Taxonomy (NCBI): domain Eukaryota; kingdom Metazoa; phylum Chordata; class Amphibia; order Anura; family Ascaphidae; genus Ascaphus; species Ascaphus truei. The sequence goes on along the minus strand of NC_134486.1, from coordinate 45,685,010 downwards.
GCTGTTCTGAAAGCTGATTGGCTGGAAATAAACACATTCAAAACTGCACTTTGCAATCGGCTTAAATTCCGGGCATTACTAATTGAATAATGCCCGGAATTTTAACCAATCAGAGAGCAGGGTTTTCAATAATGCCCGGAATTTTACTGTTTTAGCCTATAATGTGCGTTACAGTGAAACTGTGCCTTTAAATGACTGTCATCAAATCTTGTCACAGGTGACAATGTAGGTCATTTCGTGACTGTCATCTGAACCACAAGATGACATTACGATCATGTCATTTATACTCATCTATCGTTCTAAATTTAATTTTATTGTCCCATTGGTCGTTATCAGGCACAGAACATCTGCTTTATTTCTTTTCAACCAACATCTGTGCTCCACCTTTCAGCTAGATTTTGATCAAAACTAAAATTACGAGGAAAGTCTGCAATGTCAATATTTCTTTGGTGCTTCAGGGACTGAACTGGAATGTGTTACAGGCCCCTACTGAATTAAAGCGTTTTAAAGGATAGAGCTGCTGAACAATGTTCTGAGACATTAGGAGCAGAACATTTTTTTCAGGTTTTCATACATCTCTTTAGGACATAACCTTTTCAGTGTTTTATTTTCCTTCCCCTTCATGTACTTATATACCAAGAATACTAAATCCATACCCTGATTAGATTTGCCTAGGATTGTCTTGGTAGTATTTGTAATGAAGTGTTCCCAGGCAAGAGTTTGAGGAATTCAACATCTATCCCTTTCTTTCCAATTGTTTTCATCTTTCTTTATTTTATCATTAGAAATATAACATGAAGCATGCGAGAATACGGTTTCTATCAATTTAAAACATGCCTTTTATTTTAGAAGTACTGTACTGCTCTGCTACTTTATTCAACACTGCATACTGTATATCTAGAACAAAAACAAATGCAGTGAGCTTCTATCCCCAAAAAGCATGTAGTAGATATCACGAATGGCCCACCTGTGAGCACGTAATTAAGGGTTAACACACAGCTAATGAGCTGACTCACTTTTCACCTATGCAAGGTAACTCAAATGAGTAATATCTACCCTCAATCAGTCACAATATACATCTTAACTCCGCCACCAAAGGGGTTATTAAAATGTACTTAGAGCCTTTTGTCTGTTTAATCTGAAAACTATGCACTTAACACAAATATCTTTTGTAGGAATGTCTGAAAATGTAAATTACTCTCTACAAAACGTGCAACAGTTCAATCAGAACCTAAAAGTAATTACTTATTAAAGTTTACAGTTAATATACAAAAAAGTGCTTAGGTTACAGAAAAAGATTACAAGAACGTACAGAATAAAATGAAAACCATTTCTTAAAATAAAAGGATCAAACAAATATAATTTACGTTATCGTATAACATTGATCAGATCTTTTCCCAAAGGGTCTCGAGTGGAAATTGGTATTTCACGTGTTCCAGCATGAACACTCCCGTTGTTGAAATTGAATTCATAATACCAGATTCAGGGGTTATATTCTAAAACATTGTTCAATGAAACATACTTTCTGGGTGTCTCTTCAACTCACCCCTTTTCATCAGTCTGCCCCAATGACAGTTTTACGACTAAAGTTATAATAATAATAATAAAAAAATAAAAAACTTTTAAACTTTGTCTAACTATATAAAAAGACTTCATAACTTGGTTTCTAGAACACAAACGCTATCTTCACTGCGTCTGCGTACGTAATATGTGCGCCTGGATATGAAACATGACATCTTAACTTCTAGTTTTGCATGAAAACAGATAACGGTCCTTTGCACCTCCTAATCATGAAGTGTTTGGCATAATTTAGTGCGGGTAATCGCAACTGTTACAAATATCAATTCGTTATTCTTTCGAATCGCTGTCAGCCCCTGGATATTTCACATTTACTTACACTTTTGGGTCGTCATCTTGGCCACGCACCCCTGATACACCAGAGATAACCCAAAAATGCTTTTAAATGTACAGTGAAAGGGTTTTAGTTTATTCCCCTCTGACAGGGAAGAGTTGCAATGCCATTTCAATCCCCTCACTTGCAAACCCAGGTCTTGACCCCAGATACCCTCAGTCCCATAAAACACAGAACTAGGCCTTGTCAGTGGTGTGACTGGCAATAAATACAATTCTTGGATTTTTAAGTCGATTTGCAAGTTAACATTAACCTATTGTGTGCCAGATTGATTAAAATACTTACAATTCTACTGTAATGAACATGGCAGACAGTATTATCACTTACAGTATTTGCACAGTATAATGGCATTGCGTCACAAAGAGTTGCTACAGGCTCTCAAACTGGGGCCTCCCCCTTCTGAGACCTATACGACTCCTTCCATCTGAATTATTTTTTACACATGAATTTTAGAATACATAACAGCCTCATTGATCCTAGAAAAATAAACAGACATATTTGCAAATAATAGCACCCTGTACTGGGAGAAAAAAAGTTATTCAAGGATGTAAGCGTTCAAAAACACAAAAAGGTCATATCATTAAATGCCATGTCGTACAGATGTGGTCTTGAATTTTTTTTTTGCATCATTACATCTATATACTGTATGTAGATTTTTATATCTTGGTACTATAAATGACACAAACTACAAAAGATTTGAGAACAGTGATTCTGAAAACTATCTTTAGGTCCTACAGACTACACATACCTTACTAAAAGGATCATGGGGACTAAAATAATAGCATGAATTGTACTATAAAATGTCACCTTTCAGGATATGTTACATGAACTTATTTATACTGATCTTGAACACTTGGCATTCAGGTCAAACTACTTGTGCCTGTACTTGTTCTAGTCAATCTTGGGAATACTAATGTTTCCTTCTCTACTGCAATGTGTTGATTGACTACAAAAAATAAATAAATGCAAGCACTATATTCATGAATGTAAAATACTCACCATATTTAGAACAATTTGCAACTGAAAAAAATGGTTAATAGAAAGGCTTAATTCCCAAGCATAATGTTTTATTTTCCCCCTGACCTGTAAATCTTTACTGAATACACACGCACCGCTGTGCAATGCCTGATCTACAAGTCTCCAGACCAAGGGATAATCCAGGTGCCCTGACGCAATGCTTTGAAATAGAGCTGAAATACACACTCGTCAAATAAACGGGGGAAAAATTATTTCCCAAAACACATTTATGTAGCAATATCAGCTCTGAATGAGCATTCATCACACTGCTCTGGTAGGTGTTTGGAAACCCATCCAGCACTGAGAAATGTTTAATTTGGTCTGGGGTATTGAAATGTAGTAAATGCAGACAATCACGTTGCATGAGTGGATGGAGGATTCTCTAGTTTTGATAGGTGGGGATTGTGAAATACAGCTCAACCCCATTATAACGCGATCCGTTACAACGCAAATCCGCTTATAACGTGATGCAAGCGTGGCTCCCAATTTTCATATTTATGATTACATTACAACACGATTATTGGTATCTAAAATACTTTATTGTGCAATGCATACAATTGTACATTATTTCTAACGTGATCCGCTTATAGCGCGATGTGATTCTTTGGAACCCAAGCACAGCGTTATAAAGGGGTTGAGCTGTATTTGGAACTGCCAATGGATAGTTGACAAAGCTTATTGGAGAGGTACAGAAAGAATTACATTGCAGGAAGTGCACACAAATACTCAATATTTTGACTATACTTTTCTTTATAATACACAAGGTAATTTTAGGGGGAGAGGTCTCAGGAACAAATATTGCACCTTTAATACTTCACTGCTTACAAGGCCACTGAGCTTCTGGAAAAATTGTCACGTCACTTTTCTACTACTGTGGCTGGAATACAATTCTTCATTAGGCAGATTGTCCCAGAACATAATCAGGGATTCCGGTTTTAGATTTTAACCGCAAAATACTGGAACAGCAATTAATCATCTTGCACATCTGGTTAAAACCAGAAATTCTGCAGAATTTCCTAGTAGTTCCGACTATTGTAGCAGCCTAGCCGCAGGTAGGAGACAAACACAACTACTATGAAAACTAAAAATCACACCAATAAACACTAGATTCAAATGCAGGGTCAATTTATTTTTTATTGGTAACACTGAAATAAACCCGGAAATAAAATGAAAACATCATAAACAAAATAAAATAAAACACTCAACGATATGTAGATCTATGTCTAAATACTCATATATTTAGCATTATATGGATTATTTTTGGGACTTTTATTGGCTTTTTCTTATCACTAGGCTGCAAAGAAGGACATTTCATGCATATGGTGTTAATGAAACAGGATAAATCTGTGTGAACATTGTACCATGTCGTGTACGGCACACCTGAGCAGGCGAGTTGTATATGTGACAAGGGCTAATACACACTGCAATCTAGCGGATCCATTTTTCACATCCAGAAGATCCCTTACATGAATAATATCCCATCTCAATCTGTCAAAATACATATCTTCACTCACGACCACCACCAAAAATGAATGTCAAGATGTTGTACTTGCAAGTTTTTAGCCCCTGTTTACCAAGACAAATATGCACATACAGATGCAGCGCTATGGTCGGCTGCGAGAATGTCCTGGTCTACATTGTGCAATGCCTTGACTGTCCACAGCGCACCGCACCTGTCTGTAAGAGACGCACAGTAACAGTCAGACTGAATCAGTCGCTCTACCTGCGCGCCTCCAACAGGCAATCGCACAGCTTTTATCATATTTTAATAACACCGTATTAAAGCAGTGGGTCTCAGGAACTGAACCGCATTAATTTCGGCGCCAGGGACCCCCTGCTTCCCGAGTTAAAGGTCACCCGAAGTCAAGGTAAGTGAGTTAGAGGCCTCGCGCACTCCCCGGCATTTAATTTAAATGCTTTGGGGAAGAGCGCGGGGCCTCTGTAACCGCCACACCCCCCAAAAGAAATCTCGTGCCTCCAGCCCCCCAGTTTGCGCAGCCCTGCATTAGAAGGACTTTGTTTATTTCTACTGTCCGAGAAGAATTGTGATGCCATGTTTCAATTCCCCACTTGCAAAACCAAGCGTTGACCTTAGATAACCGCTTTCCTAGACCAACACAGAAACAGACAAGGTCAGTGGCCTGACCTGCCATAAAACAATACAGGTATTTGGTAGTAAGTAATGGTAATGGTATATTGTCATAGTCATACGATTGAATTGACTATAACCCAGTTAATTTCCATCAAGTATGTTGATGTGTCTTATGTGAGTAATGGATCCAAAACGCAGCCCCCATGAACTTATGGGTATATCAAGTAGAATAATGGTGATCAAAATTTGTGTATTGTGAATTGTGTATCAATTCAATAGTATGACTATGACAATTAAAGTAACCGACAATATCTCATTACTTTGTTCAGCATCCTAAGTAGCACATTAGCCTGTCCTAGTTTTAATTGTTTTTATTATATTTTGGTCCACTTGATTGCATCAACTCCAACACTAATATATATTTTTTATCTATTAAGTTATAATAAAGTTTGTTTAAATCCAGAGTAGGTGTGCTTTCTCAGTGCAGCCCTTTATAGAGTCTCTCTGTCTTCCAATTTGATTATAACACTTACTCCCTGCTAACACCACCCCTTAGCTACCATAGTATTGGAGTTTCTTTATACTACATTTGATGGACACCAACACCCTCCTTGGCGTTCTAGCAGGGTACACACCCACCCCTTAGGGGGACCCCCTATTCCTTTATGGAAGTCCATACTGCCGCTCTGCATAGCTACAGAGAAGACACTTGAGCTTTTGCTGCCCCAGATGTAGCCATGGGTCTGCTAGAATGAGCCCTTCAGGCTACTGGAGGCTGCCTGCCTTGCACAGCATACATTTTCTTAATGATACAAAATAACTGAACAACAAGGTCCAGAGGGACCGGTGATTCAGAAAAGAATCCCTACTTACAAGCACTCAGTATCACTCATAAATAGAAAAATAATTTAAATGGATGAATGGGTAGTAGATAGTGAGTTGAATATATAGTAATATGTAGCGATGATAAAAAAAAACCTTTTAATAGTATCAAAATATAAAATATAGGGATTTAAAAAATGTCCAGTAGGCAACACCAACGCTGCTCTGGGGGGGTTTGAATAAGCCAGTGGACCGAAGTGAGCCTACTAGGAGGAAGTGAGTTTCTAAACCAAATCCACCCACCTATGACAACGCTACAATACAAGCTATATTAATTTGGTATACCGTGGTAGGAACGGTTCCAATGTGCATATACCGTGGTAATAACTTACAAATTTGCGGCGTTGACTGATTATTGTATAGATCAGAGTCTGGAGTTTAAAGAAACCCCCTGTGACGGGAGACCAGGGATTTACACCTTTATACCGGGATCATATCACTGAGCAAAACCAAGAAGTAAAACAAATTGCGATTTATTCCATAGAAACAGACGTACACACAATGGATTACAATATACAGGAGAAAAGACACTTACTGGGGGTCTGGGATACAAAACTAAACTTTCCTAATTGAAATAGTCCATAAAATATAGTCTTTAGGTTGACCGGGACTTAGCCCGAGAAGTTCTGGAACTCAAATCTGCATGAAGTTCCTGACGCCACCGCTGTATCTCTTCCGGTGATGCCAAAATCCCGTGACTGGGAGATTGTACCAAACGTCCTGGTACTCTTTTCAGCGTGTAGTTCCAGCCGCGACTGCTACGTTCTCTTCTCAGAACTTGGCCCTGAAAAGTGGTACTTTTTTGTACCTGCTATGTGCCCAATACACATCCTTGGATGTGGGCACACTGAGATCTATGGACCTTTGACTGAGCACCTTTGAGAACACCTGTCAGCATTCCTTTGGCCCATATTTCCATTGATTGTCGCTTATACCAGACGTGGATCCAGTGTCGTCCCATTGGGCGACTGCATGCGAGTCTAGTCGGGACTTGCTACAAACCGGTACTGTGTAAAAACTGCTCTGTTGCCTGTTGCTCTCCGGACCGGAGCGCATCTCAGTGAGACGGGGACGTATCATCGCGGGTTGAAGAGCTGACACTAAAACCTGAAATAGGGCTCAGAGGTAACCAGTCGGACATACCTTTATTGATAGCCTGCTTACCCATTCACCGTCACCGTCACAACCCCCTCCAGTGAGTACCGTAGTAAGAACGGTTCTTTTGGAACGGATCAACACAGAACATGGTAATAATGGTTACTATGGACAAGGGTAGATAGGCCAGGGTACAAGCTGGATAAAAAAGCACCAGTTGCAATAATTATGTTGCTGTTAACACTGATGTGTGGATGGGAGCAATGTATTATGCCAGTTCGACAAACCTATACATTCATTTGCTCGCCCCGGGCGAGTGGATTTAACATCGTGGCGAGCTCCTATTGGCCCAAGCAGCACACATGTGGTACTAGGTGGCGAGTAGATTTTTTTTGTTCGGCGAGTAGATTTTTTGGTGATTTGTCGACCACTGTATATATATATTTATAATATAATATAACACACACACAAAGTCCCTGGTATTCCTATTTATTGAGGAGTAAAGTATTCAACAGGTCTCTATTATAGGAGGCTTTAATTGAAAGCTATGGTCACGGAAAGCTACGGTTAACAGGATAAATCGAAATGTTGGATTTTCTTGCTGAATTAAACCTGTTATTCTGAAGACCGAGTGCCTGGACCTTTCCTATTTCTTGAGGAGTAAAGTATTCAACAGTATAATTGAATGGGGGACAAGACCATGCCAGGAAGCAAGATGCAAAACCTGCGCAATGCTCCACACATCGGGCACAATACAAATACCACACAGGAATCTGGAGTACAAGATCAGAGGAAGGTCCACCTGTTCATCCAGCAATGTCGTGTACCTCATCATGTGCATGAAATGCCCAAGGGGCTGCTACTACATAGGTGAGACGGGACAGGGGCTAAACAAGAGAATGAATCTGCATCGCCACAGCATCACACGCGGAACAAGAGAGTCCTGTTGGCTAACATTTCTCTGACTCTAGCCATAAGATGAACGATCTGAAGGTGGCCATACTCAAAGGTAATCTTAGAACACCGAAATAGAGACGGTTGCATGACTACCCATTACTACCCTGACTAAAGAGAACTCTTCCCATGAGTGCTAAAGGCTATGTCTATACATACTGCACTATATGAATGTACATTCAGCTGTCTCTTACACATATATATGTACAATGTAATACTATCCCTATATACCAAACATACTGTATCTACACAGATTCATAGTAATGCAACACCCTCTTACATTTCTACACCTACGTACACCATTGGTATACACTCCCACACACCTTTTGTAAAGCGCTGTATACATGTTATAAATTTATATTTACACACATACATACTATAACATCACTAACATTCAGGTACCATTTAACACCTTAAGGCATAAATCGCATACTGCACAGGAGGGAGGGATAGGCTTCAGTCACAGATACATTCCAAGATGCACTGTTTTTAAGTAAAACCCTTTCTTGCTTTATCCATTGTAACACCGCCGGAAGAAGAGATCAGTGTATCCAGAAAGCTCATACAAATAAAAGCATTTTGTTAGCCACAGATTTTCTATTTTTGTACATTCATTGGATTGGCTGGAGTTTCCCTTCTTTCTGCAAGCACCTGATAAGTATATATTTATTTATGCTAGTTTGAGTGTACCCAGCATTGTGTGTGTGTGTGTGTGTGTGTGTGTGTGTGTGTGTGTGTGTGTGTGTGTGTGTGTGTGTATATATATATATGTATGTATATATAGGACCATGTTATATGGTTTTGAAGCAAAAGGTGTGCTCATTTGCATGTAATTTCCCCTAATCCCTTGCTGCAATGGAAGCACTGTGTGCTGGTTGATAATTGTGAAAGGTAGGGTTGCAGATCTGTCTAAGGCCGTGCGTATAGTGCCCACATTGGGCGATGTCGCCCAAAAACAAATGCATTGCCGCCGCCGCCGCATGCGCTTATAGTAAGCGCGACGGCGACAATGCGACGCGAATTTTGGAAGCTGGCAATATTTGATTCATGTGACAGCCCCTGAACCAATCAAATGCCAGTAAGCCCGCGACGCCGCCGCAAAGCGAAATATAACTTTCGCTAGTGGTGACGGCACCCGTCCCGTCGCCGGCACTATACGCACGGCCTAAGATATGCAATTGAGCATACAGTAATACAGCTGAACCCCGTTATAACGCGGTCCTCGGGAGCCACCCGATCAGACCTCGTTATAACCGGGGTTGCGTCAATTTAAAAAAATGGCCGCCATGCGCCCAATCGGAACAAGGGAGGAAGGAGGGAGGAATGAGGCGCCGGCAGCCCCAGCACATTCCCCCAGAACTTCCCCTAGCCAGCACTTCCCCTAGCCCCACCACGATCCCCCAGCATCTCTCCCACCATGATCCCCCAGCACCTCTCCCACCACCAGCCCCAGCCCTTACCTCAGCAGCCCCACCACGACCCCAAGGCATAGAGGGACGAGGCAGGAGTGAGGCGCCGGCAGCCTCAGCACGTTCCCCATCAGCCCAAGTACCACCAGAGGTAGGGAGGGGGCGTGTGTGTGTGTGTGTGTATAAAGTTTGTTTTAATTTTTTTTATTATTATTAATTCGAAATAGAATCTGGACGGTCTGTCAGATGGAAAACTGACCAGCCTCGTACAAGACACAGGCGAAAATTACCTAAACGTCTGGATACCGTGGCTGTTCCAGACAGACATACAGGGGGTAAACAGGTCCACAATCTGGCAATGATAGAGAGAAATGCGTTCTCCCGTGGTAGTGCAGCACAAACACAAATAATGACACTAAAAATAAGAGAAACACGGGAGACATAGAGAGCCCCACGAGGGGGGCGCAGATGGAACCGGTGAGATCCCAGCCACCCCCTGTAAGAGATTGGCTGAAGGTGATAAGGCACGCAGCGGAACCACGGTGGAAGATAACTCCCTCCCCCCTTCCCCACCCCACCCTGTTTACCCTACGCGTAGCTTACAGATGTTTGTTTGTCTGTATGTCCCCCCCAGTCTGTACTGTGCATAGCTAGAATACAAGGACACTGGATTTTGTTCTGATTTTGTGATGGATAACAATGTATGCAATGCCTGATGTACATGTGACCTTCTAATAAAACTTAAGTTGAAAAAAAATAAAATAAATAAATAAATATTTGGGGTATACTTCGGGGTCCACACTCACACTGCGTTATAAGCAAATCCGCGTTACAGTGGATCGCGCTATAACGGGGTTGAGCTGTATTTCCATTTGGAGAATATATAATGCCCTAATTTATGTTACACAATAGTGTAGTCCTTTATTATACTTGAAGGATCTCAAGTCTATTCTTCAGGTGTATTTTACGAGTGCTGTTATTACAATAACATTTGTATATCCGCGTGTAATTAATTGCTCCCAGTTTAAAGCTGCAGTTCAAGCAATATCCTACATGTGTTTTTTTTTAATAAATCAGTTCTGTACTATAAGAAAATACTTGTAGCATTTTAAAAAAAAAAAATGTTTTAAAGACATTTTTAATGTTTCTAATGTAGGAAGCATTTCCAAAGTGACAGCCCCTGTCCCCTTCTGATAGGCTCTGGCTCTTGAGCCCCGCCCGCTCTCTAGCAGGGAACCAATTGTATCAAGTAACTGCAGTCAATCATATTCCAGGCACTACATTGCCCAAATTGCTGTGAAAGAACTGAATTAAATAACCCGGAGCAAGCGATTGATTACAGGAGAATGGATCGATCGGCAACTTAGCTAATCACTTGTCAGTGTGCAGATTGTATTGATGCACATATTGAATGGGGGAAAAATATATATATATTTTTTAAAACGGCAGCTTGAACTGCAGCTTTAATATGAATGTTCTTATGTAGTAATATTCATCAGGAAATAATTGTTAGCAGCAAGCCTGTTCACAAGGGAACCTTTACATGTATTGTTTATAAGCCCATGCTAACGTGTACCACTGATGCTATAGTACTAGCTCCTACCCAATGGAACAAACATATATGTAAGGGGAGGAAAAGGCAGAAAATCACAATACTCACACTAAAAAGATATTTTCAGTATTGGATTTCAATAAAGAATAACAATAAGGGGATATATAGAATTGATATAAACATAAGCAGTGGTCGACAAATCACCAAAAAATCTACTCGCCACCTAGTACCACACGTGTGCTGCTTGGGCCAATAGGAGCTCGCCACGATGTAAAATCCACTCGCCCGGGGCGTGCAAATGTATAGGTTTGTCGAACACTGAACATAAGGATGCCTATAGATTATTTGACACCAATAATTATATGTAAAGTTCTGTTATTTAGTTAACAGGTAAGAAACAACATAAAGCTGGTAAGCACTGTACTCAAAGTTTTTTTGTCCAACACGTATAACAAATGTGTCAACAAGCAGATTTATATGGACTTCACTCAAACACATTTAAATGCAAAGACTTATCAATGTATTTGTATATTTAGTGCATAACAGTAATCATTTCTAACTGCAATGTACTACAGAATATTTCTATAGTGAAGGAGAATGATTCTACAATTGAAAAGCTATTGTCAACACTAAACATTTAATTTATAATCCAATCATTTTAACAAACTATTTTAGGCAGGGTAGAGTGGCATTTTCCTTGTATTTTAGGGCTCTAACAGTCAAGGGTTATCTGTTCATAAACTCAGTTTTTTTTTTAATAACAATTTTTTTATTAAAATTCTTTTATTTTATTTATCTGTCACAGTCACAGATAAATTTACATACAGTAGTGTCGTGGGCCCACAACATTTCTGCTCATTATTTCCAGAGAAGGACCAATAAAAGTTTTCCTTTTCAGTAGGAAAAAGAATACGGGGAAGAGGAGGGGGGGGGGGGGGAGACAAACATGGGAGGGGGGTGGGGGGAAGAGGGGGAGGGGATGTGGGCTTGCCCAGAGGTGTCCCGGTGTAGCTCTCCAATTGTTTGGGGGGTGGCTGCTAGCATTACTCAGTTTTTGAACACAAAAGATTGACTTTACCCCTCAGAAAGTGCTGTGTATTAAACGTCTCTTTTTTTAGGATTTCTTATAAGAAATAACTCCATATATGTTTTGAGTGCTTGCACCAATGATAAACAGCACCAATGATAAACAGCAGGGCTCTTGAACTGCCAGCCATGTGTGGCCGGTGAAAGGCCTTGAAGTGGACTATCTGCTTCTGCTAATTTCATTAGAGTTGCACAGGCAGCTAAGTGCAACTTGGTTGACACAAACGCTCTAGTAAGGTAGTGTGTTTATATATAGGGTAAAGATGTTAATGTATTATAGTTCAACATTTTTAAAGCATTTATGTTTTAAAATGTATCCTAAATGACATTACATAACAGTGTAGCCGTCCTACGCCCAATTTCTTTTCTGAACCAGCCCCATTATGAAACTGGTTTAAGAGCCCTGATCTATGGTACAGTAAGATAGACAGCACAGTATCTTGTCCACAAAGCAATGTAACCACTGTAAAGGTGCTCAACACTTGAATATTAGTACAACCATGAAAAAATAAACAATGCAATTTAATCTAGATCAGTGATGCCCAACAGGAGGTTCATGAGGTGTCTCCAAGGGGTTCTCTCCAAAAAATAAGCAATGGCGGATCCCAGGCACTATAGTGTGTTCTTGAGGATACTGTGTACTTTCGTAAGGCCCAAAACTGCAACTTAGAATGGGTGGAATAGCTGTCAATAACAGCATGAGATTCCAAAGTTGCTCCCACAATGCTCTGCATCCATAGCAGCAAAGCATTGTGGGGCATAACTTTGAAAGCTCCCACAGTAATTAACAGCTATACCACCCATGTTGTCTGCACAAGGTGCCCTTTGGGGCCTTCTTTAACGTGCGTTCCCCCCACAAGCTCATGACACTATGCTGCCTGGGATCGATCAAACAGATTTGTTTGCAATAGTCTGATAAGAAGGCAATAACATTTATGAATTAGGGGGCCGCGGAACAAATATTTTCTAGTAGGGTGTGCACAATGTAAAAAAAAGTTGGAAACCACTGATCTGTATAGACATATTACCCATCCAATATGACCATCTCATCTATAACCACTATGAATCTGCCAAGAGTAGTATAATGCCGATCCGCTTTGAAAGGCGGTCATCACAGATTGCCTGTTAGAACAGCAGACAATTAAAATGTATGGAACAATTAAGTTTTTATAAGCACTGGATACGTTAATATATATTGTGTAACATATCAGAATATAATCCAACCATTACAGAATCACTTTAGTGTCCTGCTTGTCCATTCCAATATTAAAGGACTCAACAGCACGGAAATAAACTAAAATAGCTACCTAAAAAAATGTATAAGAAAATGTATAAAAAAAAAAACCTGCTCTGGCCTCAGAAAAGGTACAAAAATCATTTACTAACAACTAATTTACATTGAAAGAATAAATCACTTGTAGTTTAAACTTTTATCCTCACACATAGTCTAAATGAATTCTATGGGCTTGGTTAGAAAAATAAAAGATGAAAAGATGAGCTGTTGGACTCTAAAATGTGCTATTTATTTGATAGATCCTGTTGACCCAGAGTCATTGTGTGCTTCGATGAGAACTTTTCCTGGAAAGTACACCAGACAGAACAAATCTGTAAACATGCAAAATCAACCTGGAGCTTGCACTAGACTGGAATGATGCCATTACATCTGAACTCCAATACAGTCCTTAAAGGCACAACCCCCACCCTCCTACTCAAAATGTTTGGGATTTCCCAGATCTGAGCCGCACCACATCTATCTCCCCCACAGTTCCTGAGCTATTTACAGTTTTAAGTATTGGTGTCTCTGGTCCCTTTTGGGAAACCAATATGGTTGCCATCCAAATGTCACTACCATAGGCCAATAAAAGCCGCAATCTCAAAGTATGATATTGTGGCTACCTACTGGATGACCTGGCAGCCATCTAGGATTTTACTTTTATCTAAATGGCACATAAAAAAGTTAAGTATTACGGAAACCAGGGAGTCACCAGAGCTAGCAATACAATGGCTCAGCACTGTAGGGAACTTTCTGGCACCAATTCTGTAAACAAAAGAAATTGGGGGATTGCTGCTTTACCACTTAAATTGGTTTCCACTGGAAGCAGGCAGGCAGTAGGTACAAACAAACAAAAATAATGGCAGACTACCTACCTGTAGTACACATGTGTGACTATGGGTTGCCTGTAGCCCAGAATCCAGGTTTGGATGTCCATAGGGTCTGCGTTTGGGTAGCCAATGGTGGTGTCTATAACCCACTGCAGGCCTTTGGGTTTTCGGTCTAAAAAATGAAAGGGAGAAGTTCAGACGGAAAACATTTTGTTTCCAACCCCCATGAGCCGCAGAAATTATGGCTTTCCTTTTACTGCACCATGTACTTTTATTGAACCATTAGAAGTTAAGAATATTGTATTTCCTTTTTGCAGTCTTCTGCTAAGTCCCCATAAGAAGTAATACTAATTCTAGCCTTTTTTCTCCACGCATAATGTGATTTTGTTTTCCATTACGGGCTTTGATCAAAATAGAATGCTCAAGAGATATACAATAATGAAACAGAATGATTTGCAGAGATGCAGAGTTTTCAGAACTGTATTTCGTACAATATAATTTTACAGTATCAAAAAACAAACTATGTAATATTAAGTACAAGACAAAAGCATATACATTACTTGTTCAAAACTGGTTCTCACAAACATTAAGGTCATATTTCCTATATCAATAACTTTTTTTATTAGGGTGTCACCTGGAAATAAAAGGAATGGTCAAAAACGTTCAGCCTTACATGTAGAAGAACTTCAATATTAATATAATGCATGAATCAAAATACAATCTCCTGGCCACAAATGTAATTAAAAAAATATGTACCATTTGTGATTTCTACCAGGCAACAGCAATTGGAAACCACTTTTTTTACTAGGATGATACCAGCACTTCTGTTACTTATCACCACAGACAAATTAAAAGAAAGAAAATTAATGAATTACTCTGTCAACTTCTGAAATGAACTGTAAATTCAACCTTTCTACACATCTAAAAGGATGGTTGACAAACAATACCTGTGATGGAAACAAAAAGGAGCAAGGAGCAAGAAGTTCAGTTATGTTCGTGAGATACAGGAGGTACAAAAACCTTAAGTATTTTTTCCAGAAAACCAAAAGTAAAACCTATTCATCAGTCGTCTCTTTCTCACTGACGGAGAATCACATGAATGAAAGTAGGAAAAGCAAAAAACGTCACTTCAGAGGACTTGGTGAAAAAAGCAATAGTAACGTTTTATTGCAGAATTGACGTTTCGGTCCTGCCTGTCTCTTTCTAACCCCCATAACTATTCTTATACTATAATTGACTGTGTGGGTATGAATGGTAATGAACCTATGAGCGAGTCAGAATGGTCACTTTCCCATTACTTTTACAGAATGCCTGGTCCTGCAAAACAAACATATTCTTGCTACCGACTCCAATAACGTATGCATTCAAATATACTGTCAGTGCCATATATGATCAATCACAGATAATCAAAGAGCCCTGGAAAACATGCTCATTGCTAAAATACTTCGGACTGCAACAATAAGCATGGTGAAAAATATTACACAGATTCCAAGACATTACAGAAAAAAAGGAGGAGGGGTGAAAAAGGGTGTTACAATTCAGTATGTACAAGGTAATGAGAGAAGACCCATGCATGAAAACAGAACTAAGTCAGGAATGTCTCTCAACGGAATTGGTCCGACATGGAGACACGTACATCTCTTAAAAAGGACATACAAAAATGTTAATACTTCAATAAGCAATCCCCTTACTGATCCCTTTTGATGTTGGTGTCGTACTATGAAATATCCTGCTTCAGGACTAAACACCTTTTAGATTTCATTAAAAACGCTTATAAAAAGGAGTATTCGATCCCTCCTTGTTTTCCAGTTATGCAAGGCAAAAGAAATGTTCCAAACAATACCACAATGTTCCCTGAACATCATGTTAGGATAAATGAGTAAAAAGATGTACTACAGTTCATAAAAGTTCATAATGAAGTACTCAACTAATGTCTGCCTATTGTGCCAGACTCCCTTCATACCATTAGCAGTATACTTTTCGCAGTTCCCATGATTCCAAAAACTAACACACTAAATCATAATGCTGCCAAGATTTGAACACGATACAAAAATGTCTATACACAGTAGGGATTCCCCAGTCATTTTCATTGGAACATCTTCAAAGTTCATTTTCAGCTACTTAAGTATTGAACAAGTAACCCAAACCTAAAACATTCATTCCCGGTCATTAATATTTAATTTAAAAGGGACAGCTGGATGTGGTTTTAATTTTGGCTCTGGATTCTTGAGTAAATTAACAGACAATGACAACCCCAAACATTTATACTGAAGCAATGCTTATTCCCTTACAGGCATTCACAGAACAATGCTATAGCCACAATTCTATCCAATCTTCAGTGGTAATAATGCGCACTGCAAAAAAAAAAGTTAAATACAATTTAGATTTTTCAACGTTTTTGTAAAATAAGTGAAATTTTTTTTAGCTGGTGCTTCAGGTTTCTAGTTTTGAACTCTACGCAATTTTTGTTATTTTTGTAATTATATTTTAAAAAATTGCATAAACAAGTGTAATACAAATATTTTAACGGAGCATAGAAAGCATCATCTAAATAAACGAGAACATGCTATAAACAATCAAAAACGTAGTTTTTTTGGCCATCACACAAGGGTAGTTTTTTCTGGTTTACCGGTTTCAACTGGTCTGTATTAGTAGTATTGCACAGAGCAATTTAGGGGTTTGTGCAGTATAATATTGTGCATAGTAAATTCTCACTATTTTGCAATGGTGTCCATTCCGGATTATGACATTTAGTTTGGGTAAATTGCTCTACAAGTGTTGAACAGCCTCACCAGTATCTGGCATAGCCACCCCAAATGAACACAACTCTGAAGATAAGGATATTTAAATTACTGCAATATGGCCACACTGCGCTTTATTTTTTACTTTATATTTTAATCTGCACAGGGAGACTGCGTCAGAGACCCCTGGTTTAACTGTTCTGGAACTGCAAATATGTGGCAGTTGGACACAAAATTGCTGTGGCAAAGCGCTCAGCCTGATAACCCCTTAAAAACTGAGCATTTGTGCATGATATAGCCGGTATGTACGAAAGCAGGGGTGCTCAACTTCCATCCTTAAACCCTCCCCCACAGGTCAGGTTTTCAGAATATCCCAGCTTCAGCACAGGTGGTTCAATTATAGGCTCAGTCGAAAACAGAGTCTCTGATCGAGCCACCTGTGCTGAAGCAGGGACTGATTGAGCCACCTGTGTTGAAGCTGGGATATCCTTAAAATCTGACCAGTTTGGGAGGGTGAGGGGGAGGGCATGAGGACTGGAATTGAGCACCCTTGTACTAAAAACAATGAAAAGATTAAAATAGTTTTGCACTTGTTTAAATATGCTATAAAAATCAGTGTAGATTTCATACGCATTAGTATTCAGCCACTTCATTTCTCCTTTCCCACGTTGTTGATTTCCATTCACATTGGAAATATATATTTTTGTTTAAAAAAAAAAAAAAAAATATGGAACTCATGCTTCAACATTTTATGTATCCATTTTGGGAGAATGATTAATTCTATAGCTCGATTTTGTTTTTGCTTGGTGGAGCATTTTTATCTCATGCCAGAGAAATCAGACACCTGGTCTGGAAACATTAGCTACATCAAAGGATGAATCACTAATAGACAAGACAAAGAAAGCTCCACAAATATGGAGGTCCAAAGTAAAGACTAATGTGGGCCATCTCCACAACCCTTCACACATTTCCTTTTCTTGCTTAGTGAAACGGATATGTATGTTGAAGCACAAACCTGAAGAAGGGGCTGGAGTGGTTCTGAATTCTCTTGTAACATCAGTTAGCCGTTTAAAGAAGCAATCCATTGGGGAATGTTTTTTTATTATGGGATTTAAGCAGGGGATCTCCGGAACTGAACCCTGTTCATTTCAGCTTGGAGGACCCCCTGCTTCCGGAGATACTTACCTGTGAATTAAGTGCTGGTAGCTGATCTCCTCGGCTACCAGGGTTCCCAATATGTCCTCTGTTCAGAGATCTCAGGCCTTGCGGGCCAATAGGAAGCCGTGACGTAATCGGTGCGGCTTCCAATGTGCCCATGTGACACTGGAGCTTCAAACTTGAAAGCCCTGCTTGCTGAGCCAGAGCAGCTACCGCCACCTATTTCAGAGGCAAGTATCTCCAGAAGTACGGGGTCTCCAGAGCGGAAATTAACCAGGATCAGCTCGGGAGACCTCCTGCTTCAATTCAATATTTAAAAAAAAAACAACTTTATTTTATTTTATTTGCCAGCTGGCATCATTCTTTGCCCTAATTTTAGTTATTATATAGTATATATATTATTATTATTATAGTATATATATATATATATTTTTTTTTTTTAAATAAAATACAGTCTTTATTCAACGGTTAACACCACATCACCACCATTCACACCAAGATATGTTATTGAACATGAAACAGAACATTTTTAGGTGCGTAAATATGGAAGTAGACACTGCTGTACTTTACAAAGATTACCTATTTTTTCAACATTGATTTACAGTAACACTGGCATTTTGGTCCATAAAATACACATGTTAACTCCATATATCTACATTAATGCCCGGACAGAATATCATTCAATATTTAATTTAAACGTTTGTTATGTCATTTTATGTATGTTTATTGTTGCATTCTAAAGATTGCTTTTAATTTCTGGAAACAACGTGGTCAGAAGAATGTCAACTGGATTTCAATTTTTGTATGTCACTTCTTTTGTCACCAGACACCGCTGTTACATCCATCATTGTCCCCAAGTCCAGCAAAATGCAGCTTCGATCAGGGGATGTATTTCATATACTTGCTGTCTTAAAAGGCATTGCACAATTTACCGCACTGTATAAACACCTCTTAAAATCGATTCTTCATTGTGCTTTGCAATGGACAGTAGCTGGAATACTATTACAAGGTCAGATGATCCACGGAACATTTGTGCTAAACTATTTTTAATACCCACTGCTATCAAGTAGTCTTTGGCATGGTGCCTGATGCCAATCAAGTAATGATAAAAGACAGCATTATAGGTACAGTACTAATACAACTAAGAACTTCTAGTGAAGTGTAAAAGGTGACCGCACAGTGGATGGCCAGTGTAGAACCAATGTCATAAAAGCATAATTTTTTTTTTTTTTAATGAGGTTCTAAACTATATTATTTTGGGAAATGTAAAACTGATTATTTAGACCGTTTACTGAAACAATAATACTTTCCCAATATATTGCCATCAGCAACTGTAGCTGGTAGAAAGGTGTATAAGATATACATTTCATACCACACCTAATGTAGCCATTTATGATTATGGGATAATCCAATAAAGACATGCTGTGTGTATATTCATGTATCGTTGTGCACAGATCCCACATATGAACTCAATACCGATGTACACTAAAAAGTATACAACAATTAAGGATGCTCTCAACATACAATGTCATCTAAACTAAATAAACTAGTATGGGGTAGATGCTGCTTGAAAAAGAACTGTTCCCAGTTCTGAGTGAAAATGTGTCCAGGAGAATGAATCAGCGCAGCTCAAATAAAAAATAAAAAAAGAGAGAAAAAAAAAATAGTGAAGCACGTTCACAGAAAGCTTCAGCAAATTCAATGGTGATGTATGCACTTAAAGGTTTCTTTGCTCCTCCGCTCCTACAGTGGATAACAGAACGATTCTGTAGCCTCTTCTTAAAAGATTCAACTTTGTTACTCTGATTTCTTTTTTTTTTCTTACACACTCACATACAGACTATACTTTAAGAGGGACCAGCTTGAGCACTTTTCGCTTCCTCCGGTGATCGCGACTGGCACCGCCGTTCCAGCCGGTGTCCTACATCACTTCTGGTGTTCAAGTGCTCTTCAGATACTGGTCCCGCGGCAACCCTATGCGTTTTGCAGGTAGTTCCTGCTTCCTCAGGGGTTCTTCATACCTTCTGTTATCCACTGAGGGAGTGGAGGAGCAAAGAAACCTTTTAGTGTCTGGGCTCTGCCACACTAAAGTAGCAAGAAGCTGTAAGCAGCTAACTAACCTGGACACCTCAGAATTGAAAGACCTGTCCAGTCACTCAGAAGCCAAGGGTAAATATAACAACATTTAATAGGAAAACAAAACACAATATAATTTCTAAGCTTTACATAGCTGGAACGGTGTTAAACAAGTAACCAAACGTCTAAAACTGTTTCATAGCAAAGAACCAAATGCATGATTTTAAAAGGAATAATAAATATTATATATACAATGGCGAAAAAAAGTTGTTAAACCCGAATGATAATTAAAGAAATTCCATAGTTTTTCCACGATAACATTCTTGAATCAAAACCAGACTTCTCTTAAATATCTAATAGGGATTATATTAACCAATTCCATGTCTTTTGAAACAAAATGATGTATGAATTAGACAAACATGAGTAATTAAGAGTCGGGGTATGTGCAAAAGTAAGTGAAACCCTTGTTTTGTCAGCTAAATTAAAGGGGATAATTAGAATTCGGTGTTTAAATAATTAGGTAAATTTTCAGGTGTGAGTTTGTGAGGCCCCACCTTATATAAAGATCAGAAACTTTGTGAGTTTGGTATTCACAATACAGGTGTGTGGAAACACATCATACTACAATCAACAGAAATCCGAGGACCTCAGATAAGCAGTTATTGATGCTCAGAGGACTATCTTTGTGCGACTATGATATTGCTATTGATTCCTTCCTGAGAATAAACTCACTTGTTTTAATCAGCATATCCATCTGGATCTCCGTTTTTGTGTGCTTAGAATGGTGCTCTCCTCTCTCCTGTAATCCAGGTCTTCCATCTTCAATTCAATTCTCCGGAGACAGCACGTACACAATCTCCCTCTCTTCCCCGCAGCACAGTGTTTATTGCATAACCCTCATTCTCCTCTGGATTTATTACTGAACTGAGTTTAATCATTTATTGGACTTTAAAGGGTACACTGTCACCAGAATAACAATCATTTGTGCTCATTTTGCACATGGACCGTATCC
Source organism: Ascaphus truei (assembly GCF_040206685.1). Taxonomy (NCBI): domain Eukaryota; kingdom Metazoa; phylum Chordata; class Amphibia; order Anura; family Ascaphidae; genus Ascaphus; species Ascaphus truei. The sequence continues at coordinate 45,663,921 of NC_134486.1, read as the reverse complement.
CCTATTGCTCCACATGATTCAGTACTTTGATATTTCTATTGCATCAATTCTGCTTCAGCTGTGCAGCACTAATTCGAGACATTCCGTTTCGTGACTTTTCGAATGATGCTCATCAGTCTTGAAAATGTTACAAAACTATTTGTAACGATTTGGGACTCCACCAATCCACTGTCAGACAGTCTACAAATGGAGAAAGTTCAAGACCACAGTCACTCTACCCAGGAGCGGTCGTCCTAGCAAAATCTCTCAAAAAACAAACTGGTAAATTATCGAGGAAGTCACAAAGAACCCCAGAGAAACATCCAAGGATCTGCAGGCCACTCTCATCTTGGCGAATGTGAGAAAAAGGAAAAGACTGAACAAGAATAATGTTCATGGAAGGATGACAAGGAGGAAACCACATTGGTGCCCGTCTGAAGTTCACTAAAGAGCACATAGATGATCCACAAGACTTCTGGAATAATGTTCTCTGGACAGATGAGTCAAAGGGTAGAACTTTATGGCCTCAATGAGAAATTATGTTTGTCGACCAACAAACTCTGTATGCGAACAAAAGAACCTCATCCCAACTGTCAAGCATGGTGGTGGGAGGGTGATGGTTTGGGTTGCTTTAGGACCTGGACGGCTTACCATCATTGACACAAGTAATGCATAGAGTGTAAAATAAAGAATTTACACTAGATTCCTTTCACAACTGCACTCAAGTGTACAATAATATATATATATTCAGACTTAAGTCATGGAATCTCAATATTCCTTTTGAGTGGTGGCGTATGTAATTTTATGCCGATTTGAGTTCCAGGAGATCCCGGGCTAAGTCCCAGTCAGGGTAAAACTCTCCCATAGAGTTCCCTGCACCAAGGAAAGTCTAGTTTTCGACCCCAGTCCCAAAGTAAGTCTGTCTTTTTGTCTGTATTTTCTGTACCCTTGTGTGTAAACGAATTTATGCTGAATAAATTACAATTTCATTACCTTGTTTTGCTCGATGAAAGATCCTGGTAAAAAAGGTGTAAATAACCTGGTCTCCCGTGACACCCACTCAAAGTCCGGACCTAAACTCCATCGAAATGTTGTGGCAGTATCTGAAGCGAGCTGTCCATGCAAGGACGCCCTCAAATGTCACCAAGTTTAAGCAGTTCTGTAATGAGGAATGGGCCAAAATTCCTCAAAACCGATGCGAGAGACTGACAAGCACCTACAGGAAATGCTTAGTTGAAGTCATTGCTGCTCAAGGGGGCCACCAGGTATTGAATCTAAAGTTCACATCATTTTTCACACATGAATGTTGAATAATTTGTGGATAAATAAATGTTGAAAAAGTATCATGTTTGTGTGTCATTTGTTTGATCAGGTTATCTTTATCTATTATTAAGACTTCGATTAAGATCTAATAACATTTTAGGTTTGAAATATGTGAAAATCCTAAGGGGTTCACAAACTTTTTCTTGTCACTGTAGGTTTAACTTAAGGAGCAAAATTGGTCTCAGTGCTTTGTACCAATTGGGGTTAACCCATGGCTGTCCCATCAGCTACAATGTTAGCTGGAGGTGGCACAATAAAAAAATGTGCTAAAAAGTGCCCGTACCGTAACATCCGTCTACACAAGCAATCCTTAGCATACATATTCAAGCAGCAATCTTACCTTTCCCCAAAAGATTAACTGAGCCACAGGTTAGAGGTCCAGCAGAACAAGACTGTCCTGGTTTTACAATCAGGAGGTATAGAGCTCTAAAGTACTGTACCAGCTTTCTTTTTTTAGCATGGCAGTGATGGTTGATAAATAAGAAGACTGTCTCTTTTTACAGCATTGCTCTCCAGCATGACTTTGCTGGGGGCTATATTTATTTCCCAAAAAGTGCAGACACGAGCATCATTTCTGAAAAAGGTGTTCCACTAGTCCTAATCAAGTAGGCTTACCTCTTCACGTAAGCTTTTTTGGTGAAAGAAAAGATCTCAATTTGGAGAAATTCAAGTCTGCCATTCATTTCCCAAATGTTTTGATTTAATCTTGGCCTTGTGTATAGGTCAAAATATGTAGCTATATTAAATGGGAACGCCTCTCCTTTATATTAATTACATGTTTAATTAACAAACTAAATTCTTCCACAAAAAATAATCTGTATTCATTTCTTACCCATTAAAGCTACATCTCCGGCATGAAGTGTTCCATTTTCCTGCTGTGCTAGAAGTGTCTTCAAGATAACTTGTGTTGCCCCCAGTCTTGGGAGGGTAACATGAGTAAGAAATGGCAAGTTATTTTTCTTGGCAAATGTCTGGCTTGTTTCCCTTCTTTTCCTGAGAAAGCCGCCCTCTGGAAACAAAATGATCCACTTACGATCCCTGTTCCTATAGTACTTTTCAAGATGGTCCTTGAGGAGCACAAGCTGTTGGTCACGATAAGCTTTGCCCTGCAACACAGAACCACAGATAAGAGGAAGATTAGTACAAGACATCTCACCTGTTACGGGTTTGTTTTAGGTTGTGATGTCATTATGGGATCAACATTTGTGTTCTTCCCAGATGAAAGTGTAGTGTTCACTAACCTATGAGGTTTGGAAAGCTCTGTAGTTTCTACTCTGACAAGCAACTAAAAGGGATGTGGTATATCTCAGTTTTCTTTAATAACTCTGACTAACAAACCCCTGCTTAAACCTGTAAATTAGTGAACTAGACCAAGCTTGCTTGTAGCAGGTACTTTTTTGTACCTATTATTTCAGTTTTGTTCTCACGTGTTATATTGTTGTTTTTGTTACATGCTCATTATAGTGTGGTGCGGTATATGTTGATAAAACACCATTTAGATTTTGTACATCAATATAATATCATCAATAAAACAAGATGAAGTATCAGGGTGCTTCTAAACAAAGGCAAGACATACTCGACAGCATAAAAGTCCATAAAGCAATCTCAGGGCACGCTGTACAGCGAGGTTCCTTTACTGAGCAGCTATCACTATCCTGGCACCCTCCACCCTTCCACCCACACATCTACTACGTGCGACAGGAAGCGAGGAAGGAAGGGGATCACAGCTCAACGACCAACAAAAACAGCAGCCCTAACTTTCAGGGAGTCGTGTAGGAGGTATGGTAAGGAGGAAATAAGGTGCAATGATAATGAATGGAGAGGGAATGGAGAGGAAATGGGGTAATACACAATGGGAAGCAGAGAAATGGCAGAGAGAGAAGCAGGGGTGTGGGGGGGAGAGAAAGAGGGGGGCATCAGCAGGGGGAGCAGTGTGTGCAAGGGGTGAGGGGCTGTGTGTGCGCGGAAAAATAAATAAATATAAAATTTACACAACTATTTATTTTAAATAGTTTTTGCCGGGTTAGTACACATTTTGTCTGGCAAGTGCACAGCAGGCATACTTTTCCAGTTCTGTATGTCATTCTAATGATGGCCACTAGATGGTTGAATCACTGTCTGATCACTGTCTGATCACTGTCTGAACAGGCATTAATAAATTGTGTTAAGATATTCTCGGTATGTGGAAAGCCCTGAAAATTACATGTTGAGCCAATAAGATTAATTATCAAAAATGGTATCCCTACTATTCAAAATAGCTTTAGATACATGTTTGCAGGTAATATATATCACCCAAATAGATTTTCTACAAACCAAATCAAAGTTTTGTTTTTAAATTGTTCTAAAATACAGTTTTCTTTTTTAAAGAAAAACACCACGTCTGCAGTCAGTTTATTTTTTTTGACGTGTTAACACTGGTCCCAAGCTCAGAATTAAAATGTAGTCAACGCTGGGCAGAATAGCATGCTTTAAAAGAATCACAATTCGGATTAGTCTGATTAAGCACTGACATTCTAAACTTCAAAATGAAGTGGCACATCACATTACCCAAATGAATACTCACTAATGGCACTTTGTCATTAGCATTGTTGCAGTTACAACAAAAAAAGCAAGAACAGTAAGAATAAACCATCAGGGCCAATTAAAAAAAATGTAAAAAAATTATTCATCTAAGGTTATTTGCTTTCAGCTTTGTAATTAGTATAGCATTGCTAATCAAAAATATGCTTCATATTTGAAGTAATAATTCTATTAATTATGCAAAACTCTTGAAAGGATTAGGCAAGGATAGTGAAGCTGGAGATTGGTACGTGCTGAAGCAATGACTGATGTGGAATTATGCCATTCATAAGTCGGTAGTAACAATTAATTTATGGCATATCGCACTGCAGTATCATATATAGTATTTGCAGGTCACGGATACAGGGATAGGGCACATCACTGAAGCTGGGGTTTTAAGTAGGTCTATTTTGCCAGGTGCAGGCGGTGATGTTTCTTGTGGTTCTCAGATACTTCCGAAATTTTCCAACACCGTACACTAGAAGATTTGCATGATGGCTAATTGTGTCAGACTTTTCGTTATTGGCCATGCTTTTAATATACAAGAACCTAAAGCAAGTGTTACTGATGCCGCGGCTGTTGTTCAAACACATCACGGCGCCGATTTTGAGTTCTCTGCCGTTCCCCACGCAGCCAATCGCCCCAGGCACCCGCGTTTATCGCGGATGTTTTGTTTGAATTTCATGAATTCTGTTTCTTCGTTTGCAATAAAATGGATAAATTGTAATGTGTACAGTACTGTGCTACTGTGTCAATTTCATGTTTTTAAAAGCCAGAACACTAAAATTCGTTTTTCTGCTCTCGCCGCGCTCGCATCTAAGTGCGGGGAGGCTGGAATTCATCCCGCGGTTTCCATTCGTGATTCCGATGTACGACGCGTGAAGTGTTCGAATAACGGCCGCTGCATCAGTATGTTTATTAAATTACTAAAATACTCAATTGATAAGCTCTTTGGCATCAAGGGTTGATCAAAAAGACAACATTTCAAACCCCAGTATGGTCAGTAGCAATAACAAAACCCCACTTCAGCCAGTCCTCTACAAGAATATAAACATTTGAATTCAAATAAACTATTTTCTTCCATTTCAAAATTGCAATTGGAGTGACAGAAAGTTGGTGTAAAAATGTTGTGCAAACCGTTGGACTGATGTTATATGGTGAAAAAATAAAAATAAAAATGCACCACTTTGGTCATGCAAAATTAATAAAAATAAATAATCTCTCTATCATGAAACTTGCAAACTACACAGTGCTGATTTATTTAGCTGTACATGAAACCCTTCCAACTGCTTCGTTCAATAGCTCATGGAGGCAGCGGTCATTAAAACACCACAACTATTATATATGTTCATCTACTATATCTTGTGCTATTAAATGTTCCAAGGCCATCCAATTGTGAAAAAAAATACATTGGTTTCACTTTAGTTGTCTCCTGCACGCCTTTTCACTTCAAGCTATTTTCCCCATGGGTCATGATTGAAATCCCAAATATATGCAACTGGCTGTATAGGAAGGGAAGAGACTACTTTATTTCTGATCTATGCCATCACTGGGGTGGGTGAAAAATAGATAATACCACCTCTCTGAGTTCCTAATGGGAAAACTCGAGATATTTAAAAATGATTGTGAAGCTTTAAACTGGTTTATTTTTTTTTCTAAAGCATCCCTCACCAAGATTGAATAAATTAAATATCTTATTTACATTGGAACATTGGTTCTTTCACTCAGCTCTCAGTATATTGTTTACACAAAACAATAATGCTATCAAACGGTTATTCTTACCTGTCGGATAAAGAAATCACCATGCACTAGGGACACCACACCAAAATTTGTGTATTTAAATATATGGTCCATTAGCCACATCATTTGTTGAACAACCTACAAGAGATCCAAAAAGTAAAGAATTACTATATTTTAATTAATGCTGGAAGAACTTATAGAAATGTGTCACAAAGGCACCTGCTCAAGTTCTGATTGAGCCCAATGTATACATAGAAAAGTATTTAAGTAGGTTGTGGTCTTAGATTCATGGTCTCATTAATGTTTCCAATAATCATTACTTATACCTCTGGCTTCTGCTTCTCATAAAATAGCACCTGTCTCCTACTCAACTGGCAACTAAAAGCAACATGTGGGACAGCGACAGCAGAAGCCGGAGGAAATAGCAATGAATCTCAAAGCACCTTATGTCTTCCAGTGTCATCAATGACATCACAAATCATCTATAGTTGCACCTGGACTCCAGAAGAGAAAATAAGGCAGTCTCAGATAGTTTAATTTACATGTTCCTGGTTATTTAGCTCCACTGTGGTAGAAGAACATTATTAAAATTGTGCAGTCTGCCTATAGGGGCCTAATAGTCATATTCAAATATAGGGAGCTAAAATGATCACTCATCTCGGTCTTGTACAGATTTCAATTATTTGTTAATCTGTATATCTAGGGTTTAATACGGGTTGGACCTGGGTTAAAAACAATGAAGTGAAATTATGTTTAAATACATTGGGTGCTGGAAAAAAAAAAAGTGCTTAGGGTTACCCAAAAAGTTAAAATAAAAATAAACAGCCCAAAGCACAAGAGGATATATTTCTAGAAATATACACCTCCTAAAGTAAAACGGAAATTTCGTTTCAAAAAGTTCTAATCAGATAACAAACTGAAACCTTTACACTGCATACAAAACAGGGGATTTAATGGAGAATACTCTGCACGTTTTGTTATTGAAGGACAAAACGTCTTTAGTATGCTGTAGTGTTTAGGGTAAATATATCGCTTAAAAAGGTGTTCTCAAATTTTCCTTTAAATGTAATGCTAAGAAATTGATTGGAGGGCCATGACAATTTCTTAACAGTTAATTTTTAAAATACTGGACCGAAGTTTGAAAAGCAGTTTGCCCCAAAATAACCTTCAACCCATATCTGCTACGAGATTGAGATTGCAAGTGAGAGCTGTCAAACTGAATTTCAGTAGGATCGGAGAGCCACTATTTGAGAAACTATTAGTAACTCCTCCACAATTCATTTAAAAAAGCACTTTTGTTAAAGGACAGTTATCCATATGATACAAAACACTTGTAAATGAAAGACCGCTAGCCAGCTACTGCCCCATGATGTAGCTACCACATTGTGGGGTCTGGCACTCAGGGGGCCCATGACCCATGACATAGAGGCTACATTATGGGCTTTCTGCTCATTGTCTAGTGGAGATTGCGTTCTGCGATCCTGTAGAGACTTCCGTGCGCCTCATCAGTGATGTCCCAATCATGTGGTCGCTACGAGGAGCAGTCATGTGATCGTGAGATGCCAGAGGGGCTGTGGCCCTCAAAAGGGTTAATACACTTCCCTACATTACATTTTGAATTCTTGCATTTCAATGCATGTTCTGCACAGCACTGCACAAATGGTTGGCAATATAAAAACATAAATGGCACAGCAAATACAGTTACTATTTTATCAATTTTTTTTTATTATACTGTATATATTCAACTGTCACTTAAAAATATATGTGGTGATGTCAGTTTACACAGGAAACATTTACCACAGTAAAGATATTAAGAAATGTATCCGGATCACGATAAATCACAGGAACACATAACACTTAACCTGCATGGTTATGCTCACTGGTGCTGAAGCACTCAATCATTGATCTGCTTTTTAAAGTCACGCCCCATAATACCTTGCGTAGCACTATTCTGAAAGCAGCCAGCGCTCGGATTGACAGCTGTACTACTAATGCTGTCTACATGCGTAATCTTTCTAAAGGGCATCTTAAAATAAATCCCCAGCATTCTAGGTTCATGGCACTAATATTTGAAACATGGATTGAGTCCACTTGGACATTAACAAACACATCCTTCATTCAACGGTCCTCACACTGTAGATTCTGGGTGCCTTTGTGTTATAAACCAGTGATGCATCACATGCATTAAGCAGCATTGCATTGCCTGATAGAAAATGGCCAATAAGTGTTTTAACATTAGAGGTTTTGTTAAATTTGTATGTATAGCAAACATTCAGCACATATTTGCAAAATAAACATTACATTAATGCTAAAGATCTACTGCAGAAGTTGTAGCTGTTAAGTCAACAAGCAAAAGTACAACTCAATGTACTATTGAAGGAAGTCTATTAGAGGGTTATAGATGACTACAGTGTTTCCCCAGAGATAGCATACCGTGCCTTTGTCCTGGAGGCACATCATAAGTGTGCAGACGTCTCCGGTTGCTTGATGGTTCACCAACATTACTGCTTCGTCTTCTGTAATTGCATGTACGTTGTCTCCCCATTCAACAACTGTAATCACAAGAAAATCCAACCATTACCTTTACAGCTCAGTTTTATAAGGGCTACTAATGTTGCCCGATAATAAAAATGTAAGCGTGCTGCTATTATAATGATGAACAATTCAGAGAATAGTTCGGGTGAGGAGGGCAATTTACCTCAAAGATTAGAAGCTTCGCTTTCGCAGGCAAAATAACAAACTGAGCAGGGAAGACACTTTTAAAGAACATCTAAAAGTACTGTAGTATTAACAAAAAATACATTTGGGAAACCGCAACAAAGAAACAATTTGCCTGCTGCGAATAAATCATGCATTAGCATACTATCTTCACCAATAAAAGCTAGTGGCATCTATCTCAAAGCACAATGGAATAAGACAGAAATATTGACTATTCCACAAAGACTATAAAAGGAAACTATGTCCCACTAATTCATGTAAGATAAGTAAAATATTAGAATATTTCTCCCCCACCCTTCATAGCCACATATATCCGCCGTGTCTCTGGACCACGTGGAACTGCAGGCTAAGGCCCCACGGAGCGCCTGGCAGCACGTGCCCTAGTTTAAGCAGGAATCTGCGGTCCTAGGGTCGCGATGGGACGCGCGTCCAGAGAAGAGCAGGGGGAGAAAAGACAAGATTTTTGACGTCACATGGCTGGTTTGCCTTCATTGGTTGAACCGCCGCCGTGACGTAGCCAGCGTACAGCCGCCACGCCAAAAGTCATTTCTTGTCTTTTGGCAAAGGTGGTCGTGCATTGCGCTTTCTGCAGGCGCGCGCAGGCAGTGACTTTGGCCGGCTCCATAGAGGGCCGTATTTTGTTCGCCGCCGCACTCGAGGCTGCGATCAGTGGGGACGAGGCTTATGTGAAGTGCCTTGTGCTTAAAAACAGACCGCATGGCATTGTGGGACGCAAGTATGGAGGCTCCGGCGGTGAGTGACCGGCACGCTGCCTTCACACAGCCTGTAGTTCCAATCCTTCAAGCCGTGCAGTCCAAGGAAGGAGGTGGCTTTATAACCACTCATCTGTCCCTTTGGTGTTTTCTAGCCTGTATATATCTATATCTCGGCATACTCGCTTTAAATATAGGCACATGCTATTAATCATTTGCCTTTAAAAGTGAATACCGTGGATCGTGTGACCTCCTCTCCCTTTCTTTCTATCCATACAGTTCAAAACATTAAATCACAAATACTTAAAAGGTTTAGATCCAGCTGCTTATTCAGGACATCAGATTACATTTAGACATGCCATGTCATTTCAGACCTGCCAACTGGTTCCATTTATTTTTGACATGCAAGTCTCTGGCCCCAACACCACCCTTTTGATAACACGTCTGGTGTCAACCCAAGCCCTCAATACCTGGTATGATCACACAACCAGTCATTATATGCCCTTCCAAACGCATCATGGTGCTCCTGCTCCCCCGTATGAATGGCCCTCTTTTCATGGCTCCCAGTGTGATTTCAGCACTCCCAAAAGAGACGACAAGAAGGGGGTTTAAGGGAGGACCCTGCACGTTGGCAGTTGTTCTACGATCGATCCTAGTACAAGCTCTTTTCCACTCTACAGCTACCAAAACAGTTATCAAGTCTAGACATGCCTGGATTCTTAATGAAACCTGCAAACAACTGGTATTTTTAGACTCTGTGAATGGTATTTATGGTATGCAAAAGAAAAAAAGTGCAGTCTCATTTAGCATGTTAGATTATATTGGGGGGTGGGAAATAAATAATGAAGAAACTCAGCCAGTAACATGAACTGGCTCACAAACATAATGCATCACAAAGCCACAGTAAAAGAAAATTATAGGAGCAGAAACCTATTGTAGTAAAGTATTAGAGGGAATTAACAATGGATGCCACCAAATAGTGTAGGAAAAAAAAAAAGATATTAAATATACCAATGCCTAAAAACCATGTATCTACGGCCTTTGTACTCTACTACGGGCCCACCGGCACTCAAAAAGGTTAACCAGCTACTAAAAAAGGTCCAAAATAGAAAGGATGATGTCAAAATCAGACCAAATGCAGCAAATTATTTGGATTGCATACAAAAGAAGCACCTCGTTTATGCGAGTAGACAACCGCAAAGAACATTTATTAAGATTAAATGAAAAATAAAATATTGCAATAAAAATAAAAACCTATACATCACAAATCAGAAAGGACAATAGATGCAGCTATAAATGTAATCAGGTCGCATTGCCCGAGGCAATACTCACAACGTAATGGCGGAGCTCTCCCTACTTTTTTTTTTTTGCCCACCCAGGTATAATCTTGTTGGACACGCATTATTTCCATCTCTGGAGACCCTCTGTAGCGCCGGTACGTCCCCTCCAGAGGAAACAAAATGGAGGTTTAAACCTCCCACGTCCTGAGGGCCAATATGACGCCGCAGCGTCATCAGTCGCGGCTTCCTATTGGCCCCCGGGACACATGGAATTTAAATACACAGAAGTACTGGTGGCACCTTTCCCGGTAAGTTCTCGGAAGCCAGCAGAGCTGAAATTAACACTGTTCAGCTCTGGAGACCCCCTGACTTCCTTCTATTAAAAAAAAAGTGGGGGGTGTCATGATGTACCTCTTTTGAGATAGGCATCTCTAAAGAAATCTTGTGGCATCAATTTATATAGATTTTAGGTTGATTGGTAAAGGGAAACTATCAGTAATAATGGCAAGAAGAGTCACTGAACACTGTAGCCCCACAATACCAAGCAGAATAAACGATGCAACATGGATTCAAAAGCTAGATGCTTTATAATGCTGCAATATCTAAATAAAGGTTTTGAGCCCCCCCCCCCCCCCCCCTGTTCAATACCCAGTGTTTTTGTATCAATGGGAGGCAGGGGTTTCCCAGAGCTGAACAGCACTATTAGCAGCTCCTCTGGTTCCCGAGATACTTACAGGTGAAGGTAACGCCTTGAGGAAACAAAATGTAGGTTTCTATCTCCAGGGTCACACAGACCAGAAGGAAGCTGCAATATGACACGTTGTGGCTCTCTAGACGATTTAAATACAAGGAAGCACTGGCGCTACATTCTCAAGTAGTTGCAGGAAGTACAAAACTGGACATACTACCAATGTGTTTTCCAAATAAATAAATATATACACACACACACACACACACACACACACACACACACGTATGTATATGTGTATGTGCAGTGGTCGAAAAATCACCAAAAAATCTACTCGCCGAACAAACAAAAAAATCAACTCGCCACCTAGTACGACACGTGTGCTGCTTGGGCCTCGCCACGATGTTAAATCCACTCGCCCGGGGCATGCAAATGTATAGGTTTGTCGAACACTGTGTATGTGTATGTGTATACATATACACATATATATATATATATATATATATATATATATACTTTTTTTTACATACATCCTATTAAATGATTACACACTGAGGTATAGGGAACAAATGCAGTGTAGTGTAGGACTTGCACTTATTATGGTTTACCTTGACGTTGTGTGCAAGCTTATGATGTTTTGGCCAAAATTTCTAACTAAAAAAACATATTTTATTATTATCAGCATTAGCATTATTATTTACACTGAAGCATCATTTCTTGTAATTATTACCATGTATGTTTTGTCATTTGGACGTAGCACTGGGCACCCCCTGTGTTTGTTATATATATATATATATATATATATATATATATATACACACATACTTTTTTTTACATACATCCTATTAAATGATTACACATCATCATGGATGCTTTTTTGCACACTCTGGAGCCCTGAATTAGGAAGCTATCATTTCCGTTTTTTCTTCTCCACTGGTTACCTCAAAAACTGGGGGGTCGCAATGAATGAAATCAACGCCCACGCTGATCTTACATTACATACAATTGCTTCCAAGGGAAGTCATTTATATACACTTGTACCTGAGAGACTCTCAAAACGACATGCACTCACACACCTCCCCTCCTACCCTCACCACAGGTTAGCTCCCATTAGCTACCCTTGCAGAATTGAGAGAGCTGGGGTGAGCAGAGTCCTGCAAAAGCATGCTGGGGCGCACTGTTGGTGGTCGCAGCGGTAACAGACAGGTCAGTTTGCATGGCATAGGCGACAGACCTACATTTTAGTCGCCATGGTGATAAAGTGCCCAGGATTTTTCCATACAGTTTCCAAAGGGGCCGGATCAGTTTTTTTTGTTTTGTTTTTTTGTAACTTAAATTTAAATGTGTTTTCACATATAGCGGTGGCTGATCCAGCTATCTCTCTACTTCCCCTGTCAAGTAAATTCTAATGAGATATAAACAGTGACAGGCTATCCTATGGGATTTTCCCCCTCCTCACGCTGAATTCCTGAGTGACAGGAGTGGAGTTGACAAAGGGATCTGTGATAGCCAATAGTGGTACAAATACTGGGCCCTCCCTCTTCGAGCTGCAAAAAGGAAGTGCCTAAATTATAGCTTGAAGTTCAACCCCTTCAGGGTGTTCCAGCCTGTCCCTGCATGGGGTAGGATGTGTTGGAAATGTCTCCTCCCAGCCGGGGGTGAGACGTGTGTTCAGCCCCTAATGGGCTGAACACATAACCTAATCCAGCTAGGCCTCACCATTACCCGCAGGCCAGTTCCATCCAGAAGCCAGTGATCTACTTTACCAACTGGAGCATACGCTGCAATATCACCAGCTGTGGCTGCTGTAATAAAGAACATCCTCATTTATACTTCTGGCTTCGCTGTAGTCTGTATGGAGGGAGGTAACAGAGTAATGATTGCCATAGCGGGGACCGCCTTCAGCCTTGCTGGAGCCCCCTATATGTGGAGGCGCTGGCACCGAGAGGGAAGAACGAGAGGGATCTCCAAGAGTCTGCCCTGTACCCCCCACACCATTGCGGGAAACTCATCTCTTCTGTACCACACCAAGCAGTTGCATAGCCATAATCTCCCAGGGGGGGAAGGGAACATGTGATACACACATTAAATTACGTCATTCCTTTTTCCTCAATTGTTGATGGAATAGTTTATGTCATTACAGATTAAAGATTGAACCTTTACTAATTCTTTACAACATTGCTGAAAAGCAGAGGCAATCTGGCCTGCGTTCAGCTTATTGATGGAAGTAAGCATTTAAATGATTCAGGTTTAACTTTACAAGTATAGGTTACGTATCAATTGAAGCGGGTATATAAAAAAAAAAAAAAAAAAAGGAGGGCGGACGATTTGCATCTCTCTGTATGTCACCAGACAAGTAATAAGTTATTGTTTGGAGCAGACTGCCAGAAACTTTTACGGTATTAAAAAATAATAATAATAAAATAAAAATAACCAGGAGAAAATACATTGAGAATCACCTCTCGTTTCCAAGTATGTCGTGGGAACAGAATATTGTGTTTAGATATTACAGTTACAGACATGTGTACAGTAAGAAACAGCTGATGTCTTGAAAGATCTTAAACAGGTGGTGGTTTTGAAAGACTTGGGTAAATTGTTCCAGAAGTAAAGTGCCTGGTAAGAGAAGGAACAGCGGCTGTTTTTTCTTTATTGAGACTTGGAGCCGTAAGCAGGTTGCAGGGAGCCCTTGAATACCTATTCTTATGTTGGACCGCACCATGCTCCTTCGCTTCCAGACAGGCTTGCAACACATCTCGTTGCCTCTCTCAAGCAGCAAAAGCATTAAACAAGTCTGTATATTCCAGCTTCATCAGTTGCCAAGGACTGTGATTTCAGAAGCAGGTAGTTGGCAAGTAATCACCCACAGATTACTCATTGGTTGATTCTGGGCAAATGAACTATGCACTCAGTAGCACAATTAGACTATAGCAACAGGTGTTGGATGTGTTTGTTAACATTGGACTACATCTCCAAGCCTTCCTGCCTACATACTGTGGCCATATGTGAACGGAAACAATACAGCTGATGAATCAAGCAGAATTACCTGTATTTTTATAGGGCTTAATTTATCTTTTGCAGGGTGGGAAAAATACAGGGAACGGGGTAACTGTGTAACCAGAAGTCTTGAATCTGCATTCTTATCTACATCTTTGCTAGGGTTGCCACTCTGGATATATCCATCATATGATCTTTGCAACACTGTCACATGACATTTATAGCTCACTCAACTATATGTGCATTTTTTTTATTACTAGAAATAGATTTAGGTAATCAAATACAGTACTTTTGAATGTAATAACAAAGAAATATTAAGCATATAATTAAGTGTATATTTGTATACTGTGGCTTTATTTTCAGCTGTACACTGAAGTTTTATTTGCAATCTCTATATACCATTCTAGTTTTGTTGACCCCACTCTATACAGATGCCCCATACAGGTTGTTGTGGGTTTTACTTTCTCCAGAGCTGCGGTATTTTGCTTTTTTTCTCCAAGCTCCAGGCACAGTAAATCTGGCTACATCTGTATATGCTATATCCAAGAACCTTCATATATTTGTTTAATATTGGTATTCAACAGTGATCTATTCATATGAATTTACCCTCCGAAATAAGAAAAATTGCTCTTTGAATGTTCACATAAGAAACATGTTTAACTGAAAGCTTCTTACAGGACATGTGAACACAGCACATCTACTATATTATATTTTTGTCGTTATTTGCTATAACTACAGTTTAACTTTTTTTGTAAATTATGTCATGCAACATAGTTCATTAAACAAATATAATAAGGTTTAAACCTTTAATTGCTGTTTTTGTATATTTTAAATCAACTAGGGACAATAGGGGTATCAATCAAGAATATACCTTTAGGCTAAGGCCCTGGTCCCAGAGTCAGCGCGCCCGCACTGCAGACAGGCGGGGCGCTGACATACACAGACCGCGATATGCGGTCTGTAGGGAGCGGGAGCGGGAGGTGGGCGGGAGTGGGAGGATTGACAGGGAGGGGGGGCATGGCTTGAGCGGAGGGACCAGCTACTCTCCCCCCCCTCCCTCCCTCCACGGGCTCGGGCTGGAGCTGCTGATGGTAAGTAAAACACACACACACACTCATACACACACGCAGGCACTCTCTCACACACGCACACACACACGCACGCACAGGCAGGCACTCACGCACTCAGACACATACACACACACAAACAGGCACGCACGCACACACATACACACACACAGGCAGGCACTCACGCTGCTGTCACTCCACACTCCTCCCCGCTCCCCGAAGACTCTCCTCCTCCCGAAGCCTCCCCTCCCCATTGGCTCACAGCCACACCACGTGATGCGTCAACGCTAGGGAAAACCATTTTCTTGTGTCCCATAGCGGCTGACGCGCCACAGCGTGTAGTAAGCTGTGCAGCCAGGGGGGACCGGCTCACGAGGATTCCCCTGCTGGTGGGGAACTCGCGTGTGGCCGCCCGCGCCAATGAGCGCAGCGGGACCGAGGCCTTAGGCCCAACCTACCCATGTCAGAAAGCTATTCAGGAAAAGGGGAGAGTGTGACAGGAGGAGACGGGCCTTTCGCCTGTGTGAAGTATTGTGCAACACAGTTAAAATCACACAAACGAATAGCTTGGAAAATAAACCCTTCTTGTGTGTTGAGCTTAGTCTGTTTAGAAAAACATATTTCTATGTGTCTGATTTAATCCATAACACATGGCACAATCATTGGTTCATTTTGGTCTTAGCATTTAATATATATATATATATATATTTTTTTTTTACAATTAAAATGAAGTAATTGATTTTTGTCCACCACCTTTACAATCTAATTTTCCCGTGTTTGGCACATTAGATAAAGGGACCAGCCAAGTTTATAAGAAAATGGTGTTGGAATTGTACCAAGTTCAACCACTCCAATGGAAGTGCGTTTACCACAAGGTCACTCGTCCTCCGGGTCCTGCAACACATATCTATGGCAGCGAAAGCGTTAATCAAGTACTTTGAAGAATTCTACAAGACGATTACAAACTACCCTACAAGGTTGAAGTGGGATCCTTAAACCCAAAGTTTTTCACAAGATGGATGACATGGGGCATGTATAATTTGGTTTGTGCAAAACTGGCTAATTAACCTGACACGTCTGCCTCATCAGCTTCTCTGAAAAACTTTCCCAAGGCAAAACACAAGTCCATGTCAGGCATGACATTTTAATGTGAAGAATCAGCATTCTTGCTCCTACGGCACAATGACACGGATGTTAGCTCTACAAATATGCTATTCAGTGTGGAATTCCCAGCATTTTTTCCCATGATCCTTCTGGTTAACGCCTACCAGCAGAGACCAGTTACGAAGCTATTACACCAATATTTGTGACTTCTCTCAAATAGCTCATGGCAGTTTACCTTGTGACATCAGATCAGATTATAACTTGCCTTGTGATAAAAAAACAGCAGAAAATACATTCTGTGCTTTAGTTACCAAAATGAGATTGCAAGTTTTCAGTCAGGGACTCGATATTGTTTTTCTACTATTAATGGTGCCGCACTCAATCCTACTATACAAAAAAAAAGTATAACTAATGTTCTTAAAAATGGTGATGAACACACACACAGACACACTATTTGGCACCCAAAAAAGTAACTTGTTTAGTGTCAGACAGCCCAAATCTCTACTAGGGCTACTACAGTGCTTTTTTTTAATCCCTGATATACTATGGCTTTCATATCCACAATTCATACACCCTAAGGCACTACAAATTACTCAGCCACTTGTTTAATAGTAAACCATAATAAGCCTCATCATGCTCCATCCTGTGTGCTAAATCATATAATAGTCAATTAATTGTGCACTGAAATGCCTCTTCTTTGAAGCAACACTAATGTTTACCTCTTCACCACGGCTTGTGTCATGAGTCAGTGTTACGCTCGCAGGAGTTATGCAAGTTATGTTTTGAGAATGATAACATACATATATTTGGTGGAGGTCAAGGTAAAAACCAAGATGCACATTTCAGGCCGTGTTTTAAGCACAGATGCAAAAAACATTTTATTCTAATGGAATCCCAAGAGACAGTATTAGGCCGAGTCCATAGAAGGACAGGCCGTGCTGAGGCGTGCGGACGCTCAGCGCTGAGCCCCTGCATCCTCAATGAGGATGCCTTGAGAGGGCTCGCGCGGGCGTGCTCAGGCTTTGGAGTTTTCAGCCGAGCGCCAAGCTGTTTTTCAGCGCGCTGTCGGCTGAAAACCTCCAATGAGAGCGGGGCTGCGTCAACGACACGGCGCCGTGACGTCGACGTCAGTGCGTCGCGGGCGATTGGCCCAGCGACATCACTGCCCCGCCTCCCTCAGTCTCCCCCCACCTCCGATCGCGGACGCTGGCTCGCCTGTATGTGCATGAAATCGCACAGCTTCTGCAGGCGAGCCTAAGCGTCAGCGGGGTGCAGCACGGCTCCCCCCCTCTATGGCCCGGGCCTTAGGATGTTACAAAAAAAAGAAAGAAAGAAAAAGAGAAAGAAAGAGAGAGAGAGAAACCGCGGGCGGCTGCACAGGCTTTCCCCACCAGCAGGGGAATCCTCCCGAGCCGGTCCCCCCTCACGGCACAGCTCACTACACGCTGTGACGCGTCAGCCGCTAGGGGATACAAGAGAATTGTAATCCCTAGCTTCGACGCGTCACGTGGTGTGGCTGTGAGCCAATGAGGAGGGGAGGCTTCGGGAGGAGGAGAGGCTTCGGGGAGCGGGGAGGAGTGTGGAGTGCCTGCCTCTGTCTGTCTGTGTGTGTGTGTGTGTGTGTGTATGAGTGCCTGCGTGCGTGCGTGTGAGAGAGTGCCTGCGTGTGTGTATGAGTGCCTGCGTGTGTGTATGAGTGTGTGTGTGTGTTGCTTGTGATTACTTCAATCAGCAGCTCCAGCCCGAGCCCGTGGAGGGAGGGGAGAGTAGCGGGTCCCTCCGCTCAAGCCACGCCCCCCTCCAGCCTCCCACTCCCTCCCACTCCCGCCCACCTCGGCTCACGCTCCCTACAGACCGCATATCGCGGTCTGTGTATGTCAGCACCCCGCCTGTCTGCAGTGCGGGAGCGCTGACGGAGGGAGCGGGGCCTTAGCCAGAGAGAGAGAGTTGAGAGAGAGTTGAGAGAGAGTTGAGAGGGAGCTCCCCCCATGACAGCCACACATCCTTCTCGCCCCACGTTATACACTGCCTCAGTAAATGTTACAGGTAATGTGTGGTACTTTTGAGTGCCCTTCAGGCTTATGCTGCTCATCACCATTTTAAAGGTAAAAAGAAAAATTCTAAATTGGATTTTTGCTTTAACACCTCTAGCACTGAAAAGGTTGAAATGATTTATGTTAACTTGAAAATATACATTTTTCGTTTGTAACATAATAAACTAAAGTTGTGCTTTGGGCCTTAAGAATTACTTGCACAGCTTACGCATAGTTCAGGTTGTGCATTTCGACACTACATTTACAGAAAAGTTTCGCTTGTTTCTAGTTCATTTTTACAGATTGAGATATAATTTAGGAGATTCCACTGAAAAGAGCATTAAGGTTGTGAAAGCTCGTGCGTACAACAGGTCATCCCAATCATAACGATCAGAAGCTGAATAACATATACCAACCTAAACATTTATGTATGTACAGTATATCCGTGAATAGCGCCATCCATGTTTTGTACACAGCACTTCACAGCAGATATTCTAATTGTCTAATATTTTGTTGCGTGTATAAGTGCTTCAAACATGAAAGTAAAACATTAGGAAAAGGAGCGCCTGCTTTGAAGAGCTTCTAAATCCCAGTAAAGATTTGCAGATGGTATAAATGTGCTGTATAATAAAGACCCCTACTGATATTCATATAGTAGCCTAGTGGAAGACTCCCTGGCCTTTATTGTGGGAGCACAGTATATGACACATTACCACTTTCTTATGATATCTTAAAAGTGATTCTCAGGCCACAAAAAAAGAATACTATGTAGAGAATTGCATATAAAGGGTCATTATGATGTGAGATTTAATGGTCATTGGATTTAGGCATTGTTCATTAAAAACAGGGGCTGTGTGAATATGTTCTATTCAATTACAATTTGCATGGAAATCGTGGCAGCAAAGCAATGGATGGTGATCGATTTCTATGTCCGGTTGCATTGCGTGATCAAACAGGCTTCTGATATTTTAAAGGTTTTTCAACAGATTGTAAAAGGCACAATCTGTCAAGAAGAAACTAGTACCCTCATTAAATGTTAAACTCAAAGACATGTACAGGGCTCTCATTCTTCATTTGCATTCCCATCTACAGCACGATATCTGGTGAGGTAACATCATGTAGTAAGGACAGTCGCACATGAAATTAAGAGTTGTGAGATCCTTCAAAAAAGGTCCTGATGACCAGTACCTTTTTTTTTTCAAATTTTTTTTTTTTTTTTAAAGATTTGAGTCAACATTTCGATTTTAAGGAAGGGCTTTATCTAATTTTTAAAAATAATCTACCCATGAAAACAACAAATATGGTGTTTCAACATGACAATTTCTCCACAGAGATCTAGTGAGGCATTTTAGAAACTTGGGTTTACACAAAATCCATTTCCTGTGAAAGGAAGCAGAAGCTATTTTATACACTTAAAAAAAAAAATGCAAGGAAAAGAACGGCAAACATTACTATAGGAACCAGTAAAAGGAAACAATATTGTATGTTTTCACTAAAGCCGATTAGCTCTGCTTTAAATCGTTTCCTTTTGTACAGGCATACCCCGGTTTAAGGACACTCACTTTAAGTACACTCGCGAGTAAGGACATATCGCCCAATAGGCAAACGGCAGCTCGCGCATGCGCCTGTCAGCACGTCCTGAACAGCAAAACCGGCTCCCTACCTTTACCGGAGCTGTGCGCAAGCGGGGAGACTATAGAGCTTGCTACAAATGCGTTATTTACATCAGTTATGCGCGTATAGGACGATTGCAGTACAGAACATGCATCGATAAGTGGGGAAAAGGTAGTGCTTCACTTTAAGTACATTTTCACTTTACATACATTCTCCGGTCCCATTGCATACGGTAATGCGGGGTGTGCCTGTATACTATTCCATACATTGAATTTAAGTACAGTAGGGCCCCGCCCCATGGCAGCGCTGCTGCAAAGTGAAAAGCGCAACCAGCGATTTTCAGCGTCTCCCAATCTTCTGCGCATGTGCAGACCCTCCGCTCTGCGCATGCGCGAACTTGGCCGCTCCCCCTTCAGCGCATGCACAAACTCTGCCGTCCCCCTTCTCAGTACCACCGTATTGGCGGATCGCCAAGAAGCGGGGCCCTACTGTAATACAATTAATTTGCAAGACAGCTTTACTTTTACATAATCAGGTTATTCTCCAGTTATCCTGCTAGATAGACTTTCCTGTATTTTGAACTCTAGCTATTGTAGGAATTTAACATGCAAATCGGATTTTAATTCATCAGATAAATCATTGCTTTGTGCAGAGGGTAATTAGAAAATTAATTATGCATCTCAAACATGAGACGTTTTGTTTTAACATTTTAACCTTTATTATTACAACATTTTTGGATAACCGCAATGGGGGGGGGGGGGGGGGCGGGTTATTTTCATAGAAATAGTGACAAGTAATGAATAAAATGAAGTACTGGGGCACATTGCGGCATATAAAGCTTATCATATTTTAAATATAAAGTATCACAACTTCTAATTTTAAATACAAAAATGTAATTTTTCCATTCTACCTTACAAGCTGTTACATTTGGCATTTTACAAACATGAGAGAAATAATTGAATATTTGAATGAGACCAGAAAACCTATTGTGCAACTTTTGACTAGTGTCTATCTATCCCATAGTGGCAATCAAGGCATGACTTCCGAACTGGATAAGAACCTTAGAATAAATGTAACCCTTTTGCGATCAGCGGGGCCTGAACTGCATTGTAGGCACCCTGCCAGCAAAAGCGTTAAATAAATAAAACTATATAGCCCTTGTGTACCTGGAAAGGCTGGTTTTATGGTCTCTTAGGCCTTGCCCCCGCTGCCTACTACAGCGTCCGCTGTGGCGGACGCTGCACGGACGAGAGCCCTCCCCTCAATGGCGCCGGGCCCGCTGTGAGGGGGGGCCGCAGCGCTAGGGCGAGAACTGCTCCTGCTCTCAATAGAATTGAGAGCAGGACTCGCGTCGAGCGATTAGGCACGCCCCCGGCGGTTCAGCCAATGAGGGCGAAGCTGCCGGGTGACGTCATGGCGGCGCCCCCGTCACTCCCCCACCACGCCCCCCCCCCCCGGTCTCTCCTCCTGCCGTGAGCTGCAGACCGGGGAATCGACTGAACGCGCCGCCAATATCGCGGGCGCGCGTTACAGCGGCGTGACCGGGGCCTTAGCCTAAGGAGAGTGAGCTTTAGATCAACAGGAGAATTTACTTTTAAAAACCAAGTAGTTCATCTCTAAAGGGGTAAAACTCTCTTCTTTTCGCTGAACAGGAAAAAACAACATGAACTGCAGTCAAGTTCGTCTTTTTTTTTAATTTATTTTTTATTTAGTGGATGACAATTTATTGCTGAACCCGCTTTATGTTACATACAGTATTTACGCAAAGCTCTACATCTACTCCATAGGTCCTGTGTGTAACGTTAGCTCACAAAGGGGCTATAGCTGCGGTCCTCAGCCCGCCTTCCCCTACCACCTCACCCCGACAGTGCCATTTGTGTCCCCTAATTAAAATCAAAAGTCAAAATGTTGGGTCTGAAAGAAACAAAAAAAGAATAAAAACCACAATGATAGCCACAGAAACACTGTCCTACAGAAGAGACAGTATGGGAAGCAAGGAGATTTTACACAGACTGAAAACATGGTGAAACGACAAAGAGCCAACAAGATACAAGTCAAATTCCTGCTAAACGACAGGAACCGTACAGCGGATCTTCTGAAATGATTACCAGATTTGGCACTATGCTAGATAAAAACACTGGGGGTTATTTATCAAAAGTCATCTGGATGAAACATTATTGCTAAAGAAATTAGCTAACGTTCTAAGCATTACAAGCGATTTACTTTGATAAAAGTGAAATTTGTTGTAGATTTGGGTTTCCGTTTTGCAGGTTTCCGAGTATTCGATAAATTGCCTCATTTAACATTCTATGTATAGGGAAAGAAATAACCCATATCCGACCATGGTTTGCTGAGGTTTGGTTAATATTGATCTTTCCAAAATGATTTCTAATGTTTATTATTTTTCATATAGTTTTTAGTTTATGGGTTTCTTTCAAAAAAGGGTTTGTAGCCGTGTTGGTCCATGTGTTAAAATAAAGGAGGAAGTAGTAGAATGAGTAGGTAGTAATTGCTTTTATTGACATCACACTACCTACTCCTTTTCAAGTCAAACTTAATTGAGTGCCAAAGTATAAAACTGAGAGAAAGAAATGTGATTTCTACACATAATGTAAAGTCCTTCCAATTAAAGAGAGCATTCTCTCTTAATGAAGGGTAACCCCAATGAAAAGTAACCCTATATTTCTGGAAATAAAAATGTGTCGGGGGTGCGATATGTGAAAGTCCCCCCCCCCCCAAAAAATGTAAACAAAACACAAATGTATGGCTGAGATTACAGTGCCCGCAAAGAGAACAACACACTTCTTCCCTATGAGACCACCCATAGTGCGTGCTATCGATGCAGAACGACCGCGTGGCAGTTTTTTTTTTAAAAGACAAATTTTGTCTTTTCGCGCGGGAGCTGCGTCACGTGAGCAGTTCAGCCAATGCGGTGGAACCAGCCTGGTGACGCGTTCCCCAATTGCTGGAAGCGGAGTTCATCCATCGCTTGGGCGAGAGGCACATGCGGTCCCACGCCCCCAATATAATCTCAGGCTAAGAGTTACTTGGGATGTGCACTACACAAGGCACTAAAGGAATAAAAACTTTAAACACATAACAGGGCAGCACCCACTATCAGGACAGTGCATTCTTTTAATCAGCTGTATCCCCATAGTTATAGAAATATCCATATGCCTGCCGGTCTTTGAACCAGGGAAATGTTTTGCATGTTCCTAGAAGACACAATGCTGGGTGACACACAGCATCTGTATGATTGGAACCTATGAATTGATAGGTCTGTGTTTTGCTGAAGAAATTTAGTGGAATTTGATATTCTAAAAGACACAGTAATGAACTGTGTTTTGTAATGTATTTATGCTAGGGCTAGTCATTTCATATACATATCTGAGCAGGTCAATTTTGTATGCCATTGAGGCTCTGATTGCAGGTATCAAGCTAGAGAAGGTTATTTTGTAAGAGGTGTTTTTCATCCCCTGATTACCAGACAGGTTTATATAGTTACCACCTAGGACTGTTTCTTTACTTTAGTTTACGCACCCACTTAAGCAGCATATTTTACATTGATCATCATTATATGTTATGTTTTAACTTAAGTTCAATCAATCATCAATTCGGTGGTGCGCCGAATAGGGAGACTTTTCTGTGGTATTTCTCTGTACTATATGCTTATCTCCCAGGCAGCACATATGTTTTGGTAAAGGTCGGTTCGAGCGGGGCCATCGTTTCCTTGCCCCCTCATTTACCAAGCATTCTTCAGCCAATGAGGGCGAACCAGCTGCGTGACACCATGGCCGTGCCCCTGCCACGACCCCCATCAGATCTCCTGCTCATTTCAACCAGAGCCGCAGACCACAGGTCGCGGCTGAAACGGGTGCACACCGTGACCACTGGGGCCGTAGCCTTATGGAAGACAATGGGCTGTATGGGGTCTTCCGGGGCTGGAGGATGTCTTATGGCAGAAGACTGCTTAGCAAATACAGTACAGCTCAATATGCGCAATACAATGGCAAAGGGTATTCTAGAAGCATTTCCAATGACTACATATGGTAATGTCAAATCAAAAGCATGTACCCCTGGGGTTTCTGCAGCTCATGCTTGGTGAATCTAGTCTGTCCATTTTCCCATCTGCTGGAAAACCTCAGAGCTTATCTGATCCTTGGCTTTCTTTCGTATTTAGTAAAGCCATGTGTGTCTCCCAAACATGTGCGAATTCCCTTACTGTATTAACCCCCATCACATCTGTTGGGAAACTATTCCATGAATATACCACCCTTTCCGTGAATGAGTACTGACTGTACTTCTTCACATTTCCCTGGAGGCTGCCCTACATCAGCTTCAGAGAATGACCTTGTTCTAGCATTCCTCTCTCTCTGGAATAAGCTTCCCTCCTGCACTTTGTTGAATCCCTTTATATATTTGTACGTTTCTATCATATCCCCCCTCTCCCTTCAGACAAGGTGGAGGAGAAAGACAAGTGTGTTTTAAAGCTGTAGACCAAGCTACATGTGTTTTTTTTAATAAATCAGTTCTGTACTATGAGAAAATACTTGTAGCATTTAAAAATAAATAAAAAAGAAACAATTTTAAAGACTTTTTTAATGTATTCTAACGTAACAAGCATTTTTGTTCCTATAACAACCATTAAAAAAGTCACATCCCCATCCCTTCTGAAACAGCATCACCTTTTTGAGCCCTGACCTCTCTCTAGCAGTGAATCAATTCCCTGCCTGGTCACATGATCTTCCTCACAGAACTTTGGTCGTCAGTGCAGCAGAAGAGGACCCAGGATGCATTTAGTGAACCCCGAGCCAAATCTTCGCCGATCGATCGGCAACTTAGCTAATCACATTTTTATTTATTTATTTTTAAAAACAAGAGCTTGAACTGCAGCTTTAAACTGTCCCGTCCATCTGGACTTACTACCCACTAATGAACCTTTTAAACAACCATCTAGTGGGGCAGAGGCGCCGGGTATCACTTAAAAGTTGTTGTAAGTATTTAAGCCGTTAAAGTAGCAGTCCCTTTCCCCAGGCCCCTCCTAAACTACAGAAACACCCTGGTTCCCGGAGGCACATACGAGGAACTCTAGCACCGGTACACTCTGGTTGCTGATGCCCCACGATACGCAAGCCAACAGGAAGCTGCAACAAATTACGTGGCACTTCTGTTTGCCCTGTAGGGGACGGTACAAAGGCCATGTTTATAGGCAAGTGTTTTAGGAACCAGGAGATCCCCAGGGCTGAAAACATTGTTGTTCAGCTCTGGAGACCCCTTGCTTCCCACCTATGTAAAAAAGTGAGAGTATGGGCGACTGCTTTAAGTAAATGAGTTCAATTTGTATAGTTACTTTCTGGCATCTAGCGAACAGCTAAATGCAAAAGCAATGGTGGCCAACTCCAGTCCTCGAGAGCCACCAACAGGTCAGGTTTTCAGGATATCCCTGCTTCAGCACAGGGGGTGCAGTCTGACCGAGTCACTGATTGAGCCCCCTGTGCTGATACAGGGATATCCTTAATATTTGGCCTGTTGGTGGCTCTTGAGGACTGGAGTTAGCCAAACCTGCGCTAAAGCATACAGATGCAGTCAATGTCATTGCTAAAGGTGCTAGTCCTGGTAGCCGGGAAAAAGAAACATTAACATTGACAATAATTTAACAGTCTAATCGCTTCCCTTAAACACATGCAACCATGCATAAAAGCAAATATCTGGCTGGTATTGTTTCTTTGGAAATCAACCCCAGATTAGGTTTCGGTGAGGTCTCTGTAATAAAGTTAACCCCCATTCCTTTATCTCATTCCATCATCAGAGAGCCAATAAAGGTAACGGGACGACAGGGGTTTCCTGTGACAAACTCTTGATGAACACACAGTGACAAACAAAAGGGAGTACTGTAGTCAGATTTAAAAAAAAAAAACCTTCCCTGTCTCAGCTCAATATGTTTCCAAACTAACGACTAACGTTACAAAAAAAAAAAAAAAAAGTTACAACACATCCTGGTGGTGTTAGTAAAGGTGTCAGTCCCCCAGATCTAATCCCTTAAACATGTCCCTGTTCACTTTGGTCCCAGGAGGGATTGCCCATTTTATGGGTGGGCTACAGGTAAAGCAAACACTTTATTTACAAACTCCCCCACTAAGAGTCCCTAAGAAATGCAAATCAGTCATTAAATTTCCAAAGAAAGAAAGGCAGGCAAATATTGTTTGTTTGTGACGGTTACATTCTTTAGAAGGGTTTGTTTTTTGTCCAGCTAAGTGCAACTTAAAAATAACAGAAACCAATGAAACCTACGATATTATTGTTCCAGAGAGTTTTAATGTGGTTTAAGTTGCATCAAAATAATTTGAGGACATTGAACAGTAAGGTTTCAAAAGATCCATTATATTATTGTAACAAACATCTGTATATTGCAAAAACCTCTGTCAAAACACAATATTGGTAATAGAAGATTGCCATTACAAATGCGATTATTGCATTAAATACCTACATCTATTTACGCATGCCCTTTTCTGTATTCTGTTAGAATAACTACTGCCCACAAGTAAATTATGTTCTAGAACGTTTGGCCACGACCAAAAAGACGCCGGAATATTTTGCTGCGATGTCCGCAGGCAGGCTCCCATGCCCGACCGCCAGGTCTGATAAGTGCGGGAACGCTACATTGCCTGGCTTGTCGCAGCCAGTAGACTGTTCGCTCAGACGCACCATCTTTCAAAGACAGGTTCGTGTAGCGTTCCCGTGCGGGACATTTAAACACGCGCTTAATCAGACCTGGCTGGTCAGACCAGGCGGTCGGGCACGGCAGACGTTGCTTGTCAGATCGGGGGAACGGCAAAATGTCCAGCGGCAACGTGTCCCAGCACCGGAACACAAACGGCATTTTAGACAGTCAAACGTCCCATTCCGAGAAAATTGTGGGCCCTGGTCCACATGGCGCCCCTCCCCCCCTCGCCAGCTTCTCCCACATGCCCCCCTCCTCGCCAGCTTCTCCCACGAGAGGGGAGGGGCAGATCCGTCCCGCTCCACAGTAGTCTGGGCCCTAGTGCAGCTGAACTGGCGATATTTCCGTCACTGATTGGAACTATATAACGCTCCCATTTAGCCCTATGCAAAACAGTACAATATGTACAATTATGATTACTTAATTTTACATGAGTAAAAAAGTGACAAAGTGACACACTGCGCTCATTATCATGACATTACCCAGAATTCCTGGCTGTAGTGGAAGCACCGTTTGTTAAGTGATCATGGATAAAGACAGGGTTGCAGACCTGTCAGACATTCAAATACACCACAAGCGATATTTTTAGTTACAATGTTTTTTTAATTAAAAACAGCAGCCTCTAAATCCGCACATTTATTTTCCCCCAAAAAATATTTACAATAAATGCAAAGCAATCCATTTCAAACCTTTGTTTTTTAATGGTTAATAAACAATTTCAGACGTGATATTTGGGCTTTATTTACTTAGTGGTGCTCTGCCAGAATACGACACCTTACAGCCCATGCAAGTGAAAGTTCCGTATGGCGTCTTCCGCTGCTGGAAGGGGTCGTATAGCAGAGCACTGCTTCATAAACATGGGCTCTAGTCTTTGATTTTCTAAATGCTACTGCTCCTTGGCAAAACAACTTAGGCGCAGTTCAGGAGGGGGCGCATGTTGCGCCAGGAACCAATGGAAACCGATTTCTCGGCGCGACAGGCAGGTCACATGAGCGGTTCGCCCAATGAGGGCAAACCAGCTCTGTGACATCACAGACACGCCCCCCCCCCCCCCCCGACGGCTCGTCTAGCATGTCCAAAAAAACGCACCCGCTTCACACGGGTGACATCACGGACACGCAAGCGAAGGCTGTATGGACGCAGCTCCCCCCACTTAGTAATATGAACCTTAGTGCTTCAAATCTTTAACACCAAGGCACTGCACATATCATGCACCCTCTGCACCCTCGCAAATGGCTCCATCACTGTTTTCTCTATGTAGTGAAAGAAATTCAACCCACAGTATAGTAGCGTAGGGACCTACAAAAAGATATATAAATGAATTGAACGTATTTTAGACACATAAAGATGTCCATGGAGCTCCCCCCTCCCCTCTTGTAAATTAGAGGTCATATTGTGAGTCACACTCCATAGGGTACTCTTTAATATTTAACATTGTGTATGTGGGATTTTTGAGCATGCCAAGATTATGTAATGGCTTCAAAGTTCATAATTATTCCAAATACTAAAGAAAATGAAAGTGTTGAAGTACAGAAACAAAACTACACATTTACAGCCATCTACTTACATAACTGAGATTCAAAACATTATCACTTCACCAATTGTTATTGCCTGCCCATATCTTTTAATAGAGAAATCATTACCAACAAATCTCCCGTTAGAACTGAATTTGTGTCCAGCGCAAAGGGTATGACACACTTAACCCCTCTGCTGCCAAAGAGGTTTAAATGGCACAACCTGCAAAGCATGCATTGGTGCTACCAATTCACATTTCTATTGCAATATCCAGGATTTGTTTTAACGTCTTGATGGAAAAGCTGCAATTTCAGTTCTTTTCAGAACTTCGTGTTAATCTAAGCAAACGCCTAATATCAAACTGAGTCGATCTATCCTTCCTGAAATTCAAGAATAAAATGTATGAAACACAACGCAAAAGAACACAAGTGTAAGTGAAATTTTACAGCTCATTAACCCAAGTAATTACATTTGTACAAACTCTTTGTTGCTACTAAAGAAAGTGTGTGGATACACATTAAACAAATCCATCTATGAAAAACGGTGTGCAGGTCAATCATTTCCGTAACAAACTTAGAATCTTAAATTGGGCAGGGGATTTCTTGGAAGGTGTCACTAACGCCACACCTGTGTGCAGGTGACAGGGTTAAAACATCCAGCTGGCTCACATCCCCGCAGGGCACTAAAAATTGGCAGAATCTCCCCCAAAACCGTCACACTACACCTCAATTACGCTGCCACCACCAAGAATAATGAGGTCTTACCCGTAGGAGTCCTTGTCCTGTTTACTAGAAAAAAAATGTAAATTAACACAAAAGACCAATGTAGCAAAATGTGTCTGAAAATGTGGTTAATCTCTTCAAAAAGGTATTGGGTTCAATTAAGGCCTAAGACAGTACTTATTACATTTAGATTGTATATACGAAAAGTGGGTACATTGTTTGTTTACAGAAAAGGAATGTTACAAAGACATTCAATATGTAAATGCAGACTGTTTCATCAAATGAAATGATAAAACAGCAAACCTATATATGTTACCAATGAACAATATTATTAGTTCCCTTAGAAAGGTCTTGGAGTTTCAAAATATGAAAACTCACGTGTTATGGACATAACACTATGTTGCATTCTACTTTTGATACCCAAATTAATGGTTTTTATGCTCCAAACTTTGCTGTGTTAACAGGACAAGCCAACCTTTTGTGGGTTTGTCTGATCTCCCACTACACTCCAATGGATCCGAGTGTATAAAATACCATATACTGTAACTCTCTCCCTGTAACCCCTAGAATAATGCTAACTTCACCGTTGCATTTGTCCAAATTAAATGCACATCTGGACATCTGCCTTGAAAAGGCTAATATTCATCTTTGAGGGGGAAAACAAATATCTGACATTTGCAACAACCTGTTATATTTAGTATTGTTACACACGTCCAACTTTGCCCACAACAAATCTATATTATTTTATCCCTGTGAATTAGATCACATTTTAATTATAACACGTTTTTACATTTGTAAGCAAAGAGTGTGCCCTTTCTGTCACCTCTTCAGCTAGCCAGGGGGATCTCCGAAATGTATTTGCAGCCCTTTGGTCATACAATGCTAGATCAGATCAAATCTCCAGTACAGAGACACCCTCACTAGTCACTACTATTATAAACATAGTTTTATTGGCCCATAAATTGCAAAGACCAGATTAACCCAGGTGATCACACAAGAAACA
The DNA here is from genome assembly GCF_040206685.1 of Ascaphus truei. NCBI lineage: Eukaryota > Metazoa > Chordata > Amphibia > Anura > Ascaphidae > Ascaphus > Ascaphus truei. The sequence continues at coordinate 45,634,148 of NC_134486.1, read as the reverse complement.
TAGGGAAAAAAAGGTATTTTTAAACTGAAAGTTAACCCCTTTGTTGCTGTATTATCACAACAGAATAAGTTAAAGGCATTAACCTGACAAGATCATATCCAGACTAGCGATTAATAGCACTAGGGCCTTAGTCCCCTTATGCCAGAAAGGCACAAGAGGTTAGGGGTCAGGAAATGTCAGACATTAAAAGCAATTCAGAGTTATTAATTTTATTCCTTGACAACACAAACATATGCACTGAACACCCTCAATTTCCATTATATTGGCTACATTTCTGATGTTTTCAAAAGACTATACATTTTACAAATCTTTACCTTAAAACCTACAAAGAATAGCAAAAGTGATCTACATTTCCAACTTCCACAGCAACCCCTTAGAAAAGTAATAATTTCTGTATAATTCAGACTCGTATCGGTCAAGCAGCCCGAAGTGAAAAATGCACCTTCCTTTTGGTTGAAGCGCACGCGTAAACTTCAGAGTGTTTGCAGGCAGCGTTCTTGTCACTTACCGCCGGAGCTTCAAATCTATCGCCCCACACTGCCCTGCGCTTAAAAAGGCGCCAAACGGAAGCAGCAAAGCATTGTGGGACACTCGATTCGAAGTTCTGGCAGTGAGTGACAGCCACACTGCTTGCAAACCCCCCTGCAATTTCAGAGCACGGTCCAACCACAAGGAAGCTGCATTTTCCACCAGCCAGAACCAAATTTTCACTCGTCCCGGACAACAGGACAAGTGCTTTTTTTCAGCTCTGAAAAAGGACCCTGTACATTAAATCTTCAGTCACTCATTCATTTCTAATTAGTTGATGGGTTTGAGATGAAACCAAAAGAAGCAGTAACAGACAATTCAGCCCCCGGCTCTTAACGCAGTATGCTGGCAAACTACAAAACAATAAATAAAGAGTTCTATTGCACACAAATATAATTGGAGGCCAACTTTAAATAAATATTCATCACTGGTCAACTACTGAATTGCAGAGGAGTCAGGGTAAATGGTTTTGATAATGGCCCACCATATAGTGGAAGACATCTGTTTCTCTTATTCAGAACAGGAAAATCACAGAACATATGACTTGTAGTCATAAACTTTCAAGTTACTCATAAGGGGTCATTTCTAGTTCTTATTAACTCCTCTTCTGCCCGAAGGGAAACACTGAAGGCTTTTTGGGAGTAATATGGAAGTCAATGCAGCAAATTGAGCAAGATGCAAAGTTGCGTGAGGCTGAATATTGCGATTTACTTTTAAGCGTACTACCTGCTGCTATACATATAACAATTAAAATGTGTTGGATCTTACATTTAAGCTGATTGACACTTTGGTGATGAGACGGTCAGTTCGCAAAGCGCCAGTTAAAATTCACCTTTCTGCTCTGTCTTTCTCTGCATTGTAATTATAATGCCATGATTACGCAAATAGATAAACCTACAGTAAGTAGTTGGTGTGTGTCAATATAGCAATCCCATACAAATAACCGACATCCTTGCGGTAGAAGAATATGCTTACGTAGTCATATGATTTATAAAGTATACTGCATATATAGATTGTCATGTATTGTATCATTTTGTATTATACATATTGTATTACTCTGGTTCATTGTTGGAATGTACATTTTGTTGTTCAGTTCTGTCATCTTCAATGAAGTGAAAATCAACATAAGCTACTCCCATACGCAACTGCGCCTGGCTTAGGGATATTGTTGTGTCCAATCTTACATCGAAAAACACATTATTCCAGTCAGTCAATATAGCAGCAGTCACCCTACGAAATGTTCATAATGCATTAGAAACCACTAGGGAAGTGTAGAGTATGAAGTTTCCCAATAATGTAATTTTAGATATGGTCGTCTACAAAAGGTGAAAGCTCCCACATACACATTTTTTTTTGACATGGAAGGAAAATAGGCGGTCCCCAAAAGGGTATACATGGAATTTCCAGCTCTGGGTCCACCTGGTTCCCGAGATACTTTTCTCTGAAGGTAGTGTCGGTACCATCCCCTCCAAGGGAAACACAATGGAGGTTTAAATCGCCGGCCTCATATAGGCTGAAAGGAAGCCGTAACATCAGCCATTGTTTCCCATTGGCACACGTGACGCAGGGGATTTAAATACAAGTGCCGCCGGCACCTTTCCCGGTATGCATCTCTGGAATTAGGGGGACCCCCTGCTTCCCATGTATCTAAGAAACGGGAGGGGGAAGTCAGAGGAAGAACTGCTCCATTAGGACAGAAGATATTTGATGAGGTTGGCAATGCAGTCACACCCCGCACATTGCTCTGTGATGCAGCAGCTTTCTATCCAGAAGGGTATATACACTAAATGTGAAACTTTGCTCTGAAAGAAGCATGTTAACAGTTGTCCTGCTTAATTGCAGTATGTTTTCACTTTGGGACGTGGATGGTTTTGGATGGCATCTCTACCCCTTGTTTTCGGCTGTATACATTTTTTCACTTGCTTGCCTGAGGAAGAAGGCTAGAAAATGTGTCTTTGATATCCCTCCTTTAGAGGCATCAAATTATTATTCATGTGTGTTTTTAAAATTCCAATTAAGACTGCTCTTAAAATTTGTAACCAGTATTCGGACCATGGAGTCCCTCAGAGCTACATCGTGCTATTTCCAGTTCCAGAAACAACCCTGTACCCAAAATACAGTTTGAATTGGCAGTGTCTCCTCCACCGCCTGGACGATTCAAAAAAGCCGCCAAACTGCGCACCAATAAGAATCTGTTGCAGCTTCCTATTAAATGACCGTGGGAGTTATCTCTGAAAATCCAGGAAGCGCATGAACCAAAGCCAAGTATAAAAATCGGGAAAAGGTGCCGTTTAGCTGAGGAGAACACCCAGATCCGAATACTGTAAAAAACGGAGTTTCGATTCTAGATGTGATTTCTGCTTGAAGGTACTAATATTTTACAAACTGCAGTCGAAAGGAGGAATAAACACCAACAAAATAAACGCGAGAATACTGTTAAACTTGGATTTAAAATAATGTGCAATAAATATCGTACATGCAAGTACAAACACTCTTTACCGTTGTTAATTCAAAGGGAAAGTCCAACATACCTCACAAGAAAATGAAATATTTTATTTTTTTAACTTTTCAACATACAGTAATTGGTTTCACACACACACACATTATTCTTTGCTTGCGATAATAATCCAGGGATATTCGGCAGGTGATCCTTTTATTAAATGAATGAAATCGTCCAGGTATACCTCCATAGACAAGAGAACAAGGCATAGTGCAATAATGCCCTATACTAAATTAAACACACATAGGTGAAAATAAACTCACAAACATAAGCTTAAAATAAGTAGTGAGACCGCCACGGATCCAGGAACTGTGCTGAAAGCATCCACGAACATACACCGCCTCCCCTCCTTCCTCTGTGTTGGAGCACAGCCTCAAATCCGGAAGAGATGCTGGTACCTGAGTTCCCAGAGCTGGGTATTAGATGATGTTAGTCGTCTGGTGCAGTCATTTTCGTGGCCTGGCACATCAAAAACCCTACATGTTTTGTCCTTCATGGACTTCCTAAGGGAAAATGATCTCTACAAGGATTTTTCCTTCTTAAATAGTCCCATATCAGGGGAGGTCACGGCACAAATAAAAGAACAATATATTTTGAAAAAAAACAAAAAGATGTAATAGCAAGCGCAATAAAAACAGAGAGGAATCAGTAACATTTATAACAAAATATGCTGTTCTCTCTATATAAAAAACACTAAAGATGTACTGTAAGTGCCTTACTGAAATTCACATAACAAATGCATTAGTCAGGTCACAGTAATTGAGTGCAAGAGGAATTTGCTAGATCTATGCCCCACAGTATAAAATGATATATTTTGATATAATGATATATTGTGGAGATATGTTATCAATTAAAATATAGATAAGATAGTATTTAGTAAAACTGTAATAGAGTCTAACATGATTTGGTATACCAGAATTACTCTCTAGTGCATTAATCTCATTTTTCATATTACAAAAAAAAACATAAAAAAGGATAAGAGAAGAAAAAACAGAGAGCACAAAGTATCCCGTAATGGTCAAACAAGAAAAAAGCATTAATGGCAAATTCCTGATTTAGTCCATGCCATTTCAACGTGTGCAATAGGTGTATCAGAACGATTCCCTTTGGGACAGTTGAGTAGTTATATTACCGCCCCTCCAATTATGTTGGGGATGCTCCATACTTAAATAACGTAATCCCAACTGATCTGAACGGTGGAACTTTTTAAAATGGGAGACTTACATTATGAGACTCTAATCCTAGAGTAATGTTCTGAACGGGTTCTAAAACGGAAACTCTCAGTGGGCAGACCGTGAGGCCCACACACTGTAGGCCGCAAGGGCACGCCAAAACATATACTATGTGATCACTTCTGCCATTGAGGAAACGTGATAACTTATATGATTCTTTGGTGACAAAAGATTGAAAGGTGTCGGTTTTCCTTTGTCTGAATTTACAAGCTTTGCATTTATCACATCTTAAAAAGCCCTTCGGTTCAGTGGTTCACTAGCAACTATTCTATTCATTGTTTGTTTATTTTTTTAAGAGTGCTAGGTGCCAATTTGCCTTTCAAATTTTTCCTTTAGGTGGTATGAAATTTGAGGATTTTCTCCTGTTTTAGGAAATTCTTCTTGCATTCAATTACTGTGACCTGACTAATGCATTTTATGTGAATTTCAGTAAGGCACTTACAGTACATCTTTAGTGTTTTGTATAGAGAGAAGAACAGCATATTTTGTTATAAATGTTACCGATTCCTGTTTTTAGTGCGCTTGCCATTGCATCAGTTTTTCTGTTTTAAATATATGGTTTTTTAATTTATGCCGTGACCTCACTTGATATGGGACTATTTAAGAAGGACATAAGCCTGCAAAGATCATTTTCCCTGAGGAAGTCCATGAAGACCGAAACGCCTAGGGTTTTTGAAGTGACTGGACACGAAAGGAATGCACCAGACAACTAACATCTAATACCCAGCTCTGTGGACTCCGGTACCAGCATCTCTTCCGGAAGTGACGCGCGAACCAACACAGGGGAAGGAAGGGGGGGGGGGGCGGTGTATGTTCGTGGATGCTTTCAGCACTGTTCCTGGATCCGTGGCGGTCTCACTGCTTATTTTAAGCCTACGTTTGTGAGTTTATTTTCACCTACATGTCTTTCATTTAGTATAGAGCATTATTGCACTGTGTCTTGTCCTCTTGCCTACGGAGATATACCTGGAAGATTTCATTCATTTATGCTCTGGTCTTCACAACACATCGCCATGGTAACCCGGCATCAAATGACCCCGCAACGTCATTTGACGCCGGAGTTGAGCATGGGGGTTGGCACGAGCAGGGGAGGAGAGCAAGGAGAAAACTTTGCGCACCCCTGTGCTATTCTACATAGTGTTTTGCATTGTTGCCCTATTTTTACCCTGTTCTTTTTTTACATATGCATCCAGGGATTATTTGCGCTCTGAATCCTGTTTCTTTTGTATGAATCTAAGACGATCTGGAAAAGTCTTATTATTTGAAGCAAATTTTTTTTGATTCACTTCAATGTTCTTTAAACAATTTATTTAATATCCCTTTGAATTCAAGCGATATGTGCACTTTGCTTGCTGTAAAAAAAAAAAAACTAAAAAAAAAGTTTCTAATTTTTCCATGTCCTATAAATCTAATATTATTATTGTTGTTCATCCCTTCGCTCCCTTCGGCTACTACCGGAAGCATAATTTGTTTTATACAAAATAAAAAGCATTGATTTAGTTTGATTGTATATACAGGCCATCAGTTTTAGAAGTTTAGGTAAAGATTGTAGAAAGACCCCCAAGCATCTGGACACCAAAAGAGGCAATACACGCTAAAACATTTTATTTTTTAAATCGTCTCATTTTTCCAATCTATTAAACATGCCATCAGGTCACTTTGGCCCCTGAAAGGCAAGTCATAGCTTCCAATTTTAGGCACAATTGTCTAGATATATGTTATAGCTTTACTTCATAAAACTGCGTATATTAGTTGCTACCTACTTAAAAGCAGCTGTCCCCTCCGATCGACATTTTAAGAGATATCTTCTTACCCTCTCCAATGCGTTTATTTTATTATTTTTTAAAGCAGATGCTCTGTTCAGGATACATTTCCAGGAGATTAAAAAAGTGAGCTCTCCACAGAGCCCTGTGCAAGATACGGGTAACCCAAAAAGGCTAAATATTATGATTATGACACTAGCACGTTTAAAAAAAATAAAGTTTACTTTATAAAAAGAGCAGGACATACAAAGAGCAGGACATACAAAGAGGGTAAGATACTAAGTTACAGGGATGGAAAATTCCCAGGCGGCGCCTAAAATGTAATATCGGGGTGTCTATGCTGTGGGACAATTATCCTTTACTAAGCATGTTTGGATGTGATTACTGGTCGCAGTGGTGACTGACAGGTCAGTCAGCACTGTGCATCTAAGGCCTCATCCATGGTAAGCACTTGCTTGCTGAAGCGTGCTGACGCTCGCTCATGCTTGCCACTGAGCCCCTACAGCTGCAATTAGAGCGGCTTTAGTAGGGGCTTGCTTGCCTCAGACGAGTGCTATGAGGGTGTTATGGGTGGGATACCAAAACAGTTCTTCGAAAATATGCCATTGCAGCCATTTGAAAGGGAAATGTTATAATAGATTTGTATTTGGGGAAATACTGAAAAAAAGTGAGCAAAATGAAACACGGTTAAGTCAATTCGTTTTCCCCCTCCACAAAAGATAACAAGTGTAACTATAACTAAATAACCTATTTAGAGCACTTGTTGAATAGATTTCTGTAGCCATATTGTTTGGCCCAGACCAGCACTATATTCAGTTACTGTAGTGTATGAAAGCAAGTCAAGCCATGCTGGATACATCTTTCCCAGATCACAGCGTTCGCGCATTTGGTATGGACGGGTCAAGGATGAGCTAACTGGAGCAGAGAACGGGAGATCTGGAGAACATTTATGAGCTAGGGCTGGATTGTGGGGTAGTACAATCTCCAGGCCCTTTGCTATGGGATAATTGTTCGTATCGTTGCAATTACAAATAACGGTCACATCACACAACAGGTTAATGTATTAACATAACCATGCAATGTGTGATCTGTATAATCCTCCTGCAACAACCACACCACTAATTTCACAGGCATGGAAAAAAGGATGGGTAAAATAAACCAGAGTAACGCAGGACTTTAGATGTAGCCTCCAAATCAAAAATGTTCAGATCGCTTTTGTATAGAACATTAGATTATGAATGGGCATATAAATCATAATAGGAATTATTTTTCTAAAACAAATAAACGATCCACATGTAAACCATACGTGTCTGCCACACCATTCAAATAATATCCAAGTGATTTAGTGATTTGGGACTGAACACAAACGTTACTTTTTTTTAGCTCTCTACATGGAGACAAAGGCCGGGGCCATGGTAAAAAATACAGCACTGAGCCGCGCTGACGCTCACGCTCTCCTGCTCAAGCAGGAGCTTTTTTGTGTCCTGGCATGAGCGTCATCGAGCGAGCTTGTGAGGCAGGGCGGGAGGCGGGGCTAGCACGCCACATCACGGCGCCGACGTCACGGAGTGCCATTGGCTTTTGCCGGTCACGTGACCGGCCCTCCGCTTCCCTGAGCGCGAAAAATTAAATGAATCTGTCGGCTGCAATTCCTCATGCCTCCGCACGCCTGCGGAAGCGTCTACCAAAGCCCCATACATGCCGGATGCAGGAGGTAAGTTTCCTGGCTCAGCACTGTATTTTTTACCATGGCCCCGGCCTAAATTGCATTTTCAGCAAAAATTATCCAGCCATAGCAACGTTCAGCCAAAAATCTACGACGAAGTTGAAAACACTTGCAAGCATGACAAATGAACCTTAATACGCAGAAGGCATTTCAAACAACTGTCCTGTTCACTCAACAGCTTTGCGGTACGTTGATGCATACAATATGGGATTGCCCGCCACATTAAAATGCTGGCAGGCTGTGTTCACACAAACTGGGCATGTGCAGTTTCTGGAAGTGCCAGCAGCTTCGAGCACATCAGTGTTCAAGACTTAAGAAAATGTCCACAAATGTGAAATGGTACAAAAATTCCCAGGGACACCTGCTCTTCAGCGTTGCCAACAGTAGGATTCTCACTAATATATTCCTACTAGTAGTCAGATAGAGGGGGGGGGGGGGGGGGGGGGGAAAGGCAGGACTGCAACTAGGATGGTCCAGACCAGTACAAATCAGCGTTCTGATTTTCTGCTTAGAGTGCTGCAAGTTGAACAGACGCCTTTTAAACGTGTAAACTTAACTCTTCATATTCAGCAGTTTGAAGAAAAAAAAAAGCTGTGTGTGCTGTGCACGCACATAGTAAGTGAAACTTCTTTGACTTTTGTCACAGAAATTGACTTATAACGCGCGTGCTCGGCACACATGTCAGTCAGTGTATGTGTCAGTCAGTGAGTATGTATGTGTGTCAGTCAGAGTGTGCATGTGTGTCAGTCAGTGTGCGTGTGAGTGTGTCAGTCAGTGTGTGTGTGAGTGTGTCAGTCAGTGTGTGTGTGTGTGTGTGTGTGTGTGTGTGTCAGTGTATGTCTCTCTCTCTCTGTGTTGTGTGAATGTCTCTCTGTGTCGGTCAGTGTGTGTATGTGTGTCAGTCAGTGTGTGTATGTGTGTCAGTCAGTGAGTGTATGTGTGTCAGTCAGTGTGCGTGCGTATGTGTGTCAGTCAGTGTGCGTGCGTATGTGTGTCAGTCAGTGTGCGTGCGTATGTGTGTCAGTCAGTGTGCGTGCGTATGTGTGTCAGTCAGTGTGCGTGCGTATCAGTCAGTGTGCGTGCGTGTCAGTCAGTGTGTATGTGTGTCAGTCAGTGTGTGTGTGTGTCAGTCAGTGTGTGTGTGTGTCAGTCAGTGTGTGTGTGTGTCAGTCAGTGTGTGTGTGTCAGTCAGTGTGTGTGTGTGTGTGTGTGTCAGTGTGTGTGTGTCAGTCAATGTGTGTGTGTGTGTGTGTCAGTGTATGTCTCTCTCTCTGTGTTGTGTGAATGTCTCTCTGTGTCGGTCAGTGTGTGTATGTGTCAGTCAGTGTGTGTGTGTGTCAGTCAGTGTGTGTGTGTGTCAGTCAGTGTGTGTGTGTGTGTGTCAGTCAGTGTGTGTGTGTGTCAGTCAGTGTGTGTGTGTGTGTCAGTCAGTGTGTGTCAGTCAGTGTGTGTATGTGTGTGTGTGAGTGTGTCAGTGTATCTGTGTCTCTCTTTCTGTGTCCTGCCCCCTCTCTCCTGACTCCCCCCACCCCAGGCGTAGCTGCGGACCCGCGGCGGCTCTGTCTGAGTCTCTTCCCCCCCCCCCCTCAAAGGCAGACAGAGCTGCGGACCCGCGGCGGCTCTGTCTGAGTCTCTCCTCCCCCCCCCTCAAAGGCAGGCAGAGCTGCGGACCCGCGGCGGCTCTGTCTGAGTCAACCTGAGGAACCCGGCGGTCAAATCTGCGCATGCGCCTCAACCTCCCATGTCTGTGTGGACGTGTGGGGGGAATGGCGGCTCTCCTCCTCCGGCCCCCGGCGGCGCTCAGTCAGCGGGACACAGGGAAGGGGAAGTGGAGTTAGGGAGGAGAGAGGCTGAGCAGCGGCTCCTTTCACAGCCGGAGGACTTGCGGGGCTTCCGCCATCTAACTACACCCACACCCGCAGCACCGGAAGCTCTGCGCCAGCCATCTTTGTACACCCATGGCAGCGGACGTGTGGGGGGAACGGTGGCCGTTAGGAGCGGTGCCCTCGGCAGGCATGTGGGGGGGAGGGATGGGGGAGCCGTGACGTCACTTCCGTTTCACATTTGTCCCCCATCTCTCCCGTTTTACCCCATCAGAATAGGTGCCACTAAAGAAGTTTCACTTCAAAAACACACCTCTCAAAGGCAGATATGGTGCAATCCTACTATAATATACACAAACGAGTTGAAATGAAGTTAAATCACTCAAAGTGACATCTTCCCAACCTGTCCAAGAAAATGCAAAAGAATGCACAAAGCAGCGCACTGCCCAGGGACACAGGTGTACAAAAATGAAAAAATAAGTTTATTGTCAATCAGACATGACAAACAAGGAGGTAAACACCCTCCAACGCGTTTCACATAACAAGGTGCTTTATCCCTTTTTGTCATGTCTGATTGACAAACTTATTTTTTCATTTTTGTACACCTCTGTCCCTGGGCAGTGCGCTGCTTTGTGCATTCTTTTGCATTTTCTTGGATCGTTTGGAACTTAATCAGCGGCCGGACACGCCCCCAGGAATCCAGTAGGTTCTAGGATCTTCAAAGATTTATTTTCTAATACAATGGATCATCATCAACACTACAATCTGGGGTGAGATCTGGACTTTGTTATACAGTTATTTCCAATGAGGTACAGCGAAGGGTGTTTTACATAATTTTTTCTGTTGCCTTCAGGAGAGTTATGTTTCCAGTGGTTTAATTAATTCACCCAGTAGTTTACCCACTCCATAATTGAGTCTTATCTGTTTTCTTATCATTGATGAATATAATACAATATTCCAGGACTGTTGGAGCACCCATTACCTTTCTATACTGAATCTTCCCAACCTGACTTATATTAATTATGATCTTAAAATCATGCTGTGTTGCTGCATATCGTAACAGTGACATAATATAAGGGGAACTTTTTTTTTTTATAATTTCAGCTCCGGGGCCCCCCTACTTCCAGCGATACTTACCTCCGAAGTAGGTGCCGGTAGCTGCTCTAGCTCAGCAAAGCAGGGTTTCAAGTTTGAAGCTCCCGCATCACATGGGCCAATAGGAAGCAGCACAGCGGGAAATATCTGAACAGAGGACATATTATGAACCCTGGTAGCAGAGGAGAGCAGCTACCGGCACCTAATTCACAGGTAAGTATCTCCGGAAGCAGGGGGTCCCCGAAGCTAAAATTAACAGGGTTCCACTTCGGAGACCCCCTGCTTCAATATATATAACATACATAGGCATTCAGGCGTCGAAAAACAGCCCATAGGGTTGCATTATAAAGCGTTGGATATGCCATTCGTTATACAGTGAAACGTTGGATAGCGAGGACTACCTGTATTACTTTACTTCCTATATGGGCATGTCACCATGAGATGGTATGTGCTTTTCTTTCTTGCCTTCAAGGTGAAGTGTACTTCTAGGACAGCAGCAGCCCTGCCAATTTCCAACACATTGTGATACTAGAAGGATTAAGTGTTCATTACGAACGAAATAGAATCATATTGTATAGTTTTCTTTTGTGTTTTTACCTTGTTTTATATATTTATCTGAATATATTTACTATCTATTTCTCCAGGTCCAACAATATATTCCTTTTCACCATCGGGTTTTTATTTCCTATTCTTAACATATTATAACTGCATTATTATTTTTCTTGGTTTCTCAAACAATCCAGGGGGAGCATATAGGGAAAAGAAAAGAAAACAAAAAATACACATATAAGTGCAGACGTTCCAGAAATCAATTAGATGTGAAATTGTGTCTTGGCTCATATAGTTGATCTACTCACAAGACGTTAGCAAATAAAAGGCAGCTGGCAAATAGGGTTGCCACCCATATAGGTTGTAGTGATCAGGAACCCCCTTCAAACGCTCCGTCAGCAAGGTTTATGTTACATATAGGATAAGAGAGAAAGCTACATAGTGCGATCAAATTGATAAATAAATCTTTATTTAAAACGAAGGTAAAAAATGCGCACTTACAATGTGCCAATATAAAACAAGCGTGTATCACACAAAATGGGTTTGGACTTGGAGGCGACCCGTAGCAAACCAGCCCTGCAGCCGTGACGTCACATATCCTGACGGGCGCAAAGAGGGGAACTCTGATTCAAGACACCGAGCAGTGGAAGCCAGCTAAACACCTGAGGGAGGCGGTGAGCAGTTCGGCAAAACTCCAAGTTCACCATTTTGTGTGATACACGCTTGTTTTATATTGGCACATTGTAAGTGCGCATTTTTTACCTTCGTTTTACATAAAGATTTATTTATCAATTTGATCGCACTATGTAGCTTTCTCTCTTATCCTATATGTAACATAAACCTTGCTGACGGAGCGTTTGAAGGGGGTTCCTGATCACTACAACCTATATTGGTGGCAACCCTATTTGCCAGCTGCCTTTTATTTGCTAACGTCTTGTGAGTAGATCAACTATATGAGCCAAGACACAATTTCACATCTAATTGATTTCTGGAACGTCTGCACTTATACAGTATGTGTATTTTTTTTCTTTTCTTTTCCCTATATGCTCCCCCTGGATTGTTTGAGAAACTGCTTTACCCTTGGAACCCGTGAAACAGGTCCCACCAGAGGGTTTGAGCTGGGTGTTAAGAATCTTATCTTTATTTATCACATATCACTTTAATATAATTTATTCACTTTTTCTTTTTTAGAGTTGTTCGCGCCTTTTATCACTTTTTTCACAATACATTATTATTTTTCTTGGCCATTGCAGGTGGTAGAGTTAAAGGTGGGAAACATGATGTACAATCTATATAAGTGTGACTTTGAATTAAAGGATTTATAAAAGTTCAAATCCACGACTTCATTCTATTTTGTTTTAGCATTTTGACTCTCTTAAAAATAACACCTGAGTCGCAGCAAAGACGGCCGCTAAAATCTCCCCAATATGCTTCACCTTCACCGCTCCTGTCCACTAAGCCAGCGCAGACAGGGTTAACATCATTAGCAAAAGACAGAACTTCAAGACCTGGAGATCATCACCTTATACACCCCCCTCCCTCCCGCATTTCTGCTCTGGGGTCCATTTGCTGCTCAACTAAATTTCACTTTACCTCAGACACTCTTACAAATATCACCCGAGTCGCAGCCAAAGGGTGTCAGCCGTTTGCTGATGTTACAGCTGCTCTGTTATTGGTCCTGGGTAAAATATTTCAGATGTCTATTGAAGCATTCATTTCCTTCTTCACACGTTACCTTGCTCTCACCGCTCTACCTCTGCGCAATCCCACTTAGGCCGAGTCCATGGTCGGCGAGACCACGCACGCGATCACAATGCCTTAAGGCAATGATCACACCCATAGACCACGCGAGTGGGCGCGTGGTGCATCAGTCAAATTTTATTCCACGGTGCGACGGCCAGGTCACGTGAGCGGTTTGCCCAATGAGGGCGAACCAGCTCCGTGACGTCACGGCCATGCCCCAGACATGCCTCCCCATCATCTAGCCTGGCCATAAAATGCTAAACGCGGGTGACGTCACGCACACACAGACGCGAGCGCGCGGTCACCATGGACCCACCCTTACTTCTTCCTCAATGCGAACTCCTTCAATTCTGCTCATGGATGCCTTCTCTCTACCCGTTTGTATCTAAAGCCCTCTCCCGCCTTAAACCTTTCTCACTGACTACCCCACACCTCTGGAATGCCTTTTCCCTCAATACCCGACTAGCACCCTCACAATCCACCTTTAAGACCCAACTTAAGACACATGATACCTAAAGCTTGGTCCCCTGCAGACGCACTTGCCAGAATTCCCTCCTACTGTCTCTGTACGTTCTTCCTACCTACCAATTAGATTGTAAGCTCTTTGGAGCAGGGGCTCCTCTTCCGAAATGTTACTTGTATCTGAAGCACTTATTCCCATGAGTAGTTATTTGTATATATATATATATATATATATATATATATATATATATATATATGCAAATATAGCTGTATGCTCATCTGCATGTCTTAGGCAGGTCTGCAACCCCACCTTTCCCCATTATCACCCAGCATACAGCACTTCCACTGCAGCAAGGGATTCTGGGAAATGACATGCAAATGAGCACACAGTGTCACTTTTTGCCTCAATAACCATTTTTAACATGGCTCCCTATAGGCTTAAGCTTGCTGCATGGTCACAGCTTTGAGCACAGCCAGGGTTAAGGTGCATACCCAGAAAACCACCCACAGACAGCTGTTTCGACATAGGGAACCATGTTAAAAATGGTTATTGAGGCAAAAAGTGACACTGTGTGCTCATTTGCATGTCATTTCCCAGAATCCCTTGCTGCAGTGGAAGTGCTGTATGCTGGGTGATAATGGGGAAAGGTGGGGTTGCAGACCTGCCTAAGACATGCAGGTGAGCATACAGCTATATTTGCATATTTGCTTTCCTGTGGAGGGTTTTTGTCACTTTTTTTACTCACCATAACTTAACTCAGTATATTATATATATATATATATATATATATATATATATATATATATATATATATATATATATATATATATATATATAAAATTGTCACGTGTATTACTGCTGTGAAGCGCTATGTACATTAATGGCGCTATATAAATACATACAATTAACAAGCAGCTCTGAAACACACAAACCTTCTCATCCCCCTGTTCCTTATGTTTCCAGTTACCTTTCCTTATAGATAGTAAGCTCCCTGGGGCAGGGTCCTCCTTATGTACTATAACAATGAATGTTAATTTTTTCATCCTCCAACCCTATTGTACAGCGCTATTATCAATATGTTGGCCCACTATAAATCTTATACTATATTAGTGAAAGCACTGTATGTTTGCCTGCCTGCCTGGATGTCCGGTGTCCCTAGGGGAAATCTCATTGGTCCCTTGGCCCGCCCGCCCCCGCACACCTCTCATTGGCCTGAGGCGGAGTGACGGGCCAAAGGACACACAGGGAGCACACACACACACAGGGAACACAGGGACACACACACACACAGGGAACACAGGGACACACACACACACACACACACACAGGGAACACAGGGACACACACACACAGGGGGACACACACACACACACACACACACACACACACACACAGGGACACACACACACACACACACAGGGACACACACACACACACACACACACACACACACACACAGGGACACACACACACACAGTGACAGACACACACACAGTGACACACACACACAGTGACACACACACACACACTGTTACATACATTAGCGGGGCTCGCAGTGTTAGCAGCACCCGCGCGCACCTCCTCCTCTCCCCGTGTCTCCCGCGCTTTCACCCCGACCCCCCCCCTCCCCCGGCGCCGCTACAGTCAGCGGGACACACACACTATTATTACCCCTTCAGCACCCCCCCCCCACCCACCCACTCAGTGTCAGCGGCCGTGCGAGACCCCCCCTCTATATCTACCACCTCTCCCCCCCCCACACATATACATGCCCCCCCTCCCGGCGCTACAACTCACCCCTCCCCGGCGGGGGAACAGCCAGTGGCCAGGCAGGCTGCCTCGCGGCGCCGAGTGCCCAAGATGGCGGCGCCCGGGACACAGCGGGGGAGCGGCCGCCTCAGATCCACGTGGGACCTGCCGGATGGGTGAGTGAGCGGCCTTCACCTCCCCTCCACCCCTTTCACCTCCCCTCCACCCCCCCCTCCCCTCCAGTGTCAGTGTCTCCCCGATACCCCCCCCCCCCCCGGCGCCGCTACAGTCAGCGGGGGAGCGAGCGAGCGCCCGGGACACAGCGGGAGAGCGGCCACAACACGCTGCCTCCCGCCTCAGATCCACCTGGGACCTGCCGGACGGGTGACTGAGCGGCCTTCACCTCCCCTCACCCCCCATCACCTCCCCTCACCCCCTTTCTCCACTTCTCCCTTTCACCTCCCCATTTACCTCCCCCCCTCCACCCCCCCTTCACCTCCCCTCCACCCCCCCCTTCACCTCCCTTCCACCCCCCCCCTTCACCTCCCTTCCACTCCCCCCCCTTCACCTCCCCTCCACCCCCCCCCCCTTCACCTCCCCTCCACCCCCCTTCCCACCGCCTCCCCCCCCCTTCCCACCGCCCCCCCCCCCTTCCCACCGCCTCCCCCCCCCCCTTCCCACCGCCTCCCCCCCCCCCTTCCCACCGCCTCCCCCCCCCCCTTCCCTCCGCCTCCCCCCCCCCCTTCCCACCGCCTCCCCCCCCCCCTTCCCTCCACCTTCCCACCGCCTCCCCCCCCCTTCCCACCGCCTCCCCCCCCCTTCCCACCGCCCTTCCACCCCCCCCTTCACCTCCCTTCCACCCCCCCCCTTCACCTCCCTTCCACTCCCCCCCCTTCACCTCCCCTCCACCCCCCCCCCTTCACCTCCCCTCCACCCCCCCCTTCCCACCGCCTCCCCCCCCCTTCCCACCGCCTCCCCCCCCCTTCCCACCGCCCCCCCCCCTTCCCACCGCCTCCCCCCCCCCCCTTCCCACCGCCTCCCCCCCCCCCCTTCCCACCGCCTCCCCCCCCCCCTTCCCACCGCCTCCCCCCCCCCCTTCCCACCGCCTCCCCCCCCCCCTTCCCTCCACCTTCCCACCGCCTCCCCCCCCCTTCCCACCGCCTCCCCCCCCCTTCCCACCGCCTCCCCCCCCCCTTCCCACCGCCTCCCCCCCCCCTTCCCACCGCCTCCCCCCCCCCCTTCCCACCGCCTCCCAGCCCCCCATCCCACCACCTCCCCCCACCCCTTCCCACCGCCTCCCCCCACCCCTTCCCACCGCCTCCCCCACCGCCTACCCCCACCCCTTCCCACCGCCTCCCCCCCCCCTTCCCACCGCCCCCCCCCCCCCTTCCCACCGCCTCCCAGCCCCCCATCCCACCGCCTCCCCCCACCCCTTCCCACCGCCTCCCCCCACCCCTTCCCACCGCCTCCCCCCACCCCTTCCCACCGCCTCCCCCCACCCCTTCCCACCGCCTCCCCCCCCTCCCACCACCTCCCCCCCCTTCCCACCACCTCCCCCCCCTTCCCACCACCTCCCCCCCTTCCCACCACCTCCACCCTCCCCCCCTTCCCACCACCTCCCCCCTCCTCCCCCTTCCCACCACCTTCCCCCTCCTCCCCCTTCCCACCACATCCCCCCTTCTCTCCCTTTCCACCACCTTCCCCCTCCTCCTCCTTCCCACCACCTCCCCCCTTCTCCCCCTTCCCACCACCTCCCCCCTTCTCCCCCTTTCCACCACCTCCCCCCTTCTCCCCCTTTCCACCACCTCCCCCCTCCTCCCCCCTCCTCCCCACCACTTCTCCCCTTCCCCCCCCCGCTCCCCTTCCCCCCCTCCGCTCCCCTTCACCCCCCCTCCGCTCCCCTTTCCACCCCCCCTCCGCTCCCCTTTCCACCCCCCCCTCCGCTCCTCTTTCCCCCCCCCCCTCCGCTCCTCTTTCCCCCCCCCCTCCGCTCCTCTTTCCCCCCCCCTCCACCTCTTTTTCCCCTTTCCCCTCCCACCCCCTCCCACACTTCCACCCCCTCCTCTAACCCTCCCCCCCCTCCTCTAACCCTTCCCCCCCTCCTCTAACCCTTCCCCCCCTCCTCTAACCCTTCCCCCCCCTCTAACCCTTCCCCCCCCTCTAACCCTCCCCCCCCCCTCCTCTAACCCTTCCCCCCCCCTCCTCTAACCCTTCCCCCCCCCCCTCCTCTAACCCTTCCCCCCCCCTCCTCTAACCCTTCCCCCCCCCCTCCTCTAACCCTTCCCCCCCCCCCCTCCTCTAACCCTTCCCCCCCCCCCTCCTCTAACCCTTCCCCCCCCCTCCTCTAACCCTTCCCCCCTCCTCCACCCCTTGTCCCCCTCCTCCACCCCTTGTCCCCCTCCTCCACCCCTTGCCCCCCTCCTCCACCTCTTGCCCCCCTCCTCCACCCCCTCCTCCCCTTCCCGCCGCCCTTCGCCTTCATGCCCGCCTTACCGCCTCCCCACCCCCGCCTCTGCCTTTCACCCGCCCTTACTCCGGCCGCCTCTGCCTTTCACCCACCGCCTCACAGCCGCTGCACGCACTCAACAGACACCCGCCACACTCGACACATACCTGCCGCCACACACACCTGCTGCCTCCCACCCCTACGCACCGACATCACTGACCCACCGCCTCACACCCTAGCAGGACCCCCACTCATAGACAGCACTCACAACCCACGCGCCAGCCGCCGCCTCACACCCTTGCAGGACCCCCACTCACAGACAGCACTCACAACCCACGCACCAACCGCCGCCTCACACCGTAGCAGGACCCCCACTCGCACACAGCACTCACAACCCACGCGCCACCCGCCGCCTCACACCCTAGCAGGACACACGACTCAGATTTTTACATCACTTATGCCACCAAAATATACATTGTACTGTGGTGTGGTTACAATTTTCTTCCATCTTTCTTTTCAATATTATTATCCAACCTTTACAACAAACAGTCACCTATTGTTCCACGATTTATAAATAATACTACCTATTACGCATTTACATCCCGGGCAACGCCGGGTCTCTCAGCTAGTATAATTATATTATTTTTATTAAGTGAGAAAATACAATGAAATCATGGAGATTTATAGGTCTACAGGTTCTGCGTTACAAATAAATAAAAAGCCACCACAAAATATGTCTAGGTTTATTATAAACAACATCATTGCTAACCAAAAAAATCCCTTTCTTAGCACTCATGGGTACACCCACCCACCTCACTCAAATAGTTAAAATAGGTTCTTTTAGTGGCAAGAATAAATCGCGAACACCGTATTCATGTAACACCATATAATGCTTTTTATTAAGAACTACTTAGTGGCTTATTCCTAAAAAAGCAAAGACTGCCGCAAAAAAAAAAAAAAAATTGCCATAGTAAGGGGCATGTTATATAGTGGTTTTCTAAAGCAAAGTGTCCTGGACAACCATTAAACATTTTGAACTAGAGTATCCAAATTAATTCAACAATTTTATAAACAAGTGTAACTGCAGCTTTAAAGTCCCCTGCAACTATTACACGTTTTCTATTTCAGACACATTATATATAATCATTTCTGTGCCTACTAAAAATGATGTCTACTTTGTCCATCAAATCAGCCTTAAACAGTTAATTGCAGAAGTCTTCTTAGGGATCCGGATCAACCCTTAACTGAAGTAGTGCATCACACAGTGCATGGTATTCATCCCTGGCCTGCTCAAGTAATCATGCCACGGTTTAACAGCAAGCAGAATATTGGATATTATAAAGTTAATGTCAAATTATAGCACTGAAGAGGTTTTCACTTCATTGCAAATGCAATAACCATTGCATTGTTGATTTAACCACTTGAAAGCAGGGGACCTGACAAGCACTACAAGGATTTCCACCTCCTACAGGGAGCTTTACTAATAAGTGAAGCAATAACATATCAGCGCAAGAATGATCTGTGAGTAACTTCTGCACAGAAGATACACAGCCTAGTAAGGATGTTTATGGGTATAGATCTGCCTTCCAGACTAAAAAGTGCACTCACCAATACATTGGCATTCATTGTATTCACATTTGCTCTGTACAATCTAAGGCCGAGTTCAGGGTGGCTGCTACACGACGTGTGCGTGTGTCCATCGCAAGTTCGGGTTGTTCGGTGGGAGTGTTCAAACTGAGAAGTCCACCGGTGGTAAAGTGCAGTGTTGACGCTGCTACAACCCGAAATGATATCTGGGGCGGCAGTCGCATCACGTGAGCTGGTTCAGCGAACCAGCTCGGAGACACGTTCGCCCCGCCCCCAAACACCGCGAGCACAAGGGGGACGCGCGCACGGACGCAAGAATCCGTAGCAGCCACACTGAACTTGGCCTAAGATTACTGAAAGTTTAAACGAAGACCTAAATCTTGAAAAAGGCCCTAATACTACTTTACCCAACATTCACAAGTGCAGGAACAAATAGTACAGGATACACAATACATACTTATTTCATTACAGATGTATACCTAATGGGGGAAAATGCTACAATAATTACAAAGCTTTAGTGATCAGAGCAGAGTGCTAAAAGATTCATTGTAGGTTGCAATTTCTTTTGACCCTTTCCGTGCCAGGTCTATTCTGGGATCACAACCAGGTGATCGCTTGGGGTAGCGCTCATATAGTCGTGAACAAGTGACGAGCACGGCTGTGCAGGGGACTCCACTTCAGATCATGTTCACCAGAAGGGTGAAAAAACACTGGGCACCCGGTTGCCTAAAAACGCACTAGTAGCCAAACCAGGAATACAACATTCCCCAGGCTTCTGTGCAATCTTTTCCCTTACCGTGAGCGGTCTCTACTTAATACCTGACCTGGTTGTGCTGGTGGCTGATGTGATGTCAAATGGCAAATCTAAGAAACAGAGCAACATTCTTCAGCTGTTCTTTCCTGAAGACAGAGACCGGTCTCTTCTAGTAGACTACGGAAGAACATAACACAGGGTGTTCTAAAACATAAGGCCCCAAGCTAAATAGGGGGAAATTACGAACAAATGGGTTTCGGCACCTCATCTTGCAAAGTACAGTATGGAATGAAACATAGAAGGAAAACATCCAGCTAACTGCAACACAGCACTGATTAATTGCATCTCAGAGGAAGCGCCTTAGCTTGGGAATTAACTCACATATGTTTATTTGCTTGAGACTTCAATATTAAAAAAAAAAAAAAAAAAAAAAAAAAACTATTTAGAATGAAGCTACAGAAAATACACCAACACAACTGATAAACAAATGCTGAATAATCTGCTAGAAAAAAAATGAATGTGTTTTTATCACCAAGTCTTTAATACAGAATGTATAGGTGCCCTGAGCCATTAAAAATAGGAGGCTTATTAGTTTTACATAGATCAAAATATAATAGAGACAACAATATGCAACAGGTTTGTACCAGAGAAAAAGAACAGCATTTTGTTTTCAGACTATCAACCCCGTTACATTGAATAAAAGGAGTAAAGATCAGCATTACAGATCCGATTTAAAAAAAAAAATATATATATATATATATATATATATTTATCAACAACATATACAGAATTATAATGTCAGCCCCGACATGGTCAGGTGTTGAAGTATGCAGAGATATTATAACTATAATGAATTGTGCTATTAATAAAAGCTGCACGCTGCACCCATAAGATGAATATACACAGGATCAAATATCCACTGTAATCTACAGGCTCATGATCTTTTCAAGGTGATCGAGAAAGTGTGAGGAGCGTGAACAGAGCTGCCTAGAGGACCTTAATATAGACATACACAGAAATAGCCAGCAAATAAGGACCATTCAACCAATGTAGTCTCTGCCCAATAACGCGCCATGAAAAAATGAGTGACATGTGACAACTTCAAATACACGGTTTGTGCATTAAAACAAACTAATAACAGACTCCACACATTTTGAACCCCTCTACTTCAGGAGACTAATATTTCAGTCCATTTTTGGGCCCCTTGTAATCAAATATAGCAAGTTTGAGAACTTAACACTCAAAACAAAAATGGAGTAAGTAGGAGACATTGCGACATTTTGATTCATCATCCTATAATACCTTGTGTGAATTGTTGTGGAATAAAGTATCAATTCCAAAACTCATCCCAGCAGCAGCAAAGAGGGGGAAAAGCAGTATTGTACACAAAAGTACTGTATATTGCAAAAAACCCTTAAAATTTAAAAACAAAGTGAAGGAGTGAACTACCATTTCAATGATAAAGTCCTGATAAAGGCTCTGTGAACAGAAATGTAGTTTCATGGTTGCAAGTCATATGAAGCTACTTATTAAGATCTCACATATGCAAAATTGGTTCAAACAAAAAAAATAAAAAATAAACCTTAATCAAACTTAAAAAAAAAAAAACCTATTGAAGAATTCCCTTGGGGTAAACCCAATTATGCAGCTCAATGGGAGTGTCAATGCAAACGCACTTTAGTGAATCTCCCTGAAAATGCAAATATGTCTCAGGTTTAAATGAGCTCATCTCCAGTTGTTTTTTTTCATTCAGTATAAAAAAAAAAAAGTACAACGCCATGGGTGTTACATTTACATAACTTCAGGGGGCAAACTTGATGTTCATTGACTTACCATAAGCTGTAATTACTACTTGAAGTTCAAATTACCATATTTTCTTAACCAACTAAAAACAGTGAAGGTTTATTTTTCTACTATTTGTTGACAAACGTTATTTGACTGCTTGTGCTTGGTATTAACAAGATACCGGACACTTTTTGCTAGCTGATCAATAATATCAGAGAGTAATTGCGCTCTCACTTTCAATATGTTGGTGTGCCGGCCCAGCCCTCTTGCATGCACACCACTGCTGCTGGATTGGGGGCATGGAGATTGCCTGGCTGCAGTAATAACTTGTGAATTGTATTCCCTTCCCCTATTAATGTAACCTCTTTACAGAAACACAGCCCCCTCACTCCAGTGTGCATCTGGAGTTTGCTGCCTGGGTGGTACGTTAGTCTAAGAAAAAGGCTAATAATGCCTTTACAGAAAGCTTAGAATGACAAAAGGACATGCTTAAAAGGTCCAGTCCCTCCTAGGATTAAAATAAAAACCCCACTAACTATAGGCAATGTACACTTTACCACAAAAATCAGACATCCAAGTACAGTATTTATAAACACTCGAACGTTAGTTTACTAATATGGCAAGGCAAGCTGGGGAGCGGGTCGATTTCCAAACTATTCCTTTAGGCCCGTAATATAGTGGGGCGCGCGCTGCGCTGTGCGCGCCAGTTATAGTTGGCTGTGGTTAGCCAGCCATTGTATTCTAGTGCCGCGCACGCATGCGGCAGTGAGCGTGGAAAGACTCAGAAAAGTAAGTATTTGCACCGCTACCGCAGCTGTAAAGTATGTATGCATGCATAATGTTAATAATTTATTCCTATTTTACACAACGTGCCTTTTTTATTTTAAAAATATATTATAAATTAATAAACACACAATCTACATATACATATAAATATACACACACACACATATATACACACACACCTGTCGCTCCCGGCAGCATGCACTGTACACACAAAGTGTGCGTCACGTGCACGCGCGTTAGCCCACACCTACTCTAGAACAAGCCTTAGAGTGATATTATGTGTTGCCAAGAGTCTGGACAGGTCAAACCCCTCTGATCTTTACAGTTAGTCCAAGAGGGGCAGGGAGGACTAGGAGGTTGAAGAAATACTTTATTGCCAAGCACTCTCTTGTTTAGTGCACCCAGGAACACTTCTCTTAATTACAAAGAAATGAAAAGCGCTAGATGTTTGTTATAAGTATCATTAATGTTTGTCTAAGGAAAAACCAAGGTAAAAGTTGTTTCAAAATGTGTTATTTTTTCAAAGTTAGGTGTGCTTGCCCCATTCAAAAGGTTGAACGATATTAAGGACATTCACCGGCATTCACTAAGCTCTGATAAGGGACATCAGAGCTTGATCTGGTGTCAACTGTCATTGACTTGTATGGCAGTAAAAGCTGGATCATTAGCAAATTCCATTATTTCTACCTTTTTCCCCTTCACTGTCCCTTTTCTGCTCGGCTTTGAGTTCATGCTCACTATACTCATAACATCTCCATTCCACCTCTCATACCATACTCTCTCACACCAAAATCCTTTCCCTCACTGCTTCCTGTTAAACTCCCTCACTCGCAGCACACGCCAAGCGCTCTTTCCTCACCTTCCAGTTAAATCCAAAAACACAACAACTTATGTTTGAAGCATGTCAATAGCCTGGATTCATGGACTACTTCGCTCACACCCGGAGGCACTAACTTAAGACTCGTGGCCAGACACTGCCATTTATCCACTGCCATTTATCCACTGCACCTACCTACTTCTTCCTCTACTGTTTCTGCAAGTCTTCCAACAAAAAACTTGGATTGTTTGCTTTCATGTGCTTTTAAAGCAGCAATGCCACTCAAAATGGGCATTGCTTTTATTCAGCATTAGAAGCTAGCGATAGTTTCAACTCCAAGGCCCCCGTAGTTCACCAGACACTTACCGTTTTCAGTGCCGGTTCCCTTACTGGATTTTAAGACCCGGTGCTCGTGGCCATCAGATTGGAAGCCGCTTCCTATTGGCCTGTGGTTTGGCAGCCATTTTTAATTGCTCAGGACAGAGGAAATGCTGGCACCAAAGTATCTAGGGAACAAAGGGGCCCCCCGTAGTTGAAAATAATGCGGTTAATTTCCCTGGGTTCCACTTAAGAAAATACAAAAACAATCAATACGTATAAAAAAATAAAAATAAGGAGCTGCTGTAAGTTTGATGCACTTACTGTATTGTTTTTTTGTATTCGAATGCCTATTTTGGAACGTGCTGTGTACATTGTCAGCGCTACATAAATATATGCACTCAGTACATTGCTGCTGCAGTACACCCGCTCTTGCATCTTTAAATTCTATTCTGCTGTTTGCTCTGTAAGATCAAAAAGGTGATGTTTTGAGAGGTATAATAAATTAAAAAATTTCTTTAAAAAAAAAAAAGGAATATATTCCTTGCATGTTTAAAAACAGAATAGTGAAACCAGAAAGACATGCACTCAGAATGTAATTGGTGCCTTTAGGATAATGTTTCAAATACAAACACATAGCAGTGTAAAAACAAAGTGTTCTCCAGTACAGAAACGATTTAAGGAGCAGCTTGAATGAATTCCATAGGTATACAGGGCAAATAGAAATATCTGCCCAGAAGAGCCCGCAGGCTCTATACATACACTTCTGCTTTGACTTTGAGGGTCTCCAGGTTTATCTGTTATTTGTCTTTTATTATGAACAATGGAACTGCTTATTGAAAAGTGCAATCGTAACAAGCAATGCAAAAAAAACAAAAATAATAATAAAAAAAAAAAAACAACACGTCAACTGGCAATAGGACATCCAACTGTCTGAGAGAGGACTTCTCTCAACAGCAGCACAAAAAGCACGCTTCTCCACAATGCCTCGCCGGCAACCTGATCTGTTATTACATGGAGAACCTTTTTTGCAACTGCCGCTGAAAATATTGGGCCATAAACAGTGAAACCTACTCTACATGAGCAGTACAAAATACGGCATACAGGGTAATATGAACCAAGACTGAAAATATATTCCATCAAGTGTTTCCTATACTTACAAAAACTCAAACACTATTATTTCAATAATTACAGCCACTTACACCAACTGCCTGTCCTTAGAGCAGCGATTCTCAACTCGGCCCTCAGTGCAACACAACCACAGCAGATTTCAAGAATAATCAATGAATTAATCAATGAAACATATTTTGCATGTGAAACAAAGCAAGAATTCAGCTTAGTGCCAGTGCCTAATGACTTTAAATCCAGCTAGGGCAGGTGCCAGAGAATATCACACTGTACCGGTTTATTGTCGCTGATACAAGTAATAGGGTGTAGCAGGAAATAAAAATACTATTGAACCGTTAAAACATGCAGCCTGGTCAATCTCACAAAAATATCCTCTTTTGACACCTTATTTAATTACATTACATCATAGGCATTCTAGGAAAACATAACTTACCTGTATATCCGGCAGTCCAACCCCATGAGGCTACCATAGCTAAAAGCCATTTAAACATGACTCCTTCAATATGCCAGAAAAGTTTTCTGTCTATAACTCTGACAGGTTGCAGAGCTATTAAATATAACACATAGGATGGAATTGCAAACATATTGTTGATGAACATAAAGGCAAATCGTAGGACCATTTTTAATACAAGAAATCCCATCTTCCCGGTATTGTCCACGGTCATGGCCATCTTTTCCACACAGAGCTGCGGCAACCCCTGGAATCAAAAGGAAGAGAAAGGACTGTCAATAACAAAGTTCCAGTTTAAAAACAATTCCAGCTATCCACAGTTTGTTCTGTGTCAGATCTGTTAAATCAGGCCCGTCAAACCCGGAATAGGTTGCGGGCCAATTCTTAAATCTGACTGCAAGACTCGGGTCGCATCATCACAGGAGCGGAAGGACAAAGAAAAGTAGCCTATGACCTAACAGACTTGCATACTCACACTCTCTCACTATAACCCTCCCATCTTCCCTGTCCCCCATTTCTCTCTCATCCCCCTTACCAGGCCAAAACAACTCCCTCCCTGCCAGCCTCCAGGTCGCATAACGAAACCTGTGTTTTTACAGACTTGCTGCCAAATATTTGTTTCGACTTTAGAAGTCTTATAAATAAATGACTGGATGATTCCCAATGAGGAATAAAAAGGAAACGTACCGGCAATTTATACAAAGAATGATATAAGGCCAGGTAAATAGCATTGCACCTTCAGGGGGTTAATGAAGTTGGAATGGAGTTTAGAAATGTCCCACTCCATGTGCAAGCTCAGTGTTGACATCCAAATCTTGATAAGCATCAATGGGTCACAGACAGCCAGGCACAGCTCCTGCCAAACAGCCTCTCACTAATAACCTACTATCACAGGGCTATGACATCTAACTCCAAACACTCCTTCCCCATTCAGGGAAGAGACAAGCAACAAGAACATGGACTGTGGGATAGATATACAGTAACTGACATCTATGGATGGACAGTTAACCACAGTTATAATCTAACCCACTATTTGTTGTTTTTTTCCTTAACATGCACACAGGTGCACACAGACACTCCATTACATGCATTTTCTTCAGAACATGTGAACACAGACAGGGAGAGAAAAAAGTAAGGACTAACTCAAGTGATCAGTAACTTGGGTATAGATACCTTCATTCTTTTTTCTTATTTACGTTCTTATGTTCTCTTAGTGTGTAAAAACAAAGGCTGCACTGCATGCTTGGGCCTACATGTACAGTATACAGAGAAAATATTGCATTCATTGAAACTGATCACAAGAACAGGCTTTGCATGTGTATCTGAGGCCCTTACATACATCACAGCAGCTTTAGATGTGAGATTACAAGGGTTACTTATTCTGCTTTTGCAACACAAGTCATGTGTAGATATATTTAAAACATGAACAATGAATTGGAGTCTATTCGCATGTCTCACACCACCTTCAAATTGGGAAGATGTTTATAATGAGTATTAGGCGAAGATTATAGTCCTTACTTGCGCACGCGATGTACCGCATAGCCTGGCGCACGCCTGCAGCTCCAGCGATCTGTGAATTTGGCTGCAGGAGATTGGGGAGGTGTAGGGGAGGGGGCCGGAGGCATCACGAAGCTGGTTCACCCTCATTGGCTGAACTGCTCACATGACGCGACCAGGCCTGAAAAGACAATTTTTGTCTTTTCAAAACGCGGTCCCGCCATCACGCTCCATCATACGCGCACTAGGGATCATGCTATGTGTTTGTCGGGCGCACACCAGCACCATCACAGTGAGTATAATCTCAGCCTTAGGAGGAGCTGAGCCATGAATATATAACTATAAGCCTCATCAAATTGTCATTATGTGGGGTCATTTTTCCCCTCATCCCTGGGTCAAATCAAAACTAATGGCTCTACATGGGGGCTCAAAATGGGCTTAAAGTAACACTGGGACATACAGACGGCGGCAAAAATAAAGAAAGACTAACAAAATGACAGAAAGAGGTCACAGGAAGTGACAGAGATATAGTGACAATGAGAAAGAAGACCGCTCCACTGCAGTAACAACTTAATTAAGATATCCCAAAATTTTAGGGGATTGGAAATCCCAAAAGCAAAACAATTTATTTTATGGGGACCCACTGTAAAAAGTTTGGGAACCACTGACATAAGCCATTCTTGTTTGGGAGAAATAGATATCTAAAAATACTGTACTACATATGCAAGAAATCCGTATATGCGCAAGATATAAGACATGCAAAAATGCACATAGATCAGACAAACGTGCACGCGCGCAGACACCCTACTACGTACGTAAGGCTTGTACGCGCGCAGACACCCTACTGCGAACGGAAGACATGCACGCACAGACACCATACTACGTACGGAAGACATGCACGCGCGCAGACACCCTACTGCGTACGGAAGACATGCACGCGCGCAGACACCCTACTGCGTACGGAAGACATGCACGCGCGCAGACACCCTACTGCGTACGGAAGACATGCACGCTCGCAGACACCCTACTGCGTACGGAAGACATGCACGCGCGCAGACACCCTACTGCGTACGGAAGACATGCACGCACAGACACCCTACTACGTACGGAAGACATGCACGCGCGCAGACACCCTACTACGTACGGAAGACATGCACACGCAGACACCCTACTACGTACGGAAGACATGCACGCACAGACACCCTACTACGTACGGAAGACATGCACGCGCAGACACCCTACTGCGTACGGAAGACATGCACGCGCAGACACCCTACTACGTACGGAAGACATGCACACGCAGACACCCTACTACGTACGGAAGACATGCACGCGCAGACACCCTACTACGTACGGAAGACATGCACACGCAGACACCCTACTACGTACGGAAGCCATGCACGCACAGACACCATACTACGTACGGAAGACATGCACGCGCGCAGACACCCTACTACGTACGTAAGACATGCACGCGCAGACACCCTACTACGCACGGAAGACATGCACGCGCGCAGACACCCTACTGCGTACGGAAGACATGCACGCGCGCAGACACCCTACTGCGTACGGAAGACATGCACGCGCGCAGACACCCTACTGCGTACGGAAGACATGCACGCGCGCAGACACCCTACTACGTACGGAAGACATGCACGCACAGACACCCTACTACGTACGGAAGACATGCACGCGCAGACACCTTACTACGTACGGAAGACATGCACGCAGACACCCTACTGCGTACGGAAGACATGCACGCACAGACACCCTACTACGTACGGAAGACATGCACGCACAGACACCATACTACGTACGGAAGACATGCACGCACAGACACCATACTACGTACGGAAGACATGCACGCACGCAGACACCATACTACGTACGGAAGACATGTACGCACAGACACCCTACTGCGTACGGAAGACATGCACGCGCGAGCAGACAACCTACTACGTACGCAAGACATGCACGCGCACAGACACCCTACTGCGTACGGAAGACATGCACGCGCACAGACACCCTACTGCGTACGGAAGACATGCACGCGCACAGACACCCTACTTCGTACGGAAGACATGCACGCGAAGACACCCTACTACGCACGGAAGACATGCACGCGCGCACACCCTACTACGCACGGAAGACATGCACGCGCAGACACCCTACTGCGTACGGAAGACATGCACGCGCAGACACCCTACTGCGCACGGAAGACAAGCACGCGCGCACACCCTACTGAGCACGGAAGACATGCACGCGCAGACACCCTACTGCGTACGGAAGACATGCACGCGCAGACACCATACTACGTACGGAAGACATGCACGCGCGCACACCCTACTGCGTACGGAAGACATGCACGCGCGCAGACACCCTACTGCGCACGGAAGACAAGCACGCGCGCACACCCTACTGAGCACGGAAGACATGCACGCGCAGACACCCTACTGCCTACGAAAGACATGCACGCGCAGACACCATACTACACACGGAAGACATGCACGCGCAAACACCCTACTGCGTACGGAAGACATGCACGCGCAGACACCCTACTGCCTACGAAAGACATGCACGCGCAGACACCATACTACATACGGAAGACATGCACGCGCCGACACCCTACTGCATACGGAAGACATGCACGCGCAGACACCCTACTACGTACGGAAGACATGCACGCGCAGACACCCTACTGCGTACGGAAGACATGCACGCGCAGACACCCTACTGCGTACGGAAGACATGCACGCGCACAGACACCATACTGCGTACGGAAGACATGCACGCACAGACACCCTACTGCGTACGGAAGACATGCACGCGCAGACACCATACTACATACAGTAGAAATCTACGCACAGACACCATACAGGATGCTATGTCCATACATATCCAAGTGTATATTAAGGGTAAAACAGATTTACACACAGGTACAGTACTGAGTGAATTGACGAAATAAAGTGTGTGTATATATGATATAGCGATATAATACGCACAGTGATGCGTGTGTGCGTATATGTATATACAGCGATACACTACGCATAGTGGTGTGTGTGTGTATATATATATACCGATACACTACAAACAGTGTGTGTGTGTGTGTGTGTGTGTGTGTGTGTGTGTGTATATATATATATATATATATATATACCAATACACTACGCATAGTGCTGTGTATGTGTATATATATATTACACATACATATACACACACACATGTATATATGTATGAGATATACCGATACGCACAGTGCTGTGTGGATGCCGCCTGCACACTCCTAGCTGCATATAACGGGCTGTGCTCACATCTGCCCCCGCCCCATCCACAGTTCCTCATTCATCCCAGGGTTATCCGTTATCGGGGAGCGGCCGTGCTCAGTTACCCTCTCCTCCCCGGGATCCCGCCTCACCTGCGGGGCCCCCCCGGGATCTCCTCCTCCTCCTCCGGCGGCGGCGGCGCGCGGCTCTGTGCGACGGTGACCGTTGGAGGAGATGGGGGCGCGAGACACGGCGACGGCGCACGCGGGGGGGGGAGTTGAAGGAGGGGGGGGGAGACCCTTCTTACCAGAAGCACTGAGCTCCCCCCGCAAGCGCTATTCGCAACTATCACACACCCTCCGCTGATTGGATAAGGTAACGGAGGGATCAGCCAATCGGAGTCTCTGAGCCCTCCCCCCGCGACTCTGACGTCATGCCGGAGGAATGGCGGCGCTGGATAAGGAGGAGGCAGGGAGGGGGGACAGTCCGGCTTGGTCACCCCCGGGGCCGGTGGAGAGAAAGATGGCGGGATTATGGCATTGTAACAGCCGGGCCGTTTGAATAAGCGGTTCTGAGGGGGTTAATGCGCCGTGGATGCGTGTGACGTTGTGAGTGCAGAGTCTCTGACCTCCGTGACTGACTCTCTGAGGGACGGAGACCTGGCAGGAGGATCACG
Organism: Ascaphus truei; assembly: GCF_040206685.1. Taxonomy (NCBI): domain Eukaryota; kingdom Metazoa; phylum Chordata; class Amphibia; order Anura; family Ascaphidae; genus Ascaphus; species Ascaphus truei. The sequence goes on along the minus strand of NC_134486.1, from coordinate 45,603,469 downwards.
GCTCTTACTGGGAGAGGGAAATCTACATAGGATAGGGATGTGAGGGCTTGCAAGGATCAAATGCAGATCCTGTGGGTGAGCTGTACTTGCAGGAATCAAATGCAGATCCTGTGGGTGAGCTGTACTTGCAGGAATCAAATGAAGATCCTGTGGGTGAGCTGTACTTGCAGGAATCAAATGCAGATCCTGTGGGTGAGCTGTACTTGCAGGAATCCTGTGGGTAAGCTGTTCTTGCAGGGATCCTGTGGGTGAGCTGTACTTGCAGGCATCCTGTGGGTGAGCTGTACTTGCAAGGGATCCTGTGGGTGAGCTGTACTTGCAAGGGATCCTGTGCCGATCCTGTGGGTGAGCTGTACTTGCACGGATCCTGTGCCGACCCTGTGGATGAGCTGTACTTTCTGGGATCCTGTGGGTGAGCTGTACTTGCAAGGGATCCTGTGCCGATCCTGTGGGTGAGCTGTACTTGCACGGATCCTGTGCCGATCCTGTGGATGAGCTGTACTTTCAGGGATCCTGTGGGTGAGATGTGCTTGCAGGGTTCATGTGGGTGAGATGTGCTTGCAGGGTTCATGTGGGTGAGATGTGCTTGCAGGGTTCATGTGGGTGAGATGTGCTTGCAGGGTTCATGTGGGTGAGATGTGCTTGCAGGGTTCATGTGGGTGAGATGTGCTTGCAGGGTTCATGTGGGTGAGATGTGCTTGCAGGGTGAGATGTGGGTGAGATGTGCTTGCAGGGTGAGATGTGGGTGAGATGTGCTTGCAGGGTGAGATGTGGGTGAGATGTGCTTGCAGGGTGAGATGTGGGTGAGATGTGCTTGCAAGGGATCCTGTGGGTGAGCTGTACTTGCAAGGGATCCTGTGGGTGAGCTGTACTTGTAAGGGATCCTGTGGGTGAGCTGTGCTTGCAGGGATCCTGTGGGTGAGCTGTACTTGCAAGGGAGCATGTGCAGATCCTGTGGGTGAGCTGTACTTGCAAGGGATCCTGTGCCGTTCATGTGGGTGAGCTGTACTTGCACGGGTCCTGTGCCATTCCTGTGGGTGAGCTGTACTTGCAGGGATCCTGTGGGTGAGCTGTACCTGCAGGGATCCTGTGGGTGAGCTGTACTTGCGGGGATCCTGTGGGTGAGCTGTGCTTGCGGGGATCCTGTGGGTGAGCTGTGCTTGCGGGGATCCTGTGGGCGAGCTGTGCTTGTGGGGGATCAAGGGTAGATCCTGAGTGTTTGTAGGGACCATATGCATCACTTTGTCATGTGTGATATGTTACCTTGGGGGTCTCCCATGGTGTTGATCTGCTCATGGAGCACTGTAGAAGACAAACTGCTATACGTATTCTTGGTACCACCTGCAGATAATGGAGAAGGGGGTGTTTGTTTGTTTACCTCCAAGGATGAAAATCAGTGAGCCTTGGGGTTCTGGTGATGAAAATGGCATTTTAATGGGAAAGTACTCCATTTTGATAAGTGAGACTCCACTGGTCTACAAGACTGCTGATGCTGAAAAGGAGTGAATGTGCCTCGTAAGCCGTGAGAGTGGACAAATACTGATAATCTAGTGCATAGCAAGTCAAATGCACTTGTTGACTTCAATCAAGTCAATTGTTCCTAGAACCGTAGGCAGGTTATAGGCACAGTATCCCCCTTACTCACCGGTTTTGATCATCAGGAGAGGGACAGACTTATGCATCATTGTCTGTATCCTATACATTTACATCCACAGAAAGTGCACCTTTCTCAAAAGTAGTTGAGTGGTTAAAAAGTTTTTTGTTTTTTTTTGTTTGTTTGATTTTTCTTGTCCTATATTTTTGTTCTTGAACCCACAGGGAAAAAAAACCCTTGTCTAAATACAAGTATTAGAGAAGGCTAAAATATGATAAAACCCTTCAAATCAGAACTGGACACAGCGGTTACTGGTATGTCTAAGTGTATACCATGCTTAAATAGGGATTTGCTACATTTCTGTGGCCATTCATTTGTTGTGATTGAGTAGACATTATTTATAAAATGTCTCCTTAAACCCACAATAAACTTCAGACATTCTTTTGTTCTCTACCAGTAACGATCAAATTGTATCAAATTATCTATAAAAGACCTTGGGCCTAACAGTACTTTTTTGTACAAGATAAGACGCCACAATGTAAAAATAATCATATGTCATAAATTGTTGTACTTTGTTTCCAAACCTGGATCATACAACAATATCGCAGTTTCCATTTGAACCATTCTGGTGGTGCATTTGAATTAACATTAACAGTTCGGCTGATGGAAGAATAGATGTTCAACACATGACTTGGGTACTCTACCTATAGCCCTTAATTATACCAAGTGCTGCAAGGCGGCAGCGCTATTCTGTGACGTCACCCAGCACTGCCGCCGAGCAGCATCTTGATTATACATGGGAGGGTGAATAGAGGAGATGTGGCCGTGAACGATCCGTCCTCATTGGCTGAACCGCTCAAGTGACACGGCCGTCGCAAGAAGTAAAAAACTAATGTCTCAGTCTCTTTCCCCAGCCATCCGCTTTGCTGTATGGCGCGCCGCGACCGTCGCTTGCGGTATGAGCACTTTTATTGGATGTAGGCTACTTGTTCTTGGGTATAATCACGGCCATACTTGTCACAACCAGCAATATGCAGTAGCTTATTGATGTTTCATGACCATTTATAGGAACTAGTATGATGGTCCTTGTTTGTGGTTGGTAGAAAACACACCACCTGTTTGGCAGAGTAATTCTCTGCTAGCTTCGCCTAAAAGTTAATGGTGTAGAAATTTCCCCAGGCTCTGTTATGTTGACACTGCTGCTTACACAACATACTTCCTGTTGTGACATAAGCAGCAGTCAATACTCTATAAAAAAAAGGTATGTACCGTGGCTTGCAGAAGTATTCACCCCCTACCAATAATGTCACATGTTGAATTACAAATAATGTATGCAGTTTTTTAAATTATTTTTATTTTTTAAATACAAAGCTGGTTAAACTGAACACTTCTATGAGGAGGAGGTTAAATGTCAGCAAAGGAAATGTACACATTGACTGGCTGCATAATTATTCAGCCCTTTAAGTCAGTACTTGGTAGAAGCACTCTTTGCAGCAATTACTGCTATGCGTCTTTGGATGGGTCTCTGCTAGCTTTGCACAGGAGAATGATGACATTTTTGCACATTCTTCATGGAAAAATTGATCCAGTTCTGGTAAGTTTGTTGGGGATCGTCCATGGACTGCAATCTTCAAGTCTCACCATAAATGTCCGATTGGGTTCAAGTCAGGACTTTTGATTGGGCCACTCAAGATCATTAATGCTGCTCTTGTTCAACCACTCCAGTGTGGCTTTTGCTTTGTGCTCTGAGTCATTGCCCTGCTGAAACGGGAAGTTCCTCCCCAGTTTCAGAGTCTTGGCTGACTGAAACAGGTTTTCCCTCAATGATTCGCCTGTACTTTGCACCATCCATTCTCCCCTATTCCCCGTCCCTGCTAAAGAGAAACAACCAAAATAACATGATGTTACCACCACCATGCTTGACAGTTAGGCCGGAGTTGACTGAGTGATGTGCAGTGTTTTGACAAAAATACTAGGGCGCTCTCTCTAACTAAAACAAAAGATAAAAGTACTTGTATTACCGTGCTAGAGGGCACCTGCGTATACCCCAATGCTGGTATACACCATCGGAGTCCACTGTCCGCAGCTCAAAACCCTACGGGGAATCTTTTCTTGTTCCCCGGTGGAAATTGTGAAGAGAGAAAACAAGGGGAGCGCAGATCAATAAATGAATGAATGCAGAATAAAATCCAATAAAGTAAAATAAAATGGCAGAGTGGTTAACAGTGTAGCCAAACTTAACTAACACCTCAGTCATGCACAAGGGTTAACACTGAACCGCAGTCAATGCACTTACTGTGATGTAATCTACACGGGTGGTTTAGTGAAAGAATATACAGGCATACCCCGCATTAACGTACGCAATGGGACCGGTGCATGTATGTAAAGCGAAAATGTACTTAAAGTGAAGAACTACCTTTTTTCCGCTTATCGATGCATGTACTGTACTGCAATTGTCATATACGTGCATAACTGATGTAAATAACACATTTGTAACAGGCTCTATAGTCTCCCCGCTTGCGCACAGCTTCGGTTCAGGTAGGGAGCCGGTATTGCTGCTCAGGACGTGCTGACAGACGCATGCGCGAGCTGCCGTTTGCCTATTGGGCGATATGTCCTTACTTGTGAGTGTTCTTAAACCGGGGTATGCCTGTATGTATTATAATTACTCACACGGCCTTGTGTAAGTGTAGAATCTTTAAAGGTTTCTTTTCTTGATCCTTCTTATTGGCGTAGTCTTTGCTTTTTCTCCACTGCGGCTCTTCCTCATGTGGGTTTGTTGGATACTCCCCCCAAGTAACAGTAAAATGCAGAGTGTGGCTATTGCAAGTAAACCACAAGGAATTTATTAAAACAAAAATAATAGTATACACTTACATATCTAAAACCTCCCGGTGGGTGCAGAAAAGTTCGTGCGGATGGTTGCCGGAGATGTGAAGAAATCAACCCAGGAAGTGCTGGACACGAAGAAGGACGTGCTGACCCGTCTGAAACACCTGAGGATCGTGATAGGGAGACCTTCCCTTGGGTACCGGAGAAGAAGGTGGGGGTCTGGAGTGTTGGGCTTGCGCCAGACGTAACGCTTGGCATTTAGACCATTAGAATTGAAATTAAATATTATATGGGAAGGAGATGAGAACTCTTTTCAGGACTATACTTAAGCTAAATCATAATGCGTACAACCTGAAATTCAGTGGGGAGATTGGTGACAAGATCATCCATTATCTAGACCTTGAAATATATGACCTTATATGTATTTAAAAAAAATAAAAACATTTTTCAAAGACAAATGTAAACTCATATTCAGCCTTCCAGTTGTCATCAAAAACATTGGGTTAACAATATACCTTATAACCAATTCTTAGAGCTGAAAAGGAATTGTACACATGAAGAACAGTTCCAGGACAAAGCAAACTTTTTAAAAAAATAGATTCCTTCAAAAAGCAATAGAATAAAGATCTTATTGATCTTTCTATCAGACAAGTTAATAAAAAGGAACGCAACAATATTTTGCAATAGAATAAAGAGGCCTAAAAATATTGGGCTAACAGCAAAAGTGGATAATACAACACAAGCTGGAACAACATCCAATGCATCAAAAACTCCCACAGATGTTAAAATTCCAAATATCTGTTTAAATAAGAACACATTTCCAGTGTTTGTCACTCGATATAATGAAGCCCACCAAGCCATACAAAAGGCTCTAAACAAACACTGGAACATCCTTGCTCTCCATCCCATTTTGGACTCTACTTTGGACTCTCGACCAAAAGTAATATACAAACGGACCCAAAATTTTAAGGGCATCTTGGCTCCTAGCCAGTTAAGAGCCCACACTTAGGCTGAGTTTATAGTGGAGAGTGGCTGTGCTCTCCAGCGCTGATGCTCACCTCTCTCTTTACCAAGTGGCTGCTTTTCATGTTCTTGCCCATCAGACAGAGCGTGTACTCTGGTAGGCGGGGCTTGTGGGCGGAGGCGGGACAGGGATCTGTGTGATGGATATGTATATGATAGATATATCATATATATCTATATCTCATTTAATATATATCCCCTATATCCATGGAAAAAATAGAGAACAGTTGGCACACTGAAAACAGATTATTCACTGATGCTTATCCCATACTAGCTGAGAGACCCGGCGTTGCCCGGGATGTAATTTTGGGGGGGGCGTACGACAGGGTTAGGCTTCCCCCCCCCCCCCTTGACAGCTAGGTGGGTGACTGAGTTGACTGAGTGTGTGGGTGACTGTGTGGGTGGGTGGATGACACTTGACTGAGTGGGTGGGTGGGTTGGTGACTGAGTGGGTGACTTTGGGTCGGTGACTGGGTCGGTTTGACTTTGGGTCGGTGGGTGGGTGACTTTGGGTGGGTGGGTGACTTTGGGTCGGTGGTTGGGTGGGTGAGTTGGGTCGGGGGGTGGATGACTTTGGGTCGGTGGGTGGGTGACTTTGGGTCGGTGGGTGGGTGACTGGGTCGGTGACTGGGTGACTTTTTCAGGGTCGGTGACTGGGTGATTTTTTCAGGGTCGGTGACTGGGTGGGTCAGTGACTGGGGTCGGTGACTGGGTGGGTCAGTGAGTGGGTAGGTGGGGTGGGTGGGGTCAGTGACTGGGTGGGTGGTTTTGGGTGAGACTGGGTGGGTGAGTGTGAGACTGAATGGGTGGGTGAGTGTGAGACTGGGTGGGTGAGTGTGAGACTGAATGGGTGGGTGAGTGTGAGACTGAATGGGTGGGTGAGTGGGAGACTGAATGGGTGGGTGAGTGGGAGACTGAATGGGTGGGTGAGTGGGAAACTGAATGGGTGGATGAGTGGGAAACTGAATGGGTGGGTGAGTGGGAAACTGAATGGGTGGGTGAGTGGGAAACTGGGTGGGTGGGTGAGTAGGAAACTGAATGGGTGGGTGAGTGGGAGAGTGGGTGGGAGACTGACTGGGTGGGAGACTGACTGGGTGGGTGAGTGGGAGACTGACTGGGTGGGTGAGTGGGAGACTGACTGGGTGGATGAGTGGGAGACTGACTGGGTGGGTGAGTGGGAGACTGACTGGGTGGGTGAGTGGGAGACTGACTGGGTGGGTGAGTGGGAGACTGACTGGGTGGGTGAGTGGGAGACTGACTGGGTGGGTGAGTGGGAGACTGACTGGGTGGGTGAGTGGGAGACTGACTGGGTGGGTGAGTGGGAGACTGACTGAGTGGGTGACTGACTGGGTGGATGAGTGGGTGACTGACTGGGTGGGTGAGTGAGTGGGTGACTGACTGGGTGGGTGGGTGACTGACTGGGTGGGTGAGTGGGTGACTGACTGACTGAATGGGTGAGTGACTGGGTGGGTGACTGAGTGGGTGGGTGGGTGGGTGACTGAGTGGGTGGGTGGGTGGGTGACTTGACTGGGTGAAAGTGACTGGGTGGGTGGGTGACTTGACTTGACTGGGTGGGTGACTTGACTGAGTGAGTGGGTGGGTGACTAAGTGAGTTTTTGGGTGACTAAGTGGGTGGGTGGGTTACTGAGTGGGTGGATGACTGAGTGGGTGGGTGGATGACTGAGTGGGTGGGTGGGTGACTGAGTGGGTGGGTGGGTGAGTGAGTGGGTGGGTGGGTGACTTGAGTGGGAGACTGACTGAGTGGGTGACTGACTGAGTGGGTGACTGACTGGGTGGGTGAGTGGGTGACTGACTGGGTGGGTGACTGACTGGGTGGGTGAGTGGGTGACTGACTGGGTGGATGAGTGAGTGGGTGACTGACTGGGTGGGTGAGTAGGAAACTGAATGGGTGGGTGAGTGGGAGAGTGGGTGGGTGAGTGGGAGAGTGGGTGGGAGACTGACTGGGTGGGTGAGTGGGTGACTGGGTGGGTGAGTGGGTGACTGACTGAATGGGTGACTGAATGGGTGACTGAATGGGTGGGTGACTGGGTTGACTGGGTGAAAGTGACTGGGTGGGTGGGTAACTGACTGGGTGGGTGACTGACTGACTGGGTGGGTGACTGACTGACTGGGTGACTGACTGACTGGGTGGGTGACTGACTGACTGGGTGGGTGACTGACTGACTGGGTGGGTGACTGGGTGGGTGACTTGAGTGAGTGAGTGGGTGGGTGACTAAGTGAGTTTTTGGGTGACTAAGTGAGTGGGTGGATGACTGAGTGGGTGGGTGGGTGACTGAGTGACTGGGTGGGTGGGTGACTGGGTGAAAGTGACTGGGTGGGTGACTGGGTGGGTGGGAGACGGTGGGTGACTTACCTTGACCCCGTGGCATCTGACTGGGGCAGGAGGTGAGTTCGGGAAGCTGGGGGGGGGCAAGAGTGGCAGGAGACCTGCGCCGCGCTTCCCCTCCGTCCGGGAGCCGACGCACGTGAGGGGGAGTCCCGCGGTGCGCTTCCCCTCTCCGGTAGCGGCGCACGTGAGGGGGAGTCCCGCGCCGCGCTTCCCCTCTCCGGTAGCGGCGCACGTGAGGGGGAGAGCAGGAGGCCCGGGCCGCGCCGCGAAGGGGGAGGAGCCTGGAGTTTGCTGCTGAGCAGGAGGGCCGCGGCACACGGTGAGGGTGATGGTGCGGCTGGGGATGTTACGGAGCGTGAGGATTTGGGTGAGGTGGGGGGAGAGAGTGAGGGGCACCGGGAGAGGAGGGGGGGGGGGGTGTGTGTGTGTGTGTGTGTTTTTGCCCGTCACTCTGCCTCAGGCCAATGAGAGGTGCGGGGGCGGGCTGGCCAAGGGACCAATGAGATTGCCGCTAGGGACGCAGACATACAGTGCTTTCAGAAATATATAGTAGATATGCACATACACAGAAAAATATTTTACCAGATGGGGATCCAGAAAAAATGAGAAAGCACACAGTCAGGGAAATCCAAAGTAGATGTATTCAAGACAAATACATAGGCACTGCATCCAACGTTTCGGTCATCGTACAGTGACCTTCCTCAGTGAAGTGCAGTGTGTGAATGCTAGTGTATACCCTTATATACCCACATCTGTTACACCAAAGTGATAAATAATCATGCTCACCTGTGTATACAAGCAAGAAAAACCGCCAAAACCATGCATTTCTGCCTGCTGTGGACCGCAGCCCCATGCTGGAACGCACCACCATCTTGTTTAGGAAGTAAGAAACAGTGCTGGTGTACTATGGGTGCCCACAAGGTTCATTCGTTCCTATCAGGGTCTACTGCGCATGCGCAAGAATCCATGGATATATGTGTATGTATGTAGGGACCCCGAATTTAAAAAAAAATTATCTCAAAAAACATTTTGTACACACACAGCACCAGCACACTGCATACACAGCACACACTGTGCACACAGCACTCTGCACACACTCACTGCACCAGCACACACACAGTCACTCTCTCTTTCACACACACACAAAGTGGGGGGGGGGGAAGAGAGAAGAGCGGCCGGCTCCTTGCCTCCATTGCCCGCCCCAGGGGCCGACCGCACACCAACCCGCTCCCACCACTGCTCTGCGACACCCCCCCCCCCGGCGGCCGCACACCCCCCCCCCCCCTCCATCACCCGCCCCGGGCAGGCAGTCACGGTGATCGGGGCTGAAGGGGGACAACGAGCCCGCTCCCACCAATGCTCCGGGACCCCCCCAGCGGCTGCAACCACCCCCCCTCCATCACCCGGGCAGGCAGGCAGCCACGGGAACCGGGGCAGAAGGGGGCTCCTCCCCCCTCCCGATCGGGTGCGCGGCGGCCTTTTTTTGTTTTTTTAATTAGTGCGACCGCGGAGGGAACAATGGCCGCTCTCGGGTATAAGATAATTTCTGTGCTGCGCTCTGATTGGAGGCTGTACGGTCACGTGACCGCACAACCTCTCCAACAAGCACAGAAACACAGATTTGCCTGTAGCTGGAAGCTGAGCGAGGTTCAGCAAGCAAGCGGAAGCTGAGCGAAGTTCAGCAAGCAAGCGGAAGCTGAGCGAAGTTCAGCAAGCAAGCGGAAGCTTTCACTCAGAATGGCAACATAACATATAATGGGTCTCTGAATATATGCTCAGCGCGCATCAGCAAGCACTACGCCACTATAAACTCAGCCTAAGGATGTTAAAACTGTACAAACTCATATTGGAATAGTGGGTAACTATAAGTGCAACAGATGTAAACCTTGTAAACACATGTATACTAAAAAAGAGGTCGCTTCATTTGGTACTAAAAAGAGTTACAAGGTCAAAAGTTTTATAAACTGCCAGTCTACTTATGTTGTATATCTCATTTAATGTGAGTGTGGATTCCAATATATCGGAAAAACAAATCTTTTAAAATCCGTATATTAGAACACCTCAGGAATAATAACATTCCAAAATTGATTGAGGAGAACCAGCCACTTACTCATCTGCTTAAACATTTTTTTACAAACCCATAATTGTGACCCTAACAAATTAAAAAATATTTGGGCATCGAGACTGTACTGGCCACTAAAAGGTTAGGTAATTGAGACCTCTGATTGATAAAACGGGAGGAATTTTGGATATATACGTTTTCAGTCAATTTTCAATGATTACATTGAATTAATACAATTTTTACGTGAATAAATGTTTGTTCAGATAATGTGATCACTTGTCTGAGAACACAATTGTTCACATATTGTGACAGTAACATGATGTACTGTCTCAAATAGGCCATTTCTATGTGTTTTGCATATTAGTTTTGTGTCCTAATAGTCCCTTTTTATATGCACAGGTATACTGCCAAGCAGTTTCAGCTCAGGCGGGACTGCAGGATAATAGCTTAAATTATAGTTGGCGATCTGCATATCGCTTAAATTTCACTATTTTAGTATTTATAATATTAATTATGTATTAAATTTATTCTTAACTAGGATAGTATGTGCATGATAATGTATGTAATTTTCCTCTTTGTATATGCACATTACTTGAGGCACTAATGAAAATAGGCATTTCATAAAAACACAAAACTGTCATTAAAATTCATTTAATCACATTTTGAAACATGGACAATTGATTAGCACATAAACACTTTATATATATATATATAAATATATATAATGTATTATGTCACAAAGCACATATCTATAATGCAGATTGCAGCTGCAATCAGGTTTAACATCTTGATTGCGACAATATGATATTGAGCTTCTCAGTAACAGCTGACAGCGGTTTGCATATGCAGAGTTGAAACCAATGTTAGATTTTTCATTGGCTGTTTGAGGCTTTGTAAACTCACGAGCAGCCCCATCACGTGACCTCCTGCCGAACCCGCAGTGCGAAACACGTCGAGGTGACAAGGGGCTGCTACGTGAGCGTCTATTGGCTAAAGAGGTATATCGGTTGGAGAGAGGAGGACGCGATCGACACAGCATTACGGGTCCGGACCTGTTCCAACTACACGTCTGATTGCCTCCGGTTACTCCTCTAAACGCCACAGCTAGTTTAGTAACTTCTAATGTTTTATATTTCATGTATTTTACTACTGTAAGTCCACCTTGTGGGACTTTTTATCACTATAAATTTAAATTTCAGCCAACTCAGTGCGCTTTCTCCGTTCTTTTCGTTTTGGAATTTTAGACCAGTTACATTTTTGTCTCGTCCGACCTCAAAACCTTTTCCCACATTTCTGCAGTATCATCTCTGCTTTTTCACAAACTCCATACTTGATTTAAAGCTGCAGTTCAGTCTTTTTTTTTTTTACTTCAATAGTTTCATGTGGGCAATCTCTAATTACCTAAAGAACTGCATAGCTGCCGGTCAATTCGTTCTCCGTCTATTGATCGGCAAAGTTTGGCGACATCTTTAAATATGGGAAATGTAAATCGTTGCTATAGGAACAAGCATGCTTGTTAAAATAGAATACAAGAAAATTGGTCTTTCAAAGTTGTTTTTAAAACAGAAAATGCTAAAAGTATTTTTTCTTACTACAGAACTGATTTATTAAAAAAACCACACATGCAGGATATTGCATGAACTACAGCTTTAAGATGAGTCTTTTTGAGTAATGGCTTCTTTCTTGGTACCCATCCACACAGGCAAGCTTTGTGTAGAGATCGGCTAATTGTTTGTGTGAACACTGACTCCCATCTCGGACACACAACTTTGCAGATCTCTTCAGGCCATTGTTTGCTTCAGAGTGACATCCCCGAACCATTTTCCTGCTTGCCAGGTGACTCGGTATGGGAGGGCGACCTAATCTGGGTGGTATGATGCATCTTCCACCTCTTAACGATGGACTTCACTGCTGAGGGATAATCTGCATCTTTTACATGTTCTTGTACCTTATCCTACTCTGTGCCTCTCTACCACTTTATCCCTGACTTTTTTCCCCGAAAGCTTTGGCTTCATGGTTTCTGTGATGGATCCCTATGTATGTTGCAGCTTGAAAGTCTTTATATACCTTTATATTACACACAGGCTGAAACCACTTCACTTTATTTTGTGACCTTTCAAACAATTCATTTGCACCTAACCTGCTGATAGGGATACAGTAGCAAAGGGGTTGAATACTTTATGCAACTGAGATTAATCTGTTTTTCTCTAAAGCTTCTTTATATTCTATGTGCATTTTATAACTTTAGCACTGTGGAGTCATTTTTGTAGATTCTACATGCAAAGTCTCATTTGAAAGCCACTTATGTATCCTCCTTGTGATGTCTTCTTAAGACAATATCCGACATTTCATGCAATCATCTAAGGTGTTCTTGTCATCTCCCCTGTCTATGAAGGCACTCACTCTAAATGACGTGCATTCACAGGGACATGTCAATCCCTCAAATATGTGGGTGCTCAATTAATAGCATGTAGACTATTTCATCCAAAAAAACAACAAAAACAAAGGCCCAGTGCAACCCATAAAGTGACACAACATATAGTACAATACTTCAATGGTAATCTGCTCATGAATAAGGGTCATTCAGTTAAACCCTTTGGCCAAAGCATTGTAAGCCTGCAGCCAACATCCAAGGCATGACCAATCTGCAGGCCCTAACACTACCTGGTAAAATTCTCATGTATTGTACCTCTCTTTTTTTTGCTGGAGAGAGAAAAACCATACTGGGTCAGTGATACACAGGAACATAATAAAAACGGCAAATTGGAAAGTGGGGCGGGTGAGCTTTAAACCCTGAGGAGGGGCCACACCTCCAAACAGCAGTTGCAATAACCCAGCAAGCTCCAAAACCCACCCTCGCATCATATATATAGCATATATATTAGTGTCAAAAAGCAGTGCTACAGAGCGTTGCAAAATATACAAACAAAAATAGAAAGGCCCAGCACAACATACAAAGTGACACAACATATAGTACAATACTTCAGTGCTAATCTGCTCATGAGTAAGGGTCATTTAGTTAAACGTTTAGTAGACTTTCATCATCTGCTTCAATAATTTTTGCATGCCATCTTTTTTTATAGTTGTCACGTACGGCACACCTGTGAGCAAGTGACCTGCATACGGGACAAGGGTTAATACACAGCTCGCAAGTGGGCCCACTTTTCACCTTCACAAAGATCCCTCAAAAGAAAAGGATAAAACAGAAATGCCTATACAGTATGTTACCATGTCATAGGTTTTCCCCCAGAGAGGTCACTGGCGTAAAAATATGAAAATTAACGTATTTGGTAGAAAGCACACCCTGTTGAATTCTGATTTCATATACTCCCTACAGTATATACTATTGTTCTCCCATTGAAAACAACATAAGCCCACCACTGTCATAAATCAGCTGCTTGGTTGATGGTTTTATGACCGGAATAAAATACTCCTAAAAAAGACGTTTACGGTATTGCCTCAATATACACATGCACCCATAACTTCCTTTCTCTAATACTTAGACACGTGAGTCATATCAATAGATTCAAGTGATTATGACGGCTGTAACTAGACTTTTGACTGTCTTACTCCTAAATTTGAGTGACAAATGGTTATCTGTCCTTGGCACCTCTTACCCATGTAGTGTGTGGTCTCATTGTAGCAGACTTGAGCCGACAAACTTTTTTTGTTTTTTCACGTCACGTGAGCGGTTCAGCCAATGAGGGCGAACTAGCCTGGTGACACATCCGTCGCGAGTGATCTGAATTCCACAGATCGCTCAGGTGCCATGCTCAGTTTTCATAATAAAGGTGAAGCCCCACTGGTTACCCCTGAAAACTGTGGGTCCCTAGCAGCTAAGTAGAACCATAAGCCAGGGACACTGTATGTATACCTAAAACCTGTCCTGATTATGTGTTTTACCTTTTCCCCTTATGCAATAAACATGGGATTTCGGGAGTGGGAGTTTCAAGGGAGATATTTGGGTAAAAGTGGGTTTAGATTCTGTGTAGAAGTTCGGGGGACCAAGTTACCGGTGGTCCTGTAATTCTCCCCGACGTACAGGCAGGGTCTGCGGATACGCGAGGTGAATTACACTGGGGCTACACAGTGTCCCCCAGAATCCTGGTTTTCGACCCTAAGTATCCCTGACCCAGTTCCCCCATATGTATAATGTTCTCCAGGAGTTCTAAGTTTAATAAAATGGTGTATTGTGTTTTATACCGTATGTATTCATCTCTATACAGTCAGCCCGGGCATCTACATAGGATTTCTGTATAGACATCGTGGATCAAAGGGGAGAAGGGAATTCCAGAGGTGTCTGAACAGTTTGGTGAGCGGGGAAGGGCGGCGTACTGGGTCCGGAGAACAAGGGCTTCCCACAGGGAAGACACTTGGACTGCCAGACCTGGTGGTGCCTGCCCAACGGAGGCAATGAGTTGGCTGGGGAAAGCCGCTGCTCGTAGGCACGATTCCCATTGGTCAATTCGTATTTCCCGCTTGCCCGGCTTTCTGAGCCGGCTCGACACACACCCTCCTCTGACGTCAGCAGCCAGACGAGCCCCCATTCTTATGGGCTGGCTGAGTTACGATCTGTCCTCTGGTCACCAGCCTCTTCATGTTAGACATAGAACACCTGTATGTCTATGTAAGGGGACTGGCCGATCAGAGAAACAGATTTTCAATCTTGGGTCGGTGAGGCACTGGAGGACTTTTCAAAGTTGCTCTGTTGCGAATAGCAGAGCAACAGGCTTTGTTTTTAGCCAGAGAAGCATGCCTAGCTGAGACTGTCCTGTTTTTTGCGGACAAGTTCTGAGCAGAGAACGTAGCGGTAGAAGAAACTGCCGAAACGAGTACTGCATCTTTCTGTACAAGGTTCGGCCAGGGTAAGCCTTCCTGAAGCAGGCACCCTGCACTTATTTGAGGATAGATTTTCACCTCAGGCCCCCAGTTAAGTGTGTTGTACCTGTATTTTGTGTATTTATTGTCTGTCCACGGGTTTCACCCGAATAAACCTCATTTTATTCCACTACCTTATTTTGCCTAGTGAATGATCCCAGAAAGAAAAAGGTGTTAAAAGTACTGCTCTCCCGTGACACTCACACATACCTGGGACTGTCTGAACCAGTGAGATACGCTGGAACGCTGGAGGAAAAACTGCTTGCTACAAGGTCTGTCTTTTCTTGTGATATATCTTTGCTTATTGCTACTCTGGACTTTGAACAGCCCTTGTTGGGAAAAGGGCAAAGCCCCGCTCAGGACTTAACTTTTTATTTGTTTATGTTTGCTGAAAAGAAGCTGTATTATTTTTGTATGCCATTTTTTTTAGGCTAAATAACCAAGCCAATTAAGAAACCCATGTGTTGGTGCATTGTCCCTGCAACAGGTCGCTAAACTGTATCATAACTTACAATGAATATACAGACCAGATTAAATCCTGGAAGTTTGCATGCCAAATGTGGCCTTTGTACACACACACTGGCATTTGGCTAGAAAACATGGCCATGGTATAATTACCTGGATTTATGTAACACTCATTAGTGCAAGAAAATTAGGATTTTATAAAGACACCCAGGAAACTAAGAATATGTACAAAACTTGATTTGGGAGGTGTTTACTATTAGAATTAGTTCCTGTATAGTACTCAGATCAGACAGTCCAAAGTAGATGCTCAGTTCTAATTTCAAAATTCCAATAATTTGTGCACGGGCCTCTTCATACATGGACTCTGATGTCCAATGACTGGGGTATTAACTGGTGTATGCATAAAAACATGGAGAAAGTTCTATATGTACTTCAAGTGCAGAAATAAGGAAACTCTTTCTCCGTGTGGTTTTTGCATATATATTCAGTTCCATGCTAGCACCACCCCTATGTCCTACTAGATTATTTAAATCATTTTGAGTACTAACACTTCTGCTTTTCTATTTTGGTATTAACTGGTGTAGCTTATAATGGTCATCTGTCCACTGCATTGCCTTCCTCATAATGTCCCACTTTTACAGGTTTTACATCTCTATGAATATCACCATTCCCTGCAAGCTGATATGACCTCAACATCTTGAGGTCACTCTCTTACCTGAAGATCCTGGTTCTCCATTGATCTTGATGAGTTGGAACACCTTCCCACATCTAATGGGCAGAGGAAATATTACAATGTGCAGTGTAAACAGGAGAAAAGCCAGTTCCTTGTGCTCTTCTTCCCCGCCCTCTTTCCACATCTCCAAACTTATCTCTGTAGAACTTTTATGTGAAATCTTGAGAAGTGGCACAAACCCTCGAGTCAACTTGTGTTATTTGGATAACTCGCTGGTTTATAGATGACTTCAGTATGCACTGGTGCCTAAAGAGCTGTTGAGAGACCAACTGTTTATTAACAAAACTTCAAATAAGATTAAGCTACAACTCACCAAACAAAGAATAGTCTGCGATGTCTATGTATTCACCACGTTGTAGGCAGGAGAGAGATGTAGACTTGAAAGTGATCTCACTGAAAACGTAATTTTACTTGGTAACAGTCACAGACATAATAATCCTAACTAGCATTTCTGCTTGCAATTTGATACTGTGCCATTGGTTCACCAATACTACTCCTAGTTCTTCTTGGCCTTGGACCAGTAAGCGCTGCTAAGAGCCAATCCTACCTAGCCTGATGCTAGAAAGAACAGCAGTGGTATATAGAGCATTTTAAACGGTGTGCTAGGAACACTACATTTTCCAAAATGTGATAATTTGCTCTAGTTCTTTTCTAAAAATTTACTTCCAGTTTGATGATGACATAGAAACAGGAGGCTGCCAATGCAGCACTTTTTTAGAGGGAGAATTGTTTTCACTTCTGGATAGGGCTTTATGACTACACATGTCATTACATCAAGATCTCCAGATGTGCACAGAATTAGAAATGTACCCACACTGTGAAAAAGAAAAAACTAAAATATTTTCAGCTGCAAGTCAGTCAATTATGGCGTCATACAGAACACCTACAAGCTCATATTGAACCCCCAAAATAACCACAACATATATATAAGCATATAAGTGTCACAGAGGAGTGCTACTGAGCATGGCAATATATATATTTAAAACCAGAGACAGAACATGAAACATACGACAGAGCTCAGTGCACATCCAGTGAAACTTATACATGGTACAGTGCCTAAATATATATGTATAGATATCTATTAAATAAAATGGTCTTTTAGTTTAACATTTTGGCCAAAGTGTTGTAAGCCCCTGAGCCACTACACGGTAGACCACATCTCAAGGGTCCCTAACACTAATATAAATTCTTAATAACCTGTGCATTACCAGGAAGAATGATTTATAATAAATCTGTCAAAATTAGTTGCATAGTTCTAAGTCTGAAGCTTTTATTAACCTGTACATTACCAGGAAAAGCACTCTGTATTAGATTTGTCACAATCATACTGCAAGCAAGCAAGTTCCCCTGAGAGTGGGAGATGCTATGGAGTGAGCTTTTAACCATTTGAATGTGGGAGGGGGTGAGCTTCAATTAGGTAGGAGGTTGCCACCCTCCTATCAGCTAAGACCAGCTGAACAAGAATTGCACTGAGCTCTGTCTGTGTTTCATGTTTTGTCTCTGGTTTTAAATATATATTGCCATGCTCAGTAGCACTCCTCTGTGACACGTATATGCTTATATATATGTTGTGGTTATTTTGGGGGTTCAATATGTGCTTGTAGGTGTTCTGTATGTTTTGCCATTCTTGTTCAGCTGGTCTTAGCTGATTGGAGGGTGGCAACCTCCTACCTAATTGAAGCTCACCCCCTCCCACATTCAAATGGTTAAAAGCTCACTCCATAGCATCTCCCACTCTCAGGGGAACTTGCTTGCTTGCAGTATGATTGTGACAAATCTAATACAGAGTGCTTTTCCTGGTAATGTACAGGTTAATAAAAGCTTCAATCAGACTTAGAACTATGCAACTAATTTTGACAGATTTATTATAAATCATTCTTCCTGGTAATGCACAGGTTATTAAGAATTTATATTAGTGTTAGGGACCCTTGAGATGTGGTCTGCCGTGTAGTGGCTCAGGGGCTTACAACACTTTGGCCAAAGTTTTAAACTAAAAGACCATTTTATTTAATAGATATCTATACATATATATTTAGGCACTGTACCGTGTATAAGTTTCACTGGATGTGCACTGAGCTCTGTCTGTGTTTCATGTTCTGTCTCTGGTTTTAAATGATGGCGTCATTGCACGTGCAGGGGGAAAGCATATGTGTCCCAAGGATGCAGCCAATATTGCTTGATAACCTTTTTTTCTAATCTGAGTAGATAGGATAATTAGTAATAAACAGTGGCGCCTGTAGTTCTTTATCTCCAAACGTATGTGTCTCGTAGCAGAAGGGAAAATGTTGTAATAACCGTGGACAGTATGAACCAATGTTCATTAAGGGCCGTACGGACATGAAGATACCATGTTTGTGAACACTTCATCTCCATGGTCAGACTTGGAGGAATGGGAAAAGATTGGAGACAATAAAAGACCCTGTTCTCCCTTGATTTAAGAAGTGATATACAATATGTCTGACCTTGAATAATGGCACCCCTTCATTCAGTAAACTGTGGGCAGGACTTGAGAAAAAACTGCAAGGTTACTATGCAAGAAATAAAAATGAACTTTTTGCATACTTGGATATGTTTTGGCCAGATTTATCTGCACGTTCGAATCACTTCTGGTTAAGACTTGCCTCCTTTTCAAACTTTACATGTGAAAATGTGTAATATACTAACACATTCCAACACAACCTTAGTAGCTTGATCAGCCAATAATATGATCACTTGTCCATACTTTGGCACAGAGGTGTTTTACTTTAAAAAGATGTCTGGCATTAAAAAAATCAGCTTAGAACTGCAAGGTGGTTTGAATGTTTGTTTTCATAGCACATTAAATAACACACTGGAAATTGGTAAATACATTAACATTACAGTTTTAGAAATAAATAAGTGTGCGCTTTCAGTTCGCAGTATGTAAACTTGAGGAAATGCAGATTTTTTTAGAAAATCTTGCATGGGTTGATCGATCCAATAATTCTTCTTAAACCGAACTAAAAGAAAGTATAATGCTCGGCAAAGAAATGCAAACATTGCAGCAACGTGAATATGTTTCCCAGAAAACAAAAAGATAATGTTGTATACTATATAGGGTGAGATTCACTAAGGTGTGATGGGTTTATCGCACCATGATCCAACTGCTATTCAAGTCAATGGCAGTTTGAGGTGCTATAACCAGTATTGCACCTTACTGAATCCCGACAACAGTTTCTTGTTTAATGCTGTACTGTTTTATATACATATTGTAGATTGTTTTGCATCACTCCCCCAGTGCATTGCTTAGATTATAAACACTAAAAAGCATGGATTTCTTTGTTTCTATTCAATGCATTTGCCCTTGGACTGTCATTCTACATCCTTATGTATTTATTACAGGAGTATAGCATTAGTTTATGTAAACAAATAACAATATGTTTAAGTACCCATGCAAAATATGAAAAACATCAGTAAATATAGTACAAAAGAAACTACACACACGTAGCCAAACAGTATATGTTTTTTGTGGAATAAAGATCAATGTTTCATTTTGGTCCCAAGATTCTAAGGAAGTTCTGCGAAAAGATCAAAATGTTGGTCTATAATATACAATAAATGGACTTTCTGGCAATTAGCCCATAGTCTGCTTCATACTATACAGTTTCTATCCTACACCTGTTATGAAACTAATAGTCAGAACATGAAGGGGATATAGATTTCACAAGGGACTTCTTACAGTGATGTGTTCTTTATCCTTTATTTTAGTTACTATTCTAAATCATTATTCTTTGTACTTGGCCACCTCTGACCCTGCGACATCACAGAATGTGAACAAGACATGTTTGCGTTTACTCAGCATGGAGTATTCCTGCAGGACGGGGCTTTAACTGGCTATTAATGCCCATGGTGGAGTAGTTGAAGGCCTGGGACAGAGGCTTTAACACATCTGGGAATTATTTGGCAGGCAATGCCCTGTCCTGAGGGGATTATTACTATTATTTTACATTTCTATTATGTTTTTATTTGGTGTGTGCTTTCCTAGCACTTCTCCCAAAAACAGCTCAATGGCATGAGCTGCTCCAGCGACAACCCAATGGAATTCTTACCGCCTATTACAACAAAGGTGCGCCCGAGTCGCAGCTGGGAGGGATGAGTGTTACAGGGGGAGGGAACTTTTGGATCCTCACAGAGGGACACAGTGCCTGGAAGAGATGAATGGTAGGTAGACACGGTGCCTGTCCTGTGCCGGACTAACAGTGCGGAGACAGAAGGAGTGCCGATTGGTTAAAATGTACTCGGCCAGACGGCCCACAATCTTTCCCCAGCTCAACAATTGGTAAAAAGTTTTGAATTAAGTAGAAATAGCTGTGTTAGTCCAGTTGCGATAGTGCTTCTGTATGAAGTGATATCTTTTTTTATTTGGATTAACAATTGATATTCTAGGACAAGATTTTGAGAGTTCTCTTTTCTTCAGGTGAAGCAGTTCTGATTTACAAAATATTCCATGAGTTAAACACGTAAAAAAAAAAAAAATAAAAAAAAAATATAACAGTCTAAGGCAGCGGGACGCAAACTGGGGGGGCGCGAGATTAACCGGGGGGAGGGGGGGTGGCGCGGGGTTTACAGAAGCCCCACGCGCTTCCCAAAGGCATTTAAATTAAGTGCCGGCAGAGCGGCGAAGGCCTCTGTAAACCTTACTTATTGTGGTTCAGCTGGCATCTGGAGACGTGTCGCCATGGCAACGCGGCATCGAATTACGTCACGTTCATGACGACCAGACACTGGGAACCACGGTAAGGAAGGGCATAGGGAGGGGGGCGCGTGGAGAGCAGGACAGTGCAGGGAAAAAAGATTGGCATATGCCAGTTAGGGCATACTGTATAAGGGAGAACAATAAATAAACAGACAGGGCAATAAATGGATGAAAGGGAAAGTGAGACAACATTTTGCAATGTACCAAAACTTCTGGGCACTAATACCTATTAATGCCTGGAACTTTGACAAATCAAACAGCAGGAATTTCAATAATATAAACCAGTTTAGACTACATACAATAAATGGACTTTCTGGCAATTAGCCTATAGTGTGTTTTATACTATACCAGTGACCAAATAGTCAACATGATGTACAAATCGCACGAGAAAGGGAGAAGCTTAGGTAGAAAGACTGTTTGAATTTTTTTTCTTTGTTTAAAGGAAGTTTGCATTTAAAACAAAAAGTGTTTTGGTTTTTTTTCACCATTTTTGTTTTGCAATTCTTTATGCTCTGTCATCTCTGACCCTGTGACATCACAGAAAGTAAAGCACCCCGGCAAGAAACCATTATTTTAAAACATGATGGATCAAACAGGTCAATTATATTATATTGTATTGTATGTCTTTATTTATATAGCGCCATAAATGTACATAGTGCTTCACATTAGTAATGCATGTTGTAATCATATAAATAAATAATATAAATAACAGGTCATGGGAATAAGTGCTTCAGACATAAAAGTAACATTAAGGAAGAGGAGTCCCTGCTCCGAGGAGCTTACAATCTAATCGACAATTCTGAAACGATGCTCGCCTCAAGCAGGAAACGGACCCGCAGGGCTGAGGCAGGAAGGTGAAAGAACCGACCTGAGCCGAGGGACAGAGTCCTGATAGATTAGTGAGTCATAAGCCGTAGGTCAGGGCTGGCAGCAGAGTAGTGTAGTCTGTCTGGATGCAGAAGTCGAACAAGACTGAAATCAAAGGTTGGTCGAGGTACGTAGCGGGGTCTGGTAACGAGGAAGATAAAAGGTAAGTGCGTTGCATGTACTCAGCATGAACTGAAACTTTGCTCGGCAACTTCCTGCTTACAGGGCTGTCCTTTTAAAGGAAGCTGCCAGGAGCAAGAATGGACGATCCTGCCACAGAGGGCGAGCTAGAGGAAAATCCCTGACCGGAATCTGAAAACCCAGAAAGGATTTTCTCAAACCTCATAAATTCCCTGCTTACAGCAGTAATAAGACCCAATATTCAGAACATGAAGGGAGACTTGATGTGCTGGAAGATTTATTATGCACAGGGCTGCCATCAGAGGGGGACAGCCGGGACTGATGTTCCAGCCTAGTCAGTCAAGGGGGCCTGGGTCCGACCCCCTGGCAATGCTAGAGTTTATTGCCTGCACAGGCAAGAAAGGCCCTCCCCAGGCCCAGCACTCCCTGCATGCCTAGTACCCCCTTTTACCCCCCTCCCTAGGCTCAGTACCCCCTTAAATCCTTCTTTCCAGGCTCAGTAACCCCCTCCCCAGGCCCATTATTCCCTTTTACCCCCAGAACCAGTACCCCCTACATCCCCCCTCCCAGGCCCATTACCTGCTTATAACCCCCCTCCCCAGGCCTAGTACCCCCTACATGCCTGTACCCCCTTTTACCCCCAGGCCCAGTTCACCCTTATACACCCCTCCCAAGACCCAGTACCCCCTACATCCCCCTGGCCCAGTACCCCCTTATACCCCAGGCCAAGTACACCCTACATCCCCTTTCCCCAGGCCCCAGAACCCCCTTAAACCCCCCTTCCCAATACCTCCCTCCCCAGGCCCAGTACTCCCTACTTCCCCTAGTACCAGTCCCCCTTTATACCCCAGCACCAGTACCCCCTACATCCTCCCTGACCAGGCCTAGTACCCCCCTTATACTCCCTTCCCCAGGTAGAACAGCAAAGCTTCAGTCTATGTTGGATGGCTGTGATAACGAACAGCTTCAACCATTACATGTGTATATCTACCATGCCAATGTCAACACATGATCAGTATGTTCTAAATGGCCAATTACACATGCGTTGTATGATACACTCATTAATGGGCAGATGTGGTTATTTGACAGTAGATTGTGTAAGTCATGTGAGATAGTAGAGCGTGCAGCATAGAGGTGGTGAAAGCTCAGCAGCTGTTGGATGGATTATATTTAATTAAGTTATCCTGCAAAACCTCTATTCCTTCATTAGACACATTTCAGCTTTTCAAATTACATGGCACGGTGAGAAGCAATAATGCAGGTTCAATAGAGAAAATAACACAATAAGATCGGCAGTTACTGTGTATCCAAACAAAACACTATAAGGTTTTTTTTTACCCCAATGTTTCATTAAAAAACAATAGAATACAAATTAGGTTTGTTTGGTTTTACCCAATTTTACCCTTATCTATATACATCTGTTAACTTTAGCATATATATATATATATATATATATATATATATATATATATATATATATAATCTGTAATGTTAACCACCAGTTCCTCTTACTTACAATAGCAATAGAAACCAAATGCCTCTAAACTGATATGTCGGACACATGTTAAGGTATTAAATGTGTATGCCTTGAAACCGATATACTGAACCTTATCAGTGTCAGGATGGGTAAAAGGATAGTAATGATGCAATACATTACCATAACAAACAGGTTTCAGACCAGATATCTTGGTGTGCTGCTGATCCTAAGGTCACAGTTAAATTGCAGTACTTGCTCCAGGGAATATCTTTCCATACATAAGTAGCACATGCTTCAAACAATCCTACAAAGGCTCTTAAACTCAAGAGTATCATGTTTCATTTTCCTCTGTCACTATATTAATTAGGTGAATTCAAAGGAGCACTCTCATTAATTCATCTGTAATCTGTCCCCGGGTGCTCAAGACCTCCACAAAGAGCAGAGGGCTTGATATGAGCGCGAGAGTTTAATGTAGGACCAAAGTTTCAGTCCCTCCTTGGACCTTTGTCAAAATCTTGGAAGGACCGAAAAGTTGATCCTATATTAAACTATATTTATTAGGGCACTTCTGTTTTTTAACCAGTTTTAACTGGAGCTCACACATAGCACATATAGAACGCCTACATTTTAACCCCTTGGGCACCGCATTTATGTCACACATCCCATGCTATTGGCTATATCATTGTTTTGTTTTCTCTTTTCTCTGCAGTGGAACAAAGAGTGACCGTATAAAATAGGTAGTGTAGGACCTGCTGATAGGGTTACCTTGACATGGTTGCACTCTTGAAATGTTTTGGCCAAAGGGTTCAACGAAATGACGCATACATCTGAGACATAGAAAAAACAGATAGTAATGAACTAAATAGTTTGTCACATTGGTGTATCATTTGGGGGCTTCTTTGTCTATTGCTGTATATTTGCTGTATTTTTGAGGTCATTTTCCCAGTAGCCCTTCAATTGACACAAAAACACACCACATATATATGTAACCCCTCCTTACTTTACCTCAGACTATATAACCTATCACTGAGGTGGGGGCCTGAGTACTATAACTTGGGGTGTAACTCTTATAGTGGGTGGTACACAGAGTGGGAAGCAGGAGTAATTAGACACAACAAAACTGTAAGGAATTATAACAAACTTTATATTACTTTATCTATCATTTTGAACAGGGATACATACAAAGGGCGACCACATAGCCACACAGTATTTCTGCAATCCTACTATAGCCTAGCCTTCCGGCAGCTACTTCCTTTCCCTGGGCCTTTCCTCTGTCAGTCCTGTTAGAGCAGGCAGTGGAAAGGTTCATTCCTTCCTTAGGCCTGTGTGTGTATTACAGTCTTGAATGATGTATCAGTATTAAAGGGTGGGCCTAGCAACTTCTGAGGATGTCAATCTGATGTCAAAATACTGGTTGGAACACACCCTGTCTGTGTGTGGGCCTATCAGTATCCAGCTCTGGCTTGCTATGAGTCAGAGTTAGAGACACTCCCCAAAGATGATACATTCTGACATCCTCCCAAATTGAGTTCAGTTCTGATCTGTTCAGTAACTCCCAGGAATGGAGTAAGAGGAGAAAGAAGAGGGAGCCTCTCCCTCTTACCCATGAAGGGGAGAGAATTAGGCCTGAGTCCGGCTCTGACCAGGAGAATCATGTGAGGTGAAGTACAGCTATGAAGAAAACATGTTCTATATCCTGTGTAGCTGTTAAGATGTTGCTGAAATAAAACCACCCAGAAAAGACCAGACTGTCTGTTACTGTCTCTGTATATGGAGGAACATCAGTAGGGGCACATCCCCTGAACATCCCCAGAGGATCCCTGCTGGCTGGAGGCGCTGCACCAACTGAGACCCAGGTAACCTGTCCCTCCTGTTCTGTTTCTCCCCACACCACCGCGGAGCGCTCAGCCCTCCTGTTACCTACAGGTTTGCACCAGCACCTTGAAGTAGCAGATAATGGCATACCCACCCCTATCTCACTTAGGAGGTGGTAGAACAAGGGCTACACTACTAAAACAAATCACTAACGCTGCGCCTCTGTCTTTATATATTTTACAGTCACTGCATATTAGTTCACATACCCTGTTGATCAGACGCGGTATATGTACAATAACCTTTTATTGGAGCTCTGGATTCAAACAGATACAGGCTGCTGCTTTTTACAGTTAATTTGAAAACATAACCTGTGTTACAATGCAGGGGGATCTCTTTCTTTCCTCTGGCTGTTACAATGTAGGGGGATGTCCTTCTTTCCTCTGGCTGTTAAATCCTGATATTTCTCCTCTTAGCTGTTGCAGTGCTCCCTGAGGTGTCACTGTACTTTGTATTGGCCAGCAAAATCCACCAGTCTCCTCACTCCATGGATCGGGCAGGCCCTCGCAGAGTGTTCTGCAGCAGCCTCACCATATCATAACAAACTGCCACCCCAGTCCCCTCAGCAATCCCTTTCCAACTGTCACCAACTGTCATTCCACTGGCTAAGCACAGTCACATGGTCCATTGGAATGTAATTCTTAAAGGGGCCATGTCCTATGCTGATAGCAGACACAATGGGATATATATATATAT
This sequence comes from Ascaphus truei, assembly GCF_040206685.1. Classification (NCBI taxonomy): domain Eukaryota; kingdom Metazoa; phylum Chordata; class Amphibia; order Anura; family Ascaphidae; genus Ascaphus; species Ascaphus truei. Next base: position 45,577,765 of record NC_134486.1, on the reverse strand, counting down.
GAAGATATGTGGGGTATGAACCCCAGAAGCCTGTTCCTGTGTCCCCACTACCATCGGCGGACGACTCAGCCCTCCCGTTGCCAGTAAGTATATGCACCATACACCCTGTAATGTGATTGGGGGGGGACACTGTTACATAAAGAACACTTATGAGTACATTCATATGTCTGAGACAGGTCCACAAACCTGCCCTTTTCCATAATTAGCATACATTCCTTCCATCGCAGTAAAGGATTCTGGGTAATGACATGCAAATGAGCACTCACATTGTGTCACTTTTTACTTATAATGCACTTTAACATGAACCCCTATAAGCTTATGCCTGCCGTATCACACAGCTTTAACAGCAAAGCCTGGATTAAAGAAGTGTATGGTCAGCTAACCTCCTCACAGGCAGCTGTTTCTACCTTTTAGGGTCATAACAATTTGAATGAAGACGTGACTAGGTCACAAGATCATGCACAGAAGGTACATTTTTGGTGCACATCACAAGAACAATTTTTAATTTTTTTGTGAATACATATAGTGAAAAACCAAGGTGAAAAAGTAAAAAATGATAATAAAATATTATTAAAACTAACACGTAGTGCTGATGTTACTGATTCCGACCAACTTGTATAATAACAATAGTAGATGTGACTCCACCAAACTGTGAGGTATAGGTGCTTCGATGTGCCAATCACAATTATATCCTCCTGCTAGATATTCTCAAATGAAGATGTACACCTCACAGTTAGTGGTAGTGAAGTCACTAATAGAATTTAATTAATAAAAAGATGTCATTGCATGTATCAAATGAATATTCTATGTGCCACAACAGGATATTGGCATAGCAAACCGTGTATACCAAAGTCGCAAGAGCAATCAAATAAGCAAAATACTTATCAGAGAAGTGAGGTACTTCGCATCCTCACTTCTCTGATAATATTCAAATTGTTATAACCATTAACTACTGTACATTGGTAGCACTCATTTGTGTCATTAAATAGACACTGGAAAATAATATTATTTGAAGATTATTTAATATTTAAGAGTGAGCGTTGTGATATGTTTTGTGCTCTGTACCTTTTAGGGTCTCATCATAAGTATGAGGCTGGTTATACTGGCCTTGTAATGTGAAGCTGGTCGTGGCTACAAACCAGGTACACAAGAAAGTTACGGGGAGTAAAAAAAAGTGACAAATATTCTCCACTGTACAACATGCAGCGATGAGGAGTAACACTTATGAGCACGTTTACATGTCTGAGACAGGTTTGTGGACCTCACCCTTGGAGCTTCTGTATCATTCACGGAAACTCGTACTCTGCAACTACGGACTCTCACTCTAAGGACTTTCTAGGGGTCTTCCTCAGGACCCCTTGTATGCGGGTCAAAATGTTGGCTGTAAATGTGCAATGCATTCTTCTTTGTTTACTTTACTTTGGTGTGCTGCTGCATTTGGTGGGAGAAGGAGGGGCTCAATGAGTAAAGACACTGACTGGCACCGTGTTTGAAACAGGTTCAAGGTCCTGGTTCAATTCCCAGTGTCAGCTCCTTGTGACCTTGGGCAAGTCACTTTATCTCCCTGTGCCTCAGGCACCAAAAACATAGATTGTAAGCTCCACGGGGCAGGGACCTGTGCCTGCAAAATGTCTCTGTAAAGCTCTGCGTATAACTAGCAGCGCTATACAAGAACATGCTATAATTATTATTTGGGTTTCTACTATAGACTTTACATTAGGAGTTGTGGGACCTCCCGAGCATTTCTAGCACCCACCTTATTATTAATGTCACTGTTTTCCCCCTTAAACTTCTTAGCTTAATAGCTCTCTGGACTGCACTGATTGCTAGCTCACGTGCTTTGTGTAACTGCATTTTTCAGGTTCTTTTTGAAAACCTTCCAGTCTCTTGTTGGATAGTGGGACCCATCATCCCCCCAAACTAGTTTTTAGTTCACTATTCCAGCTGGCATAGTACTTAATAGGACAAGTTTTACTTGTCATCTGTTTTAGGTGCCGGTGGCTAGGCCGTTCCATGACACACTAACTAAAGTTCAAATATTTAAATGAAAATATATTATTCTTGTCCAAACCCTTCAAATCACACACTTCCAGCGTTACAGCTATGTTTCACCTGTGTTCCCCTTCACCCAAACCATAGGACAAAAAAGAAGACTTTGTGTACATGTGGAAAATGACTAAACTGGCCTTTCAGGCGCTTTCTGTTGTGGATATGGAATGTAGAAATACTGAACTAGCAAATGTGTTCTGTGTGTTCACTAAGGGCAACCGGTAACATAAAACGTGGAGTAAACTGATCTTGATAAAGGTACCAAACAGGAAATGTTATGCAAATAAATGGTTTCCTGTGTGTTCTCTTTACAGTAACACACGGGGATCATAACATTTCAAAGATGAATAGTTCCTTTTTTATCGCAGCCATATTATCAGTAACTTTGGCAAGAGATAAAGCTAAAGATAAGTTACTAACCTTCATGTATGTTGTTGTGTGACTGTAGTGTCTATCAATACCAGCAAAATGAAGAATTCTCCTGAGGAAAAACTCAGGTGCTTCTACTTTGCAACTACTTAGCTTGACTGCTATATCTGAAATGGGTTGACCCGAACATGAATGGTGAATGTTTTATTTTAATATGAGTTACATAGTGTTGGTTAACTTACGAATAGATTGCATGATTGAATCTAGTTTAAAGTTGGTTATCAATATCATACAGAGAGATTACGTCAAAAACAGCCCAATGACTATGCTACACACTGTACTCAACCTGAAGGATGATAGTATTGTCCACTCAGTGTATTCATTACAGCCAATATTCTCCTGAGGCCTCATCCGAAGGACATCATGGCTTAGCTACTAAAACGACCCAGCGACTTATAGAAGCCATTATAATAGTCTGATAAATGTGAAGCTAGGCTGTATCAGCCAATGGAGCCCCCCATATGGATTACTATGTCTGTTAAGGGCCTTAAGGGGTAACTGTGTGGGCTCACACAGGGTAACATAGCTCTCCCATTACATGGTATGGAGTGACTTAGCAGGAAGGAAGCCACTCCCACTGTATGAATTGTGACCAGTGACATCACCATAAGGGTATATAGTGAGACTGAAGGTTCTAGAACTCAGGTTCCTGGGAGTGACAGTTGGAGGAGCCTCAGAGTTGGTAATGTCAATATATTTGCGTGTGTAGTTAATGTATAGTGATAATGTCCTGTCCCTGTTTTGTAGTTAGGGAAAGTGTCCTATCCAGTTAGCATCCGTAGCAAAAGAAGTACAGAAGCTTACAGGCTCTTGCAGAGGAAGCCTATATCCTATTGGGGTTATCCAAGTGGTAGCCTTTGGATCGAATCGGAGAGGCCCCGGTGAGAGACCCCTGTTGTCTCTGAAACAGTGTGCCTAAGAGAGGCACGAAGTACCTTGCACCGGGATAGTGATCCCACAGTTCATGATAATAAAGGTAACCTAAGATGGGGCCCAAGTGATATAAAGAGGTGCGGACACTACGCAGAAGATGGTCACTTAAGATTATAGTAACAGCAACAAGCCCGAGCACCTTTCTAGCATGAGAGCGTAAGGATTATCTAGGGAAGAATTCAAGAGTACAAATATGGTTGTTCATCAGTTAAAGTGTATATAGTAACAACTGTCTTGATGTGAAGAGCATTATCAACGACTCTTAATAAAGCTCCTGTTTGTACCATAAACTTCCTGGCGTCCTTCATTATTCCATCAGCTTATCTACGCCCAGCCAGCATGGATCCAGGATCCTGACAAGGTATGAGGGACTGACCAAAGCCATGTAATATAGTCAACTGATGTAAACTCCTTTGGAACTAGGCAAGGACGGTTACACCTGGAAGGTTAATAGGCATGACAAAGTTAATGCCCTGCATGTGCAAAGGCAAACTATCTGCAGTTCAGTATTGGCAGAACTGCAGAGACTGCGGCTTGAGTTAATTGGCCCGGTGAACCCAATTGACGGGGTATCTAATCTGCAGCGTTCTTTCTAGCTCTGGCAGTCTGAAAGGGGAGAGCTGAAGAGTTCGACGCTCTGTAAAACGATGCTGCATCGCGGTGTTATTCTGTGCCTGCAAGAGACTTTGTTTTTGTTTTGCACTTGTAACCTGTGCTCCTGAAAAGCAGGCTTAGGCTTGTTATATAGTAGGCGCTGGTGCGCGCGCCGGGCGTTGCACATTGCGCGGGTGTTTCATTTGTATAGGGCCAGCTGTGACGCACGTCCTGGGCCCGGTGGCTGCATGGGGCCTTGCCGGCTGGTGCTGGAAGTTGGGCCTGGCCAGAGGTCAGGCCCAATTTCTGTGTCCAGCTGCCGGGCCTCTGATTGCAGCCAGCCCAAAGTTCTTCCAAGCTACATAGTTACATAGTTACATAGTTACATAGTTACATAGTTAAATGGTAGATGTGTATGAAAAAAGACGTACGTCCATCAAATTCAACCTATGTTAAATTTAGACGACAGATACTTTATCCTATATCCGTACTTATAGTATATTTATCCAGAGGAAGGCAAACATAAAACCCCAGTGACATATCATCCAATTATATCTCATAAGGGGAAAAATAAATTCCTTCCTGACTTCAATAATTGGCAATCAGATTACTCCCTGGATCAACATCCTTCCCATGTTTACTTATTTGATATACAGATGCAGCGACCACATCTCGTTCTAGATTTTAGCAAATTCGCCAAATACCACGCATAGTAGTCTGCGGCAGACTAATGGCCCATCGGATTAACAAAGCAGGAGTCCCTGCTGTGTGAATCCTATCGCTTTATACCTGTCTGTAAGATACGCGCAGTACGAGAGAGGCTGAATCTGTCCTGGGCACGGAATCAGTCACTCTACCTGCGATCGCAGGGGTTTAAGTTAATTTTAATGCTACAGTATTGTAGCAGGGGGTCTCCGGAGCTGAACCGCATTGATTTCAGGTCCGGGGACCCCCCACTTCCCGAGATATAGGCCCCGATAAGGGGTGCCGGTATCCCCGCCATGTTAAAATCTTGTGGGATTTAAATTCTGCAGGGGGATACCAGCACCCCATAACAGGGCCGGTAACTCAGGAATTAGGGTGTCTCCAAGGCTGAAATCAACTTTGTACTGATCCTGCACACTAGTATCAACCCCCACCCCCCCAAAGAAAAAAATCATTACTTTAGCGGTTAGCTGCTAAGCTAATGAAGCTGCTTACATTTCATTTTTATTCATAGTGTGCGTGAGCAGGGGGTCTCCTGAGCTGAACAAAGTTGATTTCAGCCTCGGGCCCCCTGTTTTCCGAGATCCAGGCCACGGTATTGTGTGCCAGTAACCCCGCAATGTTAAAGGCCTCCGGTCACGTGATGCGGAGGATTTTAACATTGCGGGGATTCCTTTTCTTCTTTATTTTAAAGGCATGCTTTAACACTATAGTAATAAATGGTCAAGATAAAAAAAACAGGCACAAAATAAAATACAGAATTACATAGGAACCCCCCCCCCCCCCCATTACAAATGCCAAAAAAACAATTGATTGGCACATTGGCACCCCCAGCTGCCACTATGCCAGGCAATATGCAACCTGCCAAACAACAAAACAAGCCTCAAATTAAAAACACGTTCAATTTTAATCCATAAAATGGCAAAAAAAAACAATTGATTGGCACAGTGGCACACCCATGCCCTATGGGCATGAGCTGCCACTATGCCAGGCAATATGCAACCTGAAAAAAAAAAATACAGTACATGCATCAAATAAAAAAATGTAAGCAGCTTCATTAGCTTTGCAGCTAACAGCGAACGTAATGATTTTTTTCTTTGGGGGGGGGGGGGTTGATACTAGGGTGTGGGAGCAGAACAAAGTTGATTTCAGCCTCAGAGACCCCCTAAGCTTGCTGTCTACAAGCATGCCTAAATTCTTCTCCATCAAGGATTCCTCTAATTTATCCCCATTTAATTTGTAAGTCCCCTGTTTATTTATGTTTCCCAAATGTATAACCATACATTTGTCTGTATTAAAACTCATCTGCCATTTACCTGCCCAAGTTTCCAGTCTCTCCAAATCCTTCTGGAGAGAAATTACATCCTGCTCTGATTCTACTACCTTACACAATTTAGTGTCATCAGCAAAGATGGAAACTTTGTTCTCTATGCCAAACTCAAGGTCATTAATAAACAGGTTAAAAAACAGGTGTCCCAGTACCGATCCCTGAGGTACTCCACTCACAACTTTAACCCAACCTGAAAAAGTTCCATTTATGACAACTCTCTGTTGTCTATCCTTCAACCAGTTTTCAATCCAGGTGCAAATATTTTTACCGAGTTTAATTTGCTTTATTGTGTATACTAACCTCTTGTGTGGAGCCGTATCAAAAGCCTTTGCAAAATCTAAGTAGACCACATCAACTGCATTACCCCGGTCTAAACTCCAACTTACTTCCTCAATGAAACTAATATGGTTAGTTTGGCATGACCTACACTTCATAAATCCATGCTGACTATTACTAATAATTTTGCTATCCATTAGGTATTCCGGAATATTATCCCGTACTAAACCTTCAAGTAGCTTCCCCACTATTGAAGTCAGGCTTACAGGTCTGTAATTCCCTGGTTGTTATCTAGCTACCTTTTTAAATATAGGCACCACATCTACTTTACGCCTATATTGGAGCTGCTGCGGGCCTCTCACACCTACGGACCGAGAGCCCCAGCTCAGGGCGGCGGGGGTCCCATAGGGAGTTGGACCTTCCCTTCTGACACATGATGAACCCCCAAAGTGGTTCCAAATGCCCTGCACTTTGCCCCATAGCAATGAAACTGGTTGCTGGGGGAAAGAGTGGGGCCTCTGTAAGAGAATAGTCCTCTTCGACATCCCATGGGGACAACATGCCATCAAGTGACGCAGCAACATCATCATATCGCAGGACGAAGGCCAGCAGGTAAGTGAAATGCCAGGGGGCCCCTTACACTATGGTTATGTCACTGGGAATGAGGAAGTGGGATTGAGTGAGAGGGGGGTCATGGAGTGATAGCGGAGGGGGGAGAGTGTGAGAGGAGAGAGGGAGTGAAAGAAGAGGGGGAGTTAGAGGGTGGAAGATGTGAGAGGGAGAAGGGGAGGTGGAGGATGTGAGAGGGAGAGGAGGGAGGTGTGAGAGGGAGAGACGAAGGGAGGGGAAGAGTGAGAGACAGTGGGAGAGAGAATTACATGGACAAGGGGGGGAATAGAGGCGGGTGTGAAAGAGGAGGAGGGCGGCTCACAAGGTGGCTTACACGGGGGGGATTTCTACTCCTGGCGCTCACGAAAGCTGTCGGCGGCACTTACTGAAGCACTACCATGCAGCCCAGTGCACCCTATTGTTTTTAATAGGAATGATTTTCCTTGATAAGTCTCAGGCAGTATTTCTGCCACGGTTTGGCACATGGGAGACTTTTTGATAAATTACACTGTTTTCCTCATGAATAAACACTCCACGTATCTAAAATTCACGTAGTACTCAAAACGAACACAATCTGCATGCGTGCAAACTTGTTGCCTTTGGCCAATATTTCTGTTTGCTGTATCTTGAACTTGCCATGTTCAGTGTTGTCAGAATTTTTAGTATTTCAAATCTGTTAATGATTATCCAGTCTGGTTAGGACATAATCTATTATATACAAGAATATTAGGAAATAATTTATTTTGCACAGTTTGGGCAAGCTATTCTTCACTGGAAACCAAATGATTTAGGTCTCGGGTGTCAGTTAAACTGGAATAGACAGGATACTTTTACTGCTTTCCGAACTGGATTAGGAGCATTGCAGAGCAGTGTGTTTTATGCTCGTACAATGCCATCGTAGTTGCTACGTCAGAATTAACATGCTGTTATGTTTGGAGAATACAATATTTTCCTATTCTTACCTTATATATCTGTAACCCACTTGGGAAATGTACAACTATGATACACACTCCCCGCTGGCTGGCTCCAGCCAGAACCATAAATCCCTAAGGCTGAGTCCCCACTGGCGCTGAGCGCGCTCATGCTTAGAGGATGAGCGCCGGGTGTCCTGCAACTTGCGGACGCGCAAGCAATGGGGGGAAGAGGAGGGGGCGCAATTGCGGGCTATCGAGCAAGCGGGAAAGTTTAAAAATGTTATTTACAAGAGCGCCGAGCGTGTGTGCCCGCACATTTGCACGCGCGCATCGCGTGAGCGGGAACATGCATATATATATATATATATATATATATATATATATATATATATATATATACAGTGTTCGACAAACCTATACATTTGCTCGCCCCGGGCGAGTGGATTTAACATCGTGGCGAGCTCCTATTGGCCCAAGCAGGACACGTGTGGTACTAGGTGGTGAGTAGATTTTTTATATATATATATATGCATGTAACCGCTCCAAGTGCCGTCCACTCAGCGAGCTCAACGCAAGCGGGGACTCAGCCTAACTTGTGTCTCTGCAACAGTGGTAACTCGAGACAACTTTGTTTTAAATACTAATTCTTGTCCCTGTCTCCATTTCTGAAATAAGAAAAGGGATGTCATTTCACCCAGAACAAAGCATCCACAATAATGAAGTCTCAAATGAAATAACACAGTTCAGTGTTGGCTGTTCTTCTTCATGATTCTAAGAAATACCTGTGAAGTACCCATGATGTGACCCTTTGATAGACATGGCCCCCAGCCAATTACATTTGACTCAAGAAGAGGAGGGATTAAACAAAGGGGAGTCTTTAAGAGTCCCTGGTGAAGCACGGGGGCAGAGTTGCCACGAACCGGAGGGACCTGGCTGATTCCTGGTGACCTGAGAACCATGCTGTGAGTGGGACGATTCTGCAGCACTGGGAGACAAGGTCATGGACAGCCCCTTTGGTGGAGTCCAAGTTTGCGTGCATGTCCCGATTCCAGTGCTTGAGACTTTACTCATCCATCAACACTAATGATGCAGTGGTCATCTTGGCTGCTGGCAACCTGCCTATTAATAGGCTGGACTTCCTCGAGGAACTTACCAGAGCATGGTTTCCTGTTGGTCCCTGTCATTCTCCAGCTTTGATCCTATTTGCCTGCATCCCACTTTGACCACAGTCTGTGACCCCGACTCCAATTCTCTGCCACCTGCATCAACCCTAGCCTGTGACCCCGACATCACTATCCTCATTCAGGACTTTATGTCTCGGTTCGGGTCGTAATCCTATATCCTACCTCAGCCCTGCATGTCCGCTTCCTGTTTTGAAACGAGCTATGTCACATTATGCTCTGGCCACAACATGGAACCCGTTGAGGTACAGAAGGCCGTGTCAGGCCAAAGGCAACTCCTAGAAAGCCATGAGCATCCTTTTGTACAGGGATAATATGAATGCATTCCCAGCACTCATAGAAGACAAATAGAGAAATGGAATCAGCCAAATTGTTTTAATATGTGAGAAATAGAACAGCAAATAACAAACATACCGTGGGGTAAAGTGACAATGATAGCCAAAAAACTATATGATGAATTGAGCTTCAGTCCTCAATGTTTGCTGGTCCCGGCGTACATTATTTCACTGCTCTTGGATGAAGCTTTGGAATGGGCCTCTTCTATCTGGGAGAGAGAGTCGCCTCTGGTCAATGACTCCCTCACCTACATTCACGAGTTCAGGAGGGTCTATGATGCTCCAGGTTGGGTGGCTAGCACTTCTTTGTCCCTTTTCCGTATCTGTCAGAGTGCTCGGTACGCTATCGAATTTCGCACTCTTAAAAAATGCTGCTTCTTGGGCTTCATTTTTCCAATGTGGGGGTAGGAAGATGTGGGAGCCTTATGGGACATATGAGTGTAAGTCTATACAATCTACTAAGCACTATTGTTTCACACATGGCTTCTCCATTTTCGCTTTATTTTTGTTAAATAAATCATGACACGGTGTAATATGTCATGTGTTGTTGTTCATCTGAGGTTGTATTTAACTTATTTTAAGACCTGCTAAGGAACAAATGATTGTTATTATGTCCTGATATGTAAAACCATGGAATTCAAAGAGGGTGTACTGTACTTTCTTTTTCACACAACTGTCTATATATATATGTACATATGTATATGTATATATATATATATATATATATATATATATGTATATATATATATATATATATATATATATATATATATATATATATAAACCATGCGATACCGTTTGAAGCACGAGATCAGGAGACAGCACTCTGGTAAGTTTGATCACAAGTTTTTGTATTGAAAAAGACACATAAACCGACGTTTCGGTCCCCCAGTGGGACCTTTCTCAAGGTGGTGCACCACTGCGACAGTGGCGGTCTGCCTGGAGCTTTTGTCTATATATATATGTATATATATATATATATATATATATATATATATATATATATATATATATATAAACCATACGATACCGTTTGAAGCACGAGATCAGGAGACAGCACTCTGGTAAGTTTGATCACAAGTTTTTGTATTGAAAAAGACACATAAACCGACGTTTCGGTCCCCCAGTGCACCACCTTGAGAAAGGTCACACTGGGGGACCGAAACGTCGGTTTATGTGTCTTTTTCAATACAAAAACTTGTGATCAAACTTACCAGAGTGCTGTCTCCTGATCTCGTGCTTCAAACGGTATCGTATGGTTTATTATTGCTTTATGGGACAAGCACCCAATTTTTTCTACTTGCAAGTGGAGTGCCGGCTGCTTCTGTGGATTCTATATATATATATATATATATATATATACTGTATATATATATATATATATATATATATATATATATATATATATATATATATAAATAAATAAAAGAAGCGCAAGCTCCATAGCGTGACTCTGTGACACAAATGTAATAAAGTTAAAAAGAGACAGTCTCTAGGACCTGCACTCACAACAGGACAGTGAAAAATCACATGTCAGAGCTATATCTCTGTAGAGGTGACGTCACTGGGTGCACGAGGGGTATGCCGTCAGGTTCTGTTGGAGAATTCCTCAGAATGGGGGCCGTCTCTTTGCAATACTCAAGCAGATCTACTCTAGGTGGTTCAGTTCAGTGTCACAGTGTCATGCTATGGAGCTTGCGCTTCTTTTTATTTTAGGCATCTTTATGATTTGGCAACATCATTTTTGAAGCTGCAGTTTGCTCCATCAAGATCATCAATTGGACATTGGACTTTACGTTTACTTTTCTACATCTGAACTGGTTTGAAATACTTATTTACTTTTTGAAGTGAAACTTCTTTGCTGGCATACCTACCAAATACCGACTACATCATCTCGTTACTCACAGACAACCCTTTGGCGTGGGCTTCCCCCATCTGGAAACAGAGGTCGGACCTGACACAAGATATCAGACAATTTGCCAGAGAATTCCGAGGAGCCTTTGACACACCTGGTCGCAAGGTAACCGCTGCCTCTTCCTTGTTTCTTATCTTTCAAGGTAATCACACGGTCGCCAGATATGCCTTAGAATTTCGGACCTTGCTGCTGAGACGGGATGGAATAATGAGGCGTTGTCGTCAGCTTTCTGGCAGGGTCTTTCGGATTCACTAAAGGACGAACTCGCTGCTCAGGAATGTCCAACGGATCTGGAGGAACTCATCGCTGTCTGCATCCAGGTAGATCAATGCCTGCAAGAAAGGAGATCCGAACGTTCTTGCCACCGACAACTACCCTCCAGGTCGCCTGCCTTCTATTTTACGACGCCAGAACCTTCCTCTTCTGATGATCCAGAACCTATGTAACTGGGTGGTAACAAGCTGTCCTTGTCCGAGAAGCAACGTCGACCCACTACCGGTCTCTGTCTCTACTGTGGCAATCCCGGACACCAAGGGCTCCTTTGTCCACACAAGTCGGGAAAAGCCAACTCTCAATGAGGTACAGGGGAATCTCATTGGGAACACTCTCCATTTCCCCTATCTCCAAAGAAGTCTTACCAAACAGAATTATGATCCCAGTGTCTCCCATGGATAAGGGTTTTCATGCCACAGCATTGGCATTTATAGATTCACGATCTGGAGGTAACTTTATCGACCAGGGTTTCGCGGAGAGAAACAACATCCCACTCATCCGCAAGAAGGTTGGATTGGAGGCCATCGATGGTCAGCCATTACACCCAGCTTTCATCTCTCTACAGACGATTGCTTTCTTTCTTTTAGTAGGAGAGGATCACAAGGAAGAAATCTACCTGGTGTGATTCACACTCTTTCCGTCTAAGTGATCCTGGGCCTTACATGGCTTCAACGCCATAATCCCCGCATCGACTGGACTAACAAGGTATCTATCCAATGGAGTACTCATTGTGCTGACAGCTGTGTGGTTCCTGTTCTGAAGATATGTGGATAGGTCACCCCTGGAGAGGAGACAAGTATCCTACCGGAGACATACGCGGACTTCCGGGACGTTTTTGATAAGGCACGATCCAAAGTTTTACCGCCTCATTACCCTTTTGATTGTCTGATTGATTTTTTGCCTGGTTCTGTTCTTCCCAGAGGATGGTCTTATCCACTCTCACTTCCAGAGACTAAAGCCATGAACGATTACATCCAGGAAAATCTTAAAAGGGGGTTCATACGAAAATCTTCATCTCCAGCCTGAAGAAGGGTTCTTTTTTGTCAAAAAAAAAAAAAAAAAGACGGATCTCTTTGCCCATGCATTAACTATAGAGGGCTTATCAAGATCACCCTTAAGAACCAATACTCTTTACCACTGATCTCTGAATTTTTTGATCGTCTTCAAGGCTCAACTATCTTCACCAAGTTAGACTTGTGTGGTGCCTATAATTTGGTGAGGATTCACCAGGGGGACAAATGGAAGACCGCCTTCAACCCACGAGACGGCCATTATGAGTACTTAGTCATGCCCTTTGGTCTCTGCAACACTCCTGCGGTTTTTCAGGACTTTGGCAATGAGATCTTCCAAGATCTTCTCAATCAGTTTCTCATTGTCTACCTCGACAACATAAGGATTTTTTTCCATGTCTCTTCCAGAACACATCAGTCATGTCAAACAGGTACTATAACGCCTCCACGAGAACCATCTCTTCGCCAAATTGGAGAAATGCCAATTTCATCAAACTTCCACAGCATTCTTGTGGTATATCATCTCTGACTCCGAGTTCTCCATGGATCCAGCTAAACTCAAGGCAGTTATGGACTGGCCACACCCTACCACTCTCAAAGCTATACAACGTTTCTTGGGCTTCGCAAATTATTACCACAGGTTTATTCTGAACTTTTCTTCCACGGTAGCCCCCATCACAGCCTTGACCAAAAAAGGGGCGGATGCTGCTTCTTGGACACCAGTGGCCACTCAAGCCTTTGATCTCCTGAAAAAAGCCTTTCTGCACACATCCTCATTCATCCGAATCTCACGTTGCTGTTTACTTTGGAGGTGGACGCATCTGATGTTGGGGCTGGAGCCATCTTGTCTCAAAGTCACCTCAGGCCAGGCTCCAACCCTGAGCCTTTTTTCGAAAAAATTGTCGTCGGCTGAACAGAATTATGACGTCGGTAACCGGCAACTTCTAGCAATTAAGCTTGTTCTTGGAGAATGGAGGCAACTGTTGGAGGGTACAGAGAGTCCGATCACCATCTTAACGGACCACAAGAACATACTCTACATAGAAGGTGCTCATCGTCTAGGTGCTCGTCAAGCTCGTTGGTCACTATTATTTTACCATTTCAATTACTTCATATCCGTCATACCAGGTTCCAAAAACCTGAAAGCCGATGCCCTGTCTCATCAGTTCTTAACAGAAGAGGACCATATGGAGACAGTTCTTCCTTCGAAGTACATTTTATCCGCCAACACATTTGACGTAATGAACAACATCCTTCAGGACCAATTCCGTATTCCAGAGGGTCTCGAGGTCCCAGAAGGCTGCCTCCTCGCCTCACCACATTACCGGAGAAAGGTCTTGGAGTGGGGTCATTCATCCATGTCTGCTGAATATCCAGGTACCAGAAGAACCGCCAATCTCATCGAACGAACTTTCTGGCGGCCCGGCATTCAAGGAGACTTTAAGGAATTCGTCAAAGCATGTTCCACTTGTGCTCGAAATAAAACTCCTCGGAGCAAACCACCTGGTCTTTTACAACCTCTTCCCATTCAGGATCGTCCCTGGAACCATTTGTCTATGGAATTTATTGTAGAGCTGCCTGTTTCCAAGGGAATGAACACCATTCTTGTCATAATTGATCGTTTCTCCAAACAGATACATTTCATCCTTTTAAGAGATCTTCCTAGTTCTTCCAGTCTGGCGGATATTTTTGTCAAGGAGATCTTCCATCTACATGGGGATCCACAAACCATCGTCTCCGATCGGGGATCACAATTTGTCTCCTGATTTTGGCGTTCTTTTTCTCAAAAGGTGGGCATTTCTTTACATTTTTCTTCCAGATATCACCCCAAACCAATGGTCAGACGGAGAGAACCAATCAAACCTTGGAGCAGTACCTAAGTTGTTTTGGCTCGGATACATAGGATAACTGGACGGATCTCCTCCCCGGGACCGAATTTGCTCATAACTCAGTACGGAATTAATCTAAGCGGGAGTCGCCGTTTTTAATTAATTATGGATTCCATCCATCACGACTTCCTTTTTCCTATTCTTCTTCTGGGGTACCACCGGCGGACAACAGAATTCAGCTCTTACAAGTCTCATGGAAAAAAATCCAGGAGAATCTTAGATCCGCAACTACTAGACAAAAGCTCCAGGCAGACCGCCACTGTCGCAGTATTCAAGAGTTTATTCCAGGAGACAGGGTGTGGCTATCTTCCAGGAATATACGGCTCAAAGTACCCACGCTCAAACTGGCACCCTGATTTCTTGGTCCGTTTCCCATAGTTGAGAAGATCAATCCAGTGGCATATCGCCTACAACTTCCCCCGTCGATGAGGATTCCATCCGTGTTTCATGTGTCATTGCTGAAGCCGGTATTTCTGAGCTCTCGTTTCCCGGATTCTTCATCACCTCCAGGATCTCTCCTCATACAAGGACAACAGGAGTACGACGTCCAGTCCATTCTGGACTCCAGATTTTTGAGAGGAGTATTTGGAAGGGGTTTGGACCAGAAGAGCAGTCCTGGATTCCCCATCACCAAATCCACGCACCCGGTCTACTTCGACGATTCCATCAGAAGTTCCCTCTCAAGCTGTTCTGGAGTCGGCAGAGATCGCTTCTGAAGAGGGAGGTACTGAAGGATCCGGGAGTCACGCCGCCCTCGGCGTGCTCCCGCCTTACCTCCGTTCACACGTGGGGGTCCCTCTCCACACACAGCACCTTTCACTTCCCCCTCGGGCTGCACAGCAAGCAAGCGCGCATCAGAGATTGCTACTCATACGGCGGGGGGGAGTCCCGCCTTACCTCCGTTCACGCGCGGGGGTCCCTCTCCACACAGGGCACCTTTTACTTCCCCTCGGGCTGCACAGCAAGCAAGCGCGCATCAGAGATTGCTACTCATATGGCGGGGAGAGTCCCACCTCCGGATTGTGCCCGTGTATCAGTGTGCAGCACGCCCAAGCTCCGTGTCAACATAGGGAATCAGGTACTTAGCCAGCACCTGTCTCCTGCATCTCTGCCTATCCCCGCTTCTACTGAGGCCACGCCTCGGTTCTGACTCTCTTCCTATTGGCTATGCACTTCCTTATATGCTCAGCTGTGCCACTGGCACTTTGGCTGAGCATAAACTCTTGTTACGTTGTGTTCTCCTCATCTCTTCCTCCAGAGTCTTGCATTGCTGAACCTTGTTTTTGTACTGACCCAGCTTGTTTCTTGGACTCCGCACCTCCGTACTCCTGACCCCTGCTATTTCTGACCATCCGCATCTCACCAACCCTGACCTTGGCATTCGGACAACAACAAATCTCCACTCTCCAACCCTGACTATGGCTAATAGTACCTCCAACGATCCGGACCTCTCCTACCCTGACCCCGGCAAGTATAACGATGACCCGTACCTCACTAAACCCGACCCAGCTACCTCGACCAACCTACACTCCAGATGCGCCCCCGTGGCTGTGGGTGGGGTTTATACCCATTTCCACCTCAGCTCTGGGGCCCCGCCTTGTTTGTGGTGAGCACAGCGTGAAAATTAGACAATATTATCTTAAAAGGGTCAGGGGGCAAATGCTTTTTTTTTACCACAAGAGAGAAGATTCAAGTTCCCCTATTATGCAGCATCGCAACTGGATAGGATTACTTACAGAGAAGCCAGATCATATCAGGCTGGAAAGCCCTTCTCAAGATGGACAACTTGGCAAGAAGGTCAGAATAGCCTTTTTTGAGGCTTCAGAAATAGAGGAGCATGATTTCGAGGAAGACCTTTCTGAAAGGAGGCGAGTCCAACAGTTTGCATTAGGAGGAAGATTAACATTGTTCAGGACTTTTTTCGACTCAGATGATAAGGGACAGATGTGTAATTCAACTGCTTACTACTGGCTACCACCTAGAGTTACCCCATCACCATCTTAACTGACCACAAGAATCTGCTCTACATAGAAGGCGCTCGTCACCTAGGTGATCGACAAGCACGCTGGTCACTCTTTTTTTTCCTGCTTCAATTACATTATGTTCTTTGTACCAGGTTCCAAAAACCTGAAAGTCGATGCTCTTTCACTTCAGTTTCTAGCCGAAGATAAGTCCGAGGATCATCTAGAGACAGTTCTTCCTTCTGAGTACATACTCTCCACTAACACATTTGACGTACTGGATGACATTCTCCAGGACCAATCCCGTATTCCAGAGGGTCTCGAAGTCCCAGAGGGTTGCCTCTTCACCTCGCCACTATACCGGAAGAAAGTACTAGAGTGGGGTCATTCCTCCACATCTTCTGGACACTCAGGTACCAGAAGAACCACCGATCTTGTGGAACAAACCTTCTCGTGGCCCGGCATTCAAGGAGACATTAAATAATTTGTCTAAGCATGTTCGACATGTGCCCATAACAAAACTCCCCGGAGCAAACCACCTGGACTCTTACACCCTCTTCCTATCCCGGATCGCCCTTGGAACCATTTGTCTATGGACTTTATAGTAGAGCTACCTGCTTCCAAGGGGTTGAACACTATTCTTGTCATCGTTGACCGCTTTTCCAAGCAGACGCACTTCATCCCATTGAGAGGTCATCCTAATTCTTCCAGGATTGTGGATATTTTTGTCAAGGAGATCTTTCGCCTACATGGGGTACCACAAACCATCATCTCCAACCGTGGGTCACAATTTATTTCCAGGTTCTGGCGTTCCCTTTCTCAAGGGATGGGCATCTCGTTACATTTTTCTTCACGGTATCATCCCCAAACCAATGGTCAGACGGAGAGAACCAAACAAACCTTGGAGAACTACCTGCGTTGTTTCGTCTCGGAAACCCAGGATAACTGGACGGACTTTCTTGCCTGGGCTGAATTTGCACACAATTCGCTGCACAATGAATCCACCAAAGTCGCCTTTTATCATAAATTATGGATTCCATCCATCCCGGCTTCCGATGGTCTCTTCCTCGTCTGGGGTACCAGTGGCGGATAACAGAATTAATCTCCTACAGGATTCATGGAAAGGGATCCAGGAGAATCTTAGAACCACAACCGCTAGACAGAAACTCCAGGCAGACTGTCACCGTCGCAAGACCCAGGAATTTAGCCCAGGAGACAGGGTATGGTTATCTTCCAAAAACATATGCCTCAAGGTGCCCACGCTCAAACTGGCACCCTGGTTCCTTGGACCCTATTCCATAGTGGAGAAAATCAATCCGGTGGCATATCGCCTACGCCTTCCCCCGTCAATGAGGATTTCCCCAGTGTTTCATGTTTCCCTACTGAAACCAGTCTTCCAGAGCTTTCGTTTTCCTGACTCTTCCTTATCTCTAGCACCCCTCCTCGTACAGGGGCAACAGGAATATGAGATTCAATCCATAGTGGACTCCAGGATCTCCAGAGGATCGGTCCAGTATTTGGTGCACTGGAAGGGATTTGGACCTGAGGAGCAGTCCTGGTTTCCTCATCACCGTCTCCACGCACCCGGACTTCTTCAAGGGTTCCATTTGCAGTATCCCCTCAAACCTTTTTGGAGTCGACCGGAGGTTGCCTCTGTAAGGATCCAGGAGTCACGCTGCCCTCGGCGCGCTCCCGCCTTTCCTTCACCCACGATCAGGGGTCCCGCTCCCTGCAACGTTCCGTCCGCATCCACCGCCGGCGGCACTGTGAGCAGGCTCGCATCTGGCACACTGCCTAGTGCCGTAGGGGAAGCTCCCGCCTCCGAGTTGCACCTACGCACGGACATGTCGGCGTGCACGTGTACAGCACACACAAGCTCTGCGTCAACCAACCCCATCAGCAGTTTAGCCAGCACCTGTCTCCTGCACCACTATCCAATCTCCTCTTGCGCTCAGGATGCACCACCGCTCTGCCTCTCCTCCCATTGGTGCCCCTCCCTCATATAAGCTCAGCTGTGCCACTGGCACATTGGCTGAGCATAATCATAGTTGCGTTGTGTTTACCTTTTGTCTGCCTCCACAGTCTTGCCTTGTCTTATTGTTCCTCACTCTGTGTACCGACTCGGCATCGCTTTTGGACTCCGCTCTTCCGTCCTCCTAACCCCGGCTATCTACGACAATCCATACCTCTCCAACCCTGATATCGGCACTCAGACAATGACCATTCTCACCTCTCCAACTCAGACCACGGCTAATAGTACCTGCAACGATCCGTACCTCTCCAACCCAGACCCTGGCAAGTATATCGACTATCCATACCTCTCCAACCCTGACCAGGCTACCCTGACCAACCTACACTCCAGACGCGACCTCGTGGCTGTGGGTGGCGTTTCTATCCAATCCCACCTCAGCCCTGTGGTCCTGCCTTGTTTGTGGTGAGCACACCGTAACAATACCTATTTTTCTAAAAATGACCGGAACCCGTTAGATCAATAGATGGATATTTATTGATGTCTAGAGTCATCACGCACGAAACCATTATGTTACGTATGAAGAATGAGGATCACTGGGAGTATATGCATTTCGATTTAATTAATGCACCACATTTCAAAGTGATCCTTGACATCCCATGGCTAACCAGTCACAATTTGGCTAACGATTGACATGTTTGGAAGATATCCTTCTCCTCACCCATTTGCCAGGAGAAATGTCACCAAGGATCATTCAGACTTCTTTTACACCTCTGCCCAATAGACTGTAGACTCAGACAGGGGTATATAAAACAAAGGGCTTTATTTGAGCAGTTACTGCAGATGGAATACAGAGGATGCAGATGGATTTCAGAGGGTCCCAGGCCTCTGGATGGTGCTGGGCTCTCTAGTAGTCTTGAGGTCTTTGACCCAGGAGGGACTGACTGGCATGTCTCACTCCCAGCCGGGAGGGGCTGAGCTTCTTGCTTCCTCACCAAAGGACGGTGGGAGCAGAATTGCTATAATTTAGCTCTTCCTATCTGATGCACAAGAAGAGGAGGGCACAAGGTCTGTACCATATTTGGCTGTACACACACTCTGAGTCACCCCCACTTCTGTCACTCAGAGAGTCAGCATGAGGGGGGGGGGTCAATGCCCCTAGGATAGCCTACCACAGCCTGTAGCTATCAGGACTTACATGACAGGAGGCAGAGAGGCAGTTCTGGACCAGCCATGGCTACACTTGAATACTCTGAACTAATAACATCTCTAACAAGCCTCACTCGTAAGTGTGACCTACAAAATTGAGTCTGTGTTTAAACAACTAAAAGTGAAGAAACTCCTATATTGGCACAAACAGACACCCGTAAAACTTTTATCCCTGAAACTGATGCCTATAACACAGAACAGAGGTGCACAAAGTGGGAGGCGCACCCCCTTAGATTTTTTGGGGGATGGGTACCGCTGTTATAGAAGTCCCACGCTTCCCAGAAGGCATTTAAAATAAATGCCGGGGATCGCGTGAGGCCTCTGAACTTACCTGGCCTTCCAACGACGCATCTCCATGGCATACCCGGCGTCAAATTACACCGTGGGGTCATGTTATGTCACATTGCCATGCAATGTGACGTCACATGACCCCGCAACGTAATTTGACACCAGAGCCATACAGGAGGGGGGGTGCGAGCCAGAGGGGAGAGGAGACAGGGGGGGCTCATGCAAGAAACTTTGTGTACCACTGCTCAAGGGGCCATTCTACATAGCATACCATTATAAAATATTCTACATAGCATACCATTCACAGAAATTAACTGGTTTGGAACTAAACTACTCCACATACGACAAATAACTTTGGCAAACAAGGAGGGGTTCCAACATTGGGGAAAATTACCTGGAAGCTGCTTCCGATCCTGTTGAAGTTATCACAGATCATAAAAACTTGATGTTCCTAAAGTCAGCTAGGTGTCTTAGTCCTAGACACACTAAATCAGGCCTGCACAACATACGGCCCGCGGGCCGCAAACGGCCCGCCGGGGCTCCCGGTGCGGCCCGCGCCGGACCCCCTTCACCCCCCTCTTTCACCCCCCTCCCTTCAACCCCCTCCCTGGTAAGGACACAAGGAGCGCACTCCAGCAGTGTCTATGTGATCGCGCTCCCCCTCCCCAGCTTGCTCCAGCAGGGTGACGTGCTCTAGCAGTGTAGCACAACCCGGAACTTCTGCTGTGGGGGGCTGCTGAAATGGGGTGGGGGGCTGCTGTGGGGGGCTGCTGATATGGGGTGGGGGACTGCTGAAATGGGCTGTGGGGGGCTGCTGAAATGGGCTGTGGGGCCTGACTCTGTTTTCCTTGTGAGGGTGGAGAGTGGTGTGAGTTGCAGGGGGGGGGGAGTAGTGTGAGTTGCAGGGCGAGGGGAGAGTAATGTGAGTTGCAGGGGGGAGAGTGATGTGAGGTGCAGGGGGGGGAGAGTGATGTGAGGTGCAGGGGGGGGAGAGTGATGTGAGTTGCAGGTGGGGGTGAGTGATGTGAGTTGCAGGGGGGGGAGAGTGATGTGAGTTGCAGGGGGGGAGAGTGATGTGAGTTGCAGGGGGGGAGAGTGGTGTGAGGTGCAGGGGGGGGGAGTGATGTGAGGTGCAAGGGGGAGAGTGATGTGAGGTGCAGAGGGGGAGATTGATGTGAGGTGCAGGGGGGGAGAGTGATGTGAGGTGCAGGGGGGGAGAGTGATGTGAGGTGCAGGGGGGGGAGTGATGTGAGGTGCAGGGGGGGTGGGATGTGTGTGGTGTGCAGGTGGTATTGTGTGTTTGATGTGGAGGGGGAGTATTATGTGTATAGGTGAGGGGGAGAGATGGGGGTATGAGAGATCGATGGGGAGTCTTGCAAAGGTTGATGATGGGTTTTGGGGGAGATATGAGGATGATGATGATGATGAAGGGTGCTGGGGGAGATATATATGAGGATGATGATGAGAGGTGCTGGAGGAGAGATGATGATGATGATTTTACCCGTGCGGCCCAAATCTTTTTTCCTTGGAGCAGTTTGGCCCTTCTCACTGAACAAGTTGTGCAGGCCTGTACTAGATGGATGTTGTTTTTTGCACACTCCACTATGTTATTTCGAGCACTGCTGATGGTTATCGTCCAGAACCCCTGACTATCTTAATGCCTCTGAAGATTATTGCAGCTATTGATCTGACCACTTGGGAAACTCAATTACAGGTCACACCTACGTTAAAGGAGTTAAAGGAAGTACAGTTTTTTCTTAAAGACATTCACAGCTGATGGCCAAATCGAACAGGCGAACCAAGTCATTCAACCTATGTATTCTCCGCTATACTAATCACACTCAGGATAATTGGACAGAGCTTCTACCTTTGGCGGAATTCACTTATAATAATGATGTCCATTCCTCCACTGGCGTTTCACCATTCTATTCCGTAACTTGTAGGCATCCCGAGATACAGGGGTATCCTGAAACGGACTGATCGAGGCAGCATCAAGCTAGCTTCGGCAGCACCCTGCACCTAGGGAGCTAGGAGCCCCCGTTATTGTTCTGCTTTGTACAGTATGGTTCACTGCTTGCTCTGGTCAAAATGAACCTGTTTGTTTAACCTCTGTGTTCTGCCTGGTGATTATGATCCCTAGTAGTCTGGTCAACCCTGTATCATGACAACGGCGACCAAAAATACGGAGGATGAAATCAATATATTTGTTGGAGCGACGTGGAGAAGAAAGACTTACAACCACAGTACCTAGATCATTGGGCAGGCCTTCACCTAGCAGTGGATCGACAAAGGTGAAGAAGATGATGATAATATTTGTATAACTGTTATATAGATATTTTACACAAAATGTTCGCTAATCTAATGCCTAAAATACAAAAAATGAACTTACGCACATCTAGAAAGTTCTACAGTATATAGTGCATCTGGTGCTTTGGTCCTCCGCCAACAGGTACAATCAATATATACAAAAAATTCATTTAGACCGGCATTCAAACAATAAATACATGCTAACTCAATTAGTTATTTACAAAACAAGATTTAATCAAAATGTACATAAAATTATTTTACAAAAATACTGTTCAATCCCACATTGATACTCACAGAGGGGCCTATTCACAAAGCAGTGATAAGTGGGTTTTCTGGGGGCTATGCACAAAGCAGTGATAAGTGCTTTTAAGTGAGATAAATGCCTTTAAGGCGTGATACTGCCAGCTGTGAGATTCACAAAGCAGTGATAACAGTGCAGTATCGCGCTATAATGACTTTTTATCTCACATAAAAGCACTTATCACTGCTTTGTGAATCTCACAGCAGGCAGTATCACCCTATAACGCCATTTATCTCACTTAAATGCCCCCATTGAGTGTAAATGGCAAGTGAAAAGTAATTCGAGAGATACATATTTCCCACACAGATTTCCCAAACAAGCAACGTTTGAGGGCACCTTGCCATTTTCTCAGGATTGAGGAAACAAACAGCACTATAAATTACCACTGATAAATATTTATTCTTGTAGGGTGTAGGCCAAAATATTGGATTTTTTATCTGACAAAGTAATAAATATGAACTGTACATTTTTGTTTCATATATATACTTTTTGTATGCCCTTTTAATGCTAGTTTCACTTAGTTACAAAACACTCATTCTGTGCACTCATGCCTTTTGCAGTGTGGTTTTCACAAGACAATCGGAAAATAGCTTTTATTTTATATACTAGAGTACCTATCCCGTTAGCATTTGAAAGGGACCTTTGCTTTTAATATTTGAAAGTGATGTCTTTAGGAGAAATATGATGTTGCACTTTACTTTGAAATGGAAGAATGTCAGGATGACATCAATTTTATCATTGCACTAAACACAGTACATAGAAATAATTATTTATTCATGAATACTACAATGTCAGTTCCATTTCCTAAAACTTAAAGTGAAAAGGGCGGCCATCAGCAACTAATAGAATGTGATGAATGAAAGAATGATGGAAGTATTTTCCGTCCACCTGCCCTTTAAATGGGTATTGCCCTACTCATGAATGTTTCATGGTATAAGACGGGATCCAGATCAAATATTAAGCGCACTAGATGTAAAAGCTTTTGTACAATATAAAATGGCAGCAAGGCAATCCATATAAAGTTTAAGCCCGCATGTTGCCTCCGCCTGTCAAGATGGCGACTCAAAGTAAAGGGTTAATGTTGCCATCCTAGGGTCGGAAAGTGTCCCAACCCTGGTAATGTATAACTTGTAGTTATGCATATGTAACCCCTTTTTTTCCTGGCCCCAGACTGATACCTGTTGCTGGGGTGGGGGCCTGAGTACTCTATTTCTGGGTGGTGCACCACATGCAGTGTTTGGTCAGACAACTGGAGACAAACTACAATGATGTTTGTAATATAACCATTTTATATAGGTACCTTGTGACCCTTAGCATAGGAGAACTACATTTATTACATAACTGTAACGTTCATGCTCACCACAAACCAGGACCAGACCGCGGGGCTGAGGTGGGGATAGGTAAACACCGACCTTAGACCACGAAGCCAGGTCCGGATTGCGTATTCCGTGGTCATGCATAGCCGGGTCAGGGTTGGAGAAGGCAGGGTAATCCGTAGGCAAGCTGGGGTCAAGGCAGGCAGCACAGGAGTGATGGTCGAGGTCACAGGCTGGGGTCAAGGCAGGCGGCACAGGAGCGGAGTCGAGGTTACAAGCTGGGGTCAGTACAAAAATATGCTTCAGTGTAGAGGCGTCGGCATAAGGATAGTCTCTTGAAGGGGGTAGTAGCGGAATGTCGTAGACGGTCCTGGAAGCAGGGTATGCGGATCGGCCATCCGGGCCGTGAAGGTATAGTACAGGGGATCCAGCGCTCTCCCTAGCCGGGTAGGAGCTGTGAGTAGTGGAGGCTTCTCGAAGCAGGAAGAATGCAGACGGCCACGGAAACACTAAGGACTTCAGTGTAGACGCTTCAGTGCGTTATAGGCGAAGTCTGCCAGGAGCAGGGAAGTTAAGGTACAGAGGCTGCGGCACAAGAAAGCCAAGCGGGCCCAGCAGCAGTGCTTGTGGCAAGCACAGTTACAGGGAACTAGGATTATGCTCAGCACCTTCCTGGGGGGGAGGGCTGACTCTAAATAGCCTCCTTGCATGATCTGCTGTTCTCCTTCTAGTCAATGTTTGCTTTCTTTAGTGGGACACAGACTGGGCCCGGGTCACATGCAATCAATTCAGAAGTCCTTCAGGCTTGTATAGATATGCTACGGCAACTCTGCTGTAGCAGCTCTCCCCTTGCAGCTCTGACACTGCGATTCCGGCCTGGAACTCTTAGAGAGCTCCATCCTTAGTCCCGCCTCTCCAGAGTTCAATCTCATTGGCTGAGACCCTGTCCATCACAAGTCACATCCTCCTGTACCAGAGGTGGCTCCCTGCTGCAGCACAGCAAGCTGGGATTTGTAGTTTCCTATTGCAGCCAAGGGGCCGTGTATGTGTGTCAGCTACCTGCACTTACAAGAGTCTACATCTATGTTGTTATGGGATTTTACTGTTGAGTTTATCTGTGTGCCTCATTGTGTGCCTGGGCCAGTAACAATGGATGAGTACCCTGAGGTGCTAGCCATTGTGTGGGCCAGGTGCTGTGCTCAGGGTGCTAGGGAAGGACATGACCACCTCCTGGGAGAATACAAAATCCAATTCCAGAGCATTGTTCTCTCCCTGAGGCGTCTAACCCTGTGGGAGGCCTGGAACTGATTTTGGTGACTGTCATTCGGGTACCAGCCCTGTCGGTGCATATCCCATTTGTCAGTTCTAATTTCCCATGCTCCCAGACTCTGCCCCTCTGGGTTGTCCTTTGGCATTGGCTCCACCCCTTCTGTTTGGTCTGTTCCAGACATCCCCTAACTCAGGATTGGCTCAATGGATTAAAGAGACAAGCCAATGTGATCCGAGTTCCACTTCTTCCCGGTTTGTCTCAGAGTTGAGAGACCAACTTAATCATGGACTGTATATACATGGAGTAGTCTCCCCTTGTTACAGGGAAACGTGGTTATTCTACAGGAACTTTTGAGGCGGTAACCAGGGTAAGCTAGCTTCAGCAGCGCCCTGAACCTAGCGAGCTAAGAGTCTTTCCATAAATCCCTGTTTTGTGGGGGTTATTACTGTGTTCCTGTATGTGTTGCTTAATGTTCGCTCCAGGCAAATAAAGTTTATTAACTTCTGTGTTCTGCCTGGTAATTGCAAACCCGGTAGTCTGGTCAACCCCAATCGTTACACTTAACTTTAGTATTTTCATGACATTTTTGTGAAAGTTCATATGGCTCAGGATTTTGCCAGAATTTCTCAGATTTTACCAGAATGTCTCCACATTTTGGCAGATTTTAGGGGAAATTGTAGTATATAGAGGGACGTTTCATGTTTGGCCATTTAAAAAAAACAAATTCTCAAAAACTAAATTTTTGCCTGGTTTGGAGAGTTTTTCACATATCTATCCAGAAGCTCCCTTCAAGCTGTTTCATCTCCACAAACCGTGAGTTATGTGACTCTGGCAGAGTCTTAAAGCTGCAGTTCAGTGTTTTTTTTAAATTTTTTTTTTTTTTTTTTTTACTTCAATAGTTTCATGTGTGCAATCTCTAATTACCTAAAGAACTGTATAGCTGCAGGTCAATTCGTTCTCCATGTATTGATCGGCGAAATTTGGTGACATAATTAGTGAAGGGATCTGTTTATATTCTGCTTCAGTCCGTCAGTGGAAGCTCCTGAATATTCATGAGCACTCCTGCACTGACATGTGCAAGAGGGAGGGCAGTGCTGATAAAGGGGTGTGCCAGGGCTTGTGTCAGGACATGAAGGGGCAGTGCCTTAGCAAATGCTTGTTAAAATAGAATACAAGAAAATTGGTCTTTCAAAGTTGTTGTTTTTTTAAACAGAAAATGCTAAAAGTATTTTTTCTTACTACAGAACTGATTTATTAAAAAAAACACACATGTAGGATATTGACTGAACTGCAGCTTTAAGGGTTAACACGGAGGTTCAGGCTTCTCTCTGATCCACAAAGACTTGTGAGTGTATTACTTTGAGCACCGGATTTGGGAGCCAATCAGGTTCCAGTGTTCTATTGTAGTAGGAGAAGCCTGTGTAATAGCAAAAATAGTGTATTCTACAATGCCTATACACTCATGACCGTTTCAACTTTCAAAACTGTATATACATTTTCTAACTTTCATAATAAACCTGGGAAATGCACGCCTTTTTTATTTACTAAATTCTAATTATGCTACTCTGTTTTAGAATGTATACTACTGTACCTGCAATTAATTTCTTTACAATCCTGTATAGAGTACATATACATGAATATATTTATAGAAAAAGAGATTTTACACGGTACTCATGAATGATTTTCTACCCTTGTATATGTATTGTGTGTGTGTGTGTGTGTGTGTGTGTGTGTGTGTGTGTGTGTGTGTGTGTGTGTGTGTGTGTGTGTGTGTGTGTGTGTGTGTGTGTGTGTGTGTGTGTGTGTGTGTGTAAAAGAACTTAAGCGCTACAGTGAAAAATATCAATAAGTGTATATCTAGAACCACAATACAAATAAAACAAACTGTGTATTAAACAATCTATATAGGGAGGTGTAACCCATGCCTGACCTTTCCCTAATTAATGCAGCCAATTAGGTCCACGACCCCACAAAAGCCGAGCTGTAGAACTGTGAAAGAATGACCTAGGCGCAGAAAAAAAAGAAAAGTGGGTAAGGGGGAACAAACATAAAGTGTAACACATGAATGGTGAGAGATACACTCATAATTAGATGGATAAAATGAGCCTGTATCCAAATGAGTTGGATCTGCAGCGCTGTCTTGCTGTCAGGAATTTGGGACTGGATTTTTCTCCTCCACACTTGTCTTTTTCTGCAGGATCTGCTGCAGGGTCTGCACCGTCTTAGATGAACTGGCTCTCAATTGAACACCATGGAGGGATGAAGGAGATAGGAAACAGATATAGTGTAACAGTTTATTTAAAAAAATTAAAACCCTATAACCATATAGGTTATCCACTCACATTTCGTAAGCCATAAAAGGCAGTTGGAGAGTTTTTAATCAAACTGAGTCTCTCACACTCAGCTTGTGCCCCGATCAGCTAGTGTCTGATCTATATCCTCAGTTTATAACCTGTATTGGAGATCCGCTGGACATTGTTCTGTTGAACTGCGGGGAAGATCTCCAAGAACTGGGGTTATTTCATGGACTGTTTTTAGGCTAACAAAAGACTGTGAGCAAAGCTCTGTTTTATGAGTATTTTTGCCCCTTTTATGTATTTTCCCCTGAGTGTTGGATCTATGTATTGCCAGTGTTATACTCTCATACAATAACCCAAAGTTTATTTGCTCCCAAGTCTGGCTAGTAGTAGCCTGTCTCATGCAGCCACTGGGGGCTAGAATAAGGTTGAGTCTGCCCTCAAGGACTCTGGTGGCAGCAGTTAAACCAAGACTCTGGGCACAGATTGAGGAACTCTGGCAGTGAGGCAACCCGTTACGTGACAGAGACCTTCATACATACGACGCACAGTTTCTAAAGGTTTGCACTGCTTTTTACAACTAAAATTGACACAGACAAAATGTTGGATATGAGTTGAGTACATACAGTAGGTCTCCGGTATTGCACACAAATCATGATTATGTGATTGTACTGTTCCCTTCCACCACTAAAAACTTCTCTCTCTCTCTGATTTCTCCATTTCCCCTTTTCCTTTCTCTGACCATCACCTCATCTCATTCTATCTATCTCGCTTCTCCCCTTCTCCACCTCCATCTACCCCCCGATTCTGAAGAAACCTGCGCTCTATTCACTTACCTGACTTTGAGTCCACTTTACGCTCCTCCCTCTCCTCTCTTAGCTCTGCTACAGACCCTGACAACCTGGTCAGGAACTACAACTCTGCCTTGTCCTCCTCTCTTGATCTACATGCCCCACTTTCTCTCTGCCGCACTCGCCCTTCTAACCCTAGACCCTGGCTAAATTCCCACACGCGCATGCTGCATTCCTCCACTCGTTCCTCTGAACGCCTCTGGAGGTAATCTCATACTCTCGCAGACTTCCTTCACTACAAATTTATGCTATCCTGTTTCAACTCTGCCCTCTTGCAAGCTAAACAAGCCTACTTTTCTTCTCTAATCAACATGCACAAGTCTAACCCACGCCGACTGTTCTCTGTCTTTGATACTCTACTCAAACCACCCTCAGCTGCCTCTCCTTCCTACATCTCCGCTCAGGACTTTGCTGACTATTTTAAGGAAAAAGTGTAATCCATACGGCAGAACATCCCCTCTGTTTCTTCCTCCCATCCTACACCTCTTCCTAACTCTCCTCCTGCCTTCCTTGACTCTTTTTCCACTGTCTCAGAGGAGGATGTGTCGCTGTTGATCGCCTCTTCTCCCTCTACCACTTGCCCTCTTGACCACATTCCCTCCCATCTCCTAAAACCTCTTGCTCCTACTATAATCCCTACGCTCACACACATTTTTAACTCCTCCCTCTGCTCCATCCTCCTTCAAACATGCAACAGTCATACCATTACTCAAGAACAGCAAGCTTGACCCTACCTGTCTTTCTAACTATTGACCTGTCTCCCTCCTGCCTTTTGCCTCTAAACTCCTTGAACGTCTTGTATTCTCTCGCTTGCTCCATTTTCTCAACACCTATTCTCTCCTAGACCCTTTGCAATCTGGCTTCCGCACTGCTCACTCCACGGAAACAGCCCTCACTAAAATAACTGACGACCTCCATGCTGCCAAAGACAGAGGTCATTACACTCTGCTCATATTACTCGACCTCTCTGCAGCATTTGACACCGTGGACCACCCTCTTCGCCTTCACATTCTCCATACTCTTGGTATTCGGAACAAAGCTCTATCCTGGATCTCATCCTACCTCTCCCATCGTACTTTCAGTGTCTCTTCTCCTAACACCTCCTCCTCCTCTATTGATCTCTGTGGGGGTACCCCAGGGCTCTGTCCTGGGACCTCTTCTCTTTTCTCTGTACACACTCTCTCTAGGTGACCTAATAACATCTTTTGGGTTTAATTATCACCTCTATGCTGACGACACACAAATATACTTTTCAACACCTGACCTTACACCTGCTGTACAAACCAAAGTTTCTGAATGTCTCTCTGCTATATCATCCTGGATGGCCCTCCGTCGCCTTAAACTCAACATGGCTAAAACAGAGCTCCTCATACTTCCTCCCAAACCTGGCCCTACTACCTCCTTCCACACTGGAACTACGATCATTCACCCAGTAGCCCAAGCACGCTGCCTAGGGGTCACACTCGATTCCTCTCTCACATTCGCCCCTCACATTCAAAACATTTCTAAAACCTGTCGCTTATTCCTCCGCAATATAACAAAGATACGCCCTTTCCTCTGTTGCTCGACTGCTAAAACTCTGACTCAGGCCCTCATTCTCTCCCGTCTTGATTACTGTAACTTCCTGCTGTCCGGCCTTCCTGCCTCTCACCTGTCTCCCCTACAATCTATCCTAAACGCTGCTTCCAGAATCACTCTACTCTTTCCTAGATCTGTCTCAGCATCTCCCCTCATGAAATCCCTCTCCTGGCTTCCGATCAAATCCCGCATCTCACACTCCATTCTTCAACTCACTTTTAAAGCTTTACATTCTTCTGCCCCTCCTTACATTTCAGCCCTAATTTCTCGTTATGCACCATCCAGACTCTTGTGTTCTTCTCAAGGAAATCTTCTTTCTACCCCCTTTGTATCTAAAGCCCTCTCCCGCCTTAAACCTTTTTCACTGACTGCCCCACACCCTGGAATGCCCTTCCCCTCAGTACCCGACTAGCACCCTCTCTATCCACCTTTAAGACCCACCTTAAGACCCACTTGCTTAAAGAAGCATATGAATAGCACTGTGGATATTCTGAACACGATACATAAAGATTGGCCCCCTGCAGACGCACTTACCAGAACTCCCTCCTACTGTCTCTGTACGTTCTCCCTACCTAACAATTAGACTGTAAGCTCCTCGGGGCAGGGACTCCTCTTCCTTAATGTTACTTTTATGTCTGAAGCACTTATTCCCATGACCTGTTATTTATATTATCTGTTAATTATTTGATTACCACATGTATTACTACATTAATGGCGCTATATAAATAAAGACATACAATACATACAATACAATACCATCTTCTGTCATTTCACATGAAGGTGAAACTTGTACAGCATACAAGGAAAACGTACCAAGTTTTACACACTGCAACCGTTTTTTCAGCTGTCAAAGTCAATGATGGTCTTTAGAGTATCTTTTAAAATGCAAAATTGTAGAATAATACTGCCTGAGGATATCTCTGCTAATTAATATGAGCTGATTAGTATTTCCAGTCTCTTTGAGTCCACAGGAAAGCTGCAGTGAAGCAGAACTGATCACTGTCTTTCAGATTCTAAAAATAAATATTTGTATTCCCGTTGCCTTTTCCATGTAACATGGAGACGGAGGACGAGCGAGACAGCATGACTAACACAGTCTGTGCAAAAATATTTATGGGGCCAAGCAAGTGAAACTTGACTAGATTTTACTTCTAAAGTGGCCTAAGCGCCGGTATGCTGATGACCATGATGTTCAGTGGATGTCATGCCTTGTAAGCTCTTTTGTGGCTGTCTGAAAGCTAATGCCGCAATCGCCATGGAAGAAGAGCGCATGACCCTGAACCCGGAATATCTGCGGCACAGAAAGGGGTTTCACATTTTTAAGCTTTTCAAGCTGAGCTCAAAGGCTTTAACCAAAGAGCACAACATGCGTGATAGAATATAAATGATACTGTTGGATTTGTAGGCGAGACTTTTCTCTCTTAGAGGATAGAATACAGGAATATGAGAAGAAAAGGTGTTTCTTTCCACAGAGGGTACAAAAAGTGAAGAATGCGCGATGCACCGCCGGAACGAAAAATAAATGAACCGGAGAGAGGGTAACTACAAAATGAGCTTTTAATAATGAATCTGATCAACAGACGGGCAAAAAAAATGGAGCCGACATGTTTCGTGCTTGTGCACTTTATCAAGGCTCCCTGATAAAGTGCCTACCCAGCGAACAGCACACCAAAGGTGCCTTGCAGCAACCCACGGGACCAGGATTGGACTGATGCACGCCTTTCACACCTGTGAGTCTACACTTCGCAATTTTATAGTCTATGATATATAGGGGGACAAGCAAGTCTACAGTTATTGATTTAGGAAGTTAACTAGGTGCCTTTCTATGTGGACATTTATAGCTGATTTGTGAAAGCTCTCTAACAGAGCAGAACCAGCCAGGCACCATCTTCTTTTACATGTATATGCTGGAAACCCGGAGACTTAGCAATCACATCAATCGTAAGTGGAGCTGCTAAGGATACCTTTTCTATTCAAGATTTAAGGAATTGGATCTTACTGTTGTATTTCTGGATTCAAACATACAATGCCATAAATATACCGTTGGAGTTGCTTTTTGGAGCCCCTGACTTGGTCTTTGGACTGTTTTTGTCTTTCCACAGATGGAGGGAAACAGGAATACAGTACCCGGTTGTGGGCACTCTCTAAATACCTTTAAAAGGGAGAATGAGTCATACGAAAATGTAAATAGTGAGCGCAACTAGCACAGAGAAATCAACAAAGTGTATTGCGGATATAAATGGTATCCCCTAAATAAACAGTGATGGGTAATCTTGTATAAGATGAAAACTAAACTTTATTTTTACAAACAAATAAAATAATGGGGGTGAATGAAATCACCAGACAATTGGTGATGGTTAAAACCACCGTAAAAGGTTAGGCAACTTCTGACAATCATAGGTTTGTAGTTGAAAGTATAATCTATATGGAGACTCATTCCCCTAGTGGAAGTTTGAATGAGGGTAGTATCTTGCCAAACTATGAGTCAGGCCTGTAGGTGGGTTGGAACTCGGAAGTTCTAAATTAATTTAGCTGCCTGACTAATGGGGTTTATTTATTTATTAATTCATTAATTAATATGACCAGTAGTACCAGTTTAAGGGAAAGCATTGGCAGGATAGCATTGGCAACTTAAATGATGCATCTTAAGTGATCATCTTTAAATGAGAATATATAGTTAGACAACGGGTGCGCAAACTGGGGGCGCGTGGCGGTTGCAGAGCCCCCGCGTTCTTCCCCCCGGCAACTTCCCTTACCTGCAACTTCACTTACCTGCTCTCAGCCGGCTCTTCAGCGACGCGTCGCCATGACATGGCATCAAATGACGCTGCGGGGTCAAATGGCTACGCGTGACATGACGTTGTGACGTAATATGACGCGTGGAGCCCAAGAGCAGGTAAGGGGTGGGGGGGGTAGGTACAGGCAAGAGGGTGCACAGACAGGGGGGGGGGAGCGAACTGAAATGTTTGTGCACCCCTGAGTTAGACTAGTTAGTTAGTATATATATTTATTGTTCTTCATGCAAGATCTATAACCTCAGCTGATGTGACATGGAAGTAATTGCATTGTCTCTTCACAGGTATGTTTTAACCCACTGATTGATCTGCAACCCCCTGTTTTAAAAAGAAATACCCCACCCTGACATTATTATTGTTCTCTGGTATGTTTTAACCCAGCGGTGCGCAAACTGGGGGGCGGGAGATTTTTCTGGTGGGGCGCGGGCAGTTGCAGAGGTTCCGCTCTCTTCCCCACGGCATTAGAATGAAATGCCAGGGTATCGCGTGAGGCCTCTGCAACTCACTTACCTTGATTCTGAAGGCTGCTATGATACGTCGCTATGGCAACGCGCCATCAAATGATGTCGCAGGGTCACGTGGCGTGACGTCACGTGACCCCGATCGTCATTTGACTCCAACACAAGAGGTGAGGGGGGCGCGAGCACAGGGTGGAGAAGCCAAGGGGGGTGCAACGTTAATAGTTTGCGCACCCCTGTTTTAACCCACTGATTGATCTGCAACCCCCTGTTTTAAAAAGAAATACCCCACCCTGACATTATTATTGATCTCTGGTATGTCTTGAATAGCAAAAGTTGTTCTGTTAATCGTCCAACTTGTAACAGGCAGATTTATTCGGGGGAGGGTCATGTGACTGCTTGGATGTATAAATCTAATACCAGTTTAAGGGAAAGCTTTGCAGGGTAGCATTGGCAACTTAAATGATGCATCTTAAGTGATCATCTTTAAGTGAGAATATATAGTTAGACTATACTTTGACTAGAGGTGGACTGGGGACTGCCTCTTTCTGCAAGGCAACAAGTGGTGAGCTTATCTGACCACACTATGATCCCATGCTTGTTAGCCGGCACTTTTAACCTCCTATACACTTTATTTACTGCAGCCTCTCCCAACACTGACTGCACACAACTGCCCCCCCTCGACCCCTCGACCCTCAACCAATTCCCTCTGCAAACCCTGAATAGGCCCTAGCATTGCAATGCAGCAAAACATTTTGGCAAGGAAAAGGCACACTTCTGCTGATTACTCTGCACACACTCACTTGGCTCACAACAGCTTCATGCAACGTTACCCACCTCTGTGATAATGAACCTGCTAGTTCTCTCAACTCTGTTCTTTCTTGTGGCTAATGGAAATGTTACTTTCTCTATCCATTACAATCCAGTCCCTCCTGGCCCACACGCAATATCACCATACACCCCGGATTACTCAAAAGCCTTGCACTATCTACTGAATGTTGGTGGTGAACTCTGAAAACCAGCACACCAACCACAACTCACTCTAATAGCAAACATCACAAATTTACAACTTACAAACAACTACTCACATTTCTACTCATACTGTTACTCTCTTTAGCAGGTGGTATTGAACTTAACCCACGCCCTCCCTTTTAAACTCTGTCCCATAGAGTTGAGAATATTCTGAGGAACCCCCAACCCTCTCTAATAGCAACTCTGAGGTCAGACGCATTGTAACTTCTTCTGTATTTGGTACTATTTTCAAATAACCAGAAAATTACAGGGAAGCCTTTAGGGATGCCCGGCGAACCAAAGAGTTCCCAGAAACCCTGGCTGAAAATCACTACAGATTAGATTTAAGCAAATGTAAAAATGTGCAGCAGGATCATTTTAAGACAGATACGACACAGTTAACCCTTGCAACTCCCCCTTATTTAACAGTACAATAAAAGATGGCTATAAAAGCACAACAGATTATATAATGTTACAGTAATCTGTATAAGATTACAGTAACATGTAATATATTTGTACAGCATTATCTGGCTCAGTGTGTGATTGGAGTGCATGTGAGGAGTTCTGTAAATTAGGGGAGGATGAAGGGATGTCATATATCATTAAGGGGGAAGACAGAAAAACATTAAGCTGTAATGATAAAACATCAAAGCAGATCTTTTTTTACTGCTCCGTTGTATAACAGATCATAGTCCAGTACACTGTTAACATGCATTATAACATTGCACCTTTATCAACTCAACGCCTAGTACATTAGTTCTGACCTATTTTAACCTTACAATTCTTTGCATGATGAAATGGTGCTAGCTTTACTCTATAAGGCTGTGGCCCTGCTGGCGCTGACCGCGCTCATGCTGGATAGCGGTGACATCACCAACTCTCTAAGCATGAGCGTCGGGTGTCCTGGCTATTTCGCAAGCACGTGGTTGGGGGGTGGGGGGGGGGGGCGTTGCGGGCAAGTTGAACGCGCTTGAAAGTTAAGTTTTTTTGTCCTCTTCCCTTTCTACATGTTCCTGTGACATGCAACAGAGATTTCAACCTTCAACGACAAAAATCCTGTGAGATCTGGAAGGTGTGGATCAAAATATAGGGTTTCAGTGGAAAAAATACACATTTTTGGTCAGTGAAACTCCATTAAAGTCTGTAGGGCACTGATGCTAAAAAATAACTCTCAGAAAACCTGTGAGAGAGGACATGTCTGCATGCATGTAGTCTTTCTTTAAATCTGATCTTTGATGTAGCGCACACATTTAATACATTTAATACAATGGCAGCAAAGAGTTGTAAAAAATTGCGGTATCCTGCCTGGTATGTTAGAAACACTTAAAAAAAACTAATATGTATCGCTCCAATAACAAGGTATTGCCTGTTCCCCAAAAGTGTCTGCGGCTCCTTTAACAGGGGGTCAAGACCAATGGTAGCTGCCTTTGATTTAAGAAGTCGTGAATGGCCCTTTGCCGAAACCCCGAAGGTTTTAAAAAGCGATACTTTTTATATATTTGACATATTTGTAGCAGAATTCTATTTTCAGATGTAACCCCCTGTGTGGTGAGGTCCACACCCTCACGCTGCCCCTTGGCAGGTTCCTCTCCAATGTGCTATGGACATGTGACTGCTAATGGACATGATAGCAGCCAATGCTAACGGCTGTGGAAGAGGAGGGACTAAGAGGGAGAGAAGCCTTGAAAAAGGGGGGCGGCCATGTTGAGGGTTGATTTGTGCGTGCCAGGTTCGGTCGAGAGTTGGAGAGTGTGCATGTGGCAGCAAGTTACCTTCTGGACGTGATCGGGAGGTCAGTCAGTGTCAGAGAGGACCTTCAATGGCTTCAAAGCACAGCGGTACCGAAGCACCATTTGCGAAGTACAAGCCTGCAAAAGAGCTCCCACAGTGTGCCGGCACCATCAAAAAGCCAATAAACCCCAGGATTGCGTGGATAAAGCATCACTGACTTACACCTGCGCAGCGCAATTGGGAACTGTGTTTTCATTGTATGATGTATGTGATGTATCTGCTAACGATCACAGGTTGCCCAAGTTATTAAGCGTACAGTAAACCCGTTGTACGATCCATATACTGTACTGTGGCTGCATTTTTTTCCCGCCATCTGACCGTAGGCCCATTAAGTGATCAATAAGGACTCACGCCCCCACCTCAGCCAGAGATACAAGTCTGAGGGGTTACACAGATATATAATAAGGAGGGTTTCGGAATGACTTTTTAACGCTTTTATTCTTCTATGTGTTTTTTCAAAGTTTATATATTTTTTTATTTTTCAGAAACGGTTTAGCTTTTTTTTGTCAATGTTCTTCGCTTCCATCCCATTGTACATATTTCACATACAGAAGTAGTTATTATAGGTTTCCACTAGTAAGAATATCCTGCTCTGCTTGCAAGTAATACTTGATAAAGGAGGAGGAAAATAAGCTTCAAATAACTCTGCACACAAAAGGACCCCTTATAATAAGCACTCAAAGCTGCAGTTCAAGCTGCCGGTAAAATAATAATAATTCAATATTTCCCTCCCCTTTCTTCCAATGTAATACTGCGGGAATGAGCCAGACTTGATCTATAGTATATAAATACAGCCAACAAAAAAATAAATAAAAGTCCAGCTTATCAACAAGGTCGCAGCTGTATGGTGAGTTTGTGGATTTTCAGTGTGTCGTTTATTCATTTTCTTTTTCTTCTACAAATTTTTTTTTTTTTTAGATAATTGATGGAACCTCCTATTCTACTCGCGATTTTCTATTTATTATTTTTCTTCTCACTGGGACGTAATTACATCACACAACGCAATACAAGCCCATATTTCAATATGTAAAACTTAATGCATGCTGAATAACATATATAACAATGTTGCATGTCTGTATAGTACCGTTTCAGGTCTCTGCGTCTTGTATAAAGTTCACGGAAAACTGGAGCTTTAAAACGTAATCCAGCAGAGGGAGGAAAGACCAACAAAGACTTCACTCCATATAAGTATATGTGTATATACAGTATAAGAAAAATCCTGATTCTGTCCAATAAGGTATATCACAAATATAGGAGCATCTTGTAGCTTTTTTTAAACTAAAGATATCCATTGGCTCACTTCATATAATGAAAGATCTTGGAGAAAAAAAAAGGGGGTTGGGATAGTGCAAAAAGACTTAATTCTAGATTATTTCATTTCAAATAAAAGGTAATATCCTCATACAGTAAATGAAAACAAACATTGTGTTCACTGTAAATCTGTCTGGGCCGAGCACCTCAGGAGTTGAACAGTAACACGCTAGTGATCCCTGCTGAATGTAAAAGTGTAGTTGCGCAGAACACGTAGGAGGTTGTGATTTTTCCACTTGGTCCTCTTTTTGCCACGGTTTGAACCACCCAATTCTCGTAGCGGTGCTGGAGTGATGCCATCCAGGAGCGAAATCTTGCTTGATGATGTGTGGACACTCCGAAGCAATGTTCAGGTGTAACGCTTATTTACCAAGCACCTCTGTGCCATGAGACACATTACAGCCTTTCAAAGTGAAATGTCTTCTGCCATAACAGTGCCTAGTATTTGATCTGCATTAATTACACAGTTTTTGTTTTGTCTTCTACATGGGACTTTACTTTTAAGTGGACCTAAATGGGAGAACACAAAGATAGTGGCAGCCAGAGTCAGAGCAGGAAATAGTTTTATTGGCTACAACTTGCCCTATAAAAACATTAACAATCTCTTTTAAGTACAACAGTATAGCCAATAAATCTGACTCAGAAGCAGTAGAGTTCTGATTTGTATTGCTATTTCTAGGAGCTGTTCTGCTATAACTACAAATCATTATTGTGTAAAGTACACATTGCAGGTGGTTTATCAATGCAATGAAAATCTGGTGTTGCTGCACTGTACCATTTTTGCTTATGGTTGCATTAAATGTAAGACACAGCTTTGCCATGCAATGCTGATTTGTTATCTTGGGAAGTTTACTACACTCAGATTTTGCTTTTGTTCTCACTGTATTAGAAGGTGAGTGAATGAAGTGCACAGGCGCACATCTGCCATATATTATTCTGACATATTATTAAATAGGTATGTCATCTACTTCTTCCCAATCAGCCCCCACAGATTTGGAAAGTACAGAACCAGAAACCCAACTAAGAACCAATATAGTGCTTTTTGGACTGCCCAGCTTGATCTTCATTGTTGTGGAATTGAGAGTTGGATTTCACTAAAGTCTTAGGTCACTATTTAAAATGCTGTGAAGTGATTTTCCCTGTTCTGGGGAAGACCGTCTCTCCTTCAGGACAGGGAAGACATCTCCACAGCAAACTGAATAACTTATTCACAACAAACCGAAGCGGCAATTTGGACCGTTTTGGTGAGATTTGTCCCAAAACAGCCATCTCAGTGTATATGACGAAGAATATCAGGTGCGCAAATCTCATCAGGACATAGAGGGAATAAGTAGAAAACACCAAAATAGTGCAATATTGTCAAACACAACAGATGCAGTCAATGTTGAAGTTTCTATAGAATTTACACTCACGTGTTATACGTGAAACACAGGCGTTGTGGTTATTAGAAGTTACCAACTTATTGTGACCGAACAGATGCTCCAGATCAACATCATTATTATTCCATAGGCAGGAAGGGAAATCCACATACAAAAGGAAAAAGCAAAAATAGTATAGTATTGCTTTTTAATAGTAAAAAACACAAAGAAACACACTTACATAAGTGCCTTTGTGGTAAGCATTCAAACCACCCTGGGTCAAATGAACAGGTAGCACTCCACACAGCAACAGCTTGCTTCACGGCCGATTCAGCAATTGTTGAGCTGGGCGATGCAGTCCTCCACTTTGAATGTCACCAACCAGGTCACTCTGTAGGTTTTCAACTCCAACCTACGCGCGTTTCAACTCTAAAGTCTTCCTCAGGGGCTAATCTAACCTCCTATGCCAGTTCCCTTCCTTAAATAGCCCGTCGCTTTCTGTTTCGAATTGCGACGCGCTACGTATGACGTCATTACGTCCGACATCATTCATCGCATCATCGCGCATGCTCAGTGTCTAATCGCGCTCTAAACTCTATGTGCAGTAGCGTTATTCATGCTGTAACACAGCCATCCTCACGTATATCCGCAACTTGGTGTGTATTTAAACAATTTACACACCTTAAAGATACATATCGCTAAACAAACTTATATGTATCTAATACATGCCTGACATTTATATTATATTGCCAAATATAGCTAGTGTAACATACAGTATCTATTACTTTATCTCAGTGTATATAGAATTTTGTTTCCTTAGTCTTCAGCAAATACTGAAGTTACAGTAAATAAATAAAGTAAAAATACATATGAATCCAATGGTGGGAAGCATAACAAGCTTAATAAACAATATGGGATACACAATATATACTGCAGTTCCATATGGTAGACGCCTTAAAAATATCAATGTAATTAACTTCTTTAGAAAAAAAAATACTATCCCTGTTGAAGTGACTTTTATTTGTTTCCTTTAAAAAGTGAACAGGTTTTTATTTTCTTGAACATAATTGAGATTTAAAAGGCCATTCAACTGAAATTTGGAAATTTGAACAATGTCTGAATATACTTCCCCTTTTCATTTAGAAATAGCTATAGATGTGCTGAAGTGCTGCTAACCCCTCTATTGTAGTTATTAGAACTGAAGCTACTTTGTACTGTTTTGGCAGCTGTTGAGAATACAGCAGTTCTGAACAGAACAGGATGAGGGCAGCGGGGGGAGGAATCAAGGTGTTGTGATCACTTAAATAGTTAATAGCTGGTGCGTGTGGGTGTATATGAAGCAAGCTTTGAGAGTGTTAGGAGATAGAAATACATACAAACAACTTAAGGAAAACCCTAAGAGGGATTTTATCAAGGAATTTAAGGAACTAGAAGTGGAAGCTAAAGACTAGAGAATCTGAGTTTGAGTTTTTATTTATAGACGATCCAGTCTTAGCTTTGTTTTACCATTTGCCCAAAATCCATAAGAACAAGGAAGTGTCACCAGGGAGGCTATTTGTATTTGGCACTGGTTTATTAAATCAATTTATTAGGATAAATCTGTGGTTATCGTATTTCCTCGATTCTATGGCGCCATTGATTGTAAGACGCACTATTGATTTAATGACAATTTTCGGGGGTGGGGGGGAGGGAATAAATTTCATAAGTTCCTGACCGTGCCCAACTCCCGGGACAGCTGCTCCACCTTCTGCAACCTCTCTGTCTCCACTGTCTGCTCCAGCGCCTTGTGCTGCGTCTCCATGTTGTTGATCTTGGCCTTGTCCTGGCTCTTCTGCATCGCAATGTTGTTGCACTCACTCTTTCCAGCTACTTCTTCCCACCACCACCACCACCTCCTCCTCCTCCTCCCTCCGACTGGTTCGGGGTGCTGGGCAGGCTGGACAACGACGGGGCTCCACACAGCGAAATCGCTCTAGGAACGTCGGAGGTTTTTGAGTACCCTAACATTTTGACTACAAACTTTTTGGATTGAAAATCTGACAGAGATGTGATTGATTCTTCCCTCAAAAGGGCAGCTAAACTTGACAGAGATCATATTTTACCACCAGAAGCCTCAAAGAGACAAGGCAAAGACCTCCAGAAACAGGGCATTCTATGAATGTATAAAAAATGATAAATCCTGAATCATAACATTAATGACAAAAATTGAACCACCTCTCCCCCCAAACCTCCAAAAAACCCAAGAGGGCTAATATGGACCACATAAATACATCCATATACAGGAGGGTGCCACCTAGAGGCATATCACTCAAAGTGCAGAAAAACTGATATATGACTGGATGCTGATAATAATAGAGTATAAGCGACCGATACAATGGCCAAAATGAATACATTACTGGAGATATATTTGGATACATATTTGACAAAATTAAATAAACGGTCTTGGTTAAAAAAGAAATAAATAAAAAAAGAAGTAAAAGTGTTGCTTGTCCACATCTAGCCATTAGGGATCTTCTATACCAGGGCTTAACTGGCAGCCCATGAAGGGCCTCGGTGTGTCCCTTTGCTTCTGCTAATTTTATTCTAGCTGCTTATTCATCGGGGTGCAGTTTTTTATTTTTACATTGAAACTCACTTAAGTTAAGGCAGCGGTGTGCAAACTTTTCCCTGTGCGCACCCTTGCCTGCTCTCCTCGGCACCTTACCACCCCCCCCCCCCGGCGTCAAATAACGCGCGGTGTGACGTCACGTCGCCATGGTAGCGCGGCATCACTTGACCCCAATGATGCCGAGTTACCAAGACAACGCGCCGCTGGAGGGGACGTGTATTATAGAGGCCATTTAAATGCCTGTGGGGAGAGTGCGGGACATCTAACTGCTGCACCCCCCTCCCCCAGAAAATCTAGCGCACCCCCCAGTTTGCGCACCGCTGAGTTAAGGTAATGAAAATAGAGTACAGATGTTATAAATGCCAGCAAAATGTTAACAGTTACAAGGTGTCTACATACAGTTAGGTCCGGAAATAATTGGACACTGACACAAATTTCATAATTTTGGCTCTCTACGCCACCACAATGGATTTGAAATGAAACAACCAAGATGCAATAGAAGTGCAGACTTTCAGCTTTAATTCAAGGGGTTGAACAAAAATATCGTATGAAATGTTTAGGAATTGCAACCATTTTCATACACAGTCCCCTTATTTCAGGGGCTCAAATTTAATTGGACAAATTAACACAATCATAAATAAAATGTAAAAAATTTTTTTTTTATTACTTATGTTTTTATTGAGCATTTTCAAACATACAAAATAAGGTAAACACAACATATTACACAAAAGAAAAGGGGGATACAGAAATACAAATAAACTGGCTGTGGAACAATAGAGAGGAGGGAGAACGGGGGAGGGGGGAAGGGGTA
The DNA here is from genome assembly GCF_040206685.1 of Ascaphus truei. NCBI lineage: Eukaryota > Metazoa > Chordata > Amphibia > Anura > Ascaphidae > Ascaphus > Ascaphus truei. The sequence goes on along the minus strand of NC_134486.1, from coordinate 45,535,833 downwards.
GCATTTGTACCAATATCGCACTGTATTCGACACTTTAAATACCACATGTATCACTCTGTTCAAAGTATTCTAGTCTATATATGGGGATATACCTGCATGACGGAACCAAGGAGCCCAAATATTAGAGAATTGCGAGGTGGAGCCGTTCAGATAGGCTGAGAGTTTTTCCATATAGACTATATGCCAAATTTTGTTGTTTATTTGATTTAAGGATGGGGGGGTAGGGGGGGGGCGGTTGTTTCCAATTTTTGGCAATTGTACACCGTGTGGCGTTTAAAATTTGGGATATTACTCTAGCTTTTTTTTGGAGATATTAGCCATTGGTTTTCCTAGCAATATATATACTGGGTCGTGTGGGACAGAGATTTCTAGTATCTTGTGTATTAGGGTGAACACTTCCATCCATGAATGTTGGATTTTGGGGCATGACCAAAATATGTGCAGTATACTCCCCAATAAAATGTTAATTTGTAATACTTTGTCGAGAACCCTTTGCAGGCAATGACTGCTTGAAGTCTGGAATGCATGAACATCGCCAAACGCTGGGTTTCCTCCTTTGTGATGCTTTGCCAGGCCTTTACTGCAGCTGTCTTCAGTTGTTGTTTGTTCGTGGGTCTTTTTGCCTTAAGTTTTGTCTTTGGTAAGTGAAATGCATGCTCGATCGGGTTGAGATCAGGTGATGGACTCGGCCATTGCAGAATATTCCACTTCTTTGCCTTAAAAAAAACTCCTGGGTTGCTTTCGCAGTATGTTTTGGGTAATTGGCCATCTGTAAAGTGAAGCGCCATCCAATCAACTTCGCTGAATGTGGCTGAATCTGAGCAGACAATATAGCCCTACATACTTCAGAATTCATCCGGCTGCTCCTGTCTTCTGTCACATCATCAATAAACACTAGCGACCCAGTGCCATTGTAAGCCATGCATGCCCATGCCATCACACTGCCTCCACCGTGTTTTACAGATGATGTGGTATGCTTCGGATCATGAGCCGTTCCAAGCCTTCTCAATACTTTTTTCTTCCCATCATTCTGATACAGGTTGATCTTAGTTTCATCTGTCCAAAGTATGCTGTTCCAGAACTGGGCTGGCGTTTTTAGATATTGTTTGGCAAAGTCTAATCTGGCCTTTCTATTCTTGAACAAGTAGAAAAATAAGGCAGTGCACTGCCCAAAGTAACAGAAGGAGGCTCACGGTTTTTAGCAAAAAAAATAGATTTATTACATAAAAAGTGGACAAAAGGTCCCCCCTTAGGCCGCAGCAGGGGTCCACCAACTAGTTTCATGCAAAGGGCATTTTTGGCTGAAACTAGTTGGTGGACCCCTGCTGCGGCCTAGGGGGCACCCTTTTGTCCACTTTTTATGTAATAAATGTATTTTTTGTTGCTAAAAACCGTGAGCCTCCTTCTGTTACTTTGGGCAGTGCACTGCCTTATTTTTCTACTTGTTCCTGCCATCACCTGGGAAATTGCACTATGCCTATGAAGATTCTGAGATTGGATACTCCAGGAGAAACTGAGTGAGTTCACTTTGTGGGTCGCTGTACCCTTTTTTCTCTGATATATGGGACATTGGTCTGTACTATTTATTTATGGTGCCGCTGGCATTAGGTACTAGTCCCCTAACCCTATTAGGGCTTCGTTATGCTATATGCTTACATTGAAGGAGTTTATCCTAAACCTCAGTTTATTATGCCAAAGAGAACTTGTTTTTTCTGATGCACTGGTTTTCTACACAACCTTTCTATTCTTGAGGCTTATGAAAGGTTTGCACCATGTGGTGAACCCTCTGTATTTGCTCTCGTGAAGTCTTCTCTTTATGGTAGACTTGGATAATGATATGCCTACCTCCTGGAGAGTGTTCTTCACTTGGCTGGATGTTGTGAAGGGGTTTTTCTTTACCATGGAAAGGATCCAATGATCATCCACCACTGTTGTCTTCCATGGACATCCAGGCCTTTTTTTGTTGCAGAACTATCCAGTGCATTCTTTTTTTTTCTCAGAATGTACCAAACTGTTGATTTGGCCACTCCTAATGTTCCTGCTATCTCTCTGATGTATTTTTTTTTTTTTTTGCAGCCTAAGGATGCCCTGTTTCATTTGTATTGAGAGCTCCTTTGACCGCATGTTGTGAGTTCACAGCAACAGCTTCTAAATACGAATGCCACACCTGGAATCAACTCCAGACCTTTTACCTGCTTAATTGATGATGAAATAACAAAGGAATAGCCCACACCTATGAAACAGCTTTTGAGTCAATTGTCCAATTACTTTTGGTCCCTTGAAAAAGAGGGGGCTACATATTAAAGAGATGTAATTCCTAAACCCTTCCTCCAATTTGGATGTGACTACCCTCAAATTAAAGCTGATAGACTGCACTTTAAGCCCATGTTCCTTATGTAACTATAACTTGAATTTATTTTGGTACACAGCCAAAGTAACAAAACTTGTATCAGTGTCCAATTATTTCCGGACCTAACTGTATGTACTTTCCTGTCCATGCTTCTTTTAGTGTGGCCACCCATTGTCTTAAACTATATGTAGAATTACATTCCAGTAAGCTTGTGGCCCTTTAACTCCTCGTTTGTGTCTGATCTGCCCCTTTGGAGAACTAGTTGGAGAGCCCTGTTCTATACACTTAAAGTCATGAGTTTTGGCAAACCCCATTATAGGCTTTATTAGCACTGAACAGGTACAAAACAGAATAAAAATGCACCACTGCAAAGGGACAAACCAGTGATGGTTGGTCACGCTATAACCACTGTAGAAGTCGTCTTAATTTGTGTTACATTTCCAACAGTACACCTTCAGAAAGAGCAAAGCTAGTACCTATTTAGCTATGGATAACCCCTTCCTGTCCCGTGTAAATACTGGAATGTCCTTAAAGCAACACTACTACTTTTTCAACTTTTCTTTCTTTCTTATTTTCATATGTAAGAATGTATAATTCTACATTCTTACCTAAGCTGGCAATCTTTTGGTGCTGTTATAAATCAGTCAAAATCCTGATTGTGTGCCTAACACAGTGTTTTTCAACCAGCGTTCCCTGGGCATCCCTAAAGGGTTCCCTGTAATTTTCAGGTCATTTTAAAATTGTACCAAATATAGAAGAATTTATAATGCATCTAATCTCAGACTCTGTTAGAGAGGGTTGGGGTTACTCAGAATTTCACATAGGGGTCCTTATAGTGTTTTACCAGGTCCTACAATTTCAGGAAACCGGGTAACTTGTACCCGGGCAAAATTAATCATTTTGCCTGGCCAGTTACCCGAACAGCACTTGCCTGCAGGGTGAGGAAGACCGCTGAGGCGTGTGAGGAAGACAGCTGCAACATCGTGGGAGCAGCAACAGACATCCTGGTGGTGGTGGCGGCAGATGTCCATGTTCAGCTGGCATGAGCATTAGGAACACAGCACACAGCTGATGCCTGTGGGAGCCAGCTATCCAATAGGAACGCTCCTGCTCCGGTCACATGGCTCCCACAGGCATCAAGCTGTGCTGTGTTCCTGCTCCTCCCGCCGGCTGAACAAGGACATCTGCTGCTGCTCCCACGATGTCCCGCGGTCTCTCACCTTCCTTCGCTGGCTGCAGGTAAGTTTTGAAATTACATGGCACCAGTTCTGGTCCCAGCCCCTGCTGCCGGGTCCAGGTAATTTCCAGGTAGGTGAAAAAGCGGCAGGTAAGCAGAGTACCGGGTAATTACCCAGTGCTCGGAAAAACACTAGTTCATTAACTAAAAAAAAAAAGTTGGAAGCCACTGGCCTAACATAATGGTTGCTTCAGTCAGTGTAACACAGCAACTACAATATATCTTTATATTACTAAGGCAACATTATATATTGTTACAGTTCACAGCTCACACTGCTTGGAACATTTGCAACAAATTACAAAACAGGAAAGTGTTGCAAATTACTTGCACTGCTTGGGAGGTGTGTTAAAACCAGCTATAGGCCTCGGCCATGTTCCCTGCTTGCTGGCGGAAGCGCGCTGGGGCACGCTCCCGCTCAGCACTGAGTTCCTACAGCCGCAATTAGAGCGACTTTAGTAGGGGCTCGCCTACGCTTCCGCAAGCGCGCGTAAGCGTAGGTCTTTAGGGAATTTAAAATTCCCCCGCTTGCCGGCACGACAGGCCGGTCACGTGAGCAGTTCGCCCAATGAGGGCGAACCAGCTCCGTGACGTCACTGGCCCGCCCCCGGCCCGCCCCTTGACAGAGCGTGCGGTAAGCAACCGCAAGGCCGGGGAAAGCACCCGCTTTCCCTGAGCCTCAGCGCGCCTCAGCACACCAGCAGGGAGCCTGGCCGAGGCCATAGAAATCAAAGGATACTTTAAAACTTATTACAAATGTCATTTAGAGTTGAATAATAATAATAAAACAGGTCACTATTATCCAATACTGCAGAACTGATTTCTTTAAAACAAAACATAAGATTTCAAATATTTTGCTCATTTCATAAAAAAATAAAAAGGAGTACAGTTTGCACTATGCTACTGCATAGACCATTGTTAAGGGTTAAGAGGTTAGGACTATTCCTGCTGTTTCCCACCTGTAGCAATACAGTATAACCTTGAAATGTGAGCGCAATAGTTTAAAGCTGCAGTTCAAGAAATATCCTACATGTGCTTTCTTTTAAAATAAATCAGTACTGTACTATAAGAAAAAACTTGCAGCATTTAAAAAAAAAAAAAAAAGTTAAGACATTTTTCATGTATTCTAATGTAACAAGCATTTTTGTTTCTATAGCAACCATTTACAAAGGCACATCCCCTTTTAGACAGGCTCTGGCACACCCCTTTTGCTCTCTCTAGAAGTTCACCAATTGTATCTAGTGCCTGCTTGGTCACATGATCTTCCACACAAAAACTTTGCATCTTGGGTACTCTTCTACAGCACTAACAAAGATTTAGTGAACCCCCCGAGCCAAATCTTCAGCCATCGATTACAGGAGAACGGATCGATCGGCAACTTAGCTAATCACTTGTCAGTTTGCAGATTGTATTGATGCACATATTAAATGGACTTTTTAAAATATATATACACACACACACACACACACACACACACACACACACACACACACACACACACACACACACACACACACACACACACACACACACACACACACACACACACACACACACACACACACACACACACACACACACACACACACGTAGAGGTATCAGTACCGTGTTAGCCGAGCTTCAATAATCAAAAAATAAATAGATGATACCGTTCTGTGGCTAACGAAATGCTTTTATTTGTGCGAGCTTTCGAGATACACTGATCTCTTCTTCCGGCGATGTTACAATGAATCGTTTGTAACATCGCCAGAAGAAGAGATCAGTGTATCTCGAAAGCTCGCACAAATAAAAGCATTTCGTTAGCCACAGAACGGTATCATCTATTTATTTATTTTTTGATTAAAAAATATATATATATATTTTAAACGGCAGCTTGAACTGCAGCTTTAAAGATTGGAATCCTGTGTTTAGTATTGGGAAGCCCAATTGATTCCAGTTTTGGATCTTATATTTGAGGAGCTTGTGCTTAACCTTTAAAGTCAGAAATTAAACAGAAAGTACAGGAGCCAGTAGTATCACTTCACGCCGATATAGAAAGAAAGTCAAGGCTGCCTACCGACAGTATGAGCCAGCTGACTCCAGGCTTTACAAGTGAATCCAAGACATGAAATAGACACGTTTGACGAAGGGCTTTGTACAGTCCGAAAACGTTTCATATCCAAACCCTCTTTAAAATAAACATGTAAGATTGACCTTGTCTCCAAGCATTTTTTTTTTAAAACGAAAACTGCGGAATATAGGTGCAGTAGCTTCTTTATTTCATGTATTGGACTAACTTTTACATTTCCAATTCACATAGTGGATTTTAAGTGATTATTGTTCGAGTGGCAAATATTACTTTCATCACAACTAAAAGAGCACACATGGATATATTTTACATACAGTAGGACCTCATGATATCAAAACTTGTTTCCCCAATCGTAGAGAAAACAAGAGAGATTTATTTTCAGAACAAAATAATTGAAACAAACAGGTTTATGGCACTGATATTAAAAGCGGGAGTATGCATTTCTTTGCTGCTGTTGCTGCTGCTGCTGCTGCGATGGCTGCGGTGCTTGTTGCTGCTGCTGCTGCTGCTGCGATGCTTGTTGCTGCTGCAGACGCATTTGCTGAGAGTATGGATCTTCCAAAGATTTAACAAAAATGGTCGTCTTTGGACCAGTCTTCCACAGGATTCCATTAGAGTCCACAACAGATGATTCGACCGTGATCTGGTGTGTTCCAAAGACAGCAAAGTTTAACAGAAACTGAGTGCTGAAGTAATCATTGTGAGGCTCGACTTTCTGCTCCATTTCACTCCTCGCACCCTCTGCAGGGATCTAAAAATAAACCGTAATGAGTTTGGGCTGCAGATACATTTCTCTAGAACAGATACTAAATGGTGTAGAAAAATACAGCAAAAATCATAGTAGCACTAAAAGCAGCCAGTCCATTTAAACCCTGAAAACATATTGTGTGATCAAGTTTGAAGTATCACGTTGTATTTTTTTTTTTTAGGATTCCGTGTCAAATCGTACTCCCTTTCCTAATGCTTATAGATGCCATGCAGATTAACCATTTGAGTGCTGGAAGTTCTGGCCTTCGCAGTCATGTGACCATCAGGTGAATTCTCCGTCACTGATGAATGACTAGGAGGGAAGAAGAAGTGACAGGACGCAATTTCAACCGCCCCCCCCAAAAAAAGCAGGGCCTTTAGGACGTAGCTACGACGCCATGGAGCCCCCCGGGAATGCCAGACACCATAGCGTAGTAGCTACATCCATAAAAGCACCCAAAGGGTTCATGGAGTATCCATTTTGACAAAATCTGAACACTTGATTTAATTCCCAGATGCTATAACTTTATATTAATTCAAACTGTGTGTTTAAGGTACAGTATGTTAATTCACATTTCAAGTTGGTTATTTATGTGTATACACACTATATATACTATTGTGCAGTTTTACAGAAAGATTAATTATAAGCATTAATGGTGAAGGTCCCCGATCTTGAAAGTAACACCTTCAATTTTCTCATCTGCTCCCACAATTTGGAGTATCTGGCTGCTTTAGTAGCTATTACCAGATGCAATTGGCATTCAGGAAATCACATCCAATAACCACACTATTAAAGAAGACATCCTATGAAAGGTGAAATCAGACACCATCAGTACAACTCCTGGACACCTGACTTGGCACAAAGAGGAGGTACAAAACAAGATATACTATACTGAAGGAGGAGTGGCTCAGTGAGCAAAGACACCAACTCTGGTTCAATTCCCTTGCGACTTTGGGCTAGTCACTATGTCCCTGTGCCACAGGCACCAAAATCATAGAGTGTAATATCACCCGGGCAGGGACTGCATACCATGCACTATACTGTAATTGTGAAGCACTTTGAGTCCCATTGGGAGTAAAGCGCTATAGTGAATATGAAAAAAAAGTTATTATTAATCGATTAGCTTTGGGTACTGTACAGATTGTCCTCTCTTGGTTCTACGATTACTAGCTTTAGACCTTCTTCATAAAATGCCAAGCTGAAGTCAAGAAATATATCACTCAATTGCTTTGAATACATTCATCCCTCTCCTGCAGTCTCCTGTTCCATGTTCCAAAGCACATAACCAAATAATACATGACAAACGTTTCAAATACATAAAAATGTTTTAACAAGATACAGGAAATAAGGCTGTACGTCCGAGTCCCCGGTGGTCACACCACAGCCCTCTGTGAGGCAGGCCCCAGTGGCTGCGTGTGTGTGGGTGGGCACGCAAAGCGCTGTGATGCGTACGCTGGCAGGGAAGACAAGAATTTTGTCTTCCCGTGCCATGACGCGCTCACGTGTCCGCGCACAGCCAAGGGGAGGGCTGGAGAGGAATCATGAACCTGGATTCTGGGGAATGCGGACTACAATTCATGCTGCCGACTATTTTTCAGTTCAACAGTTTTTGACTAAAGCAAATGCAAAATATTCTAGACTTCTACATCTTAAGCTATGAAGTCTTATGCAGAGATGCTATGGAAACCACAGGATGTGGCTGCAAATTATGTGTGGGGAAATATGGAAAGTTTCTATCTTCATAACCAATGGTGATGTGCTTAATTAAAACAACATTATAACGATCTTTTTATGTCTGTCATACACCTTCTGTTTCAATGAGATGATTTAATAGCCCACACAGGCGGCTAGTAATGTGAATGCCAACTCCTGTCCTCAAGGGCCACCAACAGGCCAGGTTTTAAGGATATCCCCTGCTTCAGCACAGGTAGCTCAGTTGTGACTGAGCCACCTGTGCTGAAGCAGGGATAGCCATAAAACCTGACCTGTTGGTGGCCCTTGAGGACGGGAGTTGGGCACCCTTGCCATACGGTACAAATGAAGCGAGAAGTTCCTCTTGCTTTGCTTGAAGGCTTTTTTTTTTAAAATAATGTATCAACCCCGTTCTGTACAGAAGACTTACCTTATAATCTTGCCCGGGTTTGCTTTGCAACGTGGAGGAAACATTAAGACAGACGGACTGGATTTGACGGAATAGCCCTGGTTTGGAGCCATGCTGCACCACTCCTTCCACTTTTAAGGCCATCTGCTGATTACTTTGCACCGCGATTGGTTCCGTAGGATTACGTGGCGATGGAGACAGGGCAAGCTAAGGCATTTTGGAGTACAATTAAAAGTACGCATTAGATTAACCAAACTTTGCTGGTGCCGTGATCACTAGCGCACATATACAAACAAGATCCAAAAAAGGTTTCTAAAAATGCATTTCTACATTGCTTGATTGAGAAATGTAGGAAACAGCTCAAGTGCTGGTGGAAAAATCATAGACTCCTTTAAAACGTTAATTAGAAACGTATTTAAGTATTAACATCAGACCTCCAAAATACATAACATGTACACACCTTCTAAGCTTGAGTGCACCCACTTTACTTTGGATATTACCCATGTAGACATTCAATGTTAAAGTTTGATGTACACCTCTGTCAAATTGGGCATGTAGTAGAATTCCCCTTTTTAAAAAAATTTAAATTATATTTTTTTACTCCTCGGAGTCGTGACTGTTCCTGAACCGTGTGAGCTTATCGGTTTTGATCTTGGAGAACGTCCTAGCAAAGCGAGATGCTTCTGGATGAAGAAAGGCAATTAAGAGACAGGGGGCCGACATGTGGAGCAGGAATGATTGAAGACCAGCAGTCGTGCCACACCTCCGAGCGGGTACACTCATTGCAATTGGGAAGCTCCTAAGTGTAGTGTTGCCCGGTTGTATGACATTTTCCAAGAAAAATTCAACAAGAGACAGAATGTGAAAGTTTTTCCTTTTCACATATCGGAGACTTTATATACTTTTCCTTATTATAAAATAATAATTGATTTAATGCAATACAAACAAATACATAAAGCGTAATTAAGTGGTTTACGGAAAGAACAATGGTTTCAGGCAGACTCAAAAACGGATTTACTTATTTACAACACTAGAAGTCTAGGTCTGTGCTTTCCCCTCGAAGATATGGAGCTCTGAGGAGGTTGTGGGAACCTCCGCACTGCAGCGGGTGCAGCGCATTCATCCTTAGTGTCCACGGTGTAACTTGAGGTTGAATGGAAAGATACTTTAACAATTACCAACTTGATTGTTTTTTACCTTCCAAATCAGACATGCTGGGATGATCATGTTCCTTGCCAAGCGTGGAAATAGATGTTCAATACCCTAGTATCTGAACAGAGATGTATTCCCCTGCAGAACGTGCTCCCGTGGCAGGAAATTACAGATAGAATTGCGAATGCTGCTCTCTCTATTCCATGGGTGCTCAACTTCGATCCCCCCCACCAGATAAGGATTTCCAGATATCCCATCTTCGGCACAGGTGGCTCAATTAGAAGCTCGGTCTAAGAATGAGCCTCTGATTGTTTGAGCCACCAGTGCTGAAGCAGGGGCTGATTGAACCCCTTGTGCTGAAGCAGGGATATCCTGAAAACCTGACCTGCTTTGGGGGGGGTGGGGGGGGGGGCTGTTGAGGACTAAAGTTGATCTTAAAAGAACCATATCCACAGAAAAAGAAAATAAAGAAAAAAAAAGAAAGAAAGAAGAAGAACCTTCTTGAATGAATGACTTTTTAACACTTCTGCAATGTACACAGCTCATTGCTACAGACCACACACACCACTTTCTACTTGTTCACTTCTGCAGAGGAAGACATCTTAGTATCTTCGTCCAACACCTGTATTATCCTGTCAAGACAATATTTGGAAGCAAAATAAAGCCAATGTATTTGCTTACCTTTATACTTGTAGACTGCAGTTTTTGGAAAAAGTACCGTTGAAATGAGAGGGGGACTTTCAGCAAGCTGATGACTGCATTGCACAGGCAAGAGGTATGCTGCAAAAACAATTAAAAAAAAACAAAAAACAATTAATTCAGCTGAAGCACACTCAGTTTCTAAAAACATAAACTAATCAATAAATGCATACAGAGGTAGAAGGTGAAAAGTCAAGCTGGACCGCATTATAAATATTGCTGATTAGTCTGTAAAATATATATGTGTCATTTTCTTAACACCATGGTGTACACATGGGAATTCCATCACTTACTGTGAGTTATTCCTCTTTCTGGGATACTGTCCCATATCTACTAAGCCATTAGATACCTTCTGGTCCATTTAAGTCATTAGGCTGCGAAAGGCGCCTTCCAGTGACACGTCTCAATGTTTCACAGGATTCGAATTGGCTGAAGCCCATCCTGGTAAAACTTAAATTAACGTAAATTCAATGGGAAGGTTTCCTGCAGCTGCGTCAATTGTTCTCCAGAAATGTAGTAAATTAAACTTGAAACTTGCATATATGTGTGTTTATTTCTTTTTAAAATCATCATTGCTTCTGGCACGGAAAAATACCGTATTGCCAAAACGGTGGGTACATATCGATATACTGTAGGCCTAAATAGCTCACACATATGTGAATGAGCTCATTAAAACTACTGCTGTTTTTGTCTGAATCAAACACTGGTGCATACTTGAAGTACAGGGAAGCGGTCGCAAGATTGCTAGTTAAACTACTACAAACACTCCAGGGCACATACAAGGATTTGAGTAAGACATTGCCAGTTCTCATTTAAAGGGAAGTGGCCTAGAGGAAATCGCAAATTCTTTGAAATTGGATATATCACTGCTTGAGCGGTCCTTCCCCCCAACTTGGACGTGAGTCTATTTCTTTGCGTCTCAAACACCAAAACCAAAACTGCAAGCTCTACAGAGCAGGGTTTTATTGCACTTGCACGTTCTAGAAAATAGATTTACTGAATCCAATGCTTTACATTTTTTTTTATTTAAATGTAAATACACACAAATCCATCACAAATCAACATGAAGACTATGTATGTTTTTCATCTACCTCCACCGCCCTTATATTTATAAAATTGTTTTTTACAAGATGGGAACCGGGATGTCCCCGGAGCTTTTGGTGAAGGTACTGCGGCGTTTCAGTCTCCTCCAAAAGAAACAAAACACTATCCGATGTGGCTTCCTATTGGACGGCCATTTAAATCCCAGCGTAAAACCAGGAAGTGATTCTGGTACTTTCAACTGTCAGCATCTTAGGAACCAGGGTGGTCTGCGGAGCGGAAAATAGCACTGTTCAGCTCCGGGGAACACCTGGTTCTGATCCTAAAGGTAAAAAAAGAAAAGAAAAAGAATGGGGGTGTACAGTATGTGGTGTACCTTAAATTAAACACTATAGTGTCACTAAAGCAGACAAGATCAGAGGTGCGCAAGATTTTTCTGGGGTGGGGGGGGAGCGCATGGCGGTTGCAGAAGACCTGCGCTCTTCCCCAAGACATTTAGATTAAATGCTGGGGGACCGCGCAGGCCTCTGCAACTGAACTTACCGAGATTCAGGGGCTTGGTGTGATGCGTCGCCATGGCAACGCGGCGTCAAATGACGTAATGTCACATGACCCCGTGGCGTCATTTGACGCCGGCAAAAAATGTAAGGGGGGTGCAAGCACTGGGGGGGGAGCAGGCAGGAGGGTGCAGCTGCAAAAAGTTTGCACACCCCTGGGGTAGATTTTCAGGGGTGAGTATAATAGCCCCCCCCCCCCCTTCCCCCTATATAAAGATCAGAAACTTTGTGAATTTGGTCTTCACCATACCGGTGTGTGGAAACACATCATGCCACAATCAAAAGAAATCTCAGAAAAGCCGTTATCGATGCTCATCAGTCTAGGAAGGGTTACAAAACCATTTCAAAGGATTTGAGGCTCCACCAATCCACTGTAAGACAAATGGAGAAAGTTCAAGACCACAGTCACTCTACCCAGGAGCGGTCGTCCTACCAAAATCTCTCCAAGAACAAACTGGCAAATCCAGGAAGTCACACAGAACCCCTGAGTTACATCCAAGGATCTGCAGGCCATGCTCAGTTTGGCTAATGTGAGTGTTCATGATTCAACCATCAGACAAGAAAACTGAATAAGAATGGTGTCCATGTAAGGAGAGCCAGGAGGAAACCACGGCTCTCTAAAAAGAACATTGCTGCCTGTCTGAAGTTTGCCAGAGCACACAGATGATCCACAAGACTTCTGGAACAATGTTCTCTGGACAGGCGAGTCAGAGGAAGACATTTTTGGCCTCATTTAGAAACGCTAGGTTTCGCGAAAACCAAAACACTGTATTCGAACAGAAGTACCTCCGGACACAGGACCTGGACAGCTTGCCATTATTGACACAACCATGAATTCTGCATTGTATCAGAAGATTCTAGAGGAGAATGTCAGGCCATTCATCCTTGAGCTGAACCGAAAGTGGGTCATGAGTTGAAGCAGTTCTGTAAGGAGGAATGGCCCAAAACCCGACATGAGAGACTGACCAGCAGTTACAGGAAACGCTTAGCTTGTGAGGATCGAGCGCAGGTTCAAGCCCCAAGATGACAGAATCAGGGGCAGGATCCGCCCTCGTGCTAATTGTATCTTTGGAACAGCTGGGTCCACATCAGCACCTGCTGTGCAGACTCCACTCAGTGACGACCCAGGGGTCTGTTCTGTGATCATCTTTTTCAGCCGTGCAGCCTTTTCTCAGATTGGCTATTTTCATTAGACAATCATCACCTGCAGCCTCTCTTCCGATTGGTTCACCAACCTCTATATGCTCGGCGTTCCCTGCTCCAAATCGGCTGACCTCGGCTCGGATATCTGCCACTCTAGCTTCTACTGTCCTCGACCACGGCTAAGTGACCTCAACTATCCGCTTATCTCCTACTCTCAATCACGGCGAGTATATCTACTACCCAACCTCTCCACACCCTGACCCGGCTACACGACGACAAACCTGCACACTGGATGTGGCCTCTCGGCTACAGGTCGGCGTTTACAAATTCCCACCTCTGCCTCGTGGTCCCGTTCGTGGTGAGCACTCATTACATAGTTGGAGTCATTGTTGCTCAAGGGGGCGCCACCAGGTACTGAATCTAAAGGTTCAAGTACTTTTTCACACAGATATTGAATGTCGAATCATTTGTAGATAAATAAATGTTGAAAAAGGATCATGTTTTTGTGTCTGTGTTGAATCAGGTTATCTTTATCTATTATTAACACTGAGATTAAGATCTAATTACATTTTAGATTTGAAATGTGTGAAAATACTAAGGAATTCACAAACCTTCATACTACTGTATATCCTTGTCATTTGTGTTTTCAATGTACTGATATTTTTGTTTATTTCTCAGTAAATAAAACTGGCTGACAATCGCCTGGGTTCGCTGCACATGAGACTGACAAAATAAAGGCTTCTGCTTAAACATTGTCATTATCCTCTCAGGTCTCCTACCTGGCACACATCTGCTCTAAGAATATCTCCTGTGTATTGTTCCTTTGGATATTTACAATGCACCTCTTTCTACATAACAAGTACATTAGTGCATCTCCAAGGCTCATTATTCAATTCCCTCTTGCTATTATGTTCATTTCATGTTTGATCAGTCTTTTCACGACTATATAGAGCTTCTAAAACTTCACAGTCCATTGATGTTTAAAGTATGCTACATACAGTATATACATTATACAAAACAGTAGATGGAATACATATGCCACTTCTAAAGGCTGTCCATCCAAGAAACAAAGTGTACATGTTGAGGCATTAAATGTGGGTGACCTAAGAACACACACACACACACACACACACACACACACACACACACACACACACACACACACACACACACACACACACACACACACACACACACACACACACACACACACACACACACACACCACCCCTCCTGAAATCCCTCTCCTGGCTTCCAATCTAATCCCGCATCTCACTCTCCATTCTTCTCCTCACTTTTAAAGCTTTACACTCTTCTGCCCCTCCTTACATCTCAGCCCTAATTTCTCGCTATGCACCATCCAGACTCTTGCGTTCTGCTCAAGGATGTCTTCTTTCTACCCCCTTTTTATCTAAAGCCCTCTCCTGCCTTAAACCTTTTTCACTGACTGCCCCACACCTCTGGAATGCCCTTCCCCTCAGTACCTGACTAGCACCCTCTCTATCCACTGTGACAGAAACCAGGGGATGGTAATAAATTCCATATATAGGGCTCCCAGGATACTGAACAGTTTCTATCCTGTCTGGCCTGGGAGTGCAGCCTTATAATACATGCACTCCATCCCACAGTTTTGGGCAAGCGCTGGAACTGAGGGATTTCTGTCACCTGTCATGCTAATTAGAAATCAGGTATGTAAGACTGATTTCCTGTTTGCTCTTGTCTCTTCTCCAGAGCCTGGAAGGCTGCTGAACACAGTGGGGAGAAGCCCCTTCCCCACACAGGTTCAATTGTTCTGTTCATTTGGCTAACTCTGCAAAAGTACCTTGTTTTGTTGTTGGAAAGTGGAAAAGCCACTTCCACCCTGAGTTAGGGAAATCTAAGTTAAGTTATCGCTCAGGTGAGCAGCTTTTGTTTTGATGTGTTTTGTTGTATGCACTGTGGCAGTCTCAGTGCCTGGGACTGAATAAACCAGGCACAGCCTGTTTAAAGGAACAGTACGTGACGCCTCCTCATTTAACCTACCCCAAAAGACCGTGTTCTAACCGTCCCGGACAAGCAGCGGAGCCCCGGAGTAAGCTGTTTGTCACATATGGTGGAGAATGCGGGCAGAACACTAAAAGGTCTGGGGGTTAAAGAACTTAAAAAAAAAAAAAAAAAAAAAAGTTTTTTTTCTCTCTCTCCAAACAAGATGGAAGACGTGGTGAGTGCGCTGGTACGCAATGTCGCTGTCCAGAAAGACGCGAATGAAGCCCTGCAACAGGCGAATGCAAACCAGCAAGAGACAAACCGCTTGCTGAGAGAGGAGCAACAGCGGTTCGCTCAGGGCTTACAGCAGGAACTCGAGATCCTGAGGGGGACTATCAGTAACCTTCCACTGGCAGCGGCAGCCCCAGTTCCGAAAATGACCAGGGCAAGCCACTACCTTCAGAAGATGGGACCCTCGGATGATGTGGAAGCCTATCTTCTCACGTTTGAACGCACGGCACAGAGAGAGGGATGGCCAGAAGCTGAGTGGGCTGGTCTAATCGCACCCTTCCTAAGCGGCGAACCCCAGAAGGCTTACTTTGATCTAGAGCCAGCCGAAGCTAACGTCTATGCAAAATTGAAGTTCGAGATCCTCGCCCGCCTCGGCGTAACCACGGCTGTTCGCGCCCAAAGGTTTCACGCATGGTCCTTCACGATGGATAAAGCCACCCGAAGCCAGATGTATGACCTCATCCACCTCGCCCGGAAGTGGCTACAACCCGAGATCAACTCAGCAAGCCACATCGTGGAACGGTTGGTCATGGACCAGTTCTTGAGGAAACTTCCCTCTGCCTTACGCCATTGGGTCAGTCGGAGTGACCCCCACAATGCGGATGAGCTTGTGGCCCTCGTAGAAAGGTACAATGCAGCAGGAGAGCACCCGCAACCCCCAGTCGTGGAGCAACCCCACTACCCGAGGTTCCAGGACTCTTCCAGAGACGGTAAAAGGGTACCGGGGTTAAGGGGAGCTGAAGAGCGGCGACCACCTTCACGCAGCACCAGCAACAGTGGTTCGCACACTAAGGGCAATAGCCAACATGGGGAGCCTGGAAAAGGCTCTAAGTGGGACACAGACTATGTACCTAAATGTGTAAATTGTCATGAGAGGGGCCACACAGCAAAAATCTGCCCACTAAATGATGAGCCCATGCAATGCAACAGCGTGGAACCTTATTCGCTGTTGTCCCAATGTATGCGCCCTAGCCCAGAGGACCCCTTGAATAACCATCTGTGGGCATTTGTAAAGGTTAATGGTAGGAGGGTTCGGGCACTTCTGGACTCTGGGAGCATGGTCACACTAGTGTCCGAATACCTCTTGCCCATTAAGAAGAAACAGGGAAACAGTTCACAAAGAATGGCAATTTGTTGTATACATGGGGATAATCATGAATATTCCACTGTTGATGTTTTTTTTGAAACAGAGTTTGGTTCTTTAGATTTCAAGGTGGGTATTGTACCCAAACTGGCACATGATGTGTTAATAGGGACCGACTTTCCCCATTTTCTAAAAATGTGGTCCCCCGCTCAGAATAGCGCCCAGAGTTCAATAGCGGACCATAACGAAGTATTAGAAGAAATAAATCCTTTCCCGTTTTCAGAAATGGAGGTTGACGAGGGCCCAAATAAGAAGGGGGAAAAGGAGGAGTGCTGTAAAATTCCCTTCCCCATCACTACTTTGGTAGGGAATACCCCAAATCAGGATGTTGATCAGACACTTACCACCCCAGAACCGGATAAGACCCTCGCTGACCTAGAGGTCAGTCCTGGGAGTTTTAAGAAGGCCCAGTGGGAGGACCCCACATTAGAGGTAGCAAGGGGAAATATACGGGACCTGAATAGTACTCTTGGCCAACCAGATAGGTCGCTTGCTTACCCCTACTTCGAGGTAGAGAACGACCTAGTATATCGGGTTGATAAAAGAAAATCAGTTACAACTAAACAATTGTTGGTACCACGGACATTCCGTAATGTAGTGTTACACCTCGCACATAGTCATCCATTGGGGGGACACCTAGGGGTGGAAAAGACAAAAGAAAAGGTTCTCCGAAGCTTCTATTGGCCTGGGGTTCTGGCAGAAATTACGAATTATTGTTCCTCATGCCCAGCATGTCAGATCACCGCCCCGTTCAAGGCGTACCGCAGCCCATTGGTACCCCTTCCCATAATAGAGGTACCATTTGACCGGATTGCTATGGATCTAGTAGGACCCCTAATAAAGTCTGCTAGGGGACATCAGCATATATTGGTAATATTAGATTATGCCACCCGATATCCGGAGGCAGTTCCCCTACGTAGCACCTCGGCCAAAAACATAGCAAAAGAGTTAGTAGTTCTGTTTTCCCGGGTTGGAATTCCTAAAGAGATTCTATCTGACCAGGGAACACCGTTTATGTCCCAAGTAACAAAAGAGTTATGTAAACTCCTAAAAATCAAGCATCTCAGAACCTCAGTCTATCATCCACAAACAGATGGTTTAGTGGAAAGGTTCAATAAAACCTTAAAGAGCATGTTACGGCGGGCGGTCGATAAAGATGGGAAAAACTGGGATTGTTTGTTACCGTACCTGTTATTTGCCATTAGGGAAGTTCCCCAATCATCCACAGGCTTCTCCCCGTTTGAACTATTGTATGGCCGACACCCAAGGGGCTTACTGGATATAGCCAAAGAGACTTGGGAACACGAGGTTACCCCTTACAGAAGTGTAATAGAGCATGTTGCCCAGATGCAGGACCGCATTGCTGCAGTCCTACCCATAGTGAGGGAACACATGGAGAAAGCTCAAGAAGCACAGAGGAATACGTATAATAAGGGTGCTAGGGTCAGAATTTTTTTTCCAGATGATAGGGTACTAGTTCTGGTTCCCACCGTGGAAAGTAAATTCCTTGCTAAATGGCATGGGCCATATGAGGTCTTGGAAAGAGTGGGAGAAGTAAATTATAAGGTAAGACAGCCAGGTAGGAGGAAACCTGAGCAAATTTACCATATAAACCTACTCAAGCCCTGGAAAGATAGAGAAGTCTTGTCAACCCTAGTAACCCCAGGTCCGTCAGAGAGTCAAGAAACTGACCCAGAGGTTAGCATAGCTGAAACCCTGTCTGTTCATCAGAAACAAGAGGTTCAGAATTTAGTGAGCAGAAACAAAGAAATCTTCTCTACACAGCCAGGTAGAACTAGCGTAATTGAACATGACCTAGTCTCTGAACCGGGGGTCCGAGTTAACCTTAAACCGTACCGAATCCCAGAGGCCAAAAGAGAGGCTATAAGTTTAGAGGTTAAAAAAATGCTAAAACTAGGCGTAATTGAGGAATCCCAAAGTGGGTGGAACAGCCCTATAGTCTTAGTCCCAAAGCCAGATGGTACAACAAGGTTTTGTAATGACTACCGGAAACTAAACGCGGTGTCAAAATTTGATACTTACCCTATGCCCAGGGTAGATGAACTTGTAGAGAGACTGGGCAAAGCCCGATATCTCACAACCCTAGACCTAACAAAAGGGTACTGGCAGGTTCCCCTCACAGAAAGGGCAAAAGAAAAGACAGCCTTCTCAACCCCAGACGGCCTCTTTCAGTATAGGGTGCTGCCTTTTGGCTTACATGGAGCTCCCGCCACATTCCAAAGAATGATGGATAAAATTTTAAAACCACATGCTCGGTATGCTGCTGCCTACCTGGATGATGTGGTAATCCATAGTGAAGATTGGCAATCCCACCTTCCAAAGGTCCAAGCTGTGCTCGACGCAGTTCGGTCGGCTGGACTAACTGCTAACCCCGCTAAATGCACCATTGGTCTGGAGGAGGCCAAGTATCTGGGGTATTCTATTGGCAGAGGTTTACTCAAACCCCAAACACTCAAAGTGGAGGCGATACAAGGTTGGCCAAGGCCAGTTACAAAAAAACAAGTAAGGACCTTTTTGGGGTTAATTGGGTACTATAGAAGGTTTATTCCCAATTTTGCGACTAAGGCAACCCCACTAACCGACCTCACAAAAGCAAGAGGACCACTTATGGTAAAGTGGTCCCCCGAAACCGAACAGGCCTTTAGAAGCCTGAAAGAAGCTCTCTGTGCCCAACCAGTGTTGGTCACACCTGACTTCTCCAAAGAGTTCGTAGTCCAAACCGACGCATCTGAGGTAGGGCTGGGGGCGGTACTCTCCCAGGAGTCTCAAGGGGAGGAACACCCCATCCTTTATTTAAGTAGGAAACTAAATCCCCAGGAGAAAAATTACTCCATAGTAGAGAAAGAGTGTCTCGCAATAAAGTGGGCTGTAGAGACGCTCAAATACTACCTGTTGGGGAGAAAATTCCGGTTGGTCACAGATCATGCACCCCTTACCTGGATGTGTCAAAACAGGGAAAAGAATGCTAGAGTGACCAGGTGGTTCCTAAGCCTACAACCCTTTAAATTTTCTGTGGAACACAGGTCAGGGCACAAACATGGCAATGCTGACGGGTTGTCAAGGATGCACTCCCTAATATCCATGGTCGCTCATCCCTCAGGGTCTGAGCTGGGGGGGAGGATATGTGACAGAAACCAGGGGATGGTAATAAATTCCATATATAGGGCTCCCAGGATACTGAACAGTTTCTATCCTGTCTGGCCTGGGAGTGCAGCCTTATAATACATGCACTCCATCCCACAGTTTTGGGCAAGCGCTGGAACTGAGGGATTTTTGTCACCTGTCATGCTAATTAGAAATCAGGTATGTAAGACTGATTTCCTGTTTGCTCTTGTCTCTTCTCCAGAGCCTGGAAGGCTGCTGAACACAGTGGGGAGAAGCCCCTTCCCCACACAGGTTCAATTGTTCTGTTCATTTGGCTAACTCTGCAAAAGTACCTTGTTTTGTTGTTGGAAAGTGGAAAAGCCACTTCCACCCTGAGTTAGGGAAATCTAAGTTAAGTTATCGCTCAGGTGAGCAGCTTTTGTTTTGATGTGTTTTGTTGTATGCACTGTGGCAGTCTCAGTGCCTGGGACTGAATAAACCAGGCACAGCCTGTTTAAAGGAACAGTAAGTGACGCCTCCTCATTTAACCTACCCCAAAAGACCGTGTTCTAACCGTCCCGGACAAGCAGCGGAGCCCCGGAGTAAGCTGTTTGTCACACCACCTTAAGACACACTTGCTTAAAGAAGTATACGAATAGCACTGTGAACATTCTGAACACATGGCACATAAAGCTTGGCCCCCTGCAGACGCACTTACCAGAACTCCCTCCTACTGTCTCTGTACGTTCTCCCTACCTACCAATTAGATTGTAAGCTCCTCGGGGCAGGGACTCCTCTTCCTTAATGTTATGTTTATGTCTAAAGCACTTATTCCAATGATCTGTTATTTATTCGATTACCACATGTATTACTACTGTGAAGCGCTATGTACATTAATGGCGCTATATAAATAAAGACATACAATACAATACACACACGGCCCCAAAGAAAACAGAGTGTTTCATTTTTAAACGGTCAACGTTGCATTAATCCAGTGCTCCCCCAGAACACTCCACAGATCCACACTTACTTACCAGGTAAGATACGGGAGGATATTTTCTACTAAGACCCTCCACTTCCTCCAGTACATGATTAAAGACAGACATCATCGCTCGCTCGTATTCACTGTCAGCTTGCACTGATCCACTGAAGCTGCTTTCCTGGAAACTAGAGGATAAACCGATCATTTGTATAAAGCACTTATGGCGTCTTATGAAGCATTGTTTAAACGCTTTTGAAGTCCAGAAACCTACTGTATACAGACATTGCAGTGAATGAGGTTATTTTGCACACTCTACAGTATACAAAGTAGAAGGTTAGTATCAGACTTCAATGGTGTCACCCCTTTGAAGTGACAACGGTTACATAAAATTTGTCTGCACAGAGCTAGAGAAAATGTATGAAGGAGGAAATTGATTTTGCAGTCTTAGGCTTTGGTCCCGCTGCGGCCGGCGGCACGCGCGGCTGCCATCCACCAGCTGCTTGCCTCCGGTCTGGATGTCCCCGCTGGCTCCTTCCGGCGTGGCTGACTGCGTGCTGTGACGCGTCAGCCAGCCGGAGCTACAAGGAGCTTGTTGTTTTGGCGAGTGCCGCGTCACGTGACACGCAAGGCAGCCAATCCGATTCCCCCCTCTGCTCCGATCACCCCCCCGCTCAGATTTCCCCCCTCTGCTCCGATCCCACTTCCGATTCCCCCCTCTGCTCCGATCTCCCCCCCGCTCAGATTTCCCCCTCTGCTCAGATCCCCCTTCCGATTCCCCCGTGCTCCGATTCACCCCGTGTGTATTTGTGTGCGTGCACCTGTGTGCGCGAGTGCGCCTGTGTGTGAGTGCCTGTGTGCCTGTGTGTTTGAGGGGCTGAGGGGCTGTGGGATGGTCCCGCCCCTCACGTCATAGCCACGCCCCCTCACGTCACGGCCAAGGCCCCCCTCCCCCCCGGAAAAAATTCACCGCAGATCGCAGATCGCGGTGTAGTGAATTGCACGCGCCGCCGGCAAGCAAGGCGGCCGTGCGGGCGCGTGCAGCGGGGCCTTAGCCTTACCTGGAAGAGTCTGGATCCAAAATGAGGGCTTCAATGGCATATGAAATTAAAAGGCAGCTCTGCTGTTGTCTGGTAGCACATTAAGGTTTAGGCACAAATGTTTGTTTCAGCGCCACAGTAACGGTCAAAAAGCAGGAAGATGGAACAAGATTGAACCCCAGATACCAATATCTAACATCATAATAGAAAGCAATAAGACTGCATACCAAGCCCTTGCCCCAACGTTTACATTTAAGGAATTCTAATGCCCGAATTGTATTGCAAGTTCCTATCTAGTGTCGATTATCATTAGCATAAAAGGGAGATAGACAGAGATAGACAGACAGAGATATAATTGTTTTGACTATTTTGACAGCAAAAATAAAAAGTTAAAATTCATTGGCAACAGCAGGGAGGCCGTATCTCCCCAGACTTCAAACAATTTTTGGTAGAAACTTAAACAAAAAAATAAAAACCCCACAATTTAAAAAAAAAAGTGTGGACTGCTGCTTTAAATCCTTCTGAAAGTCTTTCTTGGAATTTTTTTTCTAACCCAAACTTTAGGGCGAGTTTGACTATTCTTGTCTATTAAATCTCTCATGGTCCCGTTCACTTTCCCAATTGGTCTTTTCACAGGACGGAAGCATTAATTAAGCTCTGATTGCTGCTAAGCAAGATTGATTGTCATTACCCCGCCCACAGACCGGCGTATAACCTGTGAGCAGAAAACGTCACACTGAAGAAGGATACAGCTCTAGGTTTCTCAAAGTTGCAGAGTCGGCATCAAAAGAGGATTGATAAAGATCCCCATATCGGCTTGCAAGGTTTCTGAACTCTTCCATGGACAGTTTCATCTGAAGCACAGACATAACAGGACTGATGTGTTTAGTTATTTTATAGCAACGGGAACAAAAAGGGCATAAAAAGCACAGCACACACGCACAGCGCACAGCGCACACGCACCGCACAGCAGACACACGCACAGCGCACAGCGCAGACACACGCACAGCGCAGACACACGCACAGCGCAGACACACGCACAGCGCAGACACACGCACAGCGCAGACACACGCACAGCGCAGACACACGCACAGCACAGACACACGCACAGCACAGACACACGCACAGCACAGACACACGCACAGCACAGACACACGCACAGCACAGACACACGCACAGCACAGACACGACACACGCACAGACACACAGCACAGACACACAGCACAGACACACAGCACAGACACACAGCACAGACACACAGCACAGACACACAGCACAGACACACAGCACAGACACACAGCACAGACACACAGCACAGACACACAGCACAGACACACAGCACAGACACACAGCACAGACACACAGCACAGACACACAGCACAGACACACAGCACAGACACACAGCACACACCAGACACTTTTTTAATTTGTATTTATTTTTACAGCTTTCTGCTCCACAGATCACGTCAAACATGCTCCAAATACCATGCCCTTTAATTTAGAAATAGTTGAAATTGCAACTGCTTTAGTGAAAAATTGGCCAACGTGAAGTAGTAAATACTTTTCTTAAATACGGGCTTGAGGTAAGGCAATTACAAACACGTTGATTGGTTATGGACTTGTTCACAGAAAACATGGAGAAATTACAGTATAATCTTTGTCAAAAACCATCTAGTTTGCACTGCCACTGTGCAGCACATCGCTTCTATTTTGTACAGTGGAGAGATGATCCATAAACGTAAAGTAGTAAATGTCCATTTTCACAGCTTCAGTAGCACTGAATTTGCTTGCCAACGCTGAGGCTAGCACAGCCGACCAGTCTCAGGATTAGCACGTAAACTACAATACATTTATACTCTGTACGTGTACCTGGGTGGAGATGCGGCCACAACGCTGCAGGTCATTCCCGGATGTCATGGCAATTGTGGAGGCAATGGCAGGAGGGGGACTGGTCTTCAAACTGTTACAGGTGCAGATGAGTTGAGAGAAGGCTTGAAGAAGGTCTATCCGGAGCTTTACAAACTCACACTGAAAGCTCAGAGGGTTCATGGGTGTGCTTGCAGCCTGGAGGGGACAGAAAACGAAAAAGAATTGGTATTTTAGAAAAAAACTATACCTAAAATAAAAAAGGTGTGTATGATAGAGCGAGCGAGCGAGCGAGCGAACACACACACACACACACACACACACACACACACACACACACACACGGTATGCAAAAAAGGTCCTATATAGGTATGGTAATCTGCAGATCTTGCTGTTGCCGAATGCATGTATGCATGGGGCTCGACAAATGCGGTCGATCGGGGCGACTGGATTGTGGCCGCTGTCGACTGCTTACCTGCGTCGGTGTCCCCCAGAGTCTCGGTCTTCTCCGTCTTGATCTTTAAAATCACGTTTTTCTCCTGCAGCACTATTCAAAATGGCCGAGAGTCGTCGTATGATTACCATTGCCATGGTAACGGGACGCTGTGACGCCACGCCCTGTTACCATGACAACGTGTGGCCATTTTGAAAAGTGCTGCAGGATAAAAACATGACTTTAAAGGCGACAAGACAGCAGAAGGCCTGAGATGCTGTCAGGACCCTGCCGCAGGTAAGTGTCGTGGGGGGGGGGGGGGGGGAGAGGGGGTGGAGCGAGTGGGTTTTGGCCCAGTTTATTGGTGTGTGTGTGATAGAGATAGATAAAGATATATATATATATATATATATATATATATATATATATATATCTTTATCTATCTCTATCTATCTATCTTTATCTATATAGCGCCATTTATGTACATAGCGCATCACCGCAGTAATACACGTGATATAATAATATAACACATAATGGGAATAAGTGCTTCACACTTAAAAGTAACATTAGGGAACAGGAGTCCCTGCCCCGAAGAGCTTACAATCGAATTGGCAAGTAGGAACCACATACAGAGACCGTAGGAAGGTGTTCTGTTAAGTGCGTCTGCAAGGGGCCAATGGAAAATTCTAAATCAGCATCATTATCCAGTATCTCTACTTTAACGTTTCGAGTGCGGAGGGGCCTGGCACCAAAAGTGCCACAGCGCCTCCGGCAAACCGCAATCATATGACCGTTACTTAGAGCAGTCACGTGATCCTGGTGTCACAATCCACAAACGGAAGGAAGAGGAGCCCTCTTCCATTTCCCTGCATGTCAGTCTATCATCTCTGGGACATCTTCTGCAACATAACTGAAAGAATGAACAAACAATCAACACTGGGAAGATCTGAAGTACTACACGGGAGCGGCTACAAGATCTCCATGGGGGCTAATAAGTTACTCCCAGGTGGAGGTAGGACACAAGTCAGCTGGCTGAAGAGGTGTACTTAAGGGTACCTTTCTCTATTCCCTAGTTGTACATCTAGCCAAGTATGAGAGAGAAAAAATACATAAGAACTCAAAAGGAACGGGAACCAATGATGCAGTGTCATGGAGAGACCAAGAAATGAATTCAAATCAGCATGTTAAAAAAAAAAAAAAAGGGAGATAGAGCCGGGACAATTGTCCCAGGCGCAGCTGCTGAAGGGGGCCCGGCTGGCCAGTGCTAGAAGTTGGGTCCAGCTCTCTGCCCTTGCTGCGGCTGGCCTTCCAGGAAGGCCCTGCCCCCACGTGCCAGAAGTTGGGCACCGCAGAAGTCGGGTGGGGAGAGGGGGGAGAAAGGGGACTG
This sequence comes from Ascaphus truei, assembly GCF_040206685.1. Classification (NCBI taxonomy): domain Eukaryota; kingdom Metazoa; phylum Chordata; class Amphibia; order Anura; family Ascaphidae; genus Ascaphus; species Ascaphus truei. The sequence continues at coordinate 45,510,530 of NC_134486.1, read as the reverse complement.
TGCGCGATCCTGGATCTGCCTGGAAGAAGCAAAGTGGTGCTCACGACTAATAACTCGCATAATAGATTACTGCATTATGTGGACCACACCTGAGACAGTGCCGGTAACGGAGGCGGCACACTCACTGCTTTACCAGACGGGTCTGCATAAACTTTAACAACATGTTATTAGTTAAAGCCCTGGCTGGGTGAAACCAGGAACCTGAACGCTCAGTAATTAAAAAATACAGCTCCACTGGGATTTTACCATGGAAGGGTTGAGACTTTACTAGAGGGAAGACCTACAACGCCTCCTAGTGGAACTAACACAGAGTCACATATTAGGGTGCATTTATAATTGAATCTAATCGGAGAAGAAACAGGTGCGCAAATCTCATCAGGACATGGAAAGAAAGTAGAGACACAAAATAGTGCAATATTGTAAACCCCAACAAATATATTCAATGCTGAAGGCTCTATAAAATTTGCACTCGCGTGTACAACGTGATAGTAAGGCGTTGTGGTTATTAGAAGTTACCAACTTATGTTTCCAGATAGGTACTCCAGATCCATAGAAAAGGAAGGGAAATCCATATACAAAAAAGGAAAAAGCAAAATAGTATAATACTGTTTTTAATATTAAAAACACAAAGTATTCCACTTACACAAGTGCCTTTGTTTGCGAGCATTCAGACCACCCTGGGTCATATGGACAGACAGTAGTATTCACAGCAACAGCATCTGCTCCACGGCCGTCACAGCATGCACTGGGCTGAATGAAATCGTCCTCCACTCTGGATGTCACCAACAAGGGCCACTTTGCAATCAATGATTCACCCAACGCGTGTTTCTGTGAAGACTACCGTCTGTCCATATGACCCAGGGTGGTCTGAATGCTCACAAACAAAGGCACTTGTGTAAGTGGAATACTTTGTTTTTAATATTAAAAGCAGTATTATACTATTTTGCTTTTTCCTTTTTTGTATATGGATTTCCCTTCCTTTTCTATGGATCTGGAGTACCTATCTGGAAACATAAGTTGGTAACTTCTAATAACCACAACGCCTTACTATCACGTTGTACACGCGAGTGCAAATTTTATAGAGCCTTCAGCATTGAATATATTTGTTGGGGTTTACAATATTGCACTATTTTGTGTCTCTACTTTCTTTCCGTGTCCCGATGAGATTTGCGCACCTGTTTCTTCTCCGATTGCTGCTTGGATTTGGTCTGAATCCTATGTCGGGAGCTGCACTCTCGAAGGACAGTATATTAATTTTATGTTTTTGATATATAAGTGATGTTATTTGCGCTTGTTTATTTCCTCACTGTTGTATAATTGAATCTAAGGCTGAGTCCACGCTTGTTCTGAGCACGCGGAGCTGCCGAGTTTACTTATTGCAATATTAATCCTCACGTCCCCACTCATGCGGCGCGCGCTCACGTAATCTCTCCCAAGCTTGGGGAGACAGTTGAATTTGATTTTGGAGCGCAGATCAGGGTCACATGACCCTGCTCTGACCAATGGGGAAAGAGAGGCAGTATAGGCCGAGCGGAGAGAGGTGGAAAGGGGGACGGGGACGGGACTGAGAGGATATATGTGGAAAGGGGGAGGGGAGCAGAGAGAGGTGGAAGGGGGGAGGAGAGCGGAGAGAGGTGGGAGCACAGGCTCCGGTTACAAAGTCTTTTATGGCCAAGACTCTGCCTAGAGTCACTAAGGCATTGTAGGAAGAACAAGTCCGTATTATAGGGTGAGCGAAGCAGGGGGCATTTACCAAAAAACAAGTTACTACCTGTAAGACCCAGTACTGTACTGTGATGACACACACACGATCTAGCCAATGACATGCCCCCTCCCTTAATAGCCACGCCCCCCGCTCCTGTTCTAAAATTCTGCAGGACAGCCTGCACTCATGCATGGAGAGTAGGTGACGTCACTGCTCTCAAGCATCAGCGAGCTCAGCGGCAGCGGGGCCGCAGCCTAATTGTTAAATTATACTTCCAGGGCACTGTAACACGTTACATTTATTTTTGTAACAATGTGTTTTTGCTTCACCCTCATAGTAAAAGTACTGTCTGGGCCTCTACTCATAAGTACAGGCCATTGATTGGATTTGTTATTAATATCATCTGTTGGTGGGCGGGTGTGGGAAGGTCTGTTTCCAGTGAGGTTATAATGGGGACTGCAGAAGGGGATCCGGTCAGTCCCTACACCTGCGCCACACCTGCCGCAACCAAACATACCAACGAATAAATATCTTGCAAAAGATTCTGCCCCTTTTCAGGCCGTTTGCCACTGCCAGTTATAATCTAACCTGAATCATGCACAACAATTCCCATCAGAAAAACAAGCAGAAGCTGTGCAAGGAGAGGACACATGCTTGTCCAAATCGTGGCATCACACTAGAATGAAACACGAACAGAGTTTCTCAACCAGGGTGCCGCAAACCCAGGGGACAAACTGCAGGCGGCTCAGCGGGCACATGCCGCTATGCCTGGGAGACGTAGGTGGGGCGACTCAAGTCTTCTCTCTCAGCCCGGCACGGTAACCAGCCTTTCAATTAAATGAATCCTCCTCGGTGCTTACAAGAGAGGATTTTATAAGACAGTAACACGATTCAGTTAAGGTTTTAATAATAAACAGAACCGGATCATACATCTGAAAATTCAATATAAACCAGGAAGAAACCTGAACACAACAAAGCATACTTTGGTTTTAGCTAAATAACCAGAAATGACCGGGTCCATCTTATAAACGAAATGCAAATAACAGAGTAGCCTTAAGATGTGGATGACAAAGGGTTATTGATCATGAAAACAAAGCATCTTGCATCACAAAAATGTAATGAGTTATTCTGAACTAAGAAGTGCACAACATGTACTGTATTATACTGACCGTAATCGAGGCAATCCCTTTGTGGTAGGACTTCAGCGAGTCAGCAATACAAGAGAGAGCAGAGCTATAATCGTCCTCTTGCAGCTCGGTCAGACACTGCTCTGCGAGAGAGAATTCCTTCAAGCTGTTCAGCCAGAAGTAGAAGTGTTCTGAGGCCACCTGGGTCAGCAGGCTCTGGTAAAGCTCCCTGCCCATGTCATGGTTGCCCTGTGACAGGAGCATGCATTACACGTACACCTAAAAAGCAGCAGTCACCCCACTTATTTTTGTAAAAGTACCTGAACTGGGGACTCCCTGGTATCAGAGATATTTGTAGTTATTGTGCCAGTGTGAGACAACCCCCACCCCCAATACATAAAATTAGGACATATGATGTCCACCAGGCATATTTTTTTGCCCATTGGAGAAACCATTTATATCTTGGGATCCAGAGGGACCACAAAGGTAAGGGACTGCGAATCATCTCTGGGGAGAAACCCCAGATCAGGCAATGGTCATACATAAATAACACCCCCAGAAATATTGCAGCACGCCTTCTGCCTTTGAACTTGCAACTGATAATGAATGAAATGCAAAAAACTACAGATGTTCCTTTCATTACAAACCCTTTAAATGATATTTACCCTAGTTACAAAACGAACGGGCAAATAGAGAGAAGCGAAAAATGTGCAAAGAGTTTGGAGCAAGCTGTCTTCTCTCAGAACATAAACAAAAAATCTGCAAAAACAGCAGTCTGACTGAGTCCAGGGTCAGCGCTTAGGCGCTGACCCGTGCTGAGGCGCGCTGACGCTTGTCAGTGAGCCCCTGCAGCCGCAATGAGAGCGGCTTTAGCAGGGGCTCGCGCACGCTTCCACAGGCATGCGGAGGAGTAGGTCTTACCAAATTTCTAGTTTGAACGCTCACGGGAGCGCAGGGCCGGTCACATGAGCAGTTCGCCCAATGAGGGCGAACCAGCTCCGTGATGTCACTGGCCCACCACCCGACGGCGAGCGAACTACGGCCAGGGAAAGCACCCGCTTTCCCTCAGCCTCAGCGCGCCTCCGCACGGCTGGAGTCACCATGGACTTAGCCTGAAACAAAATGCAGTGCTCACATGATGTATTGTATGCATGGTTTGTCTTCTTTTCATAACGTACCTTATAACAGATTTGTTGCACTTTCAATTATTTATGGGAACATTTAATTTATTTTTAATGGCAAAGATAAGTACATTAAAAACAAAAACCCCACTAATTTAAAACTTCAGCTGATGTTAAAGGAAGAGGCAGAGACTTCCAAAAAAATCCTACAACTAGCACCCCAATTGTTATAATGTGCAACTTTATCCTAAGGAAAAAAATATTTCTTAATACAAAACATCAGCCCTGCAGGAGACCAACATCCATAATAATATGCAACGTACATTTACATCCCAGCACACTCCTGTCTCATTGCAAAGAATGGACAGTTCACTGAATGCATGTAGTGTGGATAATCTTCCTGTATAATGTATACTTTCAAACCAGTTTGGTACTACAAGAGTTGCAACACCCCACAGAGCTGTGAACCCCAGTCCTTCCAGCTGCAAACGTTATTCATATTTTTGTTTCAAATGTAAAAAGTACATTTTTAAAACAAAAATCATAGCAGAAAGAAAAAACATGGTACAAAAGCACTTACCATCCTGGATGCTTGCCTGGCTATCCTGTACACTGTCCAGCCATTGGAGACATTTTCAAGCTGCTGTTTAATTACCGTTTTGACTTCAGAAGACAGCGCTTTCTGACTAGCTACAAAAATAACAGTGGCTAGCGAAACCTGGAGAGGAAAAGCCAACCATTAAATGCATTCCAATGTCACTATACAGACATAGTACGTTTTGTAGTGCTTTTATCTGAAAGGTGGTGACTTGTAACAAAAAAAAAATATATTTAATTATAGCCTAAGGCTGCGCTTACAGTGCCGGCAACACCGCGTCAAAACAAATGCATTGCCGCCGTCGCGTGCGCTTATAGTAAGCGCAACGTGACGGCGCCACGGCTTGGTCGCGATCGCTGCAAGTCATCTCAATTTGATTTTTTCAGCGACTGCAGCCCGACGTCGCCGGCACTATAAGCGTAGCCTAAAGATTTACAAGTGTATATTTGAACGAGCGTGTATGAGATTCCGGGATTTTGTGTACATTCTATAATGCCTTACATCTAGGACCAAAGCAGCAACGAGAGAAGTGAACTGCTGGAGGAATATAATTCAACGCCATCTGTGGACCAATGCAATCTTTGCATGGCATCACACAGAAGACTCGCATCTGTCTAAATCAAGCACACAAACACTTCTAGCAACCATGAGCTACAATCAATAATAGGGCAAATTATACATACTTAGACTCCCTCCCCACTCAACAAAGGGACAATATATAGAGATAGATATATATTTAAAAAAATTCAGGGCACTACTTGGGTCTTCAACAATAAAATAAGGTCTCTGAAGCTGGGATGCGGGGAAAAAAGCCACTGGTGGAGATCTAGATAGGGTGACAGTCATTTAAATGAGTCATGGAAAGGAATATAGAATTGCTAGGCGACTATGCTTAAGAGTAAGGCAAGTTCACTGATCTTCAAGAAACACGCGCATTGTAAGTGAGACTTTTGTGTTTTGTCACAGAAATTGTATTTGTGATGGTGATGTTTTAAGTCAATGAAAGAGATGAGTATATTTTATTTTATTTATTTTTGTGTCGAACTTTGCATACCATCACTTGGAATACATGATATAATTGACTTATGATAAGTAAAGCTATGCTGATACCAAGAGCTACGGCGACGCAACAGCGATTCCTGCACTCTGGTGCAGGAGTCCAGAGGGCGGCCGGGGGGCGTGGCGGAGGCGTAGTCATGAGCGATTCGCCCTCATTGGCTGAACCGCTCATGTGCCGCTCAAAATCCTTTGACTACCAGTGATCGCTCCGTCACGCCCACTATGGGCACCAGCGACGGACTACATGTACTTGCTACGGTGCTGCGCAACATCGCAGTCGCAAGTACTATAAGCGTAACCTAAGATGGATGGATGTGTATGTGTATGTGTATATATATATATATGTATATGTATATATATATGATTGTAAAGTATCTAAATGCTGTTACTCTCAAGTGTCTTTAATTCAATGTAAGTCATAAAAATTAAAACACAATTTCAGTGACAAAACGTAAAGAAGTTTGACTTAGAACAACGCTTGGCACACAAACCCCTCTTTTTTTTTATTAAAAATTATTACAGTTACTATATATTATATTAATCTATATACAATTCATGTGTTATATGTTTACAGATCTTGCATCTCTTCCACTTCTGTTTTTTGTTATGATAAATGATAGATTAAGATTTTTGCTATTTGAACTTCTATATTTATACTCACTGGGAATTCCTCTAATAACAGAGTTCCGTTTGTTTGTGTCCAAGGGGTTGGTGTGTGTCCCCCCCACTGCGCATGCGCATTACATCACTTCCGTTTACTGCCATTTCTGTGCATGTACACGCGACAGCCGCGTCTGCACATACGCAACCAACACCAGCCCATTACATCGCTTTCGTGATGGATTTTCGTCCCCATGAAGGCGATTTTAACCATCAAAATTCAGTAGGTGCCACCAAAGAAGTTTCACTTCAAAAGTACGGTATTATTGGAGGTATTTAAGAGATGCAGCCTGCTAGAAGTACAACCTAAACTTGATTTTCATCATTCATCTTATTTAATTATGTATCATTTAGAGTGGTCCATTAATTATGTTATCCTAAGTTTTCATTGTCAAGAATTTTAAAATACGTTCTCTCTTATGTAGACATTTGTGTTAAATTTTAGTTTATATTTATCTTGATTAATAAGAAAATGTGGAAACTATCATAAAAAGAGGGGGCAATTTGTATTTGAAAATGCCTACAGGCAACAGTGGCTGTCATAACAGGAAAGTACTTTCTGCCAAGGTACTTACCAGAAGCTCCTGCTGCTTGTCTGTGGCTGATCGCCCAATGACTTTGTAGAGCTCCACGAGGTCCCCCAGCATTCCATCTCCCAGGACCGGAAGCTGCATGGCAACCGATGCTAAACAATGGCACATATATATCCTGGCAGAGTCCTGAGCACTGTGAAGCTGTGTCAGAAGGGACTCCACCACTGACTGGCTCAGATACGGACGACATTTTGCCAGCTTAACCATGCAGGATAAGGCAATCTATAAAATAAAATCAAAAAGTCAAAGTTATAGGATGTCTTAAACCACCTTTTAGATTCAAGGAGGTTTCAAAACAATGGTCTGAACCACTTTTGTCTTCTTGTTGCGTTTCCCTAATGCAGTGCTGCTGTGTGGACCTATTGCAAACATAGGGTGGCAAAAAAAAAAATAAACCGCTGCCAAAATGAGGTATAATTAAGTTACTCCATTTTAAATACTGTAGGATAGAGCAGCTGTGCGCAAACTTTTTGAGCTGCAGCCCCCTTCTTGGGAGCCGCAGCGTACGCGCCCCCCTCATTAACAGTCGTTCAATATTGTTCAGTACCAATGGGTGTGTTTGGTCACAAGTTCGGACATCTTTCTGGAAGAAACTACATCACCAAATCATATTCCGTAGAAAATATACTCCGCTGGAAATTTACACCAGACTCACCTTTATTTCAGTCAATTGTCCAACAGTATATTATTTTTACCATATGTGATTCAATGCCACATACTTGTAAGTAGGTAGCCTTAAGGCAACATTACCTCTTTACAAGGTTGTTCATATATACTCTCACAGCCCATGGACTGATGAAATGACTGTCTCAGATAGCTAATGTTGGTAAGAAACATACCTTTAATGTGAGTTGAGCTCCTGCACTGTCATCTTGGCTACAAAGAACAAGAAGAGATTCTAAACCAAAGACTGCATCCTTTTCCAGGGCCAAATGATCTGAATGCACAAAAATAATAATTAAAAAAAGTTTTAAGAGTATGATAATTATGATATCAGTCTTACAAGTATGAGCATAGCAATTATCCAGTCTTGACCCATCTTATTATGTCTTAGTGTAAAAAATTATTACTGACCAAATAAATAGTCACAACATTTAAATGATTTTAGCTTCCGGAAGTAAGACTATTTTAGTGCACAAGAAGAATATTGATGCTATTAACAAGACGCTATAAAATTTGGAATCATGCACACAGTATTAAAACAGGCACATTTACATATCTATCATTTTCGGTTAATGGCCCAATTTTTGCTGGAACACAGATTGTAATTTTAAAATACAAATAGCACCAACAAGTTGCAGAAAAAACCTGGTAAGTATCCCACGGCCGCCCCCCCCAAACCCTCAAAAGACTGGCACAGTTCAAAAAGCCTTTAAAAGAATGCGTCAATAAAAGACTAGAGATTATGAACTCTTGTAGGGTTGTAGGCGCACTTATCTATACTATATTTCTAAGTTTGTTATTCCGTTTGTTTGTATGTCCGAAGCATCGAAATCTCACAAATGGTACGACGTAGCACAACAAAACTTTTACTGGACATTGTGCTGCGGATTTGTAGGTCAACGCAACTATTTTGAGCTTCCAATATGACTCACTTCCCAAATTATGGACATTCTAAGTTTCCATCGGGTGTCCTGCAAAAATGTTAGAGCAGGAGCGGGGAGCCGTAGCTACTAAGGGAGGGGGCGTGTCCTTGGCTGGATCGGGGCTGTGTGTGTGATGTGAGAAGTGAGGGGGAGATGTGCCAGCGGGGAGGGGGAGATGTGCCAGTGGGGAGGGAGAGATGTGCCAGCTAGCGGGGGGAGATGTACCAGCAGGGGGGCGGGGAGATGTGCCAGCAGCTCCCCGGGCACAAAAGCTAGTATTGGAATAAAGATAGAAGGACCTGTATCAATACAGTGTTTTCAGTCATCTACTCCACACCACTGCACTGACGTAGACCTCCTACGTGGTCGGGCCATTTGACATCTCCTTTGTTTCCCTCTCTGGGCCACCAAACGTTAAATATTTGGCATCATGCTGCCCATAAAATGAGAACCCTTGGCTTTGTGTTCCAGAGAAATGGGTAGGACTCCCGAGGAGAGGGTGTGTGGTTGATGGCATTGGAGTGGTGGCTAGTTTTACTACGGCAGCATTTAGCGCTTTCATTGTTCTTGTTTCCATCTTCTCATCCTTTTAAAAAGATTGTATTTCAATTACTTATTTTTTTACATATACAGGTGGTCCTCGTTATCCAACGTTTCACTTTACAACGAATGGCATACCCAACGCTTTACAATGCAACCCTATGGGCCATTTTTCGACGCCTGAATGCGTTATCCAACGCTCACCGCCACTGATTAACATGGGACTCACTTTGTAACGGTTTCAATATCCAACGCTACTTCCAGAACGGATTCTGTTGGATAACTGAGGATTGCCTGGAGAAGCTAATTTTTTTACTTTTAGCTTATTTTCTTCCCTTCGCTGGTACTGTGGTGTATTCACTTATGTGCCTAGTTTTCCATGACTGATGTGCAACATCTGTATACAGTATACATATTTTTATTTTAACATCAGTGGTATTCTTTTGTAGGTGTAACACCATCATATATCCAATTTCATATTGCACTTTTGGATTGATCTTTATACATTTTCTGTTAACACTTTACACGTTCTACCAGTGTAATGTAACAATAACAGTCTTATTTGATATGCATAAGGAACAGAACAAGTATATGAGAACCTACTGTACCATACGGCACCTGCACAGGACTTAAAAATAAAAATATAACTCATTGTGGAAGCGCAAATAGCCATGAGAGCTTCCAAAGGATTCTTCTCGTCCCCATTAGAGATAACATTGTATTATTATATCACAGTAGTGCTGCCAGTTCCTAGGCAATACAAAAAATAATAATAATAATAAAGTACTTTAACTCTTCAGCTTCAATGAGCCAAGTGAGTGGGACACATGCTTAAAAGATCCAGTCTCCCTTGTGTTGTTATTCCCAGTTCCAATAACACAATGTATAATTTTGCAAATCGGATGTGCTGTATAAGGACATTTTCTAGTACTTTTCATAATCGTGTTTATCCGATTTCTAACTTTTAATTTAATAAGCAGAAACTGTAATATAAGTTTGTAGGTCATACAAACTGCCATACTTATTGTATTTGGAAAACAACAAAAAATACCTTTCCAAAGATCACATTTGCTGCTTTAAATGGCAGCTTTAAAATATTATATTGAAAACGATGGAAGCTTAGAGCAGCATGAAGGTCACACAGCTAGCTGTGTTTTTCTTACCATTACACTACACACTAATGGGTACATTTCATATACCCCGTTAAAGGACATACTTTGTTGTAGGAAGACAGATAACACAATGCAAGTCAGTCAATACATCTGTCAATGAAACCGTACATCTGGTCTCAGCTGTGCACATCACCAACAGTTACAAAGAAAAGGGAAACTGGAGGAGCAGGCGTCTCAAGTGTCCATGTACAGACAAAACACTGGCACGAATGCTAATCGACGGACAAAAACTGCAGTGACTGATCTTTTATATTCGGGGATAAACCGCTTTGATCACTTCATAGGAGCACCCCTCCGAGGACCAAAGTGAATGTCAAATGGCATGTTTAAGTGTTTAAATCATTGATTTTCAACCGGGGCTCCACAGCCGCCAAAGGGAGGGGGGGGGGGGGTAAAGAGCTGGGATAACTCTCCCAGGCCCGATGGCGCGGCAGCAACCCACATAGTAGTGACCTGTTGGCTCCCAAGCTCAGCAGCAGTAGCAGCCGCCCAGTCACTGCCATCCTTCCTCTCTGCTCCAGTCGGCTCGGAAGTCGCAATAACTTCCGGCTGACAAGAGGGAGGGGGAGGATCGGATAAGAGTGCACATGCTCCCTTAAGGTGAGAGGGGGAAAGTGTGTGTGTGTGTGTGTGTAAGTGAGAGGGGGAAAGTGTGTGTGTGTGTGTGTGTGTAAGTGAGAGGGGGAAAGTGTGTGTGTGTGTGCGTGTGCGAGAGGGGGAAAGTGTGTGTGTGTAAGTGAGAGGGGGAAAGTGTGTGTGTGTGTGTATGTGTGTGTGTGAGAGGGGGAAAGTGTGTGTGTGTGTGTGTGTGTGTGTGTGTGTGTGTGTGTGTGTGTGTGAGAGAGGGGGAAAGTGTGTGTGTGTGTGTAAGTGAGAGGGGGAAAGTGTGTGTGTGTGTGTGTGTGTGTGTGTGCGTGTGCGAGAGGGGGAAAGTGTGTGTGTGTAAGTGAGAGGGGGAGTGTTTGTGTGTGTGTAAGTGAGAGGGGGAAAGTGTGTGTGTGTGTGTAAGTGAGAGGGGGAAAGTGTGTGTGTGTGTAAGTGAGAGGGGGAAAGTGTGTGTGTGTGTGTGTGTGTGTGTAAGTGAGAGGGGGAAAGTGTGTGTGTGTGTGTAAGTGAGAGGGGGAAAGTGTGTGTGTGTGTGTAAGTGAGAGGGGGAAAGTGTGTGTGTGAAAGTGAGAGGGGGAAAGTGTGTGTGTGTGTGTGTGTGTGTGTGTGTGTGTGTGTGTGTGTGTGTGTGTGTGTGTGTGTGTGTGTGTAAGTAAGTGAGAGTGGGAAAGTGTGTGTGTGTGTGGGTGTGTGAATACAAGAGAGAGGGGGAGAGGGAGTGTAAGGGGGAGAGTCAGAGACAGGGGTGACATGGGATTTAATTTATTTTATAATATACATCATTTTTCACCACACAGTTTTTTTAATCACATTGTATGTCACAACGATTTATTGTGCGAATGATATAACCGTTTTCTCCACTTCCTGATATCCTACCCTGGGTGAAAGTTTTACAAATCTGCTTTTAATATTATGGGTGGCCCCAGGTAGCCACTACGTAATGGGGTCTGGAACCCCTGGGGTCTAATGACTGCGTGGCTAAGTCATGCCCATTTAAAAAAAAATTTTTTTTAGGAGAAATCTTGTTCTGTGTGTTCCATCATGATCTGAAATTCTGGACCGAAGTTTTATGAGTCACTACTGACACGAGAGAACTCTCTTCCCATGAGTGCTAAAGGCCATGTCTATACATACTGCGCTATATGTATGCAGACACCGCTGTCTCTTACACATACAAATACTCTATGTAATTCCAGCCCTATATACCAATAGGGATCACATAGTATCTCACACACTTTTAGTAATGCAACACCCTCTTACATTTCTACACCTACCCACACCATTGATATACACTCCCACTCCACACACACACACCTTTTGTAAAGTGCTGTATACACACTGTGGGCTCTTTATTTATTTATATTTACATACTTACACACACAAACACACCTCACAATTAGGGAATATTTAACACCTCAAGTCATAAATCGCACCCTACACAGGGGGTCAGGGATGAGCTCTAGTCACATTCCAAGATGCACTGTTTTTGGGTAAACCCCTTGCCTGCTTTAATCAATGTAACACCGCCGGAATAAGAGATCAGTGTATCTCGAAAGCTCGCACAAATAAAAGCATTTTGTTAGCCACAGAAAGGTATTGTCTATTCATTTTAGATTATTAAAGCTCGGCTAACACGGTACTTCTCTCTCTCTCTCTCATATCACACCAATCCTGTGGCGTAGCAAGTAGGGAATTGGTACTAGCATATGAAAAATTACCACATGGTGTAGGGTGTGTGTTCTATAACGCGGTCTCATTCTGTTGACACTAAGTACCGCGTTATAACGGGGTTCAGCCGTATACATATTAATTTATACACATACATTTATTCACAATGTTTAGGGAAAAATAATAAAAATAAACACATTAGGTTTAGATGTACAATTTTCAACTCACCTATCTCCTGACAAGATGATACAATATTAGTGAGAACTCTCACACCGTGAGCAGCAATGCCACGGTTACTGTGATAACTGCACTCCTGTGCCAATTTGACCAAGTCGGAATATCTTGCAGTACTAGGTTTTGTTCCTAGAATAAAAAAATAAAATAATCTGAGCTAACAATCTTTATTAAGTCCGGAGTTATCAAGCTATAAACTATTAAGACAAATAGCCATGTCGTTGTTCACCCCTAGCACTGGCAAGGCCACTCCGAGAACACCAACTTACCTCTAAAGTAGAAGTCTATGTCAGGGGTGCACAAACTTCTTGCCCTGCGCCCCCTGCCGGCTCTCCCCCCCCCTTATCTGCTCTGAAGCGTCAAAATGACGCGGCGGGGTCATGTGACATCACGTCACCTGTGGCGTCATTTGATGCCGCTGCGACGTGTCGCAAATCAGACTGAATCACTGGAAGTGAAGTTGCAGAGGTCTCGCGTAGTCACCTGGCATTTAATTTAAATGCCTTGAGGAAGAGCGCAGGGCCATTGTAACCGCGGTGCCACCCCCCCCCCAAAAAAAAAATCTCACGCTCCCCTAGTTTGCACACCCCTGGTCTAAGTCAGCAGAGCACAAACTTTTTCCCCCTGTGCTCCCCTGCTGGCAGTTCCCCTCTCTCCGCGCCCCCTCCCCCCCTTACCTCGGCTCCGGTGACGTCACGGCATCATTTGACACCGCATTGCCATGGCAAAGCGTCTAAGAAGCCGCCGGAGCCAAGGTAAGTGCAGTTTACAGAGGCCTCCGCCGCTTCCCCGGCACTTCATGCAAGTGCCTTCAGGAAGCGCGCGGGGCCTCTGTAAACCCTGCGCCCCCCCCACAGACAATCTCGGACCCCCCCGTTTGCACACCGCTGGTTTAAGTGACCAAGAAAAGTCCTTCAAACGGTCTTCTTTTAAAAAGTACTACATCTGTTATACTCGTATGTGTATACACACACACACACACACACACACACACACACACACGATGACCAACCAAAAATGGATCAGGAGGTGCTGCCATATTTCATTGAATCACAGAAAAAACGTTAAAACTTTTTGTGGGATACGTTTAACTCATCAGCACTGCCTCAGCCTGAAGGATTTCTGGGAAATTTGCAATGTTGGGGAAAAAAAAAAAAAAAAGTTGTACAGGCATACCCCGGTTTAAGGACACTCACTTTAAGTACACGAGTAAGTACATCTCGCTCAATAGGCAAATGGCAGCTCACACATGCGCCTGTCAGCACGTCCTGAACAGCAATACCGGCTCCCTACCTGTACCGAAGCTGTGCGCAAGCAGTTAGACTGTAGAGCCTGTTACACATGCGTTATTTACATCAGTTATGCACATATATGACGATTGCAGTACAGTACATGCATCGATAAGTGGGGAAAAGGTAGTGCTTCACTTTAAGTACATTTTCGCTTTACATACATGCTCCGGTCCCATTGCGTACGTTAATGTGGGGTATGCCTGTACTGTACTTACCAATAAATTAATTTTTCGGAGTTTCTCCATGACTGTGCATCATTTTAAGGCAGGAGTGGCCAACTCCAGTCCTCAAGGGCCACCATCAGGCTAGGTTTTAACGATAGCCACCTGTGCTGAGGCAGGGCTGAGTCATTCTGACTGAGCCACCTCTGCTGAAGCAGGGATATCCTTAAAACCTGACCTGTTGTTGGCCCTCGAGAACTGGAGTTGGCCATCCCTGCAACAGGGTACTGAATGAACCGTCACAGAGAGACTATGAGACATTAATTAAAAAAAAAATTTCTCTCACGTCTCCATGACCGAGCATCACCAAAGGGATGTCCCCAAGCAATCCCAGAAAACAAAATAAATTAAAAAAAAATAAAAGGGGTGGGGGGGTTAAAGAACTGCTCTCTGAGAACTTTCCTTCTGATGCCAGAAGGTCTCATTTGTAATGTTTAGAAAACATTAACTGATGACCCAAAAGCAGCTTTACACAAGTGTTTAGAAGTGGCTTGATTCATCAGTGCCCGTGATGCTGACTTAGCCCTATTGGAATGAGCTTTAATAATTACAGGGACTGTGTTTCTTCAACTGGTGAGATTTGGAAATAGTTGACCTAATGGATTTTGCTATGGAGGCTACAGAAGCTGCTTTTCCCTTCCTACGCCCAAATAAATCAAATCTTCTACTTTTCCCAATATCTTCTGTACTATGGGGGTATAGATTTTTTCTAGTGCTCTTCCATCATCATCTTTAAGTCAGATCTAGGCTTGGGACAAACAGATGGAACCACTAGATCTTGCTCCATATCGAATGTAGAGAACTTTTGGGTAAAAAGATGGTATCATCAACATAACTATCTTGTTGGATCAAATAAAAAAAAGATGACTGCAAGACCAGGATTCAAGTTCCCCAACTCGTCTTGCGGATGTGATAGCTGTAAGGAACATGGTTTTCCCTGGGATATAGATGCCTAATATCCTGACAATTTCAATACCCTGGCAACTTCCCTCCCCACTTGTGGACTCTTAGTAACTCCTTGTCGATTGATATATGCCACTGCTGTGGGTGTTGTCTGCCTGTATTCTTAAGTATACATTTTTATCCGGCTCTTGTAGTGGATAAGAATATATTGACCGGCAGTTTTGTCTCTTGAGGACTATCTTCCCCAACCTTACAGACTCGCATCGGTTGCCAGTATGTGTCAGGTTAGAGCGGAAACGTCTCTGTTACGAGGTTCTTCTTTTTCAGCCATAACTTGAAAAGACAATGGGTCTTGGTGGAAATTTTTATCTACCTGACAATTTTTGTTAAATTTCTTTAGAAAATAGGTTTTGTAGCAGTCTCCTAAAAAACATACCCAAGGCAGTACCTCTATGATGCTACCATCAAACCTATCAGAGATATACACTGGTTTGCCGTGGTTGTAGAAGAACTGTATGTCCGTTACCCGTTTTCTGATTTTGTCAATCTTCTCTGGCGGCAGCGAAACTGCTGCTTCTTTCGTATTAAAAATCAGTCCTTGAAGTAGCAATTTTGATCTGGATTCTAGTTTCTTTAGTTTGTATTTACAATCCATACGCGTTGCGACAGGAAACTCATCACTAGATGCATGTGGCGTAAGGCTTCTTTTGAATGTGCTTTGACGAAACAATTGTCCAGGTAAGGGGATGGCAAAGATGCCCAAGGTATGTAGCAGGTACCGCTAGTATCTTGGTAAAGAGAGATGGTAGTCTGGCAGCGAGTTGGATGTGAATTCGGAGCCATAAATAATATATTTATACTCTCTCAAATAATCTAAACAGCTTAAGTACAAGTGTTTACATTATTTATCAAATATCGATGAGGATGAGAGGGAGAGAAGGAGAGAAAATATAATTATGGCTCCGAATTCACATCCAACTCGCTGCCAGACTACCAGGGTTTGTGGCTTATTTTCTACACTGCACGTCCTGACCAGCTGTGAGTCCCGTGACGTCCCGACCAGCTGAGTCCACATGCCCGTGACGTCAATGTTTGCCACGAGAAACCTAGTGTAAATTCTATACGGCGTGTAAGTTTGGTCTGTGTCGGGGGTTCCCCTACTTTATCCATACGAGTGTGCACCCCCCGATTCAAGTGTAGAAAGCGGGA
Source organism: Ascaphus truei (assembly GCF_040206685.1). Classification (NCBI taxonomy): domain Eukaryota; kingdom Metazoa; phylum Chordata; class Amphibia; order Anura; family Ascaphidae; genus Ascaphus; species Ascaphus truei. The sequence continues at coordinate 45,494,236 of NC_134486.1, read as the reverse complement.
CAGAGTCGGAGGAGCACGGAGTACCATCCCTGAATTGCTGAGGAAAGGAGACCTGCTAACCGAGGAACCGATCACAGCCCGAACCGGGTGATGCAGACATCCTGTAGCCGCGACGACCAGAAGTGTGCACCATAGTGGTAACATGTCCTGCCTGATTTTTTCCATCCAATTGTAAGTGCGATACTTCCCTTACCTGCAATGAGCTACTATAATCACTTTTCATACACTACGAGTTGTGCGTTTTTATTTTCCCTGAAAGGTAAGAACATGTTCTTTTCTGTGCCTTTAACCAATACTTTAAACGCCTCATTCCTTGCAGAGACTAAAGTTTCCATCGTGGAGGTGCTTCTTCACGGGCAACTCTCTATATAGCACAATAGTTAAGCAGTGGTGCCAGGTGGTAACTTATCACTTCAATTAAGTCATATTATACGCTTCAGTTTAGTGGTACATTTCCCCCCCAATCACTCCCGCAGCAGCAACCAGCAGCCTAAAGGCGAGTCTCATTGGCAGGGCAATAACATACGGTGCGTGGTCGAGTCACTACCAGAGCACACCACAGGTGGCCCAAAAAGAAAAACAATAAACCTGAAATAAAAAAATCCTAACATAGGTACATTTCCTCCAGCTTGGCAGGACACACACAAAAAAAAAATACATGAGGAAAGTAGAAAGGAGGCAGCATTTTTTACGGTTCAGTTTAATCAACTGATTAACATGCTGTAGTGATGCAGTCATGGAGACATAGGGGAAAAACTGCTATTTCCCAAAAATGCTGCACGATTCATACAAAATCCATCAGCAAAAATTGCAGGTCAAATCATTATTCATCTCAATATCAGCTTTTTGCATTTTCAGATGCTCATTTTAATAAAACCAACATCTGGAAAAGCTACAAATCTTTTTGACCACATCTAGTAATGTTTTATTCCGTTTCATACTAACTCCTTTAATGCTACTTTCCTACCTACTACGCCCTCACATTTGGTCCTCGTGTTGAAGTTTTACCTGGAGCAGCATTGAAGTACTGTTTAATGGCTACACTCCCCGACAGCGTGGAAAGAACAGAAAGCATCCCAAGCTTCAAGCCGTCATACGGTGTTTGGAGCGCGCATTCACAAAGTGCCTGGGAGGGAGAAAGAGAGTCAACACACAAACCAAATCCTTAAGCGGCAAGAACTTTGCAACATAGTATACAGTTGGGTTATACAGACACAATCTTTGCTAGTACAGAATAGAATTCTGATCATTTGTTGGTCCAAATTCGGCGTAACATTTTTGAAAGAAAAAGAAATAAATGTATGCAACGCTCACTGGATCTCGCTTTCAGAAGTTTTATACCGTATTTATGCTCTAGATCAGAGGCAGCCAACCCATGACACCCAGATTTGGAAGTTGGGCCCCACTCCGGCCAGCCCAACTTCCTGGGGCGGGCCAGTCGGTGTGAGAAGAAACTGATCCCCGGAGGATCCTGTGACGGTCTCTCCCCTCCCCCCCAGGTAAAATTATGAAAGAGGGGGGAGAAAAATACATGGGGGGAGGGGGGTGGGGGAAGAGAAATAAAAGGGAGGTTGAGCGCGAAGAGGTAAGAGAGGGGGAAGGGTTGACAGGGTAGCCATGGGGGGGGACAACTCTAGTCCTGGGCCCTAGGAAAGCTGTCTGCGGCCCTGCTCGTGCCACAGACTGCTGTCGTCCCCGCTGCTGCATGTCTAATGCCCCCCCTACAGCAGAGACGGGGAGGACAGTGCCCCCCTCCCCCAGAATTTTTTTGCTGCTCTAGAGCATGCATTGTTGGGCACCAGGCAGCCCAGGGACTGTATGTGGCCTTTGAGTTGCACCTGCAGCCTCCCTGACCACTGCCCACCCCAGCAGCATTCTCTCCACTCTCCCCAGTGCAGAGGGAGTGGAGATGTCGCTGCTTAATGACAATGCGCTGATGACTACTGGGTCGTCAGTCTCTTGTGCTCATCACTAGTTGTATGAAGAAGACTGGGACAGTATTTCATTAGCACACCGGCATTAAGCAGCTGACGAGAGTGGGGAAAAGCGTATACACCCCCTTCTGCCTGTATGTATATATGTATGTATGTATATATACATACACACATGTACATAAACAGCCCATTTGAGGGCTTAAGGGCCACATCAAGTATATCATGATGTCTACCACTGATCTAGAGCAGTATTTCTCAACCAGGGTGCAATGTGCAATGTTATCCAGGGGTGCCGCAGACCAACCTTTAGGGTGCCCTGTGGGAAGAATTAATGATGTGAGCTTTTAGTATATTAACCTGAATTCTGCAATGTTTTATGAATTTATTGCTGATGAAAGATTTTGCATTACATCTGACAGAAAAAAAAATAAGGAATTTTGCAAGTACAAATGTATAATTAAAATGACAACACTAATTGTACGGGTAAAAGGGATATTGTCATTAGATACTTATTCTCAGTTTCTACACACAGTTTTATTGCAACTTAAAAAAAGGTGACAATTGATAAGTGATCCGGGCAATCTGATCATCTCTAGAGATACCCCCTCCTAGCAGTATTGCACACGGACCGAAAAGAGCTGATTTGCAATGTGTGATACTTATTATTGGACAACATAAATCATATATACAATAAAAAGTATATTTGGCGGTATAAATCCAAAGAAATAATCTTTATGCTTTCACAGTTTATTGTAACATCCAAGTCAAAATACACATACATTTATCCAATAAAGATCTATTAATTTAACATTTTAGTCTGCACTAGTACATAGAATATAACCAGTTAAGTTTCCTGAATATATACACAGTTTTCTTCATGGATTAATACATAAAACCATACAACTTAGAGCAACAATAACGCTAAAAATAAATGCAACACTGGAGCCAGGGAATTTACTGTAACAACGTGATCAGAAGAGCGTGTTTCTGTTCCCACTAGTCTTTAAAAAAAAATGTTAAGGACGTCCGTACATACGGAGCAGAAATAACCTCACCTGAATATTCTCTCTGCTCCAGGTGTGTGGTGTTTTGGTGGCCAACAACTTCAGATCCTGAATGCCAAGTCTCTTTACAGCTTTCCTGGGGTCGTTCTTCAAATACTGCAACAAAAGCTGAACCTGTAAATAAAAAAAAAAAAAATATATATATATATATATATATATATATATATATATATATATATATATATATATATATATATATATATATATATATATATATATATATATATATATATATATATATTTATAGTATGTATTGGGTTTTCTGCCATATATTTTTTGTTGAGGAGCATGCCTCAATGAGTATCTGAATGTATGCACGCGTGTTGCTGGGCCTTCCAACAACCTTTCAACACCTCAACAAGGCACTAAAAATAAGCAGGAAGGATCTCAACTCTCAATTGGCACGTAACACCGTAAAAAATAAAGCTGTCATCGCATCTAGCAAGCAGAATTCAACATTTCAACGCCCTTGATTTCTGTATTCATGTTGGGAGAGTAAGTTTGTAGTAGGTGAAGATGCCTCAATAGATCACAATGAGTTTTCTTTACAGATGAAATGACTTGTCGGTACACAGAGACCTTTGGGTATGGAAAGCGCTGTTCACTAGTATAACCCATCTATGAACAGCTCTCACGTTGAAATGTGATCACAGCCTACAACAAACCCAAATGCTGCCAAGAGAACAGGTTTTCCTATAAATTCCCTTGTATTACATTATGCCATTTTTGTTGGATTCAAATACAGTAGTTACTCTGTACAAAAAAAGTCTATGTGAAGGGGCATTGCCACATGGCAGTGTAATCCACTTTCTTTGGAAAATGCAATCCCCCTTACCGTAATCGTTATTTGCATCTGATTACAGTTAAAACACTTCCCTATTTCTCTGGAGTCTGCCGAATTCAAGTGCATCAGCTACTTATTATCCTCATTAGTCAAACAAATGAACTTATCTTAATTACCATACAATCCATCGACTAACCTAGAGATAAATTGTTATTTGCTTTGAGGACTGACTAACCATTTGTTCACGAATAGATATGCAAGATTATAAAATCCCTTCAATGCATTGGTTTACAATGATAAAGTAAAAAGTATTTCAAACTAAAAATCGAGTCCTGTCCAATTTAAAAAAAAATATTTTTAAAGTGTCAACCAGCTATTTTTAAAACGTTATCTTGACCCCAGCTTCTAAAATAAGCTTTCCTGCTGTATCACGTGTCGTACAGTATGTCCTTTCCTATTTGAATTTTTATACAACTATCTAAAAAAATGTTATTGTTTATAATGCCACATAGAGCAGAGGGTTTTGGGAGATTACTGCTCCCTTCGTCAGGTCTAAACACAGACAAGATGTGTTCCCTTAAACCACCGTAAAACGCTCCTCATGCACCCGATCACATGACCGCTCAATCCAAACACACAGCACAAATACAGACAAAGGTTAACTCTTTTTGGAATGTGTGTCCTCTCACTTCTGTTCGAATTCTTTGTGTTATAATCCTATGGATGGCACCTATGCGATATTCAAGCATTAAGAAAAAAACTTGCATTTCAGTCAGGCAATTTCCCTTACAGTCATTGGTTTGTTAAAAGATCCAGTGCATAGACCCGTGGTTATTCCTGTTGAACAGGCAGACCCCGGAGATAGCTAAAACAGACATGAAACTGATTGCACATTTTGCATTGGCCACGGAGGTGCGAGATCACAGCATTATGGAAACTAAATGAAATTCCAGTAATCCCCAAAATTCGGAACACAATTTGCCATACATGCCAGATGGAGAAATTGACAAGTCTCCTAGACGACACTGGCAAAAATGACCTAAAAGTCTGGACACCGTGGCTAGACCAAACAGACATCCCATGGGTGGACAGGTCCACAATCTGGCTCTAATAGTGGCAAGTGCTTTCTCCTTTGACGTAGGAGGCCGAAAAAAAAAGGGCATAGGCTAGGATATAGTAGGACCGAGAGACCCGGTTAGAATTACAGATGGCCGTAGGGGAGGTGAGCGGCGACGATGACTCAAGGAAAAGAAGCATGCAGAAGGAGGTGATTGACACCCCCCCCCACCACCACCACCCTCCTTTCCCTCCCCAACCCCCTCCCACATTGGGAGTGTTATGTATTATTATTTTACCAAAAAATGTGTTACACTGTGGTTAATGTAGAAATTCATTACAAATATTGTATGTCAGCACATATTGTAATACTGTGAAAACCAATAAAAATTTAAGTTACAAAAAAAAAAAAGAAAGAAAAGATCCAGTGCAGGGGTGGCCAGCTCCAGTCCCCAAGGGCTACCGAAAGGTCAGGTGTAAAGGATATGCCTGCTTCAGCACAGGTGGCTCAATTAGTGGTTCAGCATTGACTGGAGCTGGCCACCCCTGATCTAGTCCCATATGGGACCGAACTAAACTTATAAAGGATTTGTTTAACAGGTGAAAACTGCAACTGATGCCTTCTATAAAACAAAAAAATAATACTTCTTCAATCCTCGATGAAAGGTAATTCTGGAAGTCTTTGTAAACATTGTATCCTGAGGTTTATGGTGGGTTTTACGGCTCATATCACGGCGTTGCACGTTGTATGGCCATTTGATGGTGTTCCCTTTGATTCAACTTGGAACGGCATAACACTAACCAATTGCATCTGGTCTTTGTTCTGCAAGTCACCTAGTCAACTTTCATATAGGCAAAGAATTACAATTAACTTCCACATTACCTGTTTCGGTATGTCTACCAGAGAGGATGCAGCCAGCAGGGTGAAGGTGTGCAGCGTCACAATAACCATCTTTGTAGAGGGATAAGATGTTACCAATTGCTGCAGAAGCTGGCGGCTGTTGGAGGCCAAGATGGCATCGTGGTGCATGTGCTGCAGAATGGGAATCAACTTTAACTTCAAGTCTACAGGGGTGGCCAAACCTAGGAGGTAAAAGCAAGGGCAGAAAGGACATCAGCGCTCCTCTGCAAAGAACATCAACCTAAGTAACATTACCAGCCTCATTACCTTGCTAATCAGTATTCCATTTAGATTTAAAACCTAGCATTTTAGAGCAGGGATAACTACATCTGGTTTTATCCATAACAATAGTGTGAGGGTTTTCCACTGCAGATGTTTCATGTGCTACACTTTTCTTAATGCTATAGATCATATCACACTGTCCTGTTTTGTTACACTCTAGACAGGTGTTTTAGTTACTCATCTCTTCGTTTCATTGCCCCAATTGCCCCAAGCCTACAACCAAAGGGAGACATTACGGGTTTGTTCATTAAAATGCGATTGTGCCAATGCATTGAAGTCACTGGGGGTTTCTATGCAGTAGTACTGTACCTCTATCAGCACTATCACGGTTTAATGAGTAACCCCCATTGTGAGCATTTAGTTCTTTATTACAACATTTCTATAGAGCCCGTATCCAGGGCGCTGTACATTAGTTGGTAAAACTTGCTTGGTTAGTGGGCAGTGGTTGTGTTTGGGTATCTGGATTTAGTCCTGTCGGTGGCATGGCGATGGGTCTGACAGTGGAGGCAATTAATAGCAGTGACACTTAGTCAAACATATATTTTCTAATGGTCTTGAATCTGATGCTCTGTGTTTATCTATGTTTAATCCTGCAGTTTTTGGTACCACAGGAGGTGCTCCCACTTGCTCTGTGTCTTTAAAATGTACAACTTTTTATGCAACTGTAAAATCCTGCAAAAGGTATATCCCGTAATGCATTGACACACACACACACACACACACACACACACACACACACACACACACACACACACACACACACACACACACACACACACACACACACACCTCAGTATTGCTATTTATTGTCCTACGATGGCAGATACAATAGATTTGTTCAAAAAAAGGTTGGACATCTTTTTAGATGGGAAAGGTATACAGGGATATACCAAATAAGTATACATGGGAAAGTTGTTGATCCAGGGATTAATCCGATTGCCAATTCTTGGAGTCAGGAAGGAATTAATTTTTCCCCTTAATGGGGTTTTTTGTTTGCTTTCCTCTGGATCAATAAGTAAGTATAGATATAGGATAAAGTATCTGTTGTCTGAATTTAGCATAGGTTGAACTTGATGGACGTACGTCTTTTTTCAACCTCATCTACTATGTAACTATGTAACAGCAAGACCATATTGCTATGAGAAGGGACCTGCAGGCAACAGGTCTACAGATGGCTCAGTTCTATCCTGTGTGATATTTCTAAGCAATCTGCCATATAATGGGACTTTTTTTCCCCCATTACCAAAGTTTTGCATGTATATGACCTGCGAAATCACACAGGATCAGCAGAAGCTAGGTCATACCACCCTTTGTTAATATCAGATGACATGACCCATTACGTGTTTGTATTTGTTATTTATAGGATTATGTCGCGTGTAGTACTGCTGTGAAGCGCTATGTACGTTAATGGCGCTATATAAATAAAGATATACATACAAGGGAAAGATGCAAATGGGAATGGCGTAAGAAAACAATTTAAACTAATCTAGCAAATGCACTATCCCTACTGCCATGCAGTTGTAACCCAAGGTTGCAGAGGAAATATTTTTACTAGTGTTGCCATTAAACAAAAGTGTTTAAAAAACAAAACAAAAAAAAACACACAAACCTTGAATCATTTCACCAATTTTGTTGCAGATACCGGCAGCAAAGTCCCTAGTGTTTGTGTCAGAGAAGAAAGAGGGGATGGGGGAGTGGGGAAGATGGGCATTTGTATGATCAGTAACAGTAATCTCAAATAAGCTCCTCAAATGCAAAACTTACCATTAATATACTACAGGCATACCCCGCATTAACGTACACAATGGGATCGGAGCATGTATGTAAAGCGAAAATGTACTTAAAGTGAAGCACTACCTTTTCCCCACTTATTGATGCATGTACTGTACAGCAATCGTCACATACATGCATAACTGATGTAAATAACGCATGTATAACAGGCTCTATAGTCTCCCCGCTTGCGCACAGCTTCGGTACAGGTAGGGAGCCGGTATTGCTGTTCAGGACGTGCTGACAGGCGCATGCGTGAGCTGCCGTTTGCCTATTGAGCGATATGTACTTACTCGCGAGTGTACTTAAAGTGAGTGTCCTTAAAGCGGGGTATGCCTGTATATATTTAAAATTTCAAAAATACTGGATTTTATAATATAAGAACGTCACTTATATTCATCAATGTTGAAGTGCTACGAATATGAAGAAAGCAGCTTGAAATTGAAGGCTGGTGTGAAATGGGTGCTCATAATGATGGAATTAGCTTTTCTTAAACTCCAACCAAGACACCGCACAAAATTCACATGGAGTCGGAGCAGTTTCCCCCTTAAAACAGGAAAACAGGTAGCACTGCACCATTTTTTTTTTTTAATTACAAGATTGAAGCAGGGGGTCTCCGCAGCTGAATAGTATAATTTCAGCTCCGGGGATCCTCTGCTTCCGGAGCTCGCCTACCTCTTTAGGGATGCAGGTGTATTTATGGAGTTTTAAATGTCATGGGGACATTTAAGTAGTTCTGCCATTTTGTTAGGCACACGAGTTCCCTGGCTGCAGATACCGGCACCCCTATAGAGGCAAGTATATACATGGGCAAAAAGAAGTGTATTCATAAAACATATATCACTGAATGTGTATCCAACAGTAATTAAAGCGTGGCAGTGAGCCAGAGCCGCCCTTCTATAACACCAGCCAGAAGAAATGACTGTAAGATGGGGATGCGATACGGCTGGCTAAATGTATAGAGGTACAATAACCATAACCTGACAGTCACTTCTTCTGGCTGCTGTTATTATAGGATGGCTCTGGCTCACTGCCACACTTTAATTACTGTTGAATACACATTCAGTGATATGTGTTTTATGAATACACTTTATTAAAAGTTATATTTGATACATTTGGTGGGGTGCAATTAAGTGAATCTCTTTAGAGTTCACGTTCTAGTGTTCTCGTTTCTTTTTGCCGATTCGCATGCAGCTCACAGCCTGCACCCACATGCTATCACTTTAGTTACATTATACCTCAGTCTATTAGTACGGCATTAAGTTGGTCACTCCCCACCCCCCTCTCCTATCCATAAGAATATAAATGCTTTAATGTTTGTGAAGTTTACGGACTGCACTGGGAGATTCCCCGTCGGACCAAGTGAACACTAAGCAGTCTTTTCAAGATATAGGTGCTGTTCTATATGAAATTAAACAAATTAGTGGTCTATATGCCTTTATCTAACAAAGAATGATTTCAGAAAGCTTAAAATCAGTGGTTTTGCTGGAACAGAGACCGTATCATACCCAAAATACACAAACTAAAAAAACTTACTTGGACTGTGCAGAGAAGTGAGCAGCAGCAAAGATAGCAGCCTCAACTTCAACATTATCATGCGAATCTAAGCTTTGGCGGATGCTGTGATGAGCATTTTTACGATCGGGTATTATGGAGGCCATGCTCCCCAGCATTCTGCAAGAATTGCAATGGTTTTGAGGAAGAAATACGTATATACATATAGAAGAAAAGAATCCACAGCTTGCACTCAGAGTACTTGCATATAAAAACAGGTGCTAATCTCAAATAATAATGTAAACACTAATACCATACTGGATTTGAGTGCAGTCTTTCTTTACCGGACGCAAGGCTGGTAATATTGTTTACATATACATATGAAAAAGAGAAAGATCCAGCGCTCTAATTCAAAATAAATAATGCAGGTGAGATGATATAATATTCATGCATCAATACTATAAAACATATAACATAATTACAAGTGTAGTCCAGGAGAATATAAAGGCGTGTTGCAGTCCAATTGCACACTAATGGTGCTAAATACGCCAAACACAGGAATGGGGGCTGCTGTATCCGGGAAGAATCACTTCCCAAAGAAGTCTGTCAGAAAGGGTGAGAGAAACAGCGCAAAACCCTAGTGCATTACCACAAATATAGGTTTATTAACAAAAAGAGGGGAAGACAATGCCCACTTACAAGATGAATGCATAGAAAGAACATCAAAAGGTTTCTTTGATACCGGTGCCGCTATGGTTGTTAACCGTCAGCTGGGGGGACCTCCAGAGTCTATGCCAAGTCCAGATCGAGAGTCCAAAACGCCTCCTTCTTGTGCAGTCGCCGCTGGAAGCAGCAAGAGTCCTCAGACCCCGGCATCAAGGGCAGCAGCAACAGAGCAAAGTGAGCGTATAGGACGGCTCAGCTCAGACACTCACTCGATCAGCTGTGTATGCAGGAGATCCCGATCGGTAGAAAACAAGTCACGTGTCTAAATGCGCTGACGAAGCGCGTTGGTTGTTTAACGTCATCACGCTGCATTAGACACGTGACTTGTTTTCTACCGATCGGGATCTCCTGCATACAAAGCTGATCGAGTGTCTGAGCTGAGCCGTTTTGGACTCTCGATCTGGACTTGGCATAGACTCTGGAGGTCCCCCCAGCTGACGGTTAACAACCATAGCGGCACCGCTATCAAAGAAACCTTTTGATGTTCTTTTTATTCATTCATCTTGTAAGTGGGCATTGTCTTCCCCTCTTTTTGTTAATAAACCTATATTTGTGGTAATGCACTAGGGTTGTGCGCTGTTTCTCTCACCCTTTCTGACAGATACACACACACACACACAAAAAAAAAAATAACATTGACCCACACTGCACAATAATACGGGAAGCCCAGAAGTTTCAGAACATGTCAAACAGAAGGTAGATTTCAGAAACATTTTAACAAATTAATATTGGATTTGAGTTTTCCTGAACTTGCAACAAATATATTTTACTATGAAAAGCATAAACTTTAAATTTACAAAAATACCTAAAAGGTTAAATATTGATATATTCTTTAGAGTCGAAAAAATTCATGCTGGATCCCAGTTTACGAGGAATGGAAAACCGCATAAAGATAACAAAAAAATGGTGGTTAAAAAAAAATAAAAAAAACTCGCCATCATTTTGCTTCTTTAAAGGATCTAAATTGATGAACAATTATGTGACCTTGAAACACACATTTTAAAAACCCCAAATAAACAAAAATAATTTTAGTCAAGAAGAACGCAGAAGAGAAATGTTGGTCTAAAATAAAATAATGTATCGGCACAATGGGCAATTACACAATTTTACTTGCTTCAAAGAAGGCGCACAGGACACTGAATGGCAGGTCAAGGTAGCACGTGCAAATATTGCTCAAGAGTAACAGTCAGGAAGGATGACGGTGCTACGTTCCTCTTACCGGAGGGTAATAGCCCTGGCCACTGGGTCATTGCTGTGAATGACGGAGAAGATTCTTTTCACAAACTCGTCCACATTTAGGATCTTCTCCAAGTGTTTCTCGCTCTGCTGGGTGACTTTCAGCACGCAGAACCGGAGAAAATTGTTCCTAAAATAGAAGTCGTTTTAGGAAAAAAAAAAAATACAGAATTTTAAGAAAATATGCTTAGTGAACCACGTTTCACGTCTCAGCAGCAAGTGCAAGTAACACTATACGTATATTACACTTAATGCCAATGAGAGGCTATCCATAAAACCTGCGCTGTTAGCGGTCCTTGAGGACTGGAGTTGGGGACCTCTGCTCTAGAGTGCCACCTTTTTTCCTTCTTTGGAAGGTAAAACTCTTGCTACTAATATAAAAATGAGATCGTAGCAGCACTCCCTAACCCCGCTTGGATTGCATGACTCCTTCCACAGAGGATCGCTCTGCCCATCTGTGATGTTCAGAGATGTGGGGGAATAAAAAGTTGTTTGTTTTAAAATGTAATTAAAAAAAAGCAAAGAAAAAATAAATAAACCACATTTACATGTGTAATGTTCAAACTAAATACATTATGAAAAAAAAAACTATACTTGTTAATAATGTCCTTTATCCTACTTAACAGATATTTCTGATCAATATCGATATCGCGATAAACTCCTTAATATTGGTGATTGCTGAGAATTTTCTACTGTTGTTCAACCCCACATCGCAGTTTAAGTTGCAACATTTCCCCCCTGCGTGATTGAATATACAGCACGGACACAATTAATGTGCACAAGTGTATACATTGTCAGTCAAAACTTACCCGACTCTGAACACATCAGCCAGTTTGAGGAAAGCAGAGTTGATGAGGATGGGAAATGGATACTTCTGAAACAGCCGGGGGAAACGGACTACAGCTTCACACTGCTCCCCAAGCTTCCCAGACCGCAACCCTGAAGGACAGGAGTAGAAAAGATAACCCACCTTTAACTGTGAAGTTACAATTAGTAAGTGTGGCTCTCATACACCAATATTTAAGTATATTTAATAAAGATAGCATATCTAGCTTACAATTTGGTGTCAACACAGATATGTAGACATGCAAAGACACAAGAGCGCACCGTATTACGTCTTTAAATAAAGATATGTACTTTCAAACTTACACCTTCAGAAAAAAGTTTACAATACAAAGCTTTGCAATTGAGAGCTATAGGGATTTCTACTAAGTTGATACCTCAATATTATATTGATTTTGTTTAAAGTTAACAGGGTGAACTGCACCCACATCATGTATGATAAGACTATGTTGTTTATGTATCAAGACAAGTGGTGCAGTTTTTCTTTTCACAAGCCGTGAAAGAGAATATTCCTAACTTCTGCTAAAGTGATAGTCATTGAAATCTAGCTGAATAATATCAATAGAGACAATAGGGTGACCCTGACATCTGCAGAGATAATGGACATGTGTAAGGGAATAAAAAAGGATTTATAATATAATTGGTTATATCCAATGAAACATATGGGGATAAACAACACGAGTGTATATGGATGTGTGAACAGAGGGCCTTTTATCATTTTTACAATTTACCTACAAAGTTCAGTACAATGGTGCCGACACAAACAATAGAACACAAAATATCACCATATAAATGCACTTTTATGTTGTATTCTTTAGCATACTTTAATAAACATTTGGCTTTAAAAGCTTTGTACATTGTAATTTAATACATCAAGAACTCAAATGTTGGTCCTTAAAAAAAGGTATCACAGTCTGCTTTTCATCAGGACAAATATGGCTACTAGAACTGTGAACTACATGTAAACAAAGTAAAAGCTGTTTAGGCAGCAGCGGGTAAACAAGACTTGTTCTGCCTTATTTAACCAGGTTAAAGCAGCAGTTCAAACAATATCCTATACTGATGGAGCGGCCGTTATACGAACACTTCACGCGTCATGTACATCGGAATCCCGATTTGAAACCGCGGGATGAATTCCAGCCTTCCCGCACTAAGATGCGAGCGCGGCGAGAGCAGAAAAATGAATTTTAGTGTTCTGCCTTTTAAAACCATGAAATTGACACAGTAGCACAGTGACACAGTAGCACAGTGACACAGTACTGTACACATTACAATTCATCCATTTTATTGCAAACGAAGAAACAGAATCCAGGAAATTCAAACAATACATCCGCGATAAGCGCGGGTGCTGGGGCGAGTAGCCGCGTTTCATGCTGCGTGGGGAACAGCAGAGAACTCAAAATCGGAGCCGAGATGAGTTCGAATAACAGCCGCTCCATCAGTACGTGTGGTTTTTTTTTAATAAATCGGTTCTGTACTGAGAAAATACTTGTAGCATTTAAAAAAAATGTTTTAAAGACATTTTTATTGTTTCTAATGTAGGAAGCATTTCCAAAGTGACCGCCCCTTCCCCTTCTGATAGGCTCTGGCTCTTGAGCCCCGCCCGCTCTCTAGCTGTGAACCAATTGTTTCTAGTAACTGCCCAGTCAATCAAATTCCAGGAACTACATTGTATGTCTTTATTTATATAGCGCCAAAAGTGTATGTAGTCATCCTTCTGTAAAGGATCCTACGGTACCAGAGTGTCCATTGCTACTCACTTAATAAATACGGTTATGCTATAAACCCTGTTGTAGTCTGTGTACCGTTGTCTGACCTACCACCACGTATAGAACTTCACATAGAGGTGTTAGTCTGAGGCAAATAAGAGGGGGTAACATTTGTAAAGCAGATTGTATTGTATGCGCCAAAAGTGTACTCAGCGCTTCACAAAGAATACAGTACAGGGAATTATAATAAATACAATAAGTGCATCAAAATCAGACAATAGAAATCCCTGCTCCAAAGAGCTTATAATCTAAGAGGTAGGATGGGAAATTTACAGAGACAGTAGGTGAGGGAATAAGTGCTGTAGATGGCAGTGCTTAGTCGCAATGGTTGGTGGGAGTGACTGTGGGTGTAGAACTATTATATCGTGAATAAGTGAATATAAGGCGCTAACAACTTAAATACATATAATAGTGATACGTGCAAGTGCAATAATAATTAATATTAGTGCTCTAATAATAAGAAACCCTGCTCAAACCCTCTGGTAGAACCTGTTTCCAGGGTTCCAAGTAGAAAGATGTGTTTCAAACAATCCAGGAGGAGCAAAATATAGGGAAATAAAAAACAGAAAACAGTGCAAATTTAAGTGCAGACGTTGAGACTATGATGAAATATTAATGACGATATCTTGGCTCTGCTGGTCTGTCTACTTACAAGATGTAAGTGGTAAGCATGCAGTTGGCAGATTGGGCTGCCACCCCAGGTAGTATCTGTGTATTTGTGGATATCCCTCCAGGCTTATCTCGTCAGGGTAACCATGGTGTACATAGGGAGGAAACAAAGCTACATAGCGCGATCTGTCTTTCCAAAAACTTTATAAAATGAATATGAACATATAAACATATAAAATGTGCACTTACAATGTGCTAGAATTAAAATAGCATTTATCACAATCACAGTGATTCTAGGGGGTTTAATCCGATCTCACCGCCTCCTCTCTGGCTCTGGATATCAGCTGTCTGCAGCCTGGAACGCTCAGCTCCGTTTCTCCTCCGGCGCGTGTGACGTCACTGCTCAGTGGAAGGTACAGCTACGGATCCCTCACTAGACCAAAACACCACTCTACGCGTTTCGCCCAGCTCAGCAAGCTGTCAATGGCTTCGTCAGGAGTGTGTGAGTTGTGGGGTTAATGAATGTCCTTTTATACCCTCTCTGTTCTAATTATACAATCAATACAGACAATTACCTCAGCGCTATGGTATCCAATCTTTACATGAGTGTTCCAATTAGGATATCCATATTACACATAATACATGCTTTGATTCTTGATGAAACATCATTTTCATAGGAGTTAATCTTTATATAATGTTATCCATCTACAGGAAAATTGTATCTATTCAGCACTTAGAATATACACATGGAGTATCCAGTGCTGTTTGATAGTATTTTAATTTATAATTGGCAATTTGCATTTTTGTAAAAGGAAGTTTAGGCTGATTTCTTTTAAAAAGAGTTTCTTTGAGACTTGTGTTGGTCTCTAAGTCTACAATAGAAGCTGCATCACAAAAAAAACGGGGGGGGGGGGGAGAGGGGGAGGGTTTATTTTAGTTCAGGAATGAATGCATAAAGTCAGCAATTGATACTGGGCAGTTTTAACTTATGTAATTGGATAATTCAAGTTGCGGCTATTATCTTGCAGTCTGATTTATTGTGACCCAATTTATGTTCATGTCAGTATTATTTTCATTATTATTTCAACTAACTAAATTACTTAGAATCTGCTTCTGTGTAAATAATCCCAGACAACAATACAGATGATTCTGGGATAATTAAATTCATATCTGATGTTATATTTAATTGGTTTTAATGCTAGCTGACATTTTAGAGGGAAAACTCAAGTTGATATTACTTATAAAGTAATTAAGCTCTTAGTGCTTATTGTATAATTTTTAGTGTTTATAAGTGACTACAAATTTGGGTGGAAAATGACATTTCATTTACATTATACATATTTATGCAATCTATATATTTTTTGTATTTTTTACATTTTTTATATTTTTGAACATCAGTTCTCAATACATGTTTTTAACACAAACGCAATATACAACAGGACATCTATGTTCTACTCTAAAGATCTATAATGATAGAGACTCTTACACATTCCAAAACATTTTTATACATTATGTCATATCAAAATGGTATTATGCAATCTCTAGCTATCAGTGCTAATACACATAGTGTGATGTCACTATCTGAAAACACACGCAGATAGGATATATTGAGCCTAGAAGAGAGGAAAAAGAAGAGGCAAAAAATGGGGGGGGGGGAAGGAGATTACATTCAGTTAGATGGTCAGACTAAGAAGGGTGTCAGATCTAATTCTGCATTCAGGCCCTTTGGTGTCATGGTTTTTAAGCGGTGGATCCAAAACGCTTCCCTTCTTAGTAGTTCTAAACCTCTATCGCCTCCCCTCCAATGTGGCAGAACATGCTCTATAGCTTGATAATGCAAGCCTGTCGGTTCGCCAGCATGGAAGTCAGAAAAATGTTTTGGAATACTGTGATTCTGTAACTTCCTGTGAATCCCACTAACATGTTCCAATATTCTCGTCCGTACAGGCCTTATGGTCTTTCCAACATATTGTAACCTGCAGGAACATTCCAAGATATAAACCACATGGTCTGTCCTGCAGGTTATGAAGCTTGATATTTGGAAGCTTTCGCCTGTAACGTTTGATACGAACTGGTTTTGGTTAAGTGATTTGAACCGACAGGCTGTGCATGTCTTGCACCCATAAAACCCCTTTGTATGTAGCCAACTATTATCTGTACAGTTTTTTTTGTTTCTCAGTGCACTTGGTGCGAGTTGATCTTTGAGATTCTTGGCTTTTTTATATACTATACTAGGTTTATTAGGGATGACTGGGCCTAAGACAGGATCATTTTTTAATATATCCCAATGTTTAAATAGGATTTTTTTGATCACATTTGCCTCTCTATTGTAACCCGTAAGGAAGGCATATTCAAAGTTCCGGTTTTCCTTTTTTCTCTTATCTTTTACTTTCAATAGGTCAGATCTATTCATATTCCTAACTTTTTCCCTAGCGCCATTTAATAGTTCCTCATTATAATTCCTCTCTAGAAATTTGCTCTGGATCCTATCTGACTGTGTTTCGCACTCTTCTACATCGGTGCAATTCCTTTTAATGCGTATGTTGGGTGTAGAACTATTGCCATTACTACTGTAGAACTATTGCCATGAGTGCAGGCTATTGGGATGCTTGATTTGAGGAACAAGTTTTAAGTTTAGTCAGTATGAAATGAGAAGGTTAACACCATTTACAGGGGAAGAGATGGCAGGGAGGCGTGGGTGAGATCAGGTGTGTATGTCTGGCTTCAGGCTTAGGGGAGATCCCCAGCAGCAGGAAGGAGTAGATAGAAGGTGTGAATAGAGGATTTGTGTTGGTGTTTTTTATTGAGGGGTAAAGAAGTTGTTGGGAGAGAGGTGTATAAATGGTGCAGTGGGGGAGTTGAAGAGAACAGAGATGGAGAGAACAGAGGCATTCATAAAGGAGTGAGGAAACAGTAACCTGAAAAAGCAATAGGGAGGGCATAGTGAGATGCAGGAGAGACTAAACCAGGTACTGGAGGATAGGAAGAGTACATTGCCCAGAATGCTGTGCAAAAACTGAATTAAATAACCCGGAGCAAGCGATCGATTACAGGATAACTTGTCAAGTGTGCAGATTGTATTGATGCACATATTGAATGGGAAAATATATACAGTATATATATTATATATATATATATATATTTAATTTAAATAGATACTAGCCTAATTCAAATATGTCACCCTGACCTTTACCTTAAACCTCCTTCTGTCTCTGTACGTTCTCCCTACCTACCAATTAGACTGTAAGCTCCTCGGAGCAGGGACTAATCTTCCTTAATGTTACTTTTATTTCTAAAGCACTTATTCCCATGACCTGTTATTTATATTATCTGTTATTTATTTGATTACCCCATGTATTACTACTGTGAAGCACTATGTACATTAATGGCGCTATATAAATAAAGACATACAATACGACAGTTTACGAATTATCTGGGGGGAAATCATTGCAGGCTAAATAACTGAGAGATGGATATAGAGCCGCTGCAGGGTAACTAGACACTTCCTATAAACAAAGTAATGAGCCCCCATACCCGAGCTCCTCAAGTTCGGTCCTGGACAGCAGGTCACATGTTCCTGTCTCTAATGATACTTAGGGCTGCGCTTATAGTGCCGCCGTCGCGTGCGCTTATAGTAAGCGCGAAGGCTTGGTCGTGATCGCTGGAATTCGTCTCAATTTGATTTTTCCAGCGACCGCAGCATGACGTCACTGTCACTATAAGCGTAGCCTTAGACACCTTGCTCAGGTGCTGCCCTGATTACGCGGCCTGGGGGCTCCCGGATCCTCACAACAACACTCCCCTACCCCCATCACTCAGCTGCTCTCACCCTTATCCAGCTCCATAAGCGCGGAGTTGGCGTCCAGCTCCTGCTCCCCATGCCCAGCATCTGCCAAAAACGACCTGCTACTGCCGGACGCCATGCCAGCCCCAAGCCCGCCTCCCACTGCAGCAAATACACACAACCCAGGTTACACCACCACCGTCGCCGCCATGACACCCCGCCGCGCAGGCGCAATGCGAGCGACGACGTCACATCTCCCGTCATGTTTCTAAATGAAAAAATACGAGTGCATCTCATTGGTCGGAGCTCAGTTTTGGCGCGTATCCAGCCCACCCCACACCCCAGTGACCAGCGATTGGATGGATTCTGACCAATTGGCTTCGCTGCGCCGTTTCGCGGGAGATTAGTTGGCGGGCTACGATTTCGCGGGAGTTTTGTTTCAGTGCAGAGGGGTAGGGAGGTTTGTGTTATTGCAGAGGGGTAGGGAGGTTTGTGTTATTGCAGAGGGGTAGGGAGGTTTGTGTTATTGCAGAGGGGTAGGGAGGTTTGTGTTATTGCAGAGGGGTAGGGAGGTTTGTGTTATTGCAGAGGGGTAGGGAGGTTTGTGTTATTGCAGAGGGGTAGGGAGGTTTGTGTTATTGCAGAGGGGTAGGGAGGTTTGCCGGGTGGGCAGCGCTTGGAAAGACTTGGGTGGGTGGGAAACCTTTGCAGCAAAACTATTGTGGCTCCTAAACTCGGGATCTGCAGCCTGCCGATCTCACTCTGCCATGTTGTTCCAGTCCATCGTGAGCAGGCCGTGGCTGGGCTGGAAGAGCGGGGGTGAGTTACTGACCTTTATTACGGCCGCAAGGAGCCTAAAAAGCGGGAAGCCATAGAAACTGCAACTTCACCCCTCTCTCCCTCTCTCCCTGATAGCAATTCTGTTGGTTATACTTGATTACTATTAGGAGCCGCATCATGGTCTCCAGACTCCATTTCCCCGCCTGTAACGCTGCAGCCTTATTGTTTTAACCGGATGTGGCCTTAGGTTTGGGACCCTGTCTAGTGATCACTGGTCTCCACGAGTCCACGATCTGGCTGCCGCTGGACACTTCTCATTAAACATTACTTGTGCAGGGCCTATAGAGTTTGGCCCGGGACATTTTCACTGAGGTTAAAAGATTGCTACAAAAGTAGTGGTTTTGGGAGAACTGCGCCTTTAATCAGTTAGCTTTTGGATGGGGCTACATTTTTACTTCAGCAATTCATTTTGTTTAAAATGATTTTTCACTTATCACCCTCCCATCAGTAACAAAGTAATACAAAATTTGCTATTGATAGTTACAGTGGAACTATTTGTTAACCAGCACGAACGAAGACCCAATGCCCTGCAAAAGCAATACAATATATTTAAGGCTCATGTGGCAGATTACCGTCTTAACAAAGGGACACATCCATGTGTGGTATTTATGCTGTTGGAAGAGGAAAGGAGGGGGAAAAGTAATTGTAATTTGAAAAGTGCATGTTTTAATTTGTACATTTAAAAGGTATTCTGTATCTTTTTGTGCGTTCACCACGTTCAGTGGTTTGTAAAGTGGTGCTGCCTCACTTTGAAGAATTATACAGTTATTTAACATTGGGAAACAATTTTTTACAACTCTTTTCAAAAGATTTACATAATTATGCTTGGTAATCAAGGGAGAGAGGATTGGTAAACGGAACCATTGGTAAATAAAAAGGTAGTTGTAGTTGCTCTGGGGTTGAAAGTTCTGTTTGTGTTAGGGGCACGTCAGCGTCACTACTCGGTGTAGGAGTTCCTCATCTGTGCTCTATCCTCAATCTCCAGAAGTTTTAATGCTGGATTCAAAAGTTATGCTGTGTAGTAAAGAGAAGTAACGAGCGCACTCAGGAATTTTTCTGCTACACCTTGCTCTATTTAGTGACGTAAATATAACGTTTAAGATGCATAGCCCTGTCTTCATATATCTCCATTTGTGGGTGGACATATCTGAAGGTGATATGCCTCTGTAGCGTTGTATATGTAACAAGACTGTAGATGGCACCATAAATCTAGCAAAATCTTGCAGGATCAACCCGTTGTGAAGTTGAGTTGTCTTCTCCCTTCTCTATGACTGAGTATGTAAATTATAAAGTAGAGGTACCCCCATACGCTCCAGTTCCATCAGTGCTGAACCTATCCGTACACCTGATCCTACCCCAGTTATAATGCTGAGGTGTAGCCGTCCCCTCCAGTAGAGCCTGGCAGTAGTGCTGTCGCACTATAAGATGCCATACAGTTGTACCCCCATGTGTTTTCTCATTGACCAGGCTCCTATAAAGTTATCATATTTAAAATACTGTTGTTCAGGATTGCCGCCTTTGCTTTAGCACAATGTCTCCAATACTATCTCTTCACAGGGCGTCCCTCTGAAGGCTCCCTCCAGTCTCTCCTGCAGCGATATCAGTGTCTCAGGCAGGATGAGCATATTTCTTATGGAGAGGTTGGGATACCAGTGCCACCTTTCGGGTGCACATTTAGCACAGGTAAGATTATTTCTTCATGATCATTTTGTCACTGGTCTTTGACGTGCGATAGCTCGTACTCGGCACAGTGACTTGTGACTGTGACTTGCTCTTTACACAACCATTTGCTCATCGAAGTTTTGTTCCTTTGCACTGCATTGATACGGTTAATAATCAAGTTTAATACATTTTGTACATGATCTATATATTAAGGGGGGGAAAAGTATCCAACTCACTGGTTTAATATTCCTAGATTTTGCAAAGGTTTTTTATACTGTTGATCGTGTTATCTTGTTAAAAAAAACTCCAGTGCTCTGGAATAGGGAAGCATGCTTTAAACTGGTTTAATTCCTACAGTACCTATCGGGTAGATTCCAACATGTGTCTATCTCAGGCTCTAACTCCTTGGATATCACCTGCGGTGTCCCGCAAGGCTCTGTTCTGGGGCCCCTTCTCTTCTGTGGTCAATTCCTACAGCTTGTAAGGGAGCTTCAATACACATTATGCAGATGACACAATCTTATATGCACACAGCCCTAGCCTCTCCAACCATGAACACATACTTCAATCTGACATTTTGACACTTGAAATTGGATTTCCCAAAATAAACTGTTTTTAAACACTGACAAGACTGTAACAATGGTATTTGGGACCAAGGCAACATTTTTAAAGCTACCAATGACTGCTTCAGATCAGAACCAATGCTAACACCACCCTAACTCCTGTTACTAGTTTTAAATACTTGGGCATATGGTCTGACTCCCATTTAACATTCGGGATGCACATTGATACCCTGCCATCCAGAACCTGTGCCAAACTAGGTGTACTTTATAGGATCAAATCCTCCCTAACTCTGCTGGTCAGAAAGCGTATCGCACAGCAGGTAATAATGCCAATTATCGACCATGGTGGCATGTATTTACGGTTCGGCACCCCAAACACACCTTACAAACTTGATACCCTCTACAATTCAATATGCTGTTTTTGTTCTCCAATGCAACTACAACACACATCACTGCGAAATGCTCAAAGAACTAGATTGATCATCACTTGACTCTAGACGCAAACTTAATCTTTCCTTTCTTGCCTTCAAATACTTTCTGGGCAAGCTACCCGTCTATCTGAACAAGCTCCTCACTCCTACCACATGCAGCACTTATCTAAGATCTGACTCCAAAAGACTGTTCATTGTCCCATGGTTCAGCAAAGTATCCGTCCGCTCCTCCTCCTCTTACCATGCACCCCCAAAACTGGAACAACCTACCGGAGCCTCTCAGCCGGAGACTCACAGCCACCACCAGTCTAAGTTCTTTCAAAACTAAAGCAGTCTCACATTTTAATCTGGTCTGTAACTGTTGCATACGCCTATAATATATATTATCTCCAACTGTGCATGCAAAGTCTTGTATATAATGTATACCCTGTTCATTTATGTAACTATGTATTTGTAACCATGTATTATTTGTCATCATAACTCAATGTCCAGGACATAAGCTACTTGAAAACGAGCGGTAACTCAATGTATTACTTCCTGGTTAAACATTTTATAAAAAAATAAAACTCAATGTGCAATTTATTTAGCGTATATTTCTTCATCCTCCATGGCAGTCATAACTAAGGGATATAGTTCCGCCTCTTAGCTGGGGAAAATAATAACGTTCTGACACGAGTATAAAGGAGGTGTCCTCATCCTTGGTCGGTTATTTTTGTCCTACCTGGGGGTAGGATGTGTTCATCCTTCCCGCCACTTTTTCACAATATTTGGCATCTTAATTTTCTTTACATTTAAGAAGACTGATTACCTTATGGCATTATGGCGGGTTGCCTCTTTTTCTCCTGATGTTGGCTACTCTTAAGCGGATCCATGAGGGAAGGACCCTCTCTCTACCGGGGTTTCTGACTCTCGGGTGTGTGTTCACAGATTGGAGTCAGGTACAAGGCTACGTCACAAAGGGTGCGGGGGGACGCAGAATTCCCCCTCCAGCAGCTCCCACATTGTAGGTGACAACGTCCGTGGGGACAAGGGAGGCTAACACATGGTACTTCCGGTTTGTACCATAAAGTCTGGGAGGACCACAGACTCTGTTCTCACGCCCTGGAGGACCGAATGTGTGGCTTCCGGTCGTGCACAGCGTGCCGATGACCACTTCCGACGCGGATTATGTCACTTTCTGTCTCGTGGGATGTCGGAAAAGCGCAGGTTCAGCCAGGCATGCAAAAGGTAGCCTTTTTCCAATTGCATTAGGTTGCAGCAAGACTCTTTGCACAAGACTCTTATCTAGCACATCGAGGGGTAGATAGGCTGTGTTGCAAGGAGTAACTGCCTCTGAGTTTGACTTACCATGCATTTACTCCTTGCAACACAGCCTATCTACCCCTGAATGTGGTTTGCTTGTCCTGTGATACTATAGTGTGCTTGATAATCCTGCTCTCAAACAGTTGAAGGCTTCTGCTCTTGTAAGAACATGAGCACAATTGCATGCAATCAGCAGCCGACACGCCTCACAATGTGATTGACTGGATCTGCTTATACTATATAGTGACCTTGTAATTCTGCTCTTAAGCAGCGAAGTGGTACTTATATATTTCAACTTTGAAGATTGCAACCTGCCTACCACACAAGTGGTTTGCTGGTGTTACTAAATCTGGACTTTACCTGGTATAATTGCCTCCAAGCAGGAACCAGACAGCTGCTCATTAATCATGTCTGTTTGTATGACACAAACAGCAGAGCACAAATCAAAGCAATCACAGTGGCATTCCCTGACTGTTAAGCCTAAGAACACAATTGCAAAAGATATTGTGCTATCTGTGAAGTTAAGATATCAGCATTTCGCACCAAAAGACTGTGTGCAGCTTGTAGTAATAAAGTTTGAGGAAGATACTCCTTCCCCTTTAAATGAATGTGTGGGCTGGATGATATCCTCACTCGTGCAATCCTTTGAATAAATCGGATCCCAGCCTAAACGTAAGCGTACCAGGTCTTCAGTTTCAGTGAATGGTGAAGATGGAGCACTTGCACTATGGATTTTTGATGTTTCGTTTGTTGGGTTATAGTCGCCCTTCTTTCTTCGGAGAGCAAGAAGACTAAGTGCTGGTTGGTGGTCACCCCTCCTTCGGGAAAAGAGTACGGTGGGTTAGTAGGCGTAAGCTGAAAACCCTAAAGACTTGGACACTCCTGCGGCGCCTGCTGCACTTGCTGCACTAGGAGGGAACGAGAAGGACGTCGGACTCTTCGGAGGAAGACGTCATGGAACCGGACTAGCCTACTCTCCGGAGAAGACTGTCACA
Organism: Ascaphus truei; assembly: GCF_040206685.1. Taxonomy (NCBI): domain Eukaryota; kingdom Metazoa; phylum Chordata; class Amphibia; order Anura; family Ascaphidae; genus Ascaphus; species Ascaphus truei. Next base: position 45,470,191 of record NC_134486.1, on the reverse strand, counting down.
TGTGGAGCGCACCTGGTCTCACTTGACCACGAGCACGGTTTTTGAGGTGGAATCACTTTTTCACCACCCGGGCTACAAAACAAAACAAAAAAAGTATGTTGGACTTCCACGATCTTCCAGCCCGTTCTGATGCGGACGATTGGTCCTCTGCTGACGAAGTGAAATTCCAGGATGATGAAAAATCATCCGGAATAGAAACAATGGAGAAGCTAATCAAAAGCATGCGGATCATGGTAAATATTGTCAAGGAACAATTAGGAAGGTATCTAGATATTTTCCGGTCCACGGAATGATTCAAGATATTTAATCCGAATGAAAGATAACGGGAAAACGTAGCGTAACAACCAGGTGTTTTCAGAGAACGTATCCATTCCAAGAGGACTGCCGGCCATGGAGTCTCCCAACTAAAGTTGATGCAGCAATTGCTCGAATAGCGAAGCACACATCCATTCCCTTAGAAGATGGATCATCTTTTAAAGATCCAATGGAAAAACTTGACCGTACTCTACAGAAGCAGTAGACTCCTCTGGGCACCGGTGATGGTTGGGTAATGGTGCTCGCAAACACACGTATGCTCTGTATTCTTTAGAAATAATCTTCAATACATGCCCAGATTGTTTTATACTGAAAAGTCCATAGAAACTGGATCCATATATAAACAATTCAAGGGAAATAAAGACCTTGTGGAGTCCTCCTGACAACCACATCAATTGGTCGGTGTTAAACTTCCCTTATGATGAATGAATGCATGAAAACACTGGTTGAGGATAAGTATTATAGGGCTATATTGCCCATTACCTGCCAGTGATGATCCAGGACAAGCCAGTCACTCCAGGGTGTGCAGTCCTCATGTGTAACAGTAAAGGATGTAGTAGAAAGCAATTGACTCGATCTGTGTTATGCGTTCGTTTCTTTTTTTATTTGAACCTGTTTTACTAATTTTAACCTATTTTAAGCCAGTTTATTTTGGTTTTGTTCGTTGTCCAATTACGGACTGATTAAAGTTTCAATTGTTCTCAACTGTCTGCTGACACCACTGACCAATCGGAGGTACGCGACGTCGGCACGACCCGTTTTCGGGACGCATGCTGATGAAGTCATCCGTATTGGCGAGTGGCGCAAATTTATCTTTAAATACCTGCATTTTGTACAGTACTGTGTATTCACACCTTGATAAAGTCCCTGTGAACGAAACGCGTAGGTGCGTTTCTACGCTGCTTTTGTGAGCTGTTTGTGCAATAAATAATATTTATTTATACACGTCATGGATTTCCTGTGTGACTCCAACATGGATGTCATGTGACTTACAGCAAGGTCCTCTGTGCTTTTTATAGTCGCCAGAAGGGCACTAAGGTTAAAACCATGGGCGGCAGATACTTTTTCCAAGTCAAGATTAGTATCTCTGCCTTATACTGACTGGTTCCTATGTTTTTGGAGAAGCTTTGAATGACATCCTGACCAGGATTTCTGACTCAAGGGGACAGTTCCTGCCACAGCAGAGAATTTCAATCCTCATGTTCGTAAAACCCAAGACGCATTTATCAGGAGGCCAGAGTCTACAGTCCAAACAGGCCTGTCAATACAAACGGAATGGACGACCTCAACATTCTCGGAATCCTCATGTGGGAAGGTCCAAAGCCAACTTCAACCAGCTTGAGACCAATGAAGCCGAACACCTGAAGTTTTAAGGATCCCAGTGGGAAACTTTATTCCAGTTGGGGGCAGACTGGCTGAGTTTCTTGAATGGTGTCCAGACGATTGAGGGCTCATGGGTTCTCCAAATTATAAGAGACGGTTATACCTTATAACTTTTCTGAAACCCAGGCAACTTCTTTCCGAAATCCCGCCTACCAAAAGCTTAAGAGCTGTCGAACTGAATCAGGCTATCCAGGATCTCTGCAGTGCAGCAAGGCGATTACTTGGTATCAATCGACCCAAGATATGCATATTTACATTTACCAATTTGCCACACTTCGAAAATGTATCCGCTTTTGCGTAAGAGACGAGCACTTCCAGTTAAAAGCCTTGCCATTCGAGTTTGCGGCAGCACCTCGAACATTTACCATGGTAATGACGGTAATCGCAGCAAAGCTTCGCCAAAACTGAATACTAGTCATGCCATGTCTGGATGATTGGCTATTCAAAGCTTGTTCGGAATGCCTGGCACAATTACATGTCCAGTGTCGGCAGATAACTAGAAGATCGCGGATAGATCATAAATATGGAAAAGAGCAAGATTTCTGCTCAGATTCAGTTTCTTGGAGTCCTGTTCGATACTCTACAGGGAATATTTTCCTAACCCCCAGTAAAACTGGTCAACATTATCGTAAAGGGGTCTTCTTTCCTATAGATAAAACATCCATCTCGGCTACAGGTGGGCCTTATGAACATTGTCATAGATATTGTTCCATAGGCCAGATTCCATCTCAGAGGGCTACATGCCAACTTTTTCAATGCAGCAGGAACAACACCGCGAGACAGAATTCAACTGTTGGCATCTACAAGACAGTCTTCATTGGTGGCTCAAACGAAAAAAACTTTACGAAGGAAGGGCTATGATTTCAGTTACCTGGACTATATTCACCACTGAAGCCAGTCTTACAGGATGGGGGGTGGGGCCTTCTGTGGAAACAGATTGACCCAAGGGCGACCAATTTATCCATCAACATCCTGGAAATACAGGTAGTATCCTGCGCAATTCATATGAGTTCAGTCCTATAAGGGACCTTCCACTCATTTTTGTCAGAGTGTCACAGCAATAGCTTATATCAACTGATAAGGGGGTGCACAAAGTGTATAAGTCCTCAGAGGTATCAAAGATCCTGAGATGGGCAGAACAAGCAGTTCCCCTATCTTTCTGCAACTTTCAGGAGATCAAAATATAAAGGCAGATTTCTTGAAGCAAACAAACTGTCCTAACAGGAGAATGTGAGTTGTCCACAAATATTCGTGGACATAGTACAGCGATTGGGCCACCTGTCAACAGATTTGAAGGCTTCCAGAGCAAATAAAAAATGGCTCACTTCAGCTCCAGTTGGCAGAATCCCAAAGCCACTGTTTGCGACGCCATGTCAATTATATGGACATTCCCCCTCTACATATTCCCTCCCACTCCATTACACCTGATGGTGGTGGACAAAATCCGGAGAGACAAGGCAGAGGCTATACTTCTAGCGCTTCACTGGCCCAGACAGGCATTGTTTGCAGACCTAGTGAACCTTCCCATGGAGGCTCCATCTACTTCCGACCTTGCTGGCGCATGGGCCGATACTCCATCCCAATTCTGGTTTCCTTCAGTTGACGGCATGGAGGTTGAGGAGACATCTGAGAGCATTGCCTACTCAGAACAAGTAATTGATATTTTACTTCATTCCAGAAAAGCTGTCACCTCCGCTATATACTACAGAATATGGAAGGTATTCTTTAACTGGTGTCATCACGAGGATATTACTCCACTAAGAGTAACAATTCCTCCGATCCTTCAGTTTCTGCAACTGGAGTTCAAAAAAGGGCTCAAACCTGCCTCATTGAAGGTACAAGTTTTGAGTATCAATGGAAAAAAGGACCTACAGCGCACAGGAGAGAAAAAAACAGAAACAAAACTGTAATCTGTAAATAATAACGTATCCCTGCTGTAAATAGATACTTGCAAGATACTAAATCAAATCAAGCAGTTAATCTTAGCTGATTGGGCAGTAGAAGAATCCAACGTCACCAGAGACTTCACTGGGCTCCTCTGTGCAGATGTCCGTATTTGGCACGATCAGGAATGAAAAACTCTTCACCTTTAAACACTCCCTCTGAGCTTGCAGACTCAGCTGGACTCCAGATAGGAATAACGATAAGGAAAAAAGGGGGGGAGGTACTACCGTACTACTGTACAAAAACAGATTTTATTAATTAAAACATGGATATGCCTGCAGGAAGAACTCCACACGCCAACTGTGTCCCACAGAGATCTATTGCCACTTCGAAAGGGAGAAAGACGTCCCGCGTCTTCAAACACAATCTCTCACAGTCCCAAACTGTACTTGGTTTGCTGCGAAGCTCCCGGCTGTTTGGAGACAAACGACCCGCGTCTCACCGCCCGCCGGTACCTCAGTGCGCACCCAACTCTTCTGTATCACGTTGAATCCTGTTTGCTCTCGTTCTCGCGAGATCTCGGGGGGAAAAGTCTCAGGGAAACCCCAGTCACTGCTAGACGTCCTCCACAGCTTCACCTATACTCCAAGTATATCCTGTATACAACCCTACTAGTTTCGCCTATCGTGCTTCGGCAGTTTCGACTATAGCGCCTTTCTCAATAAGCAAATTGCTTTTAATCCGATGGCCGCCAGGTTCATCAACGTAGCCATCAGAATCAAACCACGTTTTAAACCCCTCCCCCCCCCATTCCCACATGGGATCTCCATCTTGTTTTAGAGGCATTCACATCTACAGCTTTTGAATGGCCTATCGATTAAAACACTCAAAGCAGTGTTATTGACCGCAACCACTGCAGCACACAGAGTTGGAGTGCAAGCCTCATCATACAAAAAAACATATTTCACAATTAATAAAGACAAAATTGTGATGGGGACGGTTTCTCGCTTCCGTGTTAAAGTAGTATCCGAATTCACGATGAATCGGGATATTGTGCCTCCTTCCTTCTGCCCTCCCTTGGAACGAAAAGGAGAAACATTTGCATGACTTAGATGTGGTTAGAGCTTTGATATTATTTGTGTAAAAGACAGCAGAGTTCAGAAAAACTCCAAGACTGTACTTTTCCAGGGTCCTAGAAAAATGGCCTCTCCCTCAACCATCCCAAGGTGGATCACAACCGCCATCAGTGACGTTTACCATTCTGTGGACGAAGTTGCACTTCAAACCATTAAAGCTCACTCAACTAGAGCTATGGTAACTTCATGGGCAGAAAAGGCTTAGGCCTCCGCTCAAGACATTTGTAAGGCAGCAACATGGTCATAGTGGCATTCCTTCTCGAAACATGACAGATTACATCTCCAGGCCTCGGCCCATGCGATATTTGGGAGGAAGGTTTTACAAGCTGCAATTCCTTCAACTACCATAGATGGAGCCACCCTGGCGAACGAATTGCTTTGGTACATCCCATTAGTTATGACTGCCACGGAGGATGTAGAAGAAAACAAGAAATATACTTGCCGATATTTCCATTTCTTCAAATCCTCCATAGCAGCCCCCTTCCCTCCCTTATGATGGAGTATTATCATGACTATTTTGGAAAGTTATTTCCTGTCTATGCTTATTTTGTTAGATTTTAGGATCTTGGCTAAACGATAACTGGCCAGTGACGAGGACACACCCCCTTTTATACCTGTCAGAACTTTATTGTCCTTCCCTAGCTAAGGAGGCGCTATATCCCATTAGTTATGGCTGCCATGGAAGATTTGAAGAAATGGAAATATCGGTGAGTATATTTCTAATTTTCTCAATAATAATAATAATGAAAAAAAAAATAGTTCTTAGGTTGAATAGTACCCAGTTCTTGTATAACATGACTGCGGTTTATGTATCAAGGCAACAGGGAAAATAAATTACTTTAGATGAAGTAAAAAATCTTTTCTCAATGAACTTTCAATTAATTTTTTTGTACCCAGAACTGCCTTGATCTAGAGACTCCTGTGTCTTAAATGGCTTTCCAGAAGGGAAGTATGACACAGCAATGTTTCTCTGGCTTACTGGGATTAAGGAATGAGAAATAGATCTCGCTCAGCAGACCAGTGCAACAACCATTAAAGGAGTTTCTCAGACTTCAGCTTTGGCCAATCAAAGCCCGAAGTCCATAGGGCTTTTTGGCCGAAAACAGCTTGAATCGTCACATCACTGTATATAGAAATATCCCCTAAGCAGGTTAAGTATGAAAACCGCTTGTCAGTGTAATTGGCTTCCTAAGCCAGCTTTAATCACCTTTCAAGTAACCCTTTCACTTTGTATTCTGTACACATTGCAAAGCTAGCAGTAACGTAACCGGGGGGGACGGGTGGGGGGGGTTATAGGGTGTGTTTGCATCTCCCAAGTATTGCTATCGCCCGTACACAGACCCAGCAGTCTTTCCGACAGCAATAAAACTGATTGCAGTGGGAGAGAGCTGGGCCTCTGTAAGTGACCGGCCCTTCTCTATCCACATCATGGCGATGCGCTGCCAAGACACTGCGCCATCACGTGGCGACGCCATGACTTTTATTTATAAAAATGTTTTACCAGGATGTAATACATTGGTAGTTACCTCTCGTTTTCAAGTATGTCCTGGACACAGTGTAAAAATGTAAAAATACATGGTTACATTAAAAGAACAGAGGTTAAACAGTCAATTCAGACATTTCATGGACAGATAGTTGGAAAATTGGGTGCAGGGGATAAAGGGCTTGTGAGTTTCAGATTGAAGTAGAGCAGCTTTAACATCACCAAACAGCAGCAAACGGCTCACACCCTTTGGCTGCGCCAAAGGCTGTCCGTCTTTGGGGCAATGCAGATGTACGTTGGGGTGGTTGTGCTGTGTCCTCTTGGCTCATTAACATTCCAGTGGGTGGGGTTGACGTTCCACAAAGTACAAGCAAATGTTAACCCTTAGCGCGCTGGTCCTGTGCAGAGGGGAGCAGCTCTTGGGGAGCCCCATCAGGCTGTCCGCCTTTGGGGCAACGCAGATGTTTGACTAATGCTTGTGCAATTACTTTACAAAGAACAATTTAACTGGGGCTTTGAGACTTAACAAAGTTATCACCATTATATAAAGGAAAAAAAATTCAAATGCTTACTGTATATTTGTCTGTTTTTATTTGGAAGGTGCCAATTGGTTCCATTTAACTGATTAAATATGCCACTTTCGTCCTGCCCCAAGTGTCTTTTTGTAGGGGGGAAAAAAGTCCTATTCCTAACGTCATAATCGCGATATGGAATTTCCCCCCCATATGAAATTCGATCTCCACAAAACAAGCCCTGGTGTATAGCAAAGCCTAGCAGTATTAGGCCGCGCTTCTAGTGGTGCGACGTCTCGTCAAAATAAATGTATTGACGCCGTCGCGTGCGCTTGTTGGCGCGGCGCAACGGCTTGGTCGCGATCGCTGCAAGTCAATTGATTTTTCCAGCGACCTCAGCGTGACAGCGTCGCTGTCGCCGGCACTATAAGTGCAGTCTTTACTCAGCAGGGGTTTGTGCTGCAGCACGTTCATTTCAGGGGACACTGCAAATACCACATGCTGCATTCTTACGGTTTTGTTGGTAAAAAGCCCATTGGCGTTTCTTTCACCGGCAGATGTGCATCCAGTCCTAGCAGTGGCCAATGAGGAGGGCCTGGTCCGGTTGTACGATACTGAATGCCGGGGAGGGGAAAGCCAGGTTATCAGAGGTAAGGGTCGCGTCTTCTAGAAGATGTACAGTATTTCTCTGCTGTGCTTTAAAGCAGCAGCGTCACTGAATCGTCGTCATTTCAACGGCGTCATTTGCAGTGTGACATTCCGGGGGTTGTATAAAACCTAACACCACTAAGATAATGATTAATATTTTCTCTTGTATAGTGCGAACAGTGTACGCAGTGCTGTACATAGTTTTTTTGCAGGCATGGGTTCCTGCCCCTAAGGGCTTACAATCTGTTGTTGGTGCCTGAGGCACAGGGACCTAGTGACAAGCCCAAGGTCACATGGAGCTGCCACCGGGATTTGAGCTGGGCCCCCGCCCCTCCTTTACTAGCTGGGCCCCCTCCCCTCCTTTACTAGCTGGGCCCCCTCCCCTCCTTTACTAGCTGGGCCCCCGCCCCTCCTATACTAGCTGGGCCCCCGCCCCTCCTTTACTAGCTGGGCCCCCACCCCTCCTTTACTAGCTGGGCCCCCGCCCCTCCTTTACTAGCTGGGCCCCCGCCCCTCCTATACTAGCTGGGCCCCCGCCCCTCCTATACTAGCTGGGCCCCCGCCCCTCCTATACTAGCTGGGCCCCCGCCCCTCCTTTACTAGCTGGGCCCCCGCCCCTCCTATACTAGCTGGGCCCCCGCCCCCCCTCCTTTAGTAGCTGGGCCCCCCCCCTCCTTTACTAGCTGGGCCCCCTGCCCCTCCTTTTACTAGCTGGGCCCCCGCCCCTCCTTTACTTGCTGGGCCCCTGCCCCTCCTTTACTTGCTGGGCCCCCGCCCCTCCTTTACTAGCTGGGCCCCCGCCCCTCCTTTACTTGCTGGGCCCCTGCCCCTCCTTTACTTGCTGGGCCCCTGCCCCTCCTTTACTTGCTGGGCCCCCGCCCCTCCTTTACTAGCTGGGCCCCCGCCCCTCCTTTACTTGCTGGGCCCCCGCCCCTCCTTTACTTGCTGGGCCCCTGCCCCTCCTTTACTTGCTGGGCCCCTGCCCCTCCTTTACTTGCTGGGCCCCCGCCCCTCCTTTACTTGCTGGGCCCCTGCCCCTCCTTTACTAGCTGGGCCCCCGCCCCTCCTTTACTTGCTGGGCCCCCGCCCCTCCTTTACTTGCTGGGCCCCTGCCCCTCCTTTACTTGCTGGGCCCCCGCCCCTCCTTTACTTGCTGGGCCCCCGCCCCTCCTATACTTGCTGGGCCCCTGCCCCTCCTTTACTTGCTGGGCCCCCGCCCCCCCTCCTTTTACTAGCTGGGCCCCCGCCCCTCCTTTACTTGCTGGGCCCCTGCCCCTCCTTTACTAGCTGGGCCCCCGCCCCCCCTCCTTTACTTGCTGGGCCCCTGCCCCTCCTTTACTTGCTGGGCCCCTGCCCCTCCTTTACTTGCTGGGCCCCTGCCCCTCCTTTACTTGCTGGGCCCCTCCCCTCCTTTACTTGCTGGCCCCCCCCCTCCTTTACTTGCTGGCCCCCCCCCTCCTTTACTTGCTGGGCCCCCGCCCCTCCTTTACTTGCTGGCCCCCCCCCCTCCTTTACTTGCTGGGGCCCCCCTATCCTTTACTTGCTGCCCCCCCCTCCTTTACTTGCTGCCCCCCCCCCTCCTTTACTTTGCTGCCCCCCCCTCCTTTACTTGCTGGGCCCCCCCTCCTTTACTTGCTGCCCCCCCCCCCCCCGCCTTTACTTTGCTGGGGCCCCCTATCCTTGACTCTGAGCTGTTCCTTTCACAGTATGTGTTTCCCAGGGAGCTGTGCTCACGTAACATGCGTTCTGTCCTTGTATTCTTAGACTGGATGGCCCACTCTAACGCGGTCTTTGACATCGCCTGGGTGCCGGGGGAACACAAAATAGTAAGTCTCTCGTCCGGGAACCTGAAAGTATTTTAGAAGCCTTTGCTTTGCTCGCAGCCAAGAACCATCCCGGACCCTTTCCTGGCCGCACTCCCAGCACCGCACGACTATTTCCTTACGGGTTACGAATCGCTGCATTTTATTTCCATGTAATTCTTCCTCCATTGGCATGCTTTGCTCAAGCGGAGTACACCGAGGTCCACAGAGCAAAGCCCGAGCAGAGGAGATTGCCTGTGCACGTCACAATAATGTGCGCCTTGTGTGTTTTAGCCGTGGGAACAAATTGCTGTTAATCCCGTCAGAATATGATCTTGTAATACAGAGGGAGTGCTTCCAAACGCAGCTGTATAAGCTTCTGGGTTGTTTCTCTACGTGATCACTGATCTTTGGCTGACGCAGGCGTTTATCTGTATTGTTTGCACTTGAAAGCATTTTGCGCGTTTTCTTTGCTTAAGCACCTGCGCTTGTATTTAATACGCGGTGAATAACTCTGCAATGTGCTGGAAAGGAGCTTGGCTGCATTCGAATGAATGGAAATAAAATCCTGTCCATCGGGGACCGGCGGCCGTTGTGTGTTGAAAGATAAGCGCTTTGTTTATCTGAACTAAAAACGGCCTTATTTTAGCATGGAGTATTTTCAATGAATACATTCTATACGTGTTTTATATTGCTAGAATGTACGTTAATGGTTTTATGTACATAGCGCTGACAAACGACAATACAAGGAATTACCCTGCAATAAGTGCAAAAAACTAGATCAAACAATAGGAAAGGAGAAATCCCTGCCCCGCAGAGCTTACAATCTAAGTCTATTAAATGTTCTTTTTCATAAGGGCACAGATTTTTAACCCCCCGACGTTGACGTTCTTCATGTTTAATTTGACTCATATACATATAAATCAGATTTACTTTGAAAACTATGTAAAAAGATTTGACTAAAACCTAATGCATATTTCTCTAGTCAGTCTCGTGCATGATGGGACTTTATTGTTAATTTGCTTAGTCAAATCTCCATGCTTTTATTGAGTAGTGTTGTGTTGTAGCTGTGGAAAGGGCGGTTGTATAATGAACCAGCTCACAATCAAAAATATCTTTTTGTAGCCCTCCTTTCTTTCCTCCCCATCCCCCTCACCTCCCCCCCGCACCTCCCCCCCTCACCTCCCCTCCCCCGGGTCCCGCCTGAGCCAAACAGAACTGTTTTCAGCTCCAGGCATTCCCATCCAATCTCGGGCCAATAGGAAGCTGCAACATCACCAGTTGTGTCTTCCTATTGGATAGCCATTTAAATCCCCTTTTAAAAATCAGTATGTCATACTGGTGACGTCACCCGTAAGTATCTCCGCAACCGGAGGTCACCGGAGCTGGAAACGGGTTGAGCTCTGGGAGGACCTTCTCTAGTTCCAAGGTTGGATCGCTTCTTTTACGCAGATCTGGATGTCCCACGCGTTTTTACGTGTGCTTAATAAATAGCATGTCTCCCGTCCCACCAAACCTATTTGTATACGTGTCCATGTCGCCTACTTGAAACTATTAATACATAGAGGAAATGAAACCGCTGCTCCTCCTGCATAGATGTGATGTTTGTCCTTTTGCAGGTCACTGCTTCGGGGGACCAGACGGCCAAGCTGTGGGATGTGAAAGCTGGAGAACTCATTGGCGTCTGCAAAGGGCATCAGTGCAGCGTCAAGTCCGTCACGTTCTCCAAATTTGAAAAGGGTATTTCGCCTTCATCTGATCGTTCTCGTCGTTTTGCGCGCTGCCCCCCGCTCTGCGCGCTGAACCCCCCCGCTCTGCACGCTGCCCCCCGCTCTGCGCGCTGTCGTCCCCCCTGCTCTGCGCGCTGCCCCCCGCTATGAAGTCTAGATTTTATTTTTGGAGTAGACTGTTGCCTTTACATACAATTACAAATAAGCCGTATCCTTTCATACAGAATGAGCTTACCCGCCTGTATAATTACCTCCGAGCATTTCTCTCCATCGTTAGAACTCTGTAGCTTCTCACCGCTCATCACTACTCACGTTTCTGCCGCAGTGTTGAGTCTGTAGTCACCAAAGGATTCTATTCATGCACAATACAGGGGCTTGTAATCGGTCGGGTTGAAGAAAGCAGTTGGGTTTTAACCTGCGTCATTAAGAGCTCTGTTTCTGTTTCGCAGCTGTGTTCAGCACTGGAGGGAGAGATGGAAACATCATGCTCTGGGATACGAGATGCAATAAGAAAGGTAATGGCAGCTCCTCTTGTTTTGTTGTGTGTAGGTTTGTCGTGGGAAGACATAACAAATTGTCGCCCGTTGCAACTAAATATCACAATCCTCAAAGTTACACGTCTGAGCTCAGTCCTCTTTATTTTTAAAACTCTCCTACGCTTTGGAGAACCAATTAACCCGTCTTCTGCCATTAGTCGAGTATGTTGTGGAGCACGATTAATGTGCAGAAGAGATTCTGGAGCGATATTGACTTGATTATACATTGTTTCTCAGGGTTGGCTTAAGTCCTAAAGTGTTACTTTGGTGACAAAGTGCTACTGGAGCAACCCATAGTCGTCTTGTCGGGATGATGACCATTAGACGGGCCTCTTGCTGTTTGATCGTGAGATCTGCTGTATGCTGTTTATTTGGAGCCCAATTCTGCCTGTAATGTGTTTTTCTTGCTGCTTGGAAAGGCGACGGGCTTTACATTCCTTCCATGCTTCTCGTTCGTAGATGGCTTTTATAGGCAAGTGAATCAGATCACCGGGGCTCACAATGCGCTCGACAAGCAAACGCCTTCCAAAGTGAAGAAGAAGAAGCCGGCGGTCCGAGGGCTCGCTCCTTCCGTGGTAAGGAACCCGAACGGTCTCGTCATTTCCACCCAGCCGACATTCTGCGCTGCACATTCGTATGGGTTACGACTTGATGCTTCTGGGCCAGCTACTTGGCCTCTTTGTAACAAGTGGCCAGGTTGATAGTCGTATATTTGGCTAATTAAACCCCCACTGTCTCTTCGTGCCAACACAACACCCCCTGCAAAATGACTCCTGTAGAAGAGGCCCTCCAGTTTAACTTTCGGGGTTAAGGCAAATACACCGGGTGTTCTTCAACCAGTGCCCACACTTGTGTGTGTTTTTTGTTCTGGCCTCATCGCGAACACCCTTGTTCCCAGGAATACAATACGGCGACAGTAAGAGACACATAAAAGGGTTATCCAGTTACATTGGTGCTGGAATGTTTATTTCATTTCCTTTGTGCATCGTCCGTATGGCTTGTTACACGGATAGGGGGCCCTATTACAGGAGTGGCCACCAACAGGCCAGGTTTGAAAGATATCCCTGCTTCAGCACAGGTGGCTCAATCGTTAGTCTTCGGCTGAGGGATATGTTTAAGACCTGGCCTGTCGGTGGCCCTTGAGGACTGGAGTTGGCCGTCCCTGCTCTACTGTATGCCCTGAGGTTTGACATTAGTGGGAGTCTAAGCACCTTAGCTTGTCTATCACAGATGTGCAACCTGCCCTGCAATGTACTGTGGGCTGCACAGGGCTTCATCTCGGGCACAGAGCCCAACAACTGTAGGAGCCGAATCATTGCAGAGCCTGTTAGCAGAAGTTTTTTCTTTAATCCTTATTTTTGCAGCTGGAGAAAAATGTAGCTGGATTTCTTTTTCATTCCGCTGCTTTTGTGCGACCTGCGTTGAGCTCCCTAACGTTCCCTGACTCTCTCTTGTAGGATTCCCAGCAGAGTGTGACGGTGGTGATCTTTCAAGATGAACACACGCTGATCTCAGCCGGAGCTGTTGATGGGTAAGCAGAATCTGACGGACACATGGGCTTGTCACGGCTGGTTGGGTTGGGGGAAAGGGAGACCTGTAGTGAGTCTGAGCTCCGGAAGATAGGTATGTTGGTAACTCCATCTACATGGAATGTGCAGACCGGGATATGTAGCTATATCTTTATGTAGAGCCCACAGTGTGCTCGGCGCTTTACAAGGACAATACAGTACAGGGAATTATAATACAATAATCACAACAGTCAGACAATAGGAAAGGGAATCTCCGATCCACAGAGCTTACAATCTAAGTGATTGTAGCTGATTGAGTGGTTGGCACCAGAGTTGCAATGCGCATTATTTTTATTCCCATTGTGTCTCAGGACTTGGGGATGTGAAAATGACTCTTTAACTCTACAATTGTTTTTGTTACATAATGACAGAATATATATGAAATATTTTTTAACCGCTTTGCCGCCAAAGTGTGGCGTGCCCTGCTGCCTGCAATGGGTTTAAGCAGACTTTGTTTTCCTATACAAAAGTGTTCCCTTCACAACAGTGGTGCTCAACTCCAGTCCTCAACACCCCCCAAAAATGTCAGGTTTTCAGGCTATCCCTGCTTCAGCACAGGTGATGCAGTCTTCGACTAAGCCACTGTATTGTGTCACCTGTTCTGAAGCATGGATATCCTAACCTGTTGGGGGTCTTGAGGTCTGGCGTTGAGCAGCGCTGCTCCACAACATAGGTACAGAGCCGGTTTACAAAATGCGCGCCCTTTACAGGAGGGGGGTGTGCTGTGGAGAGAACGTTTTGGTGCTTTAGGCTGATCTGACGTGACTTTTACACCAATGGAATTATTTCCGTTTATTTCTTCACTACGAAATGATAGTGACGTTTAAACAAACAACGTCCACATAATCTTATTTTTCTGTCTCTCTTTGTTAGCATTGTCAAAATGTGGGACTTGCGGAAAAATTACACGGCGTACCGGCAGGATCCGTCGCCGGCTAAAACCTTCCCCTATCCGGGAAACAGCACACGGAAACTCGGTAAGTATATTGTTTTTGTGTTTGTTTCTTCTAATATGTATCAAAGATACAGCAGTTTGCACCGGCAGGACATGCACAGAACCTGTCGCTCTTACATTCAACGCAGATCTCTGGTTAACTGCACTACAGCCTGGGGAAGCTGCATCTGTTACACATGCAAGTGTGTATACCTCCTATGTTACACTGACTATATCCCCAGGGCCGGGCAACTCCAGTCCTCAAGCCCCTCCAACAGGTCAGGTTTTCAGGATATCCCTGCTTCAACACAGGCAGCTCAATCAGCTGAGCCTTTGAGTCACCTGTGCTGATGTTGGGATATCCTGAAAACCTGACCTGTTGGAGCTGCCTGAGGACTGGATTTGCGCACCACTGCTATAACCCAGGGGGGCGCATACTTTTTCCCCTGCGCCCCCCCCTGCCGGATGTCGTCCTCGCCGCGCGCCCTCCTCTTCCTTACCTTGATTGCAGGCGTCATGACGTCGCGTTGCCATAGCAATGTGACGTCACATGGCCCCGTGTTGCCATGGCGACGCTTCTCCAGATGCCGGCTGACTCAAGGTAAGTGCTGTTTGCAGGTGCCTTCGGGAAGCGCACGGGGCCTCTTTAAACCCCGCGGTCTCGCGCCCCCCCGTTTGCGCACCGCTGCTATAACCAATCCCCAGATCCCTGTCCTGCCCACGCAGCACGCACAGGACACAGAGCACGTTTATACTGTCCCAGAATCCAAGTGTCACAACCTGCACCATTGTCCTGAGCAAAGCTTGAGACGTCACCCTGACCTGGCATGGGAGCAGCTTTCTGTAAATATATATATTTCCTGAGTTGTTGTCGTGTGAAGAATATAAACATGGGGATTTTTGTTTCATTTGCCAGGTTATTCAAGCCTTGTTTTAGACCCCACTGGCACCAACCTGTTTGCCAGTTGTACTGATGATAATATCTACATGTTCAATGTAACTGGACTAAGGGCCGATCCAGGTGAGAGAACTACCTTAACTCTGCAATCATTCCCGGTCTCTTTTGAAATTTTTTTTAGTTAATGGTACTTTTTAGGTGTATTTGTACACACACCGCGCATACACACCCACCCCACACACTCACCCACCCCACACACTCACCCACCCCACACACTCACCCACCCCACACACTCACCCACCCCACACACTCACCCACCCCCGCACACCCCCGCACACACTCACACACACTCACACACCACACACTCACACACACCACACACTCACACACACCACACACTCACACACACCACACACTCACACACACCACACACTCACACACACCACACACTCACACACACCACACACTCACACACACCACACACTCACACACACCACACACTCACACACACCACACACCACACACCCAATTACTTTTTACTAGAGCGATCAATCTATATACACACACACTCTCATATACACATACTATCGTAGATATGCATTTAAAAGCAGCTTTGGGTACTGATGCAATTTGAAAGCCATGAACTGCAGAAGACCGTAAATCTAAGGTGATTTTGGGGGCCGCAGTTTGAGAATCACTGTAGTGAAAATGAAGTGAATCCCATATTTGTGCTTGCACAGGATGCGACAGCAGAGGGCACCCAACCCCGTGTTAAACCTACTCATTCATTGCAGTTTATTAGCTGCAAGACGGTTCCTGCCTCCGTTTAGTTTTGCGCATGACTTTGTGCTGGGGCCTTTTGTGGGCTGATCTTGCCTTGAGGCAAGCTGAGAATTTACTACGCTATACAGAAATTCTTTCACTGGGGGAAGGGAGGGGCGAGCAAGTGAAATGTGGCCACTCTCAGGGGAGGCTTCCTTTTCTTCACCACTTCCTGCGTGTGTGAAATTCTAAGGGCAGGACCTTTCTCACTGCGCTTTAATCTCCTGCCGTGTAGATTAGCATAGCGGTGCTCCAGTCCTCAAGTCCCCCCCCCCCCAGCAGGTCAGGTTTTAAGGATATCCCTACTTCAGCACAGGTAGCTCAATCAGTCCCTGCTTCGACTGAGCCTCTGAGCCACGTATGCTGAAGCTGGGATATCCCGAAAACCTGACTTGTTGGGGGGTCTTGAGGACTAAAGTTGGGCTCCCCTGGATTAGCGATCTCTCTTCGTAGTTTGCAGTACAGCTTTGGCGCTTTAACTTTGCAGCAAATGAAAAATAAATCCTTTGAATTTTTTTTGTCCGCCTGGTGACCCGGTGTTTCTTCTCTCTTGCTAGTGTCCGTCTTCAGTGGACACCAGAACTCCACCTTCTACATCAAGTCGAGCGTCAGCCCCGGCGGCCAGTTCTTGCTCAGTGGCTCCAGTGATCATACAGCCTACGTATGGCAGGTGTGTCTTTGGTAACTGTGGGTGCGCGATGGGTTTCCCACCATGGCAGGGGGAACAAATGCTGCAAAATAATGCCATTTCAGGGGGTCGCCAACTCCAGTCCTGAAGGGCCACCAGCAGGTCAATTTTTCAGGACATCCCTGCTTCAGCAAAGGTGGCTTAGTCAAAGACTGAGCCACATGTGCTGAAACAGGGACTAATTGAGCCACCTGTGCTGAAGCAGGGCTATCCTTAAAACCTGACCTGTTGGTGGCCCGCCAGGGCTGGCGTTGACTCCCTCTGGGTTATAGGATTGACAGGTGGGAATGCTACGCTTGCAGTGTGTGTAACACGTGCATGTAATCTCTATACTGGCACACAGTGCTGCCTTTAGAAACTAGATTGACAATATCTTGTGTTCGCTGACAATGAAAGAGCGGCAGAGTTGTCTAGAAGAGGAGCGAATGGTTGGATATGTCATGCGTGTAACCCCTGAAGTGTCAGAAAGGGCAGCAACGCATTCCTCCTGTTTCCCAAAGGTTTTAGTATGCCTGGCTTTCTGTGCTGCATTTCCAATAGATATTCGCACAGGATTTGGTTTATTCTGCAAATGTGTTGGTTAAAGCGGCCAACCCCCCTTGCAGTACACGTTGTTGTGGTTTTTTTCTGGGATTGAAGCAGGGGGTCTTCGGAGCTGAACTGTGTTCCTTTTTGCTCCGGGGACCCCATGCTTTCCGAGACACTTACCGTAGGGGGCTCTAGTATCTCTGGAGCTTAAATGTCCTGGTCCAATAGGAAGTTGCATGGGGATGATGTCACGGCCTCCTATTGGCTGGCGTGACACTTGACATTTACACGCCCCCTTTTCGTTGGGCGCACAGTTCCCATGCTGCAGAGATACCGGCAACGCTAAGGAGGGAAGTATCTCTGGAAGCAGGGGGCCCTGCAGCCGAAATTAGCACAGCTCAGCTCTGTAGGCCTCCTGCTCCAATACAGAACTAATATATAGTTATCTATATCTATCTATCACCTTCCCCCCCCTCCCTTATGGGAGATCATGTAGCTACCTCGTGTATTCTGGTGCAGGTGCATACCTGTTGGTGTGACAGGCGGCCTGATGGCTCCGCCATGTTATGGGGAGAGTCCGGTTTTCAGCTGGCTGTTCTTCATGCAGCGCCGGCATCCCATGAGGATCCTGGGATAGCCAGGATGGTCCTCACAGGCAACTCCTTTTCAAAGACCACACCAATGATTAAATAACCGGATCTTTATTTAAGTGCAGCACCGGCATGGCAGTCTCCATTCCCCTGAAGACATTACCCAGGTACTTGAGGCCCTAAGCACCCCCTCTCTGCTACCTCACCCCCTCCTATCCAAGGGATGCTTTTCTTGTGCTCCCTCCATGCAGAGGGGTCAGCACAGAACAACATGCTCCACTCTAACCTTAGAGGAACCCCCTCCTTCCCAGGGGGGTGGCGTGTCAGCCGGCTTCCTACCAAGCATAGGCCCTTGTAGTACCAGGGTAATCCTGACGTGTATTAAGGAACATCCTATAACATAACCAGGCCCTGAAGGATTTACTCCCAACACTGCCCTCACTTTACTGGGACTTACGCTGCTGGAGGGGCCGGAGAAATTAGTAGCCAGGGGTACCCCACTACACAAACACACACAACACACACACGCACGTATGTATGTGTTAAATTGTGGTGTTTTCAGGTCAGGGTGCACACCCTTTTCACTCAGAGAAAGAAAAAAAATAGTAAAATAGCCTAACAGGGAATGTGCTTCCTTAAACAAATGTAACCAAGCAGAAAGCAAAGATTTGGTTGTTTTTTTTGGTTACTTTTTCTTTTCAGCACGGACTTTGAATGGAGGGAGCTTGCCATTCACATGTTTCCTCTGGCCATTGCCCTGCTGGTCAGAGGATCAGTAATGAGAAAGGTGTTAGCAGATCATATTGACCTCTGGCACCGCTGGGAAGGTCGTCGCTTGATATCAACCTCTTCCCAGGCTTCAGTATACCGGGGAGGCAAAAGTGCATTAATAAAATGAAAATACTGATACGCATCAGTCGCCCAGATTTAACCCTTTAAAGCAGCAATATGGGGGTTTAATTAAAAAAAAAAAAAACTAATTGTATTACAGAATTGAAGCAGGAGGTCTCCTGAGCTGAACACCGTTCATTACGTCTCCGGGACCCCCTGCTTCCAGAGATTCCTCCGTAGGGGAGCCAATAACTCTCTACCGTTTAAATGTCCTGGTCACGTGGGCCAATAGGAAGCTGCACCGGAATGACGCGACAGTTTCTGCGTGACAAGGGACCTTTAAACGCCGTCATTATGTTAGGCACACAGTTTCTCTGCCTGCAAAGATACCGGCACCCCTACGGAGGTAAGTATCTCTTAAACCGGGGTCCCCGGTACCGAAATAACACAGTTCAGCTCCAAAGATCCCCTGCTTCAATCCTGTAATAACATGTGAAACCCATATGGCTGCTGTAAATGTGTCTGCCACATGAGATTATTCTGGCCTTGCTTTGGACATAACCATGTACAATGTTCGTTTCCACGCATGTGCTACACCTACGTATAAGTATATCGCGGGATGCTCTGCCATTGCTGAAAATCACGTGTTTCTGTCCCCTCGCCTTGTAGTAATTATGATCTAAAATATTTCACGTATTATGCCGGCATTTGCATGGGTTTCTTACAATGAGTCTTCCGATGTTAAATGAAGTGCCTGTATACCCAATCCTGCACCCAGTGACATTAAAATGCGCCTGCAGTATGTGAAGGAAAGAGAAGGCGCGTGTTGGGTAATGAACAGATGTCTCTCCTCGCAGCATTGAGGCTATATATGTATTTAAAGGTGTGTGTGTGTGTGTGTGTGTGTGGGGGGTGTGTGTGTGGGGGGTGTGTGTGTGGGGGGTGTGTGTGTGGGGGGTGTGTGTGTGGGGGGTGTGTGTGTGGGGGGTGTGTGTGTGGGGGGTGTGTGTGTGGGGGGTGTGGTGTGTGTGTGGGGGGGGGTGTGTGTGTGGGGGGGGGTGTGTGTGTGTGTGGGGGGGGGTGTGTGTGTGTGTGGGGGGGGGTGTGTGTGTGTGGGGGGGGGTGTGTGTGTGTGGGGGGGGGTGTGTGTGTGTGTGGGGGGGTGTGTGTGTGTGGGGGGGGTGTGTGTGTGTGGGGGGGGGGTGTGGTTTTTTTTTTTTTTTACCACAGCAGGAGAGAAAAGCATATTTAAGAAACCCGGTCACGCTTCTCATGGCAACTCTGGGTGATTGCTTCTCTTCCTTCGCTGTGAAACAGATTAAGCTTCCTCTTGGTCACCCGTGTTAATTACATCCCGACTGTTCTACATGTCTATTAAATGGGATGAGCAGTGACTCGTACTGTGAGCTGCTGCTGGAGCGCGAGGGCGTAGGGAGCATGTGTGATGTCATCGCACTAACATAGATCTGCTTATAAAAAAACAAAACAAGATTTATCAGTTTCGGTCGCATTTAATCTGAGATGTTGAGGACTTGCATGAAATAGCAGATTTGTATGGAACTGTCATTCACAGCTGCATCTCAGGAGCTGCTATTTAAAGGTGGCGGGGCGAGCTTAAAACCAGGGCGAGGGGTCACAGACCTTCAAACAATTGTTTGCCAATTGAAATCTGCACGCGCACACAACCCCTGCACACTCCAAATCCACCACACCGTGTGTGTGTCGAAAGGAATGCTACTGGGATTGTGACCTCATGTGTGTAACAATGCTACACCCAATATGGCACCTGGTGTCTGCTTGTTGGTTAGCACTCTTTATACTCCATACAAGTATCCTCCCCGCAAGACAGCAGAGGGGCACTGGTACTGCAGCCCAATAATGCCCAGTACAGACATTCACAAGAGAACTGAACAATCGGGCTTTTTTGGTGCCGCTGGTGCAAACAAAAAAAAATGTTCCGACAAAAGTCTTTACGAAAGGGCTACAGTAAGGTATTGGCTGGATAAATGTCAGGCCTTGGGATAGATCTGTGTGCCCTGGTGTATAAGCTGTGTGGGAATGCGTGAGCATCGCATAATGGTGGTGTCAGTGTATGAGAAAGGTGACGCGTTTTCTCTCCTGCCACCCAGAGATACGTTCACTGTTGCCTAACAAATGAAGACCATAATCAGTACGAACAAATATGCTACAGAGCAAGGGTGGCCAACTCCAGTCCTCGAGTGCCACCAACAGGTCAGGTTTTCAGGATGTCCCTGCTTCAGCACAGGGGGCTCAACCAGAGGCTCAGTCTCCACCCGTGCTGAAGCGGAGTTCCTGAACGTGACCTGTTGTTGGCCCTTGAGGGCTGGAGTTGGCCTCCCCTGCATTGGCTGCATCGTGAGTGCTGGTTATAAAGCATGTACTTTTACAGGAACTCGTGTGCTTACCGAAGACCTGGTAACAAAAGCGAGTCACATTGTGGTGTACAGATCTCTTGATACGATCCCAATTTCTAATTTGTTGCAAGCAGCTTCCTGTTTCTCACGTGCGCGTATGTTCTAGTTGTGTGCGGCTCTGTGGTTTGCTGGCAGATAATGGTGGGGTTTATCTGCGCGTCTCTGCTCTTGCAGCTGCAAACTACCTCTGTGTCTAGCTGTGGTCCTGCGTGCTGCTCCCATGTCCTTGCCCCCTGTCTTACTTGGATCCTTGCTGTGTAGAGCGGGTTTTTTTTTTTGCCAAACGGAGTCAGATTTGATGGGAAAGAAATGACAAAAACCTCCCACCGTTATTTTATTTCTAAATGTTTTTTATCAGGAAGTAATACGTGAAAACGAGAGTTCACTCTCAACGTGTGTCCTGGGTACAGAGTTATGACAGGATACATGGTTACATGAAATAAAATGAGGTTATACATGATATTTAAAGACATTGCATGAACAGTACAGCCGGTCCTTGCTTATCCCACGTAATGCGTCCTGCAAACCGCCGTCGGGTAACGGACGGTCGGATTGCGGGTCCATGATGATCTGCATCGTATAAGCGGTTCCAACATCAGATAAGGAGTCCAGCGGGCTGCATTCTCGGCATCGGATAAGGCATGCGACGGAGTGCAGGCTGTCGGATACCGAGGACCGCTAGTATATAACTGGAGACTGAAACACGACGCCAATGTCCCCAACTCAAACGTGTTATTTAAATTGGCAGTCCCACAAATGAATGCGTCTCCTTAGGCTGAGATTATAGTAGGCGCGCACGCCTATCACTCGAGTGATCCCTGCATTGAGGTGACGGGGAGGCGTGGTGGACGCGTCACCAGGCTGGTTCGCTCTCATTGGCTTAACCGCTCACGTGACGCGGCCGCCGCGCGAAAAGACAAAATAATTTATTTTCAAAAATCTGCTGCTCGGTCGCTCTTTCGCTAGCGCGGTCGTGCGCACTATGGGTGGCCTCGTAGGGAAGAGGTCTGTTCTAGCCGCCGCGAGCGCTATAATCTCAGCCTTAGGATGCGGTCCCAGTGCACGCGCGCCCGGCGGGGGGCCGGTGCATGCACAGCGCTGCACACGCGGTCCTGGGAGGGAGAGGTTGCGACTGGAGGGGTCGTGGTGGGGGGTTTGTGGGGGCGTGGCCATGACCTCGCGCGGCTGGTTCGCCCTCATTGGCTTAACCGCCGGCGGGGGCGTGGCCACGGCTCCGTCGCAAGTTCCACACAGTTGTACTCAGCCCCGAGTGACTGGGGGGCCGGTGCTTGTGCGCACAGCGCACGCCGAGGCAGTCACTGGGACCCGCAGCCTAAGTCGCATCACACACTGTCCTTCCGATTTCTGTCTGCTCACATTATCACTTTTAAACAATAATAACAATAAAAAAAAGCTGCAGTCTTGACTTATGGGATTGGGCATATTGTAAGCTCCCTGGGAAACGTGTCCCCCCCCCCCCTTGTTTCCACTTCTGTCTGTCGCATTCCTGCGCTTATTAACCGTCTGCCGTTAAACCAATGTGCATTACGTTTTGTGCAGCCCGAAGTGCACGTTCAGTGCTCTAAAAAATTAAAGACCATTAATAGCACCCGACGTTGTTTGGTTACCATAGAAACAATGTAAATAGTAAGTATTTAAATACTGTGGTTTTTCTTTTCACGTTGGTGCCGAGTGGGACTGGTCCCTTTTTAAATGACAGATCTTGCGGTCTTGCTTCGAACATACAAATGATCTCGGCCTAAATAACCTCCATTTGATGGCCTAAAGAGCGCGCGTATGAAAGTGACGCAATGGGTAATACAGGCAGGCAAGTGGTGTCTGGCTACATTGTGTCCTGATTGACCTGCAGGGTGATAAACTTTAGATGCTATACAGGATTTTGCCTTTTCATGTAGAAACGTGGGAGCTCGCGGCAACGCATTTGTGCATGGGAGCTCCTAGCCGTGAGGTCACGTCCTCGTTATAACTGGCTAGAGCAGGGGTGCTCAACTCCAGTCGTCAAGACACCCCCCCCCCCCCCCCCAAGCAGGTCAGGTTTTCAGGATATCCCTGCTTCAACACAGGTGGCTCAATCAGTCCCTGCTTCATGCAGGTGGCTCAACCAGAGGCTCAGTGTTCGACTTCGTGCTGAAACTGCAATATCCTTGAAATCCAACCTTCTGGGACGGTGGTGGGGTTGAGAACTCTATGGCTAGAAGATGCTGAGTTTCCATTCTCTTGGTTTTAGGTGTCTGATCCCCAGGCGCCTCCAGTGACGCTGCTGGGACATTCTCAGGAGGTGACCTCCGTTACATGGTGCCCATCAGACTTCACCAAGGTTGGTCCTCACATGCCATGTTGTAATGATACCTGTGCATAGTCGCAAACATCTGGGTGGGGAGGGGGGGGAGATGCTTTGAGCTTCTGGCATGGGAGTGATATACCCTATTAACATAGTTATTGCAGGAAAGAGTGAAATAAGAGTACACCTCGGCGCACACGGGTGTCTGCAGAACAGCCTTTGCAACGTTTTAACATTATTTTGTCGTGTGTCAGCAAACCATTTTGTGCCGTTTGCAGCCATTCTTTCCACAACGGCCGCTATCGCGTCTTCCTGGCGCTCACACGTGGCTTAGAGTAGCCACATCTGGCCCTAGAGTGTGTTGTGCAGTTCCTCGCCATGCTGTATTCTGACTAGAACATGTAACGGTCACTTGTGCAGATTGCCACCTGCTCGGATGACAACACGGTGAGAGTGTGGCGACTGAGGCAAAACGTGGACGAGAAAACAGAACCGGGCACAAGTAACCGTGTGGGCTGGGCCGGGCAGAAGCGGTGTGAACTTCCGCCAGTGGGTAAGAATGACCTTTTGTTTTATTGCATATTTAATACATGGGCACATCCTGGTGACAGTCTTCCACTCATTAAATGTTATTGCTCTTACTAAAAGGTTTATTCATGTGATCACCATGATAGAGCAAAAGATTACAAAAACAGTTTCTATATAGGTTGCTATACATATATGTATAGTCACGTTTGTGTTTTTTTTTTACCCCTACTCTGATTGTGTGTCTGTACGTACACATAAATACACACACATCTCTGCAATCCTTGTGGGTTCATCTAACAAGACTATTGTTTTGAACGGGTTACACAACCTTGTTTTGATAGGTTTGCAAATGGAGACTCAAAATCAGACAAAATGCCTCTTAACGTCAATATTATTCAAATGTATATAAAAAAAAAAGTGCTGTGACCGTTAAGAAAAAAGTAGTGTTTGCTCTTATCCATATGTTGTATTTATACGTACCAAACACCCAATGGAGGAATCGTGTATTTCTTAATGCAAAATGTGCCTGTAATAAGACACAATGATTATTTATGCAATATTGTACATAGAAGTTAAGTTCCTGCTCAATAGACCTTACAATGTAACTTTGATGCCTGTAGCACAGGAAGTAGTTATTGGGTGGAGGTGCTGTACATATGAAATCAGTAACCTACATTACCACAATCTAAAGATGTATAACACTGCTGTAATCTGCAGACTGGTCAGAAGCTGCTTCAGGAGCACTGCTGTCTCGGCATCTAATTGGTGGAGGTCCTGCCTTGTAAACCCAGTGTTAGAAATGCACATTTCCTGATCACCCTGGCAGTGGGCACCATTGGGTTAATCCCTTCTCACTCTAGGTAGGACAGGAAGTAGACTTTTGCAGGTAGACCATATAAGGCCCCTCCCTCTACCTGCACACCAGTCTTTTTCCTGTCCTCACAGCTAGGTGTAGGATTTGTTATTTTTTAACAGGGCTCACCTACTGCACTTTGTGCAGAGAACCAGGGTCTCAACCTCTCTCCCCTGAAGCTCCGCGGTGCGCCCTGCGGGGGGCAAGTCGGAGACCCCTTAGAGTCGGGGGTGCCCCTGTTGGGTGGGGGGAAACGGCTGCAGCGCGAGGAAAACTTAGTGCAATGGCCAAGATACGAGGCGCACAGCAGCTGCAGCAGGGACCCATGGAGGCCCAGACTCACCGCATAAGCGCCTGAACGCTGCGGTAAGGTACCCGGCAGCCCGCCACACGCGGAAGGGGGAGCAGCAATAGCTGCGAGCGGAGGAGCTCTACAGACCGCAACAGCGTAACAACGCGGCGGTACTACCCCAGGAATCCGCGGTGAACCTAGGAGGTTCAGAGGACCGCAAGTGTATCAAGGATACTGCGGAGAAGGGTACAGGGCACGTAGCCGCTCGTGAGCGCGCGCGTGCAGGCCGGCAAGTGCGTGCACGGACACGCGAGCCGTGCGGGAGCACGAGCACTGGATGACGTCACGGATGCGACGGCCACACGATGTATGTGTGAGTGAAGCTGCAGCATGGAACGCTCAGCAGGGAGAAGCCAAGTGCTGGATATGGATGCAAAAATGGAGACACCCAAAACATCAGTTCCCAAGACTAGGTGAGTCCTTAGTTTAGTTCTACAATGGGAAAAGAGAGATGGTATATATATATACATTAGGGTGTATGTTTAGCATTTATTTTGTTTTATAAATTAGTTCAGTGGTTACCCTCCCAGAAGCAGGATCTTCAAAAGGGATGGGGGAATCCCTGCAACATAAATGAAGGTTGCTAAGAAACTAAATGGTGTTCAGCTTGTGAGAAACCAGCCCTAATAGGGAAGTAATTATGTGAAGAGTGTCTTAAGACACCTGCAGGTGATACCAGTGAACAAATGAGCATTTTCTTTATTGATGAAGGAGGAGAGTTGATGCGGCAGTGCAGCAAGCTGTTAACCCTGCGCAGGAAAGATCTATATCCCAGACTAGTCTGGATAAGGGGAAAGGTTTTTCATCATATGGGTCTGAAAGTGATTGTTTTCATGTGTCAGAGAATGAAATGGATTCATCAGATCAAGATATTCAGGAATAATCTGAAATTGATGTAGAAAGGGTGGATCCACTCATCAAAGCCTTGATACAGGTTTTTGAACTGAAAGACATTTAGGAGTTAACACAATGGTGATCTTGTGGCTCACAGAGTTGGGGTGTGCAGTGTTTGAGCTGATACTTGGAAGAAGTTGTGGGATCGAATCCAAACAGGAGGAGGTTGAAAACAGGCACCTCTGAAATTTAAAAAAAAAAAAAAAAAAAAAAAAAAAAGTGTCCTGGCTGCTTCAAGAGTTGTACTGGCCTGCTTTGACAGGCTAGGCGTGCTACTACTGCTGCTACTACTGTTGCTACTACTGCTACTGCTACTGCTGCTACTACTGCTACTATTGCTACTATTGCTACTATTGCTACTACTGCTACTAGTACTACTACTGCTTTTACTGCTGCTGCTTTAAAAGGTAGAGTCTTTACTATCCATCAAGTAATTAAGCACCTCATTCAAGTGGAGTTGGCGCAACCAGACGCCGGAGTATTACGCCTAAAAGGTTTGGGAAGATGTATCCATTCCCACAAGAGGAAATGAGAAAGTGGGAGGTTAGCCCAAAGGTGGATCTTGCTATTTCCAGAATAGTAAAAAAGACCACAATTCCCTTAGAGGAGGCAGCGTCATTAAAAGACGCTATGGATAAAAGGATGGATTATGCATTAAAAAAAGCATATGTTACGGCAGGAACAGCCTACAAGCCAGCCATAGCAACTACATCAATTGCTAGAGCTATGCGAGTGTGGATTGCCAATATTGAAGAGGCAATAGACAAGGGTGTAAAAAGAAGTACTATTCTTAAGGCGTTGTCAGTGGTGTAATGGGCAACTGATTACATAGCAGAAGCCTCATTGGATGCAGTAAAAATAGCAGTCAAGTCTATGGTACGAGCGGTATCAGCAAGAGGAGCTTTATGGCTCAGACAGTGGATGGCTGACACAGCATCAAAGAACACCTTATGTACATTACCATTTGAAGGTGAATTCCTATTCGGCAGCAAACTAGATGCAATAATAACAAAGGCATCACTACAGAGCCAGGAGATTCAGTCTCCAACAGATGAATAAAATCAAGATAAAGAGATGTTTAGCTTCTGAGAATCCAGCTGTTATAGGAATACGGCTTTAAGGAAATTACTACAGGCAGAAGTAATAGAAAAGGTAAGAGGAAGCGGAATTTTTCCAGAATAATTTTGGTAAAGATGCCTACAGGGGATTACAGAGCAATACTAGACCTAAGAAAGGTAAATTCAGTCTTGAAGATAAGAAAGTTCAAGATGGTGTCTGTAAATCTGATTATACAAGAGGTACAACCAGGAGACTGGATGGTGGCGATAGACTTAAAAGACGCTTATTACATGTACCAATAGCAAAAGGGTATCAAAGATTCCTAAGGTTTGCAGTAAATCAAGAGTATTATCAATACACAGCACTAACATTGGTCTGGCAACTTCCCCAAGGTCGTTTACAAAGGTTCTAGCCCCTCTAGTGGCAGAGATGAGAAAGGGGGGTAGAGATATACCCTTACCTGGACGACATCCTGGTAAAATCAAAGGATGGGGGGAAACTCCAACAAGACCAGAAAATGGTAATAACCTTCCTAGAACATCACGGTTGGTTAATAAACAGAGACAAGAGCATTGGGTACCCACTCAGCTCTTAAGATTTCTGGGAGTGAGATTGCCAGAGGCAAAGGGGCTAGACATAGCCATGCGAACAAGGAGGCTCAGAAAAGCTACCAGGACTTCTGCAGAAGAATGCATGAGACTCCTGGGGAAATTCGCTTCAACATTAAGCGTTGCATATGAGACCTCTGCAAAAACAATTTTCTGCAACAATGGAACGGGAATCACAAAGACACAAGACAAAGAATCTTGTTACACCCACAAACAAAACAAGAGTTAAAATGGTGGGAAGATACCCGAAACCTGGTCAAAGGGAAAACGCTACAACCTGTGCACTGGTTAAAAAATTACAACAGATGCGAGCAAGACAGGTTGGGGGGCTCAGATGGGAGAAGAAGTGGTGCAAGGAACCTGGGGAAATCAGGTAAACCACTTACCATCAAATCTGCTGGAATTAAAAGCAGTACAAAAGGCCCTAGAAGTTTTCCAGGACAAAATAAGAGATGGCTGTATAAGATAGAATCAGACAACAGCTCTGTGGTCAAATATATAGCCAAACAAGGAGGAACCAGGAGCAGAAAGCTGATGAAGCTCACAGCAGAAATACTCGGTTGGGCAGAGTGCCACTTGTCGGATATCACAGCCATACATATCCCAGGACTAGAAAATGTCACAGCAGACTTTCTAAGTCGCAATATCATTCACCCAGGAGAATGGGCGTTAAATCCAGGAGTATTCCAAGACCTGGTAGAGCGATGGGGTCAACCAGACATCGATCTGATGGCGACACACCAGAATCGCAAAGTAAGGAACTATTGTTCCAGACAATTTCACCCAAGCGCACAAGCTACAGATGCTCTCAGTCTCAAATGGGACTTCAAATTGGGATACCTGTTCCCTCCAATTCCTCTGATTCCAAAAACAATCAGGAAAATCAGAGAAGAGAGAGCAGAGGTGATATTCATAGCACCATACTGGCCAAGAAGGCTTTGGTTTACACAACTGGTAAATATGGCAGTGGATACACCATGGCACATACCAGATCAAAAAGGCCTGATGCAACAGGGGCCAATAAGCCATCCAAATACCAAACAATGGGCTTTGACGGCATGGCGATTGAGCGGGAGACATTGAGACTGAAGGGTTGTTCAGAGAAAACAATTCAAACCCTCTTACAAGCAAGGAGAAGTTCCACATCAAGAGTATACCATAGAATCTGGCTCTGCTTTTGTGATTGGTGTGAAAAAGAGAGAAAATTTCCTTTCACCAAAAATTGTATCTATAGTGGAATTCCTGCATAAAGGATTTGAGAAAGGTCTCAGTCTCAGCTCATTAAAAGTACAAGTGTCGGCACTATCAGCTTTGTTGGAAAGAAATCTGGCAGTAGAAAGACTGATAATCAGGTTCTTTCAAGCAGTTAAAAGGTTAAAACCTCAAATTAAGAACAGAGTACCTACATGGGACTTGTCGTTAGTCTTGGATGTATTAACAGCAGCTCCGTTTGAACCAATACAGGACATTGGCCTAAAATGGTTGTCTGGGAAAATGGCGTTTCTGATAGCAATCACCTCGGCAAGGAGAGTGGGAGAACTACAGGCGCTATCTGCTAAGGAGCCATTCCTAATCATACATCAAGACAAGGCAGTTCTTAGACTGATACATCAATTCCTGCCAAAGGTGGTATCACAGTTCCACATAAGTCAGGAGATGGTGATCCCGTCATTTTGTCCAGAACCAAAAAATGAGAAAGAGGAAAGGTTACACAAATTGGACGTGGTAAGATGTCTTAAGGTGTACCTAGAAAGGATGAGAGATATCCGAAAGTCTGACAAATTATTTGTCAGCCCAGAGGGACCAAAGAAGGGACAAGCGGCATCAAAGACTACAATTGCACAGTGGATGGTGTCTTGTATCAAAGAGCTTATGAAAGCAAAGGACAAGATAAACCTTTGAAGGTGAAGGCCCATTCTACAAGGGCCATGGCTACTTCATGGGCATTCAAAGCCCAGGCCACACCAGGGCAGATATGTAAAGCAGCTGTCTGGTCCTCATTCAATACATTTCTGAAATACTACAGACTAGACGTACAATCATCAGCTGACGCAAGCTTTGGACGTAGAGTCTTAGAAACTGTAGTGAAATAAAGTGTAAAGGGTATTAATAAAGGTTGAACTGATAAGACATTAAACTGGTGTTGTCTATTCTGATGTTCCCTCCCTAAAAATTGCACTGCTTGGGTATGTCCCAATGGTGCCCACTGCCAGGGTGATCAGGAAAGGAGAAAATTTAAACAACTTACCGTAATTTTCTTTTCCTGGAACCATGGCAGTGGGCACATAGTTACCCTCCCTATGTATGTCTAATGCCTATCAGTTATATATTTTCAGCTATGGAAGAAACGTAAGACTGGTGTGCAGGTAGAGGGAGGGGCCTTATATGGTCTACCTGCAAAAGTCTACTTCCTGTCCTACCTAGAGTGAGAAGGGATTAACCCAATGGTGCCCACTGCCATGGTTCCAGGAAAAGAAAATTACGGTAAGTTGTTTAAATTTTCTCCTTTCCTGTTCACCATGGCAGTGGGCACAGTAGGGTTAACTATTCTCAGCAGTGTAGGACAGGAAATTGAATTGTTGCAGGTAGGCCATAAAAGGCCCCTTCCTCTACCTGCAGATAGTCTTTTTTTCCTGTCCTACAGCCAGGAGTAGTGTGTTATTTTGTAATAGGACTCACCGGACTCTAGCTATTGCAGTCCAGCCAGTTTGACGTACCGTGGGTGGTAGTAAGACTGAGGCCCGTGCGACCGGGCAGTATTGCGGATGTGTCTTTGAATGCAGCAGGCAAACAGCAGGGCTGTAGATTGGATCACAGGCTCAAATTACCGCACAGGCATTTGAGAACGCAGTGGCGTGGGGACGACAGACCGGCAAGGCGCCCCATGTAAGTACATAGCGCGCGCACGGTCGAACTTGCGCGCGCTACGGGTCCACAGACGTGCGCGAGAGCAAAGCGTTTCGATTGGACGCATTGACGCTGATGTCACAGCGACAGAGCGACGGCACACCGAGCTGTGTGAAGATATCCTGGAAACAGCCGCAGCATTGAACGCTCGGCAGACAGGAGAAATCAGCTGCAAGAGGCTGAAAGAAGTTGGGAAGTAAAAGGTCGCTTACAAAAATTAGGTGAGTTCTTAGCGTAGTTTGCTAGAGTAAAAACGAGAGTTGATATCATGGAACTGAAAGAAGTATTGTTTTTTCACCTTAGTACTATGGTTATACCACCGGAAGAAGGAATTTCTAAGGGGGCGGTAGAGTCCCTGCATCAAAAGAAGAAAGCTGCTAAAAAAAAAACCTAACTAAATGGTGTGCAGCATGTGAAAAACCAGCGTTAGACGCCAAGAAGATTTGTGCAGACTGCCTTAAAGCAGCAGCAGGAGAGTCAAATGAACAAATGAATACTTTCCTAGCATGGATGAAAGATACAGTCGAGCAGAGTGTGGAGTCTGCGGGGCAACAAGCAGTGAAGCCAACGTAAAAGAGAACAAGATCTCAGATCAGCCTGGATATAGTGCGAGACTCCTCATCAGACAAATCAGAGATGATAGATCACCAAGCGTCGGAAGGGGAGTGCGATTCGTCAGAGCAAGAAATGCAGGGAGAAGAATCAGAATTTAATTTAGAAAAGGTGGATCCTCTTATAAAGGCAGTAAGAGAAACATTGCAATTAGAGGATACAGAAGAGTTACTCAGAAATCAGATACATTAATTGGGACAAGGCAGAATAAAATCAGATGTTTTCCAATTAATAAAGTAATCAAAGATATGATAAAACTAGAATTGTCACAGCCGGATAGAAAACTACCAATATACGGAGCTGCCGTTTGGACTAGCAACATCTTCCACAAGGTTTACAAAGGTGTTAGCCCCATTCATAGCAGAATTTTTAAAAAAAAAAGGACGTGGAAATGTATGCATATCTAGACGATATTCTGATAAAATCACAGAAACAAGTATAGCCTGGAGCTCCCGTGGCTCCTGGAGACCCCCTTCCCCTGGCGCAGCTCGATCGCGGGTATTGAAAAACCCGACGGCTGCTTCCAAGGGTGGGGGCTGGAGCAGGGAGCAGCGCGGCTTCTCCTGCCTGCGGCCGGTTGCCGTGGACGCGATCGGGCCGTTGCTAAGGCCGCGATCGCATCTCTAAGGTCTCTGCGGCCGCCGCCATTGAGGACTGTCTCACGCATGCGCAGTGATCGCGCGAGGCCAGGAAGAGCCCCAGAGACAGGGCTGAGTCGCGCATGCGCAGGGCTAGCCGGGAAGGCGCAGGAGAGGTTGAGGCGGCCCTTAGTAGTTCGCGCATGCGCAGGAGAAGCGCGCACGCGGCCCCAACGCTATAGCAGCCTCCTGGGAACTACAACTCCCAGGAGGCATAGGGAGGCAGGCACCAGGTGCCTCATAGCGGCCAATAGGGCTGGAGGATTCTCAGCCCGGGAGAATAGATACATTTCCCGGGCTTTGGTCAAGTCAGTTGGAGCAGCGGAGCTGAAGGGGAAGGAAGGATGCAGGGAGTGAGTGCAGCTCCTGCATCCTGATAGGTACCCTCACCCTCCAGGTAGGCCCCAACTCCCCACCAGGTTAGTGGGTAACTGATAAGGGACGGCCCTAGATAGGGAGGTCACCCTTAGGTGTGTGTAAGGTGCAGGTTTGGCAGTGCCACAGCGGGTAGTGCTGTGCGCACTGGCAAATAGGCACAGAGTGTGTGCAGTGTGTTTACTGCGAGTTCCAGGGTGCTGTGTGTGTGTTGCTGCATGTGCTGGGCGCAGTGTGTGCAGCGTGTGTGAATGTCTGCAGGCTGACAGTGAGAGCGGTGTGTCTGCTGCAGGCTGTTAGGAGTAGCGAGTAGCTAGAAGTTAGGGAGGATTAGGGACTTGGGTAGATAAGGGAGTGGGGCAGGTTATTAACCCCGCAGGCCCTAGGAGTTTCCCCCAAGTCACCTCAGGTTGCGGTTCATCAGGGACAGGCCCTAGGTTAGGGTTCCTGTCACTTTAGGGTTAGTTAGGGATAGATAGGGATAGCGGCGGCTGCTGTTCCCGTGAGACGGTGTGTTACCGAGAGAAGGTTGTGTTCCCGTGAAGCGGTGGGACCCTCGTTGGGGTTCCTGGAGAAGTACCTGAATAAGGATCAGACGGACGTCTGACCCTTTGAGAAGTGTGTTGCAGGCCCGAGCATCGGAGTGCTCGGAAGGTATTTCAACACATGTGCACCAACAGGCCTAATAGATAACTTAGTGACTGCGCAGTCACCCACGACCTCCGTAGGAGTACGGGACATGTGGGTGGGGGATTACAGGACACTGGGTGGGAACGTCAGACATTGGGCCTGAGATGCATAAGGTTATGTAATGTGTTATATGTTCATAGTAAAGTCCTTAGTTATTATATAATCACTGTGTGTGAGGTTTCTGATTTGGTTCCTATGTAGGGTCATTCTACACTTCCATAGAATCCTACATAGGTGGAGGCGCTGAAAGAACATCCGTTCCAGAGGATTCACCCCAGGCTCTCATTAGCGGAGGCTCAGACCTCCTGTGAGCCTACAGGTATACGCACCACACCGGTAACACTACATGTTCTACTCACCCACACTATATATGAGATTGGGTGGGGTGGAATACCCGTTACACAAGAAAAACTGCTACAAGACAGAAACATAGTCTTGTCTTTTCTAGAACATCATGGCTGGATCATAAACGTCGACAAAAGCCAACTAGTACCAACAGTCTTTAAAATTCTGGGAGTAGAATTTCACACGGCAGAAGGAGAGGTGCGATTACCATATTCAAGGATCCAAGACATTGGAATCCAGACAAGAAAGCTCAGAACAGCGACCAGCTCTTCAGCAGCAGACTGCATGAGACTCCTGAGGGAATTTACATCAACGCTAAATGTAGTAAAATGGGCAGGTCTACACATGAGACCATTACAACAACAACATTTACAGCAGTGGAACGGAGATCCCAAGGATGTAAAACAAGAAGTATACATATACCCACACACACACAAAGAACTAAGATGCTGCTGAAGAGATGTTCGCTGTTCTGAGCAAACGGTATACTACAGAATTTTGGTTACGCTTCAGAGACTGGTGTGTTAAACAAAAACAGATGGTTTTTTTTCCTCCAAATACTGACACATTAGTAGAATTCCTACAAGAAGGGTTTGATAGAGGACTCGGCCTCAGTTCATCGAAGGTCACGTTTCTGCATTGTCAGCACTGCTCGAGAAGAATCTAGCAACTGAAAGACTCGTTCGTTTTTTACAAGCAGTAAGGAGGTTAAGACCGCAAATCAAGAATAGTGCCAGCATGGGATCTATCACTAGTACTGGATGTTCTCACAATGCAGCCTTTCGAACCGATAGATCAAATACCCTTGAGGTTTGTATCATGGAAGGTGGCACCCCTGATGGCTATTACATGAGCAAGGAGAGTGGGAGCGTTACTAGCCTTGTCTTGTAAAGAACCGTCTCTGGTCATCCACCAAGATAAAGCAGTGATGCGACCAGTGTAGCATTTCTTACCAAAAGTAGTTTCTCCATTTCATATAAACCAAGAAATTGTAATCCTTCATTTTGCCCAAAACCAGGTAATAATAAGAAGAAAGAAAGATTGCATAATCGTGACGTAGCGAGGGGCTTGAAAACCTATATCGAGAGGGTGCCAGACAGAAGAAAGTCCGGCTGTTTATCATTCCAGAAGGGCCAAGGACGGGGCAAGCAGCGTCCAAAGCAACAATATCTAAATGGATTGTATCATGTATCAGAAAATCGTACGAAGACAAAGGACAAAATCCACCGTTGAATTTAAAGGCGCGTTCAACAAAAGCAATAGTCATTGGTGGGCATTCAAGGCACAAGCATCACCGGCACAAATCTGCAAAGTGGCAGTATGGTCTTCATTTAACACATTTATGAAGTATTACAGATTGGACATTCAGGCTTCCGCTGACACAAGCTTTGGTCGAAAAGTACTACAGTCTGTGATAAAATAAAGTGGAATACTATAATCAAATAAAGTGGTTGAAACTGATATTGGCATTGGGTTTGTTTTTTCCCTCCCTAAATAATACTGCTTGGGTATGTCCCTACGGTGCCCACTGCCAGGGTGAACAGGAAAGGAGAAAATTTAACCAACTTACAGTAATTTTCTTTTCCTGGAACCCTGGCAGTGGGCACATAGTTGCCCTCCCTATGTATGTCTAATATACAGTTGTGTGAAAAAGAAAATACACCCTCTTTGAATTTTATGGTTTTACATATAAGGACATAATAACAATCATCTGTTCCTTAGCAGGTCTAAAAATTAGGTAAATACAACCTCAGATAAACACATGACATATTACACAGTCATGATTTATTTAACAAAAATGAAGCCATATGTGGAAAAACCAAGTACACCCTTACTGCTTCCATAGGAATTAAGATGCTAAGTAGCAGACAGGTGCTGCTAATCAAATGCCCTTGATTAATTGATCATCAGCAAGTGTGACCACCTGTATAAAAGCCACAATTTGCGAGTCTGGAGCATTCAAGTGTGTGTTAACACAATAACAAGGAGGAAAGACATCAGGAATGATCTTAGAAAAGCAATTGCTGCTGCCCATCAATCTGGGAAGGGTTATAAGGCCATTTCCAAACAATTTAAAGTCCATCATTCTACAGTGAGAAAGATTCTTCAAAAGTGGAAAACATTCAAGACGGTTGCCAATCTTCCCAGGAGTGGACGTCCCAGCAAATTCACCCCAAGGTCAGACCGTGCAATGTTCAGAGAAATTGCAAAAAAAACAAGAGTTACATTTCAGACTCTACAGG
The DNA here is from genome assembly GCF_040206685.1 of Ascaphus truei. Taxonomy (NCBI): domain Eukaryota; kingdom Metazoa; phylum Chordata; class Amphibia; order Anura; family Ascaphidae; genus Ascaphus; species Ascaphus truei. The sequence continues at coordinate 45,435,062 of NC_134486.1, read as the reverse complement.
CCTCAGTTAGCATGTTAAATGTTAAAGTTCATGACAGTACAATTAGAAAGAGACTGAACACGTATGGTTTGTTTGGAAGGGTTGCCAGGAGAAAGCCTCTTCTCTCTAAAAAGAACATGGCAGCACGCCTTAGGTTTGCAAAGTTGCATCTGGACAAACCACAAGACTTTTGGAACAATGTCCTTTGGACAGACGAGATCAAAGTGGAGTTGTTTGGCCATAATGTACAGCGCCACGTTTGGCGAAAACCAAATACAGCATATCAGCACAAACACCTCATACCAACTGTCAAGCATGGTGGTGGAGGAGTGATGATTTGAGCTTTTTTTGCAGCCACAGGACCTGGGAACCTTGCAGTCATTGAGTCAACCATGAACTTCTCTGTATACCAAAGTATTCTAGAGTCAAATGTCAGGCCATCTGTCCGACAGCTAAAGCTTGGCCAAAATTGGGTCATGCAACAGGACAATGATCCCAAGCACACCAGCAAATCTACAACAGAAGGGCTGAAAAAGAAAAGAATCAAGGTATTGCAATGGCCCAGTCAAAGTCCAGACCCCAACCAGATTGAAATGCTGTGGCTGGACCTTAAGAGAGCTGTGCATAAACAAATGCCCACAAACCTCAATGAACAGAAGCAACATTGTAAAGAAGAGTGGACCAGAATTCCTCCACAGCGATGTGAGAGACTGATAGTCATACAGAAAACGATTACTTCAAGTTATTGCTGCTGAAGGTGGTTCTACAAGCTATTGAATCATAAGGTATACTTAGTTTTTCACACATGGCTTCTTCATTTTAGCTTTATTTTTGTTAAATCATGACACGGTGTAATATGTCATGTGTTGTTGTTCATCTGAGGTTGTATTTACCTAATTTCTAGACCTGCTAAGGAACAGGATTGTTATGTCTTGATATGTAAAACCATAGAATTCAAAGAGGGTGTACTTTTCCACACAACTGTATACAGGCATACCCCGGTTTAAGGACACTCACTTTAAGTACACTCGCGAGTAAGGACATATCGCCCAATAGGCAAACGGCAGCTCACGCATGCGCCTGTCAGCACGCCCTGAACAGCAATACCAGCTCCCTACCTGTACCGAAGCTTTGCGCAAGCGGGGAGACTATAGAGCCTGTTCCAAATGCGTTATTTACATAAGTTATGCACATATATGACGATTGCAGTACAGTACATGCATTGATAAGTGGAAAAAAGGTAGTGCTTCACTTTAAGTACATTTTCACTTTACATACATGCTCAGGTCCCATTCCGTATGTTAATGCGGGGTATGCCTGTATCAGTTGTATTTTTCAGCTATGGGAGAATCCAAAGACTATCTGCAGGTAGTGGGAGGGGCCTTCTATGGCCTACCTGCAAGAATTACATTTCCTGTCCTAATCAGCTAGGGATAGACTTAACCCTACAGTGCCCACTGCCATGGGTCCAGGAAAATAAAATTACGGTGAATTGGTTACATTTTCTTCTTTCTTAGGAAAGACATTGAGGTCATTGTACTAAACGATGCAGTACAAGCCAAGGCTTGGACTGAGCGAAGTTGAAATAACACACCATGTGATACCAAAGCAGACTATAAGGATATTGTGCTGCAAATGCACGAATGTAAAACATGTAGATTTGCATCCCTGACTTGAAGAGCTTGCAATCAAATGGTTGGTGCAGAAAATGGTTTTGTCCAAAAACACAGTTGCTGGCATTGGGTGTCAAACGGGGTTCTTCGTTTTGGGTCTTTGTCATTGTCGCCAAGTTACTCATCGTCATATGCAACACAATCATGGCTCCTTCAGTATGGACAGGGTTTGGTGTTTCCCAACTCCGTGTGCTAGAGAGCAAGGCGATGTGATGGCTATACCCTGGGAGATCCTGAAGTAGAGGACTTGGGCCGCGATATATCAAATCGCGATGTGGTGTATCCCGGCCGTTCTGGCTGTAACTGCTATTGGCTTGAATGACTGTTACCACCAGAACTGGCGTAATACCCCCACATTACACTTTAATAAAACCCGGCGATAGCGTGATAGAGAGATGGGGTCAGAGAGAGGTGCATCAATATCTCAATGTATATATCCCACTAAGTGATATTCTTATTCTTTGAAATGGGATGTTTCAGGGGCAGACCCTCAAACCACGGTCTTATTGCTTAGTGTACTGAATTAAAGTGAATCCCCCCAAAAAGCAGTTTTATCTTCTGGACTCCCATTCTTTAAAGTTTGTGAACCAGTGGGTTAAATATCTATGTATAACCCGCCTTAAACATTTGTCTTTTCTTCAACAGCTGCCAGGCACTGCACTCCTGGCAAAACACCAAGAATACAAAGCAACCTATTCATGTCTTCCCCAACCCCAGCCACCTGTGCCCCAAGCTATATTGGAGACCTCCCTTTGTCCTCTAACACACCAACATCTGCTGTGCAGATGTTGATGCCTAAGCTGCAGACCCCCACAAGGCAAAAAGCAGGGAGCTCTGCAACATCACCCAAGCAGCTGTCCTCCTCAAAGATGTCAATCAAGAACTGGGTCACCCGGACTCCAAAGTCTTGCACTCCAGTGATGGATACAAAGACACCGTCTCCCCGAAAAGCCTTTACTCCTATGGAGCAGTACCCGACAGTCTCCAGTTCTAGAGGACCACCACAGTTTGAGAAAAGGGCTAAAAGGCGACTGGAGACCAGCAGTGACGATGTGGACCACGAGTGCTTTAAGCATTGCAACTGCGTGACGGAGTTGGAACCTGGAATGAAGAAGGCGAAGTTGGATTTATGCTCCTTGAAGGAGAAGGCTGAAAATAACAGTGAAAATGGATGTCTGAGCCTGACAGACCTGGATAAAGGATGTGGCAAGAGGGCAATTTCCAGTCTTAACAGCACCCCCTTAATGGAGGCCACTGAAAATCTCTCTCCATTGGGGTCACCCTGTGAAGTAACAAGTGGACTACTGGATAAGGAGAACTGGTCCCCTGAGAGAAACTGGCTTTCTGCCTTGGGGGAAAAACTAAAATCTGACAAGACTTGTACCCAGAGCAAAGTTCACAGCAGTCCTTCCGCAAGAAGCGGCAGCGCTAAAAAGCAGCAAGCAAGCAGTGCTGCCAACTCGCCCGTATCTGTGAGTATATGTTGTTGTTTTAGTAGTTTGCATAATCCACTAGGCCTGAAATATTCCTCCCCAGCAGAGAACCATACTTTGAGACTCAAGTTATATTTTGCAACAGCTCTTGCAGTGTACATGTTAATAACAATAACTTATCTTTCTCTATCTCGTTCTCTTGTGTTTTGGTGCCTGAAGCACAGGGAGATAGTGACTTGCCATAAGGAGCCGACACCGAGATTTGAACCAGGCTCCCCTTTACTTGGTGTCCTTATCAGTCAGTGTCTTTTCTCACTGAGCCACTTCTGTTCAGTGGCCAACATCTGAGTTTTTCTGACATGTAATTAGCACGTGCGAATAAATCTTCAAATAACCATTAAATCCAGATCATGCCATCATCTTGCCAAATCTCGCAACATTGTGGAATTTGTTTAGTCAAACTTCGCTTTTTCGGTGGTCCTTGAGGCTGGGAATTGTCCACCCCCGAGCAATAGATCAGCCCAGCTTGTATTGTGCTGTGGAGCAATGAAGGGGATTAAACATCTGACTAGCGGCATTTGCCTGAGCAGAAGTGCCTAAAATGTGTGCAAAACCGTTCACAGAAGCCAAGCACCTTTAGGAAACATTGAGTCACGTTCATCTCTTGCATCAGGCACGCCTGCAGATAAGCGAGCTAATACTTGTCAGCTTTGCTGCTGATCTGCATTTTCAGTTCATGGAAAATTTACTCGCTACAACCCCCGTAAACCGTAATGCTAAAGTCTACCAGGGTAGCCAGGGCTATTTCCGAAATTCAAACATCAGCGAGCCATTAAAGCTGCAGTTCAGTCTTTTTTTTTTTTTTTTAATTCAATAGTTTCATGTGGGCAATCTCTAATTACCTAAAGAACTGTATAGCTGCAGGTCAATTCCTTCTCCATGTATTGATCGGCGAAATTTGGCGACATCTTTAGATATGGCATATGTTTTTCATCTGCTTCTGTCAGTCAGTGGAAGTTCATGAATATTCATGAGCACTCCTGCACTGACATGTGCTAGAGGGAGGGCAGGGCTGACAAAGGGGTGTGCCAGGGCTTATGACAGGACATGAAGGGGCAGTGCCTTAGCAAATGTTTGTTAAAATAGAATACAAGAAAATTGGTCTTTCAAAGTTGTTGTTTTTTAAACAGAAAATGCTAAAAGTGTTTTTTCTTACTACAGAACTGATTTATTAAAAAAAAACACATGCAGGATATTGACTGAACTGCAACTTTAAGAGGTATCCTCGTTACCCGACGTGTTTTTTTATTTATTTTCATCACGAGTGCTCATTTGCATGTCAATACCCAGAATCCCTGGCTGCAGTGGAAGCACTGTATGCTGAGTTACCATGGGGGGAAAGGCAGGTTTGTGAACCTGTAAATGTGCTCATAAGAGTTTCTGTATTTTTATGAGAAACCGTTGAAATTCGCAAATAACCTTTTCTGATTTTTTTTTCTTCCTGTTCTTCCTCAAAACACAGTGATCAGAGTTGAGATCATCAAAACTGCCATGATTTGCCAAGTACAAAAAAAACACTCAATGTGTCTTTTTTTTTTTTTTATATATATACAATGGCCTTGAAAATAGAGCTAGATTCACTGAATTAAGATATTGGTTTCTTTATCTATTAACAGGATGTCGGGACATGTTGACTCAGAATGTTTATGTATTTAACATCACATTTTCCGTATTTAGCTTTCCCCCCAAAATACATCTATTTACTGAAACCATCAGCGATTGTATCTTTGCAGCATCTTTACATAATCACTTGGCAGTACCCAGTCACATTACAGCATGTTGCATCTCTCTGGACTGATCTACCTCTAGAATTCTTGCTAAAACTTGGGAATTTAGCGTAATCGGTTTAAAGTTCTTGTATCCAAATCGATCTTGTACATGAGCGCAGAGAAATGTCAAATTGTCTTGCGTTCAGTGACCTGACAGACCTTGCGGTTTCAAAAAGGTTGTACACATTTCATTTGATTTAGGAAGAAATATCACGTTGGCCCATTTGCCTCATAACCTCCACATATCCACGTAAACCTCCAACATATCCACGTAAACCTCCAACATATCCACGCAAACCTCCAACATATCCACGCAGTATCTGTTAGACCACATTGAACGGTGCTGTTGCAGGTACCTATTCTGCAAAAATCTGTTTATTTATCGGTCATTTGTTACTGTTCTTGAAACACAAATTTACAGCTAAGAGCACAGCCCTGGAGACCACAGAACAACAGAAGGAGATACACATAAACACGCGTCTGAACTTGATTTGTGAGAGTCGCCTGCTTTTGTTTATAACCGCGTTGGGGATTAAATCTTCTTCCATAAGCCTCAACAACTTTTGCATCTTTCCCCAGGTTCCAACCCCGCCGGGCTCCATGAGAAAGATTTGTACGTACTTTCACAGAAAGTCCCCGGAGTAACGCGGAGCGAAGAAAAAAAGACGTTCTGTTTCCTCCGTGTTAACCATTTCTCTTACACAAAAGGGTGTCGATGTTGTCTCTTTTAAAACACCTTCGTTGTCACTGGTACCTGCAAAGTGTGTGTTGGCCGCTTTGGCAGCAAAGGCGTTAATATTTTTATTGTATGGTTTTTAATGTTTGCACTTTTATTAAATAGGACACTAGCTAACTTAATGTGCTGTGCGATTAACCCCTATTCAGCATAGCACACAAGGAGTTGCCAGCCCTCCAGCACAGGGTGGGTTAATCCCATAAAGCATTGTATTCAAAGATCTCTGTTTTTGATGAAACATTCTTAATGCTTTTTTTTTTTTTTTTTATTGGCGTTTGTGAGAAACGCCCATGGATTTCATTTGCCCTTATTTTATATTGCTTTTCAGCGTGTAAAATTCGATAGTAATTTGCCTCGTGTCTTAAAAAAAATAAAAGCTGAAGCAAATGCCACAGGGAAACCTTTTCTAAATTATCCATGCAAACAAATTGGTTATTTACAGATCTATCCTACTGCTATGTTTTTATTGTTGTGTGCAACTGAATGGACCACAGCTTGTAAGAAATCTTAGTGTAATATGTCTTGTAAATACAGATTTTACGCAAGTATTTTCTTTGATTCATCATTGCTGTGGAATGTTCCTAAGCCTGCTTCATATGACTATGCTCTGTAGTGTTCCATAAATCTCATATTTCATTGGTCCTGTGTGCCAAGGAGAGTCCCTGTGGGGAAGGGTTAAGGAAATGAAGTGTTAATTTTTTCAGTTCCTTTTATAGAGACTTTCCTAGTCTTTATCCTGCATCCCGTTTAATGAACGCGCAGGTTCAATACTTTGGAGGAGGCGAGCGATGAGGAAGCTTTACATGGGCAAGCCAAAGAAAGCCCCAACATCATGAGCCTGTGATATGCTGCATATTCCTGTTTGGTGACCAGACGGCTGAGGGGTGTAGTGTAATTCAGTCCAAAGGGTCCCTCCGTTCAGATGGAGTCAATTACTTGGCTGCTCTGTTTCTGCACCTGTGGTGGTAACAATATCCATGTCTAGGTGTCCAAGATGCTGAAATGCAGGTCTGTCATTTGGAGATCACCCCCCAACTTCTATACGCTTGTTTTATTGTCCAAGAATGTTATGTCTTCTGCCTTTGAGGTGAATGCAGGCCTCTGTCACTGGAGAGTTCAAATTATAATCAGTCTAGGAACTGTATAAAAAGTAGTTGAGTACAGTAAATGAATGAGCATGCCCACCGCATTGACCTCACCTTATCAGCAACACTGCAATTTCTTCCAAAACCAACCAAAGTTCCAGCTCCTTATGTGAGGTCAGCAGAGAATAGATTTGGGCATGAGCACTTCAGTCATACTGCATGGTTTGTGTTAATTGGGGCAATAAATCCAAAGGAAGTCTGGACACATGGCTTATTGTTGCAATATTCACTGCCTTTGGTATGCTTGTCTTTTTCTCTTTTTGTATGGACTATAATGGTCTCTGATCCAGTTACATTTTGACCCTTTATCATAACGGCAATGTTGTGGTGACTCCATGGGGTTAACCGGTGGTTTACCTCTCGTTCACTGCTTGCAGTATCTGGAACCCCCTATGTGAGCTTGAATTGCCAGATTTGGTGGTTCTGTATCCTGCTCCAGCTCCGGACATAACTCCTTGTGTTACGGACACTGTTTCCAGACACCATTTCTACTGTTCTACACTGCAAAGTCCGTAAGCAAACCAGTATTATTTATAACTTGTACAAGCGATTACTTGCCAGCATATCAAATGGTTGCGGTTTTTTGGAATGCCGATACTATTTGTGCCTCCGCAGTTTTAGTTTTCTAATTGGCCGAGAACGTGACGGGGCTTGCTGTGTTAAGTAATTACCCCAACCTGGCATAACTATCTCAGGTATTTATTATTTGTAAGTACATAATCAAGTGGCAGTTCTCATGCAGATTATACTTGGGCAATATAAATATTAAGTATTAACTATACTACTGAAACAAATGAGTTATTCCGGTCTAGGCACTGGGGGGAAAAAAGTAAAAACAGCGGTAAATGATTCACTAACTAGGACAATTAAACAATGTGTTTCTTCACTTATAGGTAATTCTCTTCTCATTTGTATGCTTCCCCAGCAATATAGGTGCAGACGGATCAGCCTCGGCTGTAACACACTGAACAAGTTATAACATTAAATACTATGGGAAACCGGTTTAGTTGAGCGATCATTTTGGTATGTGTTTAACAGAATAATTTGAGCCCCCCCCCCTTTATTTATTTTTTAAAGTAACAAAACTTAATTAACTTGTACATTGCCCCATTTATTTGTGCCTAGCGTGTAAATCCTGATGTTTTGACCCTATCTGGGTTATGTTCTGTCCAAATCCAATACAAGCGAAAATACCCTTTGTATTAACCATGACATGAACACTAAAGTAAGAAATGCTGTACGTTTACATACGTGTAATCTGAAGTTTGTTCCCCTAGATGGGGGTGGATAGTTTAGTGGTAACTGAAGTTTTGTCACGGATGTTAGTGTGAACTTGTTTACATACTCATTTTTGCAACGTAAAGCACATGATGGCGTATGTAATTATTTCTTTTTTATTAGGAAATGTAAAACAGTTTAATAGAAAAGTTGGACCATTATATTTAAAATAAGAGCAATAAGCCTGTCTCAGGATTTTGCTCAGATTCAAGAATTGTTCCAAATATTTCTTCAACGTTTGAATCAAATGCCACAGTGTATTTATAATATGCCCGTTCTTGCATGGAAGCAAGTTGACACAATATAAGAATAAGAAAGAAGTCTCTGCTCTGAAGAGCTTACGTTCTAAAAAAAAAAAAAAAAAAAAAAAAAGAGATGGGGGTGGGAGTAGGGAGACGAGGGACAGGAGGTTGCTCAGAAGATGTTATAGCTTAGGCCAAAGGCAAGGCTGCTTTCTACAGGTTCATGGTGTGGTAAGGAGAAAAGAGTCTGTAGGTGGAATGAGGGGGGAATGGGGGGATGTGTTAACATCCAGCTGACATCTCCCCGCAAAGTACTAAAAAATTAGCAGTGACCCCTAAAACATTCACCACACCCCTTTGTGCTGCCAGTAAGGCTCATCTAGCTCTCCACTTCTGCTCCACTATGCATACCCCTACACTTCCCATTGCCTCTAGAATTCAATTTACAACCTTGGTGTAATGATTTACAAAGGTCTCCACAAAACTCCGCCCCTTACATCTCCGCCCTCCACAAATACAAACCTACATGCCTCCTACATCTGCCCCTCCCACCTTATTACCTCCTCTCATTCCTGCAAGACTTCTCCTGTGCTGACCCCTCTCTCTGGAATTTCCTACCACACACTATCAGATTCCTCCTCCCCCCCCCCCCCTGCCTTTCAGATGATAAAAAGCTGAGTTTTCAGGGAGTTTTTAAAGGAAGCCTACTCACCATAGCTTTAACATCCACCTCCCCACCCCCTCTGGGACCAGCTGTGTCACATGCGAACCTGAGCCACACCTTATGCTACAATGAGCAACCACTGTACCTTTTTGTTTCAACATTCTCTCATTCCCGCTAGACTGTAAGCTCTCACAGGCAGGGCCCTCATTACCTCTTTGTATCTGTTTGTGCATGCTTGTCCTCACCTGTATGCAACTCTTCATATTTTTGTAATATGCACCACTCATCACCCCATTGTACCGCACTGTGGAATATTTTGGCGCTTCACAAATAAATGATAATTATATATACACACAATTTATTTGGGAATAAACACAATCTGTACATTACCAAAAACAATATTCGATCCTTTCAAAGAGGTCTTGAAGATATGAGAACTCATGTTATGATCATGAATTCTGGTTTAGGTGCTCAAAATAATTTTCGGGGTCAGGTTTGACAGATAAAGGATAGGCTAACCTTTTGTGACTGTCTTCTCTCTCATGCATCAATATTTCATGACACGGCTGATGTTACTAGGAGAGAGAATGATTTTAATAGAACCTTATATATAACTTTCTCCCTGTAACCACTAGAATATCGCTATCTGCATCATTGCAATCAGATGATTTTTTTTTTGTTGCCTAAGGATAGACATCGGTCTGACGGGTCTTCTAATTTCTCGAGGGAAACAAATTATCTGACATTTGTAACAGACACCCACTTATTTAATATCATAAACATGTATTTCGGCTTTCGGGGGGCGGCAACAGAGACCCATTTTAGTAGCGTCCCTCGCACTATGTATATCCCCTCAAAACCTCCCTCCAAATAACATAGGACACACATGGCCAAAAGGGAACACTCCTTAGATACCTGGGAGATATGTGAATGAGTCACCCCACACTGCCTAAAAGGCTTCTCATAACTATATTGACAAGCTTAAGGCCCCTTGTGAGGGATGGGGTACTGGTGTCTGGACCAACAGGATCAGAACCCGCAACTTTTGCTGTTCAGGGTAGCTCTATGTCACAGAATAAGTTTGAGCTCTACTGCTCAAAAGTACGAATTCTTGTGTCATCAGCTCCCATTACACGTTCCCTCTCCCTCTAGCAGCCCTGTGCACTCTACTATTGTATTCTTTATTGATCTACTGCTGGCATTCAAGAAAGAAGAACCTTGAATGGAGGAGATGGTAATGACCACAATATAATTGTCTAGAAAATGGTTTATGGGAGGTTGTGGGTCTACATTTTAAAACAAAGTATATAATTACGGTACCATTTTATACTAAGAAATCTGCATAATGGGGTCGTCATGGTAATTATACAAACTCGAGTTATGTGGCAAGATATATATACTTGTCTGCGTATGATACTCCGACTCATATCTGAGCAGCCTCTAAAAAACAAACTGAATTATTGTTGAAACCCCTGAAAAGAAATGCTGCTGAGCCCCACTGCATGGAAGTGCTACCAGGATTGTCCACTTTCAGGCTCCATTCCAGAAACCACAGGTGAGATACAGGTTTTGCTTCTAGATCGACAGGGACAGGACCAACTCAACTTTAGAAGGGCAGATTTGGTGAATGTGACGCTGCTTTATACATTTTATTTAGGCAACACAAGATTACGATAAAAAGGAAAGTCTTTTCTGGGCACTGCCCAGAGCCGTCTCAGCTGCTGTCCCAAACAAACACAGATGGTAATCTCACACCGCAGATGGAGCTTGCACGCCTCGGGTCTCCCGCACCTCGGCGGCGTATGAGGACATCTGTGAAGGAAGCATTGCGTGTTATGTTTGATTCTGTGATGTATGTAATCCAGGAAGTCCAGTGAATTAACCCTATGTGTTTCACTTTACAACTTTTTCAGGTGTGATAACACACAAACACACACTTTTCTGCAGTTTCAAAGTCTTAAAAATAAAAGCAAGGATCTACAGAGGATTACAGGAATCATGCAGAAACCATAGACCATGTGTTGCTGGGTTAGATCATGATTTCTTTATCACTAGTATAGCGGTGGCTGGTCCAGCTAACTCTACCTTCCCCTGTCATGTAAGTTCTAAGATGTAGACAGTGACAGGCTATCCTATGGGGTTTTCCCCTCATGCTGACTTCCTGTGTGACAGGAGTGGTGGTGCATGTGTTGGGTCCTCCCTCTTTAGGCACTTCCTTCCTGTAGCTCAAATTATAGATTGAAGTTCAACCCCTTAGGTGTGAGACCTTCAGTAATGTGCTCAGGCCCTCATGGGCTGAACACATAACCAAATCCAGCTAGGCCTCACCATTACCACTACCATTCAGAAGCCAGGGATCTACCGTATCAATTTGAGCATACGCTGCAATAACACCATCAGTGGCTGCTGAAATAAAGAACATCCTCATTTGTACTTCTGGCTCCGCTGCAGTCTGTATGGAGAGAGATTTAGGCTAAGGCCCCGCTCCCTCCGTCAGCGCTCCCGCACTGCAGACAGGTGGGGCGCTGACAGACACAGACCGCGATATGCGGTCTGTAGGGGGCGGGAGTGGGAGGCTTGAGCGGGAGGGGTGTGTGGCTTGAGCGGGAGGGGGGGCGTGGCTTGAGCGGAGGAACCCGCTACTCTCCCCCCCCTCCCTCCCTCCACGGGCTTGGGCTGGAGTAGTAATCACAAGCAACACACTCATACACACACGCAGGCACTCATACACGCACGCAGGCACTCTCACACGCACGCAGGCACTCTCACACGCACGCAGGCACTCATTCACACACACACACAGACAGAGGCAGGCACCCCACACTCCTCCCCGAAGCCTCCTCCCGAAGCCTCCCCTCATTGGCTCACAGCCACACCACGTGACGCGTTGAAGCTAGGGATTACAATTCTCTTGTATCCCCTGGCGGCTGACGCGTCACAACGTGTAGTGAGCTGTGCAGCCAGGGGGGACCGGGACCGGCTCGGGAGGATTCCCCTGCTGGTGGGGAAAGCCTGTGCAGCCACCCGCGCCGCCGTGGGTCCCAGCCCTAAGGATTGTCATAGCGGGGACTCCCTTCAGGCACTGCTGAAGCCCCCTATGTCTGGAGGTGCTGACACCACGAAGAGAAGAACCAGAGGGATCCCTAAAGGTCTGCCCTGTACCCCCACACTATCGTGGGAAACTCATCTCTCCTGTACCCAGCAGGTAATCAGCACTACAACAAGCAGTCGCATAGCCATAATCTCCCAGAAGGGAGGGGAACATGTGCTACACTATTATGCACCATTCAGATAAACTCATATGTTTAGCCAAGCTGTGATTCTCAATTTAGTCAATCAAATGGATTCACTCTTTGTGAAGTGATAGATATAGCCTCCAGTAGGAGGCTAAGGGCCCTATTCTCTAATCCCTTGAGTGGCTGATAGATGTAAGTTGTATGTCCAGAGGGTTGGCACCCTGGAAGCCCTTATGACGTACCCTATACGTCATGGCTGTTTGTTTTGTAGGCGTTCCACCAGAGCACTGCTGAGATCTGGATGGAAGAGGAGGTCCCTCCACTTCCCTTCACATCACTGGGGTGTCGCTGTGACAGTGTGATCACTGAGGAGCGATCATATGATCCCAGCTTTCAAAATGGGGACGTGGCCTCCCACAGCAAAAACTCTGGCACTGAAAAGGTTAAACGGCGATAATGGCATTTCCATGTGGAAGTGCATTTAGCCAAATTTATCATGCAGTTAGCACGTGTCCAAACTGTGCAAGAGGTTTTTTTAAGGCACGATTTGTTCCTACCTGTGCAATTCCATGCAATATGCAAATGAGGAAGTACAGCAACATGACATCTTCATGTGCTATTCGTTAAGGTGCAAGATTGCAATTCACAGCCAGAACCCCCCAGCTCACAGGTGACTCTTCCTAAAGGCATGGACCAAATCTCTGGGCAAAAGTGGAGCAAAATGCTTTGATACATTGATGCAATGAGCCATGAAGTGAACGTTTCTCCCTCTGCCCCACCTTTGCCCCAAAATTGCTCTAGTACAAGGACGTCAAAAATCGGCGATAAAAAGGAGCTACCAACATACTCATTGAATGATCAACATCTGTGCAAAGCCATTTAGGAAAGGGCAGCAATGTTCAAGGCACAAGAAACAAAGAACATGACTAGCACCCCAAGAGGCTAATTCCGTAACTGCTCTGTGCAAGCTAGTTTTCACGGGAGCCTTGCTGAGCCATGTTTGTTACTCAATGCAGGTCTGTGTTCTGAATAATGGATATTTTTAACTTCTATTTATGCTTTATTTGAAATGTTATTTTTTTTATTAACTAAACGCGCAAGCGCATTATTGATAATTAATACACCTGTGCGCTACTATATTCCTAGCACCTAGAAGGTATTAGTGGTTAACCCCCATGTGCAGCATGTAAGGGGCAGGCCCAATATATTTCCCATTGCGCATGCGTACAACTGTTGATTAATGCATATGTGCATTTATATATGTTAACGTGTGTACATGCACTAAGATGTTTAAGGTACATACATGCTAAAACTTTGTAGCGTGCTGTTAAGTCCATTCAAATGCGGTACACAACGGAATGGATATGCATTAGCCTCAGGGGAAATAATGTTCATTACTGACTTTGCTAACGGGGCATTAACCGGAGTTAACGGACCTCTGTGGATTTGGCCCAAAGTGGGTTGTGTACTAACGCTACAGGTAATGAAAGTCTTTCTTTTAAATGGATTTTCACGTTTGCATTGATGGTAAATGGAAGCAACCGTCACATCCAGTTCTGATTTACAGAGCAGTCAGACCCAGTAGGTTCAAAGAAGCCAATTTCTTAAACTCTTCGTCAACTGTATTGGCAAGTCATTGATGTTTTTAATACTTTAAAAATGTTTGTGCAGGTCCCAAATTGAGGAAGGATAAAGACAGAGAACAAAGAGCAGGCCCGGATCCCAACCATGGGCCCCGTCGGGTAGTAATAACACTTTCAGGTACTTTTGTTCACAAGAATGAAGTAGTATTTTTAACAGTGGTAGTAACTTGTATAGAATACCAGTACTCAAATCTACAGTTCTGCTTCATTTTTGTAAGTAAAAAGACAGTTAATTTAAAAGGCTCCCGTCCTGTCTCTAGGACCAGTGTTTTTACAGCCTCGGGTTCCCCGAGCATCCGTAAAGGGTTCCCTGTAACTTTCAGGCAATTTTAAAATTGTACCAAATACAGAAGACTTTAGAATACATCTAATCTCAGACTCGCTGTTAGAGAGGGTTGGGGTTCCTCAGAATTTCACAGGGTTCCTTAACCAAATAAGGTTGGAAACCTCTGCTCTAGAGCTTTGTCTTTCTAAAAAAAAAATACATCCAATATTATTTGAAATGAGGCAAACTTTTTTTTTAAGCATAATAACTGGTGACCTCCGTAGCTGAACCGCATGATCTTAGCTCCCAAGACACTTAGGCCCGGTCCATACAGACTTTGCCCACGCGGAGGTGTGCGCGTCCGTGACATCACACTCGTGCAGCGGGTGCGTTTTTCCGGACATGGTAGACGCGCCATCGGGGGGCGTGTTCTGTGACGTCACAGAGCTGGTTCGCCCTCATTTGGCGAACCGCTCATGTGATCTGCCCATCGTGCCGAGAAATCGGTTTCAACTGATTCATCACGCAACACGTGCCCCCTCCTGCTGTCGCCCGCGTGGTCTTTGGGCGAGATCCCCCTGCCTGATTGCCTTAAGGCAAGGCGCTGTGTGCGGACGCCTCTGCACGGCCTTCGGCAGCATGGACTCAGCCTTAGTTGCCCGTGTTCCATCCTGAGCTTTGAAACGACCATCCAAAAGGAAGCCGTCATCCCCTCAATGATGTTAGAGCAAGAGCTCCAAGGGGCCCCCTGGTTCGGGTTTTTGGGGTGATTGCTGTTTTAAAAGCCTGTGGCCATTACAAATTAATAGAACTAATCAATGATGGAGTTACTACTTTAATATGCATACAGAACAGTTAATTATGTATTCAAGTTGTTATAGTGTTCTTGTTCATGTTGATATCCACATTGAGTGCCAGGCAAGCCTTGCAAAGTCTGGCACTGGAGCAGTTAAGATGAAGCACTCTGCATGTGTTTTATTTTTCTACTGCAGTCCTTGTGCCATTTTAGTATGTGTGGGTGGGAGATAATTGGTGATAATGATGAGGAATTGTGGGTGGCAGTGCAATTTCACTTGTCTGGTAACTGGGATTCTTGTTTTTTTGCAGATCTGCATGATACAACGGCCAATAACTGCTGCCCCACTAAGTTAGTTACACTGGAGGAGTAACACAGAGAAAGCACGTATATTTATATTTAAACAGAGATAGTTTGTAAGAGAACTAAATTCAGGCACTTTTTTTTTTTTTTCCCCTTTACCTTTTTTTTTTTTTTAAGGATCAACAAAAAACTCTGTATAGTATTACTATTTTTTTTATGAGGGTTGGGGGGGGGGGGGGAAGTGGCACTGGAGTATTAACTGGTAGTAGATACATGCTTTTCTATCACAATAACTTATTTCAATTGAATTATTTACTGTAGATTAGATATACATACATTTTCTTTACTTTATCCTTCCTGCACCATTTTCCCTACAAAAACACTACTGTAAATATACACATGTAGCCCTAGTAAGAAATGGGGCTATAGTTATATCCTCCTCCTGTGTGTAAACTCTGTTAAGGGCAGATTGCCAGGAGTTGTCATGGGTTTTCCCTGCTTATGACACTGGGCTGTGTAAGTGAAGGTATGTCACGTGACCCTGTGTCCAATCAAGAGACATAGGGGCGGTGCCTACTGGAGGCTTCAGAGAGCAGTGTCACTTCCTATTTAGTGGACACTGAGAGTGGGACAGTGAGGGAGCAGTCAGAGTTAGTTAGGGAGGAGAGGAGCAGCTTATGAGTAGAGCTGATAGTGTTAGTGAGGTGGACCAATACCTCTTACCCTGCTTAGGGGGTAGGGGAAGAGCTAGCCCCACTCTGGATGGCCCTTGGGTCTAGGGTGGAGGCAGGGACCATCACAAGGGAGAACAGCTAGTGGATGATCATTAACTGTACCTGTCTGCTGCTGCTGCCAAGAGAATAAAGAGTGTGCTGTTTAAAGAGACAGTGTGTGGAGACTGGAATCTCTCATCCCTGAGGAAGGGGAGTTCTGTGGTAGGGATTCTACCCCTCATCCCTGGGGCTTACTACAGATGGAGGCGCTGCACCATTGAAGGAGAACGAAGGCATCCACCCCAGTAACCTGTCCTGTTGTTCCCCCATGTCATCGCGGGAGACTCAGGCCCTCCTGTTGCCAGCAGGTATGCACCACACAGAGACATGTAGCCAGACCCTAGAACACCTTAGGGGGTCCGATCTCCGACCGGGTGCGGGTCCATTGGTTATACACATATAATATTAATAGTGGTACATAAGTACAGAGTGGACTTTGTGTCAGCTCCTTGTCAAGTTGATCAAGAAACGTAGTACCATATTTACAAAGGGGCCTATTTTGTGTAGGCTAAAGACGCAGCTTTGAATGTTTTTTCTCTTCTTTTCCTTTAGTCTATAAAGGGAGAAGAGATAGCAGAAGCAGCCTCAAATGCAATTTTAAATGGCTTTTCTGTCCAAAGCCAAATGTTCCAAGCATATCTTGGGAGTCTGACCACTTGAGTGCTCCATTATGTTGGGCAAACATGATTAGGGCTGACACTCTAGTGGGCTTATGACAATCCTCGAACACCATTGAATTTTGCTCAGGTCTCGGGAAGATTGTGATTGGGACAGCAACAGTTGGGATTGTAAAGGAAGAGAACTTCTTCTTATGACAACAGGAGGAGGACCAAGAACATGTTGTCTCTACACTATGGCCCACGAGCCTGAATGTTCGAGTTTGACATTGAAAGGATTAGGAAATAGATCGCTATGAGCCACAATCTCGAAAGAGTTTACAAGCAAATTATTTCTAAGCCTTTTGCCTCTAAACTTCTGGAAACAGCTTTATTAAATTTACTTCAATTTCTTAACTCTCATAGCCTACTTGACCCTCCCCAATCAGGCTTCTGTACAACATACTCAACAGCAATCGTATTTACCAGAGTAGCGAATTACCTCCATATTGTAAAATCTTAAGGAAATAACTACATTTTTATTCTTCTTGATCTATCCTCCGCTTTCAATACAGATAAAGACCCTCTTCTCCTAGACATTCTTCACCCCATGGCATCCTAGGCACTGCCCTCACCTGGTTCTCCTCCTACCTCTTCCATTGCCCTTTCAGGGTCTACTTAGCCAACTCCTTCTCTATGGAACTCTCTGTAGGTGTACCTCACTCGTACCCTAGTCGTCTTTCTACATATTCTCTTGCTAGGTAGCCTAATTTACTCCTTTTGGATTCAGTTATCTCTATGCTGATGACACAAGTATACTTATTTACACCTGTCATTAAATCTGCAGTCCAGTCAAAAATGACAGCGTACCCATCAGCAATCTCAGCCTGGAGGGGTCTTTGTTTCCTGAAGCTTAACATGGCTAAAACAGAGCTCGTCATATTCCCTACTAATCCTGGCTGCAGCGTTCACTTCTCCATTTCAGTAAAGGACACTGTTATCCACCATAGTCATGCAAGTACGCTGTCCACAGGTTACAGTTTCCTCCTTCCGGTCCTTGTCCTCACATATAAACGCTGTTGCTAAACCTTGCTGTGTCTTCCTTGGTAACATTGCTAAGATGTGCTCCTTCCTATGTTCCACTACCACTAATGCATGCTTTAGCTTATTCCCGTATTGATTACTGTATCATTCCTTTATCTGGCCTCCCTGCCTCACAACCCTCTCCTTTACAATCCTTCCAAAATGCTGCTCCCCGAATCATCTCCTGCTCTTCTAGACGTGTATCTGATTGTGATCTCCTGAATTCTCTTCGCTTGCTTCCTATTACTCTACATGAACTACACAATGATCCTCCTTTTCTTTATGGCTCTACACTCCTCTGCACCTCCAAATATCTCAACTCTGATCTCTCGTTATACACCTACTCACCTCTTCCGCTCAACGCAAAGTTGTCTCATCTTTGCGCCTTTTGCCTTTATAGACGTCTCCCATCTTAAATCTCTCACGAATCTCTCCCTTCCTATGGAACACTTTTCCTCTCACTATTCCTCAAGCACCTTCACTTTCTGCATTCAAAGCGCAACTCAAAATCCACCTCTTATTAAAGTGTTTTACCTATGGCAATTTTTTATTTTTTTTTAGATATGCATAAAGCAGGGGGTCTCTGGAGTTGAATCTCGGGAATCCCCTGCTTCCTGAGATACATACATACTTCTGTAGCTCATGCCGGTAGCAGCCCCGGCTGGGTGCACAATATTTCCGGTCAAATGTCCCTTGGCACGGGTGCCAATAGGAAGCAACCATCCATTGCGGCTCCCTATTGGAACACCTGCACGTGAGATTTAATAACCAGAAAGTAACCGGCATGAGCGTCTCAGACAGGGGGTCCCCGGAGCTGAAATTAACAGGGGTTTAGCTCCAAAGATCCCCTAGTTCATAAACGTACCACTTAAAATGTAAGCTTTTCAGGGCAGGGCCTCTTTTGGCTTTGTTGTCATTTACCGGTTGCACTGATCCCCATTGTTTGTACTTTATTTAACTTTTACTTTAATTTACATAGATGCTGCTATATAACTATAATTATACATACATATAGCCCTGGTAGGTTTGGGCTATTATTCTGTCCTCCTGTGCAGTAATCCCTGGTAAGGGCAGGTTTGCCAGGAGTAAATATGGGTTTTCCCTACTCACTGCAGATCAGTAGCGCAGAGAAGGCAGTGCAGTCAGGCCTGTGTCCAATAAGGGACAGGGGCAGGCTCTTGCTGGATCTGTCTTAGTGAACTGCATTTCCTGTTGTTAGTCAGTTGCTCCTACCTTGAGAGGAGCTCAGTCACCAAACCCAGTTGTGCAGTGCTAAAGAAGGGAGTCTAGGGGTAGTCGGGAGAATGTCAACTCGCAAAGCACACCCTAGATGGCCCTTAAGGGTGAAGTAGACCTGGAGACAGGCTATTGCTGTTCTAGTCACCTTGAGGCAGATAGTCGTATGATGCCTAAGGGGGTAGCCTGGTTAACATGGGTCAGGAACTCCTGGTAGGGTCTGCGCTATGTGTAGCCAACAGTAGGTGACGCCCTAAGTACTGAAGGGAGAAGCCCAGAGTACTTCTAGCCAGTAATCAGACTACTAACCACAGAGCACGTGGACTGGACTGTCATCGTGTGCAGTTTACAAAAGAAAGAGTTTTGCCTTGCCTGGGGTATGCTGAGTTACCACTTGTCGGAGGCTACATGTATTGCAGTGAGCAAAGGAGAGCGAGTCCCCTCCCAAAATCAGAGGGTCGCGCTGTGTTAAAAGTACTGGGAATACCTAAAATGGCGGCTGCCGTGTGTGATGATGCATTGTGTGGTACGAAGAATCCAAAATGGCGGTTCGCGCCAAGCCTGGATAACGCACGTGCTGTGTGCGCAACGGAGGTACAAAATGCAGAATTTACCTTTGCAAGTAGGCTATGGAAAGGCGCGAAAGCCATGGCCGCGCCCGTTTTGTCCTGCATGGATCCTCTGGTTCCACCAGAGGGAGCAGACACTGAGGACATTGAGATTGTGTATGTGCCTGCTCTTCAGCCTATAATAACTACCCAGATTCGACCAGTATGTGCAAGTGATTGTGGACTATTTAAAAATGGCGTCCGGAACCCCACCGGTGGCCACGAAGTTGAGTCCAGCAGAGCGGGCCTCCTGCGAAATCGTGAGGTTCCCGCTGTGAGTGATTCTTTTATTTCATCCAAATGGTGCTTCCCCTGCAAGGGACCGCATCATGTGGACTTGGTGACCAAAATGGCGGTTTCTGCCGACCTGACTTCAAACCACATGGACTGTTTGCAGAAAGTTGCATGCTATCATCTGCAAAACCTGTGCGGGCCTTGGCGCAAAAGTCAGTGTCCCACCTCTGTGAGGTGAGTGGCGCGAAAGTAGAAGCCACGCCCACCTACTGTGTGAATGGCTCAGAGCGGAGCCAAAGTTACACCTTGCTACCGTGTGCCCCTCCTCTAAACTCCACCAGAGGGAGGGGGCACAGTGAGCTTCACTCTGTATCCACCGATGTCATTGGGGGAGGAGCCAGATGCAAGCTGTCGCACCCCCAGTTCCTCGGAGTTGATCAAGAGAGAGGACTTATATTACCTGTCCTGCTCCCTCCAAGTACCTTACTCACACCCGAGATGGCACACTGTGACTTTCTCAGGTATAGCCTGCCTGGGAATCTCCTGGCAGTGAAGGTAGCAGGGGTCCCATATCCAGAGTGCCCTTGTGCCCAGGGTGATAGCCCAGCTGTTACGCCAAATGAAGTGGGCCGCATTGATGCTACCCATGAGAAGGTGTCCCTACCTGCTTCGTCGGACGACGAGCGTGATAGCAGTTCAGCGGGGGTCATGTGCCTACCGGCAGACCCCTACAGCGGTGCTGCAAAGAGAGAGCCACTTACCTGTGATGTGGAGCGGGTGACTCCAGATGTCCCCCGACAGCAAGCGCTGGTATGGCCGGAGCTGCGTAGCAGTCCCACGGCCGTGGAGACTCCCAGTGCCATCGCGGATGTACCTGCAGCTGATCCAGAGGACCGGACGACCATCGCGAGCCAGCGGGACGGTGAGGAACCACCCCCTTACTTCCGACAGGCTGCGCCGGAGGATGCCGGAGATGAGGCACAGCCCGGTGTCTACTTCCGGCGCAACCCATGGCGGGTGACGTACTTCCGGTGCGGGACTTGGCCTTGCACTGGGATCCCGCGACATCTCCTGTTGATGACGTCACTTCAGCGGCGACCGCCGGAGTGGACCGGGACTATGCTGCAACTGCTCCGGTGAGTAGTGCCCTCTCCAGGCGAGAAATGGAGCACCACATTTATACAGGTATGGGCCGAGAGAACTGCATGCCTGTCGAGGCTGCATCCAAGAAGCCAACGTCCCCTGCGGTAGGCCGTGACCTAACCAAAGTCAAGGACTTTACCCTGGACACTGTTGCTGCCCTGGCCCCAGCCCAGAGTCACCTTGCCCATGCCATTGCCCCTATCTATGTCCCAGATATTTTGTGTCCCCGACATAGTCACTGTGGGTCATTGGGTAAATGGGAAGGCCCCAATTCACTTACTGATTACTGGGACGGGGTGGGTTTGGTTCAGGAATCTGGGACTTTGGGTAATGTTGTGTATATTGTGCCGGTTGCCCGGGTAAAACCTTATGTGCCTCCAGTGTCTGACAGAGTTGCCAGAAATCGGCAAAAAGCTTTACTCTATTTCCACCATCCATGGAAGGGAGAAATTGAGTTTGACATGGGATCCACTGATGAGGAGAGGGAATTTAGTTCTGGTGAAGAGGATACGGATGAGGAGGAGAATTGGGATACTGATAGTTCCATCGAAAACTGGGATCGTGAAGTATCAGATGAGAATTGGTATAATGATACAGAAAAGGTGGCCTACATCTCTAGGAAATGCCTTAAGGAAGTATATGGGCATGATCCTCTCAGCCCACTAGCATCGAGGCAGGAATTATGGGCTGACTGTGGGTGTCCAGTATGTCACCCAGTATGTCACCCAGAGTGTTCTGCTCTAAACCCAGTGGACCATGCTGTGCGCAGGCCACCTTAAGAGGGTATGGTAGTACAAGTAATATATATCCTGAGGGTAGGGTAGTAAAGGAACCTGACCCCAGGCATTACTGTTAGTATGGATTCTCCAATAAGGGAGTGTAGCAGGGTCCCCCCTGGCCCTCCTCACCTGCACAGAGTAGCGGGTACTCCCGCACCATGTCAGGCAGTTGCAGGGGCGATCGCGGCTCCCGGCGGCATCAGTGACAGGGCGCCGCCATCTTGTGCGCGTTTGCAGTCGCGGCGGCCATTACACCTAGCGCAGGAAAGTGTAGGGAGGCAGGAAGGACCCCTAGAAGTCGCGCATGCGCAGTTAGGGCGATGCGGCGGCTATTACACGTTTGCACAGGCTCCATGGAGAGTAGCGGCGGCCATTATAGTGCGCACACGCGGCCCCAATGTTAAAGAGGGCCATAAAGGACTACAATTCCCAGCAGCCTCTGGGGACTGCACTTTCACCTTGGTCACAGGCAGCCAGACAGCCAATAGAGCTTGCAACTTCTCCTGCTGGAGAAGGATACATTGTTGTGTGCAGAGTCAGTAAGCAGACTGTGAAGTACATGAGTTAGTGAGAATTAGGAGACAGAGGGGGAAGGAAGGGGGGCAGAGAGCTGTGAGCTTCTGCCCTAGGCCAGAAGTTGGCTTCTGCCCGGGCTAGAGTTGAGGCCCTGACTCCCCAAGAGTGAGGGTGGGTGTTCATAGGAACAGGCCCTTAGGTAAGGACCTGTGCCCCTTCAGCTGTGCAGTTCCTTAGAGCAGGGAGAGACCCTGTGTAGTTCCTTAGTGCAGGGACCCAGTGAAAGGGTTTGCTGCATGTTCCTGTAAGCTGTGTTGCTGATCCAGAGACTGTCCTTACGGTGGGACATCCGGTTGGACCCCATCCCACACGGAGGTACAGATCAGTGCTGGACCAAGCGGCGCCGGTAGACCCTTTTCGAAGACACCCAGGTGCAGGGACACCTGGGCAGGTATTTACAACCTTCCACACGTGCACCAACTTTAACTTGCTCCTCACATGTGACAGGCCTGTTCACACACTTGGGTGGACATGGACTATTTGGACACAGGGTTGGGAAGGGGGTGTAAAGGTATAGCCCAGTTAGGGGCAAGGTTATAGCTGCCAGCTAGTGGCAGGGGGTAACATGGCTGTGTTGCTATACAGTATGATGTGATGCCCATATAGTAAACCTGTGTTATATATACCTTGGTGTATGTGGTTCATATATGTGGGTCCTGTGTTGGGGACATTCTACACACCTAGAATCCTGCACAGGTGGAGGCGCTGTAATTAGAAGATCGTTCCAGAGGATTCACCCCAGGCTCTCACTAGCGGAGGCTCAGACCTCCTGTGAGCCTGACAGGTATACTGCACCACACCTGGTAACATATAGGTTCCCCCTCACATACACTCTATATGCGATTGGGTGGGGGAATATGGGTTACAGGAGTAATCCTAGTTACGTTGTTAAGATATCCATGGTGGGTGGGTGTGTAATCTGCACTGTAATTACCATATTGACTGTATATCTGTTTATGTCATTTTGTATTTTTGTGCAGGTTGTTCGCCTACATGATGGACCAGCAAATTTAGGACCAAGTGGGGACCATTGGTTTCCACCAGAGGGAGAGTTTAGCCCTGCTAGGTTTGGGCTATTATTATGTCCTCCTCCTGTGCAATAATCCCTTGTAAGGGCAGGTTTGCCAGGAGTAAATATGGGTTTTCCCTACTCACTGCAGATCAGTAGTGCAGAGAATGCAGTGCAGTCAGGCCTGTGTCCAATAAGGGACAGGGGCAGGCTCTTGCTGGATCTGTCTTAGTGAACTGCATTTCCTGTTGTTAGTCAGTTGCTCCTACCTTGAGAGGAGCTCAGTCACCAAACCCAGTTGTGCAGGGCTCTGCCAATCTGTGGACCCTCCCTTAGAGTAGAGGCGGGTAGACTGTGACGAAGTTGAGACATTAGGGTGTCTGACATAACAGCATTAGGATCAAAGCAGCCATTTTGTTTGACTATTTTCAGTCCGCCATCTTGTCTTGTCTTTGTGAGTTTTGATGTCATCATTCTATGTGAAGAAATCTGTGTGAAAGAGAGAATGGAATGTTTTCGCTCCTAGCTGACTTTATTGATCTTTCCTCATCCAATCAGCTCCAAATGAAAGTGTAAACAGGCCAGATGTTATGAGAAACCTGTGAGATAAACTCAGATTCTTACTTTCTCATACAATGTGCCAAGTGGCAGAACTGACATCACATTTAACCCCATAATGATTTGTAGCTTACATACAGTTATTCAGTATTATTATGTATTAAAAATGAGGTAAAATTTAGTGACGTGCAAGCCCCCCATAAAAGGGTGGAGCTTTAGGTTTTAGGGTATAAATATATGCCATACCGTGTTATCTGGGAGAGAACTTTTTGTTTTGAAGCTGTCTCCACTGTGTGCACTCTGAATAAACTCATTTGATAACTGAACTTTTGTTGTAACATTTTTACAGCTTTTACTGATGGTAGCAGAGGATGGTTTCCAATGTCTCGGATGCAGAGCACCTGGACAGGCCACTCCTCAGACACTTAAACCTGAGTGCTCATAAGAATCAAGGTAAAAGGCACCTTTTTGAGGAAAACCTGAGTTTAAAATTGTTTGAGTGCTGTGTAGAGAGCTGGTCCTTAAAGGGTGTTTCTCTGAGTGACGGAATCCAGCTTTTATCAAGTGAGTTTATTATTCTCTGTTCCTGTATTCATTTTAAAGTGTAAGAGTTGTTAGGGGCTAAGGTGAGAGTCCCGTTAAAAGTTTTGGTGTTTTGGTGATGAAGGTGAGTGTTTGTATGCTTAAGGGATTGTTTTCAGACCGTCCGGGGTTGTGATAAATATTTTTGTTGTCTGAGCAGGACAGGTCCCTGATTGTACATTTGCTCTGTCTTGTCATTAACATACTAAGTGAGTTATTTATGGATATCTGGTTAGAAGGTCTTATCTGTATCCATGTTATAAAAGTATAAGGTTTATCAGGACTGGGTTGGACCCGCTGAAGTGATTCAAGTTTTTTCTTTGGTATAGTTATGGTGAGAAAATGTGATTGGGGAACAGTCTTGTGACAGGTCCTTATTTGCATATTTACACTATTCAGAACAATAACATGCCAAAAGAGTTGTACGTAATCAGCTTGCGCTGATTATTGTAGCCGAAGTATTGTACAGGTCAATTAAATTTGATTTCTGTAGCCGAAGAAATATTGTGCAGGTCAATTAAAGTTGATTTCTGTAGCCGAAGAAGTATTGTACAGGTCAATTAAATTTGATTTCTGTAACGGGGAATAATGGGAAACCAAAAATTCTCAAAGGATTGTGTGTCTGCAGACGAAAATAATAAAGAATGAATAGAGAGAACGAAAAGAGACAATATAAATATATTTCGTTGGCCAGTGAATGGCACTGTTTGTACTATTTTCAACAAATTGCGCAGATATTTAAATGAAAGAGGGGTCTTTTTCTGTGGGATTGATAAGCTCAGGGAGCGCCGTCTCGTGTGTTTTTGAATCCCAAAGGGAAACATACCTTACATTAATATGGGTCAAAAGAATTCTGTTGAGGGACAGGAGGGTCCCGTTGCATTTATTTTTTACCATTGCCAGGACAGAAGTTAATATAATAACAAGTTAAAAAGAAAGTGAATAGGAAAGAAATAGCAAGTGAATTTGCCGATAGATAATCAAGGCATATGATGGTGAAGTAGATATCGAGGGTTATTTTTATGAAAGCTTTATATGCAGAAATTGGGATACAATTAGAGACTGTGTATATTGTTTGGAAGGGACAGAAAGTGTTATAATTGTAAATAAAAGGCAGGACATTTTGCCAGTAATTGCAGATCAGCCCTAAGAGAGAGAATAGATGAAAAAGAATGGGATTTAAAAGGTTTGTTCGTACTGGCCACACGAATAGGTCTTTTGAACCAGAAAATATTTGTTTTCCTTCTGTTCTAATGGCAACTAGAAAGAGAATCAGAATAACAGCAGCACAGACCGCGCCCCCCCCCCCCCTTTTCTCCAAAGGAATCTGCAAAAGATACAAAAAGTTAACTCAAAAGCTCCGGAGCATAAAAAAAATTAGTTTTAAAAGCAGGTTATTTATGAGAAGTTGAGTGGCTGTGTAGGAGAGAAGTTTGTGTCTATGTTCTTTGTGTGTCTATTGTGGTTTCTGTGTGTGTAAACCAGTAAAAACACGTCAATTGCATTTCTATAGGATTAGGATATGTTGCAAAGAGATTTTAAGCTCACACGTATTGTTTAAATTATATATGGTGTGTTCAGTTGTATAATTGTCCCATTTTTATTTTAGAGGCCACATTTTTATTTTTGAGAGGCCATATTTTTATTTTTGAGAAGTCATATTTTTATTTTTGAGGCCATATTTTTATTTTTGAGAGGCCATATTTTTATTTTTTTTGAGGCCATATTTTAATTTTTTTGAGGCCATATTTTTATTTTTGAGAGGCCATATTTTTATTTTTTGAGAGGCCATAATTTTTTTTCGTTTTTATTGCTGTGGCGAGAGCTCCATTTTTAACTTTGAGCTGAAGTTTTAATTCAGTAATTAATATTTAGAAGACTGAGAAGCTGTTTTGTTATCTGCTTGGCACTCAAGGTCTTTTTGGCGAAATGCCCGGGCTGGCTAATTGCCCAAAATAAACAAGCTCTGAAATTTTTCTCTGAGTGTCTTTAAATAAAAATAATGCTATCAGTGTGTTCGGCACTGTGCAAAGAGTTTATATTACAAGAAATTTAGTGTGAAGTCCTCTACAAAAGCATTTGACTATTATCTGAATATGTGATGTATTTTATAACTTTTAACCATTTATTTTTTCCATAGGTGTCCTATTTTATTATAAGCAGTAGTTATTGTTAAAATATTTGTAGAATGTTTTGCCAGGAAGTGGTGCATTAGGAGTCACCTCTCGTTTTTGGATATGTTCTAGGTATAGAGTTAAAGGACAGGTGATACATAGTTGCAAATGCAGTTACATAAGTGAGCAGGGTATATATTATATGCAAGGCATTTCACATTTTTAGCAGAATAGTTACAATGGAGTGTTTGGGGTAGAGGCCAGACTGGAAATAATGGCTAGGGGCATTTGTCTTAGTATAGTAATTGTTTAATTGGGAGTAGACACATTTTTGTCCATGACTTTGGATAGTATTGTATTGTAGTGTATGACTTTATATATAGCGTCAAAAATGTTCTCAGCACTTCACATAGAATACAGTAGAGGGAATTATAATAGAATAGTAAGTGCAGCAAAATCAGACAATAGGAAAGGAAATCTCTGCTCTGAAGAGCGTACAATCTAAGGTTTGAGGGAATTTACAGAGATAGCAGGTGAGGGAATAAGTGCTTTTGATGGCAGTGCGTAGCCACAATGGGCGTGGTAGGTAGGAGTGACTGGGTGTGTGATAAGAGCCATGAGTGCAGGCTATTGGGATGCTTAATTTGTGGGGCAAGTTTTAAGGTTAGTTAGTATTTAATGAAAAGGTTGATACCATTTGTGCATCGGAGGAGATGACAGTGAGGCATGAATGAGAGCAAGTGTGTATTGGGAGAAGAGAGATTGGTCTGTAGTTTGAGACAGTGGTTTTTGTCCCCACTTTTGAAGATTGGGACAGCTCTGGCAGTTTTCCAGGTCTTAGGGATATGGCCCGCAGACAGGATAGAGTTGATTATGGAAGCAATTGGTTTGACAATGGCTGAGGCCCAAAGTCTTAGGAACTTAGATTGTAGTACAGTCAAGTCCACATTAGCTGCTTAGTTTTAAATGTGAGGAGCATTAATAAGAGATACCTCTGTCTATATGCAGATGTTAAGACAGTAGTAAATACATTGATACAAGAATTTGTTCCTAGGTATAAATTATCTCCCTATGAGACACTTATGGGATGATTTATGACTATCAGTAGTCCTAAAGAACAAATTAAGGACCATCTATTGGTAATAAAACAATTAATAAGTAGTGTATGCCACTAATACATTTTTTGTGTCTCTCTAGGCAAAGTTGAAAGTGCACCTACTTGAGAAGGGGTTAATAGTCAAATATTTCCTACGCAAGCATGCTCTTCATCGCAGATGAAAAGGCCCATACTAACCACCAATACAGCAATTAAAGTGTAAGAGATTTCTGGATCCACGTGGCTCACATAAAACTCATTCCAGCTCGACCAAAGTCATCTAAAGCACAGCCGCATCAAGTTAACGTTTTGACAAGACATAAACTTTGACCGTTAACCAATGATGAAAATAAGATACCAGGCAGAGGCCTGATCTTATCAGAACATTTCATTTTTTCAAAGACTCAATATTTTTATTTTTTAATAGTGTGTTTAAGTTAGAATTTTAAGATGTATGCACCATTGGGTCTGTGAAGTCATAACCCACAGAGAGATGACAGGATTGTCATGGTGGTGCTCTCTACAGAGCCTTGTCAGCAATACTCATCTGCCTATGTTCCTTATACATCACAGATATCTATCACCATGGTCAAGGTAACACTACACTAATTCACCATCTCACCCACAAACATCACAAAGTATGTTGTGCTAATTCTCAAAATATATGATGGTAGAGATAGATGCCATTTTCTTTAGCTAGCAGCAGAAAGGTCTAGCATTTTTGTATCCATTTTTACACACTACAAACACCAAATATTTCAGGGCTAAAAAGTAGTTTATGGAAAGAACAATTCTGGGTTAGTTTAGTTCTAAATGTAAGAGGTGGGTTACTATATGACAGGCTTAATACATTAACAGATGTGTTAGATGATGTCCTCAATCTCACCACTACAGCTATTGCATCACTAAACCAAGAACAGGTTCAGATCAGGCTTATGGCCTTACAAAACAGAATGGCTTTAGATTACATTTTAGACATCAAAAGGAGGTGTATGTGCCCTAATTAAAGAACAATGTTGCGTTTTCATCCAAGATCAGAGTAGCAAGGTACAGCATGAGTTAAATAAGATAGAAATTCAAGAAAGACTTAGGAAGAAAAGTGACACACACTGGGACCCTTTGGGGCTGGGTGGATTGGTAGGATCACTAGGAGCGAAATTTTTGAATGCGGTGTGTGTGTGTGTGTGTGTGTGTGTGTGTGTGTGTGTGTGTGTGTGTGTGTGTGTGTGTGTGTGTGTGTGTGTGTGTGTGTGTGTGTGTGTGTGTGTGTGTGTGTGTGTGTGTGTGTGTGTGTGTGTGATACTCGTTGTCATCTATGTTTGTGTCACGTTTATCAAAGGCATGATCCACAAATGTGCCACCCCCTATGCAGACATAATGCCATTGTTTGCAGAACCAATTTACAGCAGTCCCTTGAAGAAAGAAGATGCAAAGTACAATGTTCTAACTCTGGAAAATAATTTGGCTGTAACGCCATACGAGACTATGACTACATTTGGCAGGTACCCTCGTGCACTGTCCTATACCCTCGAGCAGCATTATGAGATGACGGGGCACCCCTGTGCCTCCCAACGTGTTACTGGACTAAAATCATACCAATAATTCTCAAAAAACAATGTTTTAAAGAATTAGAGGAGGGACTGACGAAGTTGAGACATTAGGGTGTCTGACATAACAGCATTAGGATCAAAGCAGCCATTTTGTTTGACTATTTTCAGTCCGCCATCTTGTCTTGTCTTTGTGAGTTTTGATGTCATCATTCTGTGAAGAAATCTGTGTGAAAGAGAGAATGGAATGTTTTCGCTCCTAGCTGACTTTATTGATCTTTCCTCATCCAATCAGCTCCAAATGAAAGTGTAAACAGGCCAGATGTTATGAGAAACCTGTGAGATAAGCTCAGATTCTTACTTTCTCATACAATGTGCCAAGTGGCAGAACTGACATCACATTTAACCCCATAATGATTTTTAGCTTACATACCGTTATTCAGTATTATTATGTATTACAAAATGACATCAGCTTTAGTATTGTTATGTATTACAAAATGAGGTAATATTTAGTGACGTGCAAGCCCCCCCATAAAGGGGTGGAGCTTTAGGTTTTAGGGTATAAATATATGCCATACCGTGTTATCTGGGAGAGACCTTTTTGTTTTGAAGCTGTCTCCACTGTGTGCACTCTGAATAAACTCATTTGATAACTGAACTTTTGTTGTAACATTTTTACAGCTTTTACAACTGTTCCCACTACTCTGATAGGGGGTAGTGGAAGAGCTCGGCCTGCTTCCAGGGCCCTG
The DNA here is from genome assembly GCF_040206685.1 of Ascaphus truei. Taxonomy (NCBI): domain Eukaryota; kingdom Metazoa; phylum Chordata; class Amphibia; order Anura; family Ascaphidae; genus Ascaphus; species Ascaphus truei. The sequence goes on along the minus strand of NC_134486.1, from coordinate 45,405,157 downwards.
ACTGGGAGTGTATGGCCAGGTCCATCCTGCAGGAGAACTCCTGTGTTCCTGTACTGCTGTGTATGCTGTTGGTGCAATAAAGTGTTCCTGATTTATAAAGAAGTGGTTGTGAGACTGAAATCTCTCATCCCTGAGTGGGACGTTCTATTCCAGGGATTCCACCCCATATCCTGGGGCCTGCAATAGATGGAGGCACTGTCACCATGAGTATGTACTGGGTATGTCCCCAGAAGCCTGTCCTGACATTCTCCATAACATCGAGCGGGAGACTCAGGAGTCCTGTAAGCCAGCAGGTGCACCACACTATTATGCCTTGTAACCAGAGTCAGTTTCCCCGTGCTAGGGCCAACATGAGATTGGGTGGGGGAAACTCCGGTACATACATATAAGAAGGTATATTTTTTTCCTCAAATGGAACCCAATTCAGAAGGAACGGACACTGAGATTTGAGCAAAGACCTCCCACTTCAATGACGGTGCTGTCATTATTAGAAATCTTTATGGGAGGAGTGATCCACCAATGAATTGTAATAAATGAGTTGGAAACCAGCAAACAAGTGTCACCAATGCTCAATAGGCACTGTCAGAGCTACACTTAATGGGGCCCATTCATGAAACGTCAATAAATTCATTGCATCATCGATCGGGTTGGCATGGTCCTACCAAACGCTATGAAATTTGCGTTCACAAAAAAATCGCATATTTATAAGCGTTGGGTAACAAAAAAAGGGAAGGAGGAGGAATAGATAAAGATGTATATATGTCCCCTCAAACCTCCCTCCAAATAAATTAGGGAGAGATGCCCGTGCTGAAAAATGAACACACCTGAGGATATGTTAATATCCATACAAAGCATATTTAAAGAAGTCACACATCTTAAAATATAATACAAAACAAAGAAAATAACCCCTCCAAAAAGCGCTTACCTACACTAATTAAGGTGTGATAGATACAGTGCTAAAAATTATATAATACGTGCTAACACAACAAACAGTCTAACTATTGCTGTAAGAGCAAGCAGCTAGGTGACAATAATGTCAGGTTATTCCAAACCTGATACAAAACAGTGCACAAACAATATTAAAGTCCCCAGCGCTAAAGTCCAAGATACCGTGATCTTCAGATAGTCTCTGATATTAAAGATGGTAACTGGGCTCTGTTGAAAATGTTCCAGATGGGATGTGTCCTAGGAATGGACGGATGCACGTCTGAAATACAGATGAGAGGCACACCTGATTGCGCAGCGTTTTCTAGCAATCAGATCCCTATCTAAGACAGTGATGATTCCTACTCACATGATGAACGCCAATGTAGTCAGTGGAGAGAATCTGTGCTTGTTCCTCTTCTTTCAGCTCCTCTCACGACCCCACGTGCAGGCAGCTTTCTGGAGGAGACCTCAATCCACAATGGCGTCGGGGGTGGCTCCGTTGCGAAACCCCCACCGAGGGAAGGAATGGGCACAATATGGTGTAGTTTGAAACACTTTAATTAGCTATTACACTAAAAAACACATTAAAATACACTCACATGGTGCAATACCGAATTGTATTGCTCAAATTGCCGTCCGCAGCTTGCAAATCCTGCCCGCAAGATACAGAGAATCCCTGCACGCAGACGTGCTGAGCGTGTGACGTCACCGCTGCCGGGAACTCCTAGGAGTCTAGTCACTTGAGCCAACCCAGCCACCGTAGCCTCTGCAAGGAGAGTTCCCGGCAGCGGTGACGTCACACGCTCAGCACCACCAGCGTGTCTGCGTGCAGGGATTCTCTGTATCTTGCGGGCAGGATTTGCAAGCTGCGGACGGCAATTTGAGCAATACAATTCGGTATTGCACCATGTGAGTGTATTTTAATGTGTTTTTTAGTGTATTAGCTAATTAAAGTGTTTCAAACTACACCATATTGTGCCCATTCCTTCCCTCGGTGGGGGTTTCGCAACGGAGCCACCCCCGACGCCATTGTGGATTGAGGTCTCCTCCAGAAAGCTGCCTGCACGTGGGGTCGTGAGAGGAGCTGAAAGAAGAGGAACAAGCACAGATTCTCTCCACTGACTACATTGGCGTTCATCATGTGAGTAGGAATCATCACTGTCTTAGATAGGGATCTGATTGCTAGAAAACGCTGCGCAATCAGGTGTGCCTCTCATCTGTATTTCAGACGTGCATCCGTCCATTCCTAGGACACATCCCATCTGGAACATTTTCAACAGAGCCCAGTTACCATCTTTAATATCAGAGACTATCTGAAGAACACGGTATCTTGGACTTTAGCGCTGGGGACTTTAATATTGTTTGTGCACCATCTTAAAATATAAGCTTAAGGCCCATCAGTTTAAAGACCCCTGTGATTAGTGTGTGCCAGTGTCAGTGCCAACTGGATCAGAACCCACAACTTCTGCTATTCAGGGCAGCAGCTCCAGCATTGAACTAACCCAGATGCTGTGAAATGATGTCACAGCATACTTTTGATCTCTACTACTCACACCTGTAGACCCTAACTTGATTTAAAGCAGTCAAATATGGGAAATTATATATATACTAGCTGATATACCCGGCGTTTCCCGGGATTTAATTTTCCCGCTCCCCCTCGCTTTCCGCTCACCCCCTCACTGTTCCTGTCCCCCCCCCTTCACAGCTGTGCACCCCCCCCCCCTCCGTTCACATGTCCAATTTTCCCCCCCCTTTCACATCTCCATTCCCCCCCCCCCCTATCACATCGCCAATTCCCCCCCCCCCCCCCACCTTCATAGCTCGGTGGCGGTGGGTCACTGAGGGGGGCGGCCGGGAGGGCTGGGATTCCCCCCCCCCTTGACAGCTAGCCGTCGGCTCCCTGGATGGCAGGAGGGTTGTAATCCCCCCCCCCTTCAGAGCTTAGCGGCGGTGGCTCACCTTTGGTTAGTGATTTCCTCCCCCCCTTCACTTCAGAGCTCGGCAGCAGCAGCTCACTGGGGGGGGGGGGGGGGGCGGAAGGGTTGTGATTTCCCTCCACCCCCTTCAGAGCTGTCCAGTGGCGGATCACTGGGGGGGCAGCCGGGAGGGTTGTGTGGTGGCGGCTCACTGCGGGTGGGTTAGTGACGGGGTGCGGCGGCTGACTTTGGGTGCGGTGTGTGATGGGGGGTGGCGGCAGCTGACTTACTGTGGGGCGGGGTGTTCACTGCGGTGGCGGGCGGGAACAGGGTCGTCAACAGAAAGCATGGGGCCCAGGACAAATGAAAGGAGCCGCACCCCCTCCCCCACACAACTTTAGCTTAACTGTTTTCTTATTGTCATACAGAAAAAAAGATTACAATGCAACATGTTTATTTTTATATTTACCTCAAAAGACAGGTGACTGAGTGGGTGAGTGGGTAACTGAGTGGGTGGGTGGGTGATTGACTGAGTGGGTGGGTGACTGACTGAGTGAGTGGGTGACTGAGTGAGTGGGTGGGTGACTGAGTGAGTGAGTGGCTGACTGACTGAGTGGGTGGGTGAGTGAGTGAGTGGGTGACTGACTGAGTGGGTGATTGACTGAGTGGGTGACTGACTGAGTGGGTGACTGACTGAGTGGGTGACTGACTGAGTGGGTGACTGACTGACTGAGTGGGTGACTGACTGACTGAGTGGGTGACTGACTGAGTGGGTGACTGACTGACTGAGTGGGTGACTGACTGACTGAGTGGGTGACTGACTGACTGGGTGGGTGACTGACTGACTGACTGGGTGACTGACTGACTGGGTGGGTGACTGAGTGGGTGACTGACTGACTGACTGAGTGGGTGACTGACTGACTGACTGGGTGGGTGACTGAGTGGGTGACTGACTGACTGGGTGACTGAGTGGGTGGGTGGGTGACTGACTGACTGGGTGGGTGACTGAGTGGGTGACTGACTGACTGGGTGACTGACTGACTGACTGACTAACTGAGTGGGTGACTGACTGACTGAGTGGGTGACTGGGTGGGTGACTGACTGGGTGACTGACTGACTGGGTGGATGACTGACTGACTGGGTGGGTGACTGACTGACTGGGTGGGTGGGTGGGTGGGTGACTGACTGACTGGGTGGGTGACTGACTGACTGACTGGGTGGGTGACTGACTGACTGACTGGGTGACTGACTGACTGACTGGGTGGGTGACTGACTGACTGACTGACTGAGTGGGTGACTGACTGACTGACTGAGTGGGTGACTAACTGAGTGACTGACTGACTGAGTGGGTGACTGGGTGGGTGACTGGGTGGGTGACTGGGTGGGTGACTGAGTGGGTGACTGAGTGGGTGACTGACTGACTGACTGACTGAGTGGGTGACTGACTGACTGGGTGGGTGACTGAGTGGGTGACTGACTGACTGGGTGGGTGACTGAGTGGGTGACTGACTGACTGGGTGGTGACTGACTGACTGACTGGGTGGGTGACTGACTGGGTGGGTGGGTGACTGAGTGGGTGACTGACTGACTGACTGGGTGGGTGACTGAGTGGGTGACTGACTGACTGACTGGGTGGGTGATTGAGTGGGTGGGTGACTGACTGACTGACTGGGTGGGTGATTGAGTGGGTGGGTGGGTCACTGACTGACTGACTGGGTGGGTGACTGACTGACTGACTGGGTGGGTGACTGACTGACTGACTGACTGGGTGACTGACTGACTGACTGGGTGACTGACTGACTGGGTGGGTGACTGACTGACTGACTGACTGGGTGGGTGACTGACTGACTGACTGGGTGGGTGACTGACTGACTGGGTGGGTGACTGACTGGGTGGGTGATTGACTGACTGATTGACTGGGTGGGTGACTGACTGACTGGGTGGGTGACTGACTGGGTGGGTGATTGACTGACTGACTGACTGGGTGGGTGACTGACTGACTGACTGACTGGGTGACTGACTGACTGACTGGGTGGGTGACTGACTGACTGACTGACTGGGTGGGTGACTGACTGACTGGGTGGGTGACTGACTGACTGACTGGGTGGGTGACTGAGTGGGTGGGTGACTGAGTGGGTGGGTGACTGAGTGGGTGGGTGACTGAGTGGGTGGGTGACTGAGTGGGTGACTGACCGGCTACCGGTCTGACGCAGAGGAGCTAGGCCGCTGGCCCCACCGCCTCCCAGGCCGGCCTCTTCCTCCTCCTCCGGGTTGTAAGGGGCGGGAATGAAGCTGCCCCGGCAGTCCCACGCGCACTCGTGGGCCACGTTGAAAGCGAAGTCCTCGGGCAGCTTGGGCGGCCGGTGCTCGCGGCAGAAGCGCACGCATGTCACCCCCCGGCCACGCATCACCCTCCCCTCTGTCTGCAGGTAGGAGCCGGTGAAGGGAGAGGCGGAGAGAGCCGGAGGAGCGCTCTCGGGGATGGGGAGCCGGCGGAGCGCTCTTGGGGATGGGAAGCTGGGGGAGCGGCCTGGGTGGGGGGGAGAGTGGGAGAGCGCCGGGGAAGGGAGAGCGCGACAGAGAGAGCCGGAGGAGCGCTCTCAGGGATGGGGAGCGACCTGGGGGGGGTGGTGTTGGTTGGGGGGTAGCCAGAGAGAGCTTGCTCTTGGGGAGGGGAGGAGGGGAATTGGGAGAGCGGGCTTAAAGGCGTGGAGTTTGTGAGGCTGCAGGGAGGTGAGCTTTGTGTGATGGTGAGGAGTTGAGTGGCCTGGTGGTTGTGCGTGTGTCTTCCCCCCTCCAGGTGTGGGCGGGTGAGAGTGGGGCAGGTGAGCCAATGAGAGGCGTGCGGGGGCGGGTCCGGTCCACGGACCAATCTGATTGGCCAGAGGGTGAGTACAGACCAACTGACCAATCAGATTGCCCATAAGCACAGCCAACATACAACGTTTTAAAAAAAATAAATATATATATATATATATAGATAGATAAGGATTTGCATCCAGGGTTTTTATGCAATGATTGTCATAAGTCTCTGCAAGCATAATTTTCTCTGTCGTGTCCCTACGTCCTAATGTGGAATAATATGTTTCAAGCTGTTGCCATTTGTTGCTATATGTTTCTAGGTGCTAATCTCATTAGTACTGTTTTCCACCAGGTTTTACTATATACTCATGTATGTTAGTAACAGGCAGTGATATATATTCCTAGCTTTGAGGTTAAGTAGATTCCTTACCTATATCCAGCTGGTTGTGCAGATATCCCATTTTCTCAGGAGAGGTCATTTATTAACCCCTCCTGGACTTTAGGGATAATTGTGAGGTGCTTTCTTGTCACTTAACACCCTATTAGTATGACTAAATGTAGGGTGTTTCACAGCATTTCATTGACATTACCAATGTGACAATTTTTCTGGGGACGGTCCACTTATATGTTTGTTTAGTGTTTTTACTACAGTTTGTATGGTTAGTTTATTCATCAATTGCATATTTAAATAATTTGATATACTTTTTTACCCACCCTGAGTGCCCCGTTATGGAGTTTCTGTGAATCCCGTCTATTGGGATTTGCTCCTTCTTTTTCTTTCTTTTTTTTGCCAAAATAATTATCCATTCACTCCAGGGAGAACCACTTGTATTTTATAAGTACGAGTGTGGTTTCTACATTTATTTGGTAGTAGTGCTGTTCTTAGCCCCTTATTCTTATCCTAATATAGAAAGCTGAAATTGTATCTTTTATCTTAATCTGTCACCTTGTTTTTGACAGGTCAGTGGTGCACTAATTTACTTTTGCAGATCGCAGATGGGACTCAAGGAGAAAGAAATCAAATTTGCTCTTTAAATAGAAATTCCAATATAGATGACATCCTTGTTGCAAACATATTCTATGGCGGAATATAGAGAAATACCCATTTTTTTCTTTGCTAAAATGTGGAAGATGCAAAAAATGCAATTTTAATGTAAACTAATATAAAACATTTTTACCGTTCCCATATTCAATAATTACAAAAATCACAGATAGTATTGTGTAATAAGCTTTAAAAATTGTGTATCGGCCAATAAATTGAAGACAAGCATCAATGTATCAAATTGTTTTGCCCCACAGGCAACAACATGGGAGGTGGTTATACACATACATACATACATACATACATACATACATACATACATACAAAAACAGGACAGGCACTCCAAGATCCAAAGGTGAAATGTATTCCTCAACGTTTTGGCTCCCAACGGAGCCTTTATCAAGAGGATCCAATGTTTCACCTTTGGATCTCGGAGTGCCTGTCCTGCATTCTCATATCAGATGTGCTGCCTTGCTGACATCTGGACGGTCTGCACCCTATTACCACATTTATCTACACATATGTGAGTGCCTTGTTTTCTGGACTGAGATATATAAAAAGAAGCATCCCAATAGCCTGTACTCATGACTACTGTCCCACACCCACAGTCACTCCTACCAACCATTGTGACCAAGCACTGCCATCTACAGCACTTATTCCCTCACCTACTGTCTCTGTAACTCTCCCAACACACCACTTAGATTGTAAGCTCTCCGGGGCAGGGATTGCCTTTCCTATTGTCTGACTTTGCTGCGCTTATTGTATTATTATTCCCTGTACTGTATTGTCTTTGTAAAGCACTGAGGACACAGTCGGTGCTATAAAAATGAAGACATGTATGGATGTATGGATGTATATATTAAACATACAAAGAAATACCGCAATCAGTACAACCGTTAACAATAAATGATGTCTAAAGCCAGAAAATATCCCTATAAATGGAATTGGGACTGGCGGTGCTAAGGGGCCAAATAAATATCACAAATCAGCGTGGGGATGTGAATCTCAATATAAAGACAACTCTGGGGACAAAGAAACTATGTCCTTATATTGAGGTTCACATCCCCACGCTGTTTTCCTTTTTTATGTCTTGCCGTTTTCTTTAAATTATCTTATGGTCCGTTATTGTATTTTCTTGGCTTTAGGAGTTTTTTTCCAGTCTGTTTTCATGTATGTAATTTTTGTATTTTTGGTTGTGCTAGATGTGTTTCATTAAAATTACTTTATTTTGATTATTTAAATCACATCTTTCGTTGCATTATTTACAAGATATGTCTGTGTGCTGTTTTAGGTGTGTGTGTGTGTGTGTGTGTTGCAACAGAAGGCATTAGTTTGGACACATGTTGAAATGGGATACATAAAATTCTCTGTCTTTGAGACTTCGGCGCCCACACTGAAGCTTCTCGACCATGTTGTTCCCTGGCTGCCTTCATTACTTCTGCCCACACCGAAGCTACTGTGGCAATCTTGGGTACTGCCGTCCTGCCTAATAAAAGGGAGGGCTTCCTCCAGGAAGTTGCCAGAGCATGGTTTCTGTTTGCTCCCGTGAGACTCCTGCGTTCCTGTTTGTTTGCACCCCCCTGCCTCAATACCCAGACTTTGACCCCGATGACTCTATTTTTAGTTCAGGACTCTATCTCTCAATTCAGGTTGGTGATTTGATATCCTACCTCAGCCCTGCGTGTCACTTCCTGTTTAGAGACGAGCATCGTTACAGTCTTAGGCAGTTATTGCTTTGCCTTTTAGCTGCGATTAAAAAAAGAATCTCTCAGTAGGGACAAGGCATATATAGATCTGTGTAAAATGTAAGAGAATTTATTACCAATATGCAAAAGGAAAAAGCCAACAACGTGATGACGTAGCACTCCCCGTACTGTGTAATGCCATCACGGAGGTAGTCTAAACTGAATTCTCAATAAAAAATCGTCAACCTTATATTTCAAAATACAAAAATCAGAGCCTTTGATGAAGCCCTGTGTTGTGTGCGAAATGCGTCAGTCACTTTTGTTAACCATTTGTACGGCTTTTACATTTTGAAATAAAGCTTGATTTTTATTGAGAATTGGGTGTAGACTACCTCTGACAGCATTACACCGAGCGCTACATCATCTCATTGTTTATTTAACGCCATGAGCAGTGGGAAAGCTTTGAGGCCAACGCCATCAACCATGTGGTGAAGCACTTTCCTTCTCCCAACAGAAACTTGTGTGGATACAGATACAAACTATAATGGGGGTTCAGAGCACTAAGGATTTGATGCTCTTATAAGTTTAAAAGGAGCAACAGTTCTGAATCAGAGGGCAGTCTCTTCCCACAGAAAGATCCCCAGTTCATCTGCAGATTAATTCCAGGACGCTGGTTCAGGTGATGTTAAAAAAATAAATATCTGCCTTGTTTTGAGGAAGAGGAATTGCTGCTTTAATTACACGAACCATAACATTTATGTGGGAAACTACAGGTATTTTTACATTTCGGACTAACGGCTAACAAATTTATTTTAGAATTTATTTTTTTTTGGGTAAAAGGTCAATGGGTTTTTAGTTTCAGCCCTTACTAGTGTAGCCGGGACCCCGTTTCTTCCCCAATTGTTGTGTGGGGTGGGTTATGTTGCACCCAGGGAACGCTCCAATAATGGAGGTTCCACGTTAAGGGAGCCGCCATGTTTAAGGGTGGCGCCGGCGCAGACCTAGTCAGGCAAGAGGTTGCGCATGCGCAGAGCAGGTCACAAAGCCCGTGAAGGAGGAGAGCTCAGGGAGGAGGGGAGTTAGGGGACTACGGGTCACAGCAGCCCCCGCGGTCCCCCGTGACACGGCCGAACCAATCAGGTACGAGGATAGGGAGGAAAAGGAAGTGATGGGGCGCACGAGGAGTCAGAACCAGCTGGCGGAGGAAGGAGAAGGAGCTCAGTTGTAGGGAGGCAGGCCGCCCCTACCTCGGCCGCAGGCCCCAGACCCAGTTAGGCCCTGAGCCCGAGTAGAGTGCAGCGGCGCTAGGGACTGGCCATAGTTAGGTTCCGAATCCCCTTCTGTGAATACGATCGCTATCAGGACAGTTCTTAATAAGCGGGAGGCCTGGGACCAGGCCCCGCCACTAAGCCGCAGCGTGTCTGGGTGGGATCGCCCCGGACACTCACGGGTGACGTCATCTACGCCCACGCCGATCCTTTGTGAAGATAGTTGCAGAACCGGGTACAGGAGTGCCCGGCAGGTAAACTCCAAGTGCACCAACGGTACCATTTTCACTCCAGGACACGGTGGCTGCGCAGTCACACATTTATACATCCACTGACTCACTTGAGGGTGGGGGAACTTATTCCGCACGGGAACTGGACACGGGGGGGGATCACCCGGTGAAGGGAAAGGGAGAGTGAGCGTTCAGCGGACGCTGGTAGTAGTGTCTCCTCTAGGGAAGGACACCTGTTATTTAAGCTGTTGGTTGCTGCAAGTAAACGTATATTTGTTAAGGTATATAGCTGTGTGTGTGTTCATGTACATAAGTTCCTGCGAAGACCCACTTCCCCTCGGGCGGAAGCTGTCGCAGGTGGAGGCGCTGCACCAAGGCAAAAGTATTGTGAGCACCCCAGGCTCTCCGTGGCAGAGGCTTAGGCCCTATGAGCCTACAGGTTATACAGCATATGGTAGTGGCCTGGGTCTGATAGGAAGCAGGGCTACACTAGTAAACTTAAGATTTAGGTTTAAACATTTAATTGGTTTAATTACAGCTGCAGCGGCCGTTATTCAAACAAAACACAGCGCCAATTTTGTATGCTCTGCTGTACTCCACGCAGCATGAACGCGGTCAATCGCCCCAGGCACCCGCGCTTCTCGCGATTGCTTTGTTGAATTTCATGGATTCTGTTTCTTTGGGTGCAATGAAATTAATGAATTGCAATGTGTACAATACTGTGCTACTGTGTTACTGTGTCAATTTTAAGGTGTTTAAAAAACAGAACTCTAAAATACCATTTTCTGCACTCGCCGCACTCGCATCTTAAGGCGGTAAGGTTGGAAGACATCCCGCGTCATGACATCGGTATTCCGAGGTACACAACGCGTGAAGTGTTTGAATAACGGCCGCTGCAGCTGTAGTTTAAATGTTTTTCAGCACCTGACACTCGAATGTATCACCCGTTGAGATCAGACTGTCTGCTTTAAGTTTGTTAAAAAATAACTCAAGCATCTGCTGTGTCAACAAAAAATGTGTATTTAAAAATTAAATGGTGCAAGATTCTCTATTGAGGGATTCATAATTCTAGTACCATAGATATCTACTAAATTCTTGTTGCCGTAATGGTCCTGGAGACCTTTATTCTTTGGATTCTTTGGATATCTGCAATTCTTTAGTCCTGGTTGAATTACTGATCTGACAACAAAAAAGGCTTCAGGCAGGGGTCTTGGTTTAGGTCTTTTATAAGATGTACATTTTACAAGCCCTACAAACCGCCCCAGAATTAAACAATGGCAGGATATAAAGAGTAGTAAATCAAATGCCCAAACAAGAGTATTGTACAGCAGATACAACACACACAAGGCTCTATTCACTAGGTAATTATGTCTGAATGCACAAGGATTGAATATGCAAAAGAGCTTGGTTAGTGAAACTAACCATCAATCTGCTAAATTAACTGCTGATGGTCTGTAGTATTAGAAAGAGTTCTCCCAAGGGGTAGGGTAATGGCGGTGCACAGCATGCCAAATGGTGCAGAAAGTGTGTTCCAAACGGAGGAAGTGAAGACGGATGCAGGATCGCTACGTTAAAAGCTATTTATTGAGCAAATGGCAACATATAAGCTAACAAGAGCCTTCAGAAGAGTCTCTGACGCGTTTCGCGCAATCTGTGCTCTTTGCCAAAGAGAACACACAAATAATCAAAAGATTATAGCAGCCCCCTATAGTTGCACTCAAGGAAGATGACACAATAGGTGATGTCACTAGAAATATAAGGCAATGTATAGCCAAATCCTGGTATAGGATACTCAAACAAAAAGGGTCACACTACTATATGAAAAATAACAAAATTTTAATAGTCTATGATAAAAACCGACGAAACACTATAAAAATGCATAGAAATGCATACATAAAATCCCCAAGTGGGTTGGGTAACGGTACTGGATAAACAGTATATGTTCCAAATAGCTGTCTTGTAATAAACACTATGTTGTAGGCTGCATATTGGATGCTGCAGGTGAGTACAGAAACAGTGTGTAATATGATGTTCACTTACACCTTAAATGGCCTCTGTGGGTAACCACTAGTAGTAATAATGAGCTGAATGATTAGGATCATAAACCCAGTTCGGTAAAGTCACAGAAAGGGGGTGATTCTAATTAGGATACCCCATCTGTATGACATATGGCTACGTATAGAATCAACTCAATAGGGTCACAATAGACACATGGTCACAGCAGAGCCCACGGCTCAAACCACAGAAACCAGAGTGAGTGGAGTCCCTGCTGCAAGGTTCAACAGTCACACAGACGGAAGCGCTGAAGGGAGCCAGCGGTATATAGGTATGCAAATGTAACCAACAGAGTCTATGTAAATAACCTCTGTGCGTAGGGATACCCGCCTGTAACTGGTGTAAATCAGGTGAGACCCGCTATTGGGAACTAATGATGAATCCCTGAGGAGTAATCATTCAGAGTGGGTCCCAAAGGTGCACGATACAACCTGTTCACGTTGAATCTCCTGCAGCCTGCTGCCTAGAAGCTCCGTGTACCGTAGGGAGCTGCCGTTACTCCAAACCACACACCGCGCATGCGTCAGTGTAATGGGATTCATCATTAGTTCCCAATAGCGGGTCTCACCTGATTTACACCAGTTACAGGCGGGTATCCCTACGCACAGAGGTTATTTACATAGACTCTGTTGGTTACATTTGCATACCTATATACCGCTGGCTCCCTTCAGCGCTTCCGTCTGTGTGACTGTTGAACCTTGCAGCAGGGACTCCACTCACTCTGGTTTCTGTGGTTTGAGCCGTGGGCTCTGCTGTGACCATGTGTCTATTGTGACCCTATTGAGTTGATTCTATACGTAGCCATATGTCATACAGATGGGGTATCCTAATTAGAATCACCCCCTTTCTGTGACTTTACCGAACTGGGTTTATGATCCTAATCATTCAGCTCATTATTACTACTAGTAGTTACCCACAGAGGCCATTTAAGGTGTAAGTGAACATCATATTACACACTGTTTCTGTACTCACCTGCAGCATCCAATATGCAGCCTACAACATAGTGTTTATTACAAGACAGCTATTTGGAACATATACTGTTTATCCAGTACCGTTACCCAACACACTTGGGGATTTTATGTATGCATTTCTATGCATTTTTATAGTGTTTCGTCGGTTTTTATCATAGACTATTAAAATTTTGTTATTTTTCATATAGTAGTGTGACCCTTTTTGTTTGAGTATCCTATACCAGGATTTGGCTATACATTGCCTTATATTTCTAGTGACATCACCTATTGTGTCATCTTCCTTGAGTGCAACTATAGGGGGCTGCTATAATCTTTTGATTATTTGTGTGTTCTCTTGTGGTTCTTCCTTTCCCCCTTGCACCAGGTTGTGTGTTTATGCTTTTATGTTTGTTGGTCTGGTGTAGCGACGTATATCTGTGTGTTTATACTCTTTGCCAAAGAGTAATGTTCTTCTCAAGATGCCGACATTTGTAGGAGCCGTCGATCGGAAGGCCCGCCCCCCATACACTTCAAAAGTTCTCCCGCACAGTGTAAACACCAATGGTGAGGCATGGTGATTGAGTGGCAGCTCCCCCGATGGCGGTCAGCCAATAATGTCTAGGCACCACTGAAATACATGTAAGTACAGGTAAACCCCGTTATAACGCGGTCCTCGGGGTCCACCCCGAGACCACCGCGTTAGTAACGGGGTCGCGGAAAAAAAAAATGGCCACCGCATCAGCGCATCTTCACCCCTTCACCCCGCGGGACAGGAGATGGGAGGGGGGATGCCCCTCCGGTCCCGGCTTTCCCCTGTCACCGCGTGACAGCCCGCAGGACAGGAGATGGGAGGGGGGATGCCCCTCCGGTCCCGGCTTCCCCCTGTCACCGCGAGGAGCAGAGGGAACTGGCAGGCAACATCCACACCTCACGAGAAGCACGGCGCATGCGCATGCGCACGCGCACGGCGAACGTGAGGGGTGCCTGAATCACTTTGTGAAACTGTTCGCTGTCGGGATGTGCTGCTATCCCCCCTAATCATTCTGCTTTAGAGACAGGTAATAAACCGGAAAAGTACAGTCTCCGGAAGACTGCTAACCCCCCCGCCGCAGCACAGGGCCCTCGCGCCGCAGTACAGGGCCCTCTTGCCCCGCCATAGCGCAGGGTCGTCCTGCCACTCCGGCCCAGCGCAGGGCCCCGCCACCCCCCCACAGCACAATGACGTCCCACCCCCTGCCCCGGGCCGTACCGCCAACCTACCCCCACCTACCTGCCCCCCCGCGCTGCACCGGGCCATCCCACCAGCCCCCGCAGCATCGGGGGCCCCCGCAGCCATCACCCCCTCCACCGCAGCACCACCCCCACCGGCACGCAGCGCCCCCCCCCCTGCAGCCACATGCCTCACCAATCATCCCCAAGGTAAGGCTGATTTATGTATATGTGTATTGGGAGGGGTGTGTGTGTGTGTGTGTGTGCAGTGTGCAGTGTGTGCAGTGTGAGCAATGAGCAGTGTGTCAGTGTGTGCAGTGTGAGCAATGAGCAGTGTGTAAGCAGTGTGCAGTGTGCAGTGTGTGTCAGTGTGAGCAGTGTGTGTGCAGTGTGCAGTGTGCAGTGTGTGCAGTGTGAGCAATGAGCAGTGTGTGCAGTGTGTGCAGTGTGAGCAATGAGCAGTGTGTGTGCAGTGTGTGTCAGTGTGAGCAGTGTGTGCAGTGTGAGCAATGAGCAGTGTGTGTGCAGTGTGTGTCAGTGTGAGCAGTGTGTGCAGTGTGAGCAATAAGCAGTGTGAGCAGTGAGAGTGTGTGCAGTGTGCAAAAAAAATTTGAAATTAAAAAAAAAAATTTTAAAAACGGGAGCCACGGGAAAACCGCGTTATAACCGAATCGCGGTATAACGAGGCGCATTATAACGGGGTTTACCTGTACTGATAAGTAATCGGAGTCGCTATAGAAGCAGCCGAGCTCGGTGTGGAGGAAGGAGTCATCCAAAGGATCAGCAGATGGGATTCTCAATACTACAAACGCTATGTCAGTCCGGAACTGTGTTAATTAAATATTGTATATTATTTTTCAGATATTGTTAAGAAAACAATTTTGATCGTGAGACACTCTTATGTTTATTAGGCTGGTAAGACAGCCGTGAGGAGGACATTATGGTCAAAACTTGGGTTTACAAGGTAACTGAGTGTCAGTTAAAAGAGACCTGGCTCAGGTTAGATCATTTCCCCTGACGCGGTAATAATATGGTAGTATTAAGGTAGTTCTCCGTTTGATATGGATAAGTAATAAAAATGTAAAAGCAGTGAGAAAATTGAACACAGCGATTTCACGGTTTTGTAAATCAAATAATAGTTATTCAGTTAGGCTCGTGGCTCTGGGGAATGATGGTAATGGACTTTATAGATCGGATTTCACTCATCTTTCTGATAATGGGCTTGATATAATGTGGGTACGCAAAGTGGGGGGCGTGGCGGTTGCAGAGGCCCCATGCTCTTCCCCAAGGAATTTAAATTACATGGTAAGGGTGGGTAGGGGGGAGGAACGAACGCCGGGGGAGAGCAGGCAGAGGGGGTGCAGAAACAAACGTTTGCGTACCCCTGCAGTAGATTACACATCAGTGATGGTGATATTAGGCTAAACTAAAACATATACTAAAGCGCTCGACCTATTAACCTAACTTAACTACCTACTTGTGATATATAAGTCTCTAATTATTAATTCCTCTATAAATGAATTTATAATGAATATGAACTGAATCCTGCAATCTAATTATTAAACTGAGGAAGTGGCTGCCTATGGACGAGAATGACACACCTATCCACAAGGAATGCACAATCAATACTGAACAAACACTACAAAACATACAATAAACATAAATGTCCTTGGCGCACTATCTGGTGAATAACCTGACAGTTAGAGAAGTCCAATTGGTCCTTGATGATAAGGATATTAAATCCGGAATCCAATCTTTTCTGGAGGTCCTTAGAGGTAGTTGAATCAAATCTGTATTGATATAAAAGACAGAACAACCATTGCGCAGTACTTCTGGTCAAACTTCAACTCCCCCACCGTTGCCAGCTACTTACATAAAAATGATTATAAAAGGGCCTCAAAAGGTATCTTTCACTTCTTCCCCGTCACCTTAATTCTGCTATGTTGCCAGGTGGGATGACTCCTCTGATAAGAGGGAGGCCTCTCTCCAGCGTGATACCGGAAAATAAGGGAATAGGGCCAATGGTATGATACCGTCACAATTTTAATACAATAAAAACAAGACTATAAATCAGTGCACTCACATGCTTATAGTCCCTATATACGTGGTACAATGTGCCGTCCGCTTGCGTGGCAGGATGCTGGGTTGCTGCAGATAGGGGTGAGATTCAGCGTGTGTCCCCGCTTCGTGGCCTCGATTCGGAGCGCCTCGTCTCACGCCGATGATGTCACTGCTCAAGCTCCCCTTTTCCTCCGTGCATGCGTGGACGTAAGCAACGTAACACTGCTACAGAAACTCCACCCTACGCGCGTTTCGTGACTGCTGACGTCACTTCCTCAGGGGCAATGGAGTGTCCATGGTAGTAAGGGCTATTTAAACCCACCGGATTATCAATGCAGGGCTCCCATTGGATATAACCAAATTGGAAACCCCTGTGTTTCCAATTTGGTTATATCCAATGGGAGCCCTGCATTGATAATCCGGTGGGTTTAAATAGCCCTTACTACCATGGACACTCCATTGCCCCTGAGGAAGTGACGTCAGCAGTCACGAAACGCGCGTAGGGTGGAGTTTCTGTAGCAGTGTTACGTTGCTTACGTCCACGCATGCACGGAGGAAAAGGGGAGCTTGAGCAGTGACATCATCGGCGTGAGACGAGGCGCTCCGAATCGAGGCCACGAAGCGGGGACACACGCTGAATCTCACCCCTATCTGCAGCAACCCAGCATCCTGCCACGCAAGCGGACGGCACATTGTACCACGTATATAGGGACTATAAGCATGTGAGTGCACTGATTTATAGTCTTGTTTTTATTGTATTAAAATTGTGACGGTATCATACCATTGGCCCTATTCCCTTATTTTCCGGTATCACGCTGGAGAGAGGCCTCCCTCTTATCAGAGGAGTCATCCCACCTGGCAACATAGCAGAATTAAGGTGACGGGGAAGAAGTGAAAGATACCTTTTGAGGCCCTTTTATAATCATTTTTATGTAAGTAGCTGGCAACGGTGGGGGAGTTGAAGTTTGACCAGAAGTACTGCGCAATGGTTGTTCTGTCTTTTATATCAATACAGATTTGATTCAACTACCTCTAAGGACCTCCAGAAAAGATTGGATTCCGGATTTAATATCCCTATCATCAAGGACCAATTGGACTTCTCTAACTGTCAGGTTATTCACCAGATAGTGCGCCAAGGACATTTATGTTTATTGTATGTTTTGTAGTGTTTGTTCAGATTACACATCAGCTATCAAGATCATGCAGGTCCCTACTACAGAGAACAAAACAATAAACAGCGCACATCAGAAGTAATATAAATAATGTTATCAAAATTAAGCTAATAGCATGAATGTACATGCTTAATTAACTGATATAAAAATGTGTGTGATGGCAGGGGCAGCCAGGCACTTGAATATTCAAAGGTTGTGCCTGCCAGTGGCCCCTACCTGTCAAGATGGTGACCAAATGCCTGGGCCTCAGTAGCCATCTTAAGCCACAAGATGGATGGCGGCCTAGGCATAATGTGTAGCCTGTGGTAAGCCATTTGTTGCAAGTTACTGTGTGATGTTTGCATTTGTAATTACTTGATGCTGAAAAGCGCTTTGGGATTGGCGGCACTGGCGTACACTGCAGCTGCATTTACCCTGTCTCTTACTGGCTCCCGAATTACGCGACGTATTTGATAATGCTGATACTATGCTCCTATGTTCTGTAATGCATTCAGCCAGTAGCTGCAATTGTGTTGTCTATTTTGACACCAATGTGTCTCGCGTATATGATGGGAATAGTAATTAGGAGTGTATTGGGTATATCCAGGTCATGCTATTTGGCATGTATGAGCTGATTGTCCAGGGAATAAGAGGGAACAATTGTTCTCTCTTTTTGGTTTGCAAACCATGACACTGCCTTATAACCGACCCTTTGAATTACTTGTATCTTTGCTTTAGCACTTTATTTTTCCTAGCACTTTAAACTGGGACACATTTTTAGGGATATGCACTGTGCTCTCTGCTAATTCTGCTCGGAACATATGTATTTTCACAATTTTTGTCTTATGTATTTTATTGTTATGTGTGGTGAACTCACCATGTGTCTAATTTTCTGAATTTGTTTCTGTCAAATGGTATATCTTGAGTACACTTTTTCTTTTTTGGTCTATTTACTATTTTTATTCCATATGCACTGTCTACTATTAGACTTTTGATTGCCATCTAAAACCTTGAGCTGGTATATGGATACCACCCCTTTTTTTGTATTCAAGATGGTGACCAAATGCCTGGGCCTTAGTAGCCATCTTAATCAACAAGGTGGATGCTGGCCTATGCATAATGTGTAACCAGAGGTTAGCCCTGTTGCAAGTTAGTGTGTGATGATTGCATTTGTAATTCGGTATCTGTAAGTGTTGTGTGTATTTCTATGGGATTCATGGTGTGCTGGGCCCTTGATTAGTTTAGTAAGGCCAGCTTACAATGAAACCAACTGCCATCCTTTGTCCAGGGCCAGGTGCTTGGTTCAGGGAACAATGGTGAGGTAGGGAACGGCAAACCCACCTGCTGGAAAGATATACACGTCACAAGCGGGATGTGATTTTTCACCCAGGCATGGAGCCTATCCCTGTAGGAGGTATGGAGCTGACATGAGGAATCGGGTCCTGGGTCCTAGCTCTGTGGTCCGATTCCCATTGGTCAGTTCCAATTTCCCACACTCCAAAGCATGCCCCTATGGGATATCCTAGTGTAACCCTCTTCAATAGGGTTACCAGTTTGCTGCAATAGTAGAAAAGCATATGCTAGGCACCACCCTTTGTTGCCATGGGGATACTGACATCACAGAGAAGGATATACGAGAGGATGAAGGTTCTGGAAGGTTAGGTTCCTGGAGAACAACAGGAGAGGAGCCTCCGGGAGGAGAGATGGGGATTGTGTTCCTGAAGAAATAGGAAAGATTAAGCCCCCCGTTTGTTATGTTACATATAGGGACATTGCCCTTTTAGTAAGAATCCCAAGTAGATGGCCAACATAAATACACAGGCCCCAGAGAGGGGAGACAGACATGCCACATAGGGCTCCCGGGTGCCAGCGGATCAGCTCTACAGGTGGATCCAAATGTGTAGTCTCCTAAGCCAGTAAGGAAGAAGTAGTTCCCAATCAGGAATAGGGTATAGTCGTTACCTACATAGAACCGGCCAGGATCCTAGTAAGGGCCCAAAGTAGACAGGGTATAACCGATGTTATTTTGAAGGGGGGCCCGGTCCAATACAAGTAACACAGCCAAGTGTATACACCTCCCTCTGAGTGTTAAGAGTGGGCACCTACAGAAGTACCATGTCATGAGTAACAGAGTGATGTGAAGCAACGTACAACTATGTCAACTATGTTGAGTATGGGTGTGAAGTGTCCCCGTGCCTGGGGACCTGAATAAAGATTGGAGTTGTACTATAAAAGTTCAAGGTGCCCATCATTTTCACATTTGCTAACCCATTGCCTAGCCATCTGAATTCAGCACTCTGAATTGAAGTAAACTATGCTTAGTATCCAAATACTGCACACTAATGTAAACCCCCTAGGAGCCGGGCAGGGAGGTTTACACTACAGTATGGTCACCTCCTGCCCTGATTGATCTGTCTCGGACGAGCCCTCGAGCTCTGATTGGTGTCACAAAGACATTCTCTTTACTGATTGGTAGGCACCCGGACTTTCCGGTTTCTGGATGGAGGCCGGGGGTCTATGTAAGTTGACACCGAATAGAGCTCCATAGTTATTCCTGGGCAGTCTCGGTGCCCAGAGACTATCTAGCAGTTCATGTTTGGTCTCTGTTCCTAGGGACCATCCGGAAATACGGTGATCTCTAGTTACTGGGATATCCTGAGGTGGACCACTTATGGAAGACATCCTGGGTAAGCTAGCCTTGGCAGCACCCAGCACTTAGTGAGCTGTGAGTTTTCCCAGTTTGGTAACACTGTGTCTTGTATTATGTTGCTGCTACCTGTGGGCTTTGGCCGAAAAAAACTCGATTTATTTAACTCCCTCGTTCTGTATGGTGCTTGCCATCCCTGTGTAATAAGTCTGGCCTCCAGTGACAACGTGAATCACTGGTATACAAAGACACATACATGTATACATGTCACAAACATGTTGCGTTATCAGTAGGTTATTTACATGGAACCCAGACACCATTTAATGTCCATAAAGGTTTTAACATCACCAGCAATAAAGAGTTCAATAATAAAAGAATAAGTTAAAAAGATAATAATGTACAAAATTAAGAAAATCATATAGAGATACATACAGTAGATCAAATACAGTACATCCACAAAAGAGAGAGGATGGGAGAACATACAGAATACTAATAAGATGTTAATCACGTAAAAAAAGGAACAGTATCCAGATCATTCAGAACCTCGAGGGCTTATTGTCTATAATACTGTAGATCCAATAAATCCAAATTGATTTCCTCTGGAATAATGCTTATAACCGATTCCACCACAATTGTCCAAAAAAAACCTTTTCAATTCCTTTAAAGGTTAAAACCTGTGGGTTACAAGAGTGAGCTTCATAGAAATGCTGAGATACACTATGTAAACATATTCCTTTTAAATATTCCAAACATGTACAGCAATCTATCTGTAAAGAGGTCTGTTAGTACAGCCATCATACTGGAAGCCACAAGGTCATTCCAGCATATATACAATAACATTGGAATGACAGTTAATACATTGGCCAATTTAGAAAGATTGTCATGTAGGACAAAAAAAAGGAACAAAAAGTGTAACATTCCTGGTTTACTTATGATGGCAAAGATTACACTGTCCACATTGAAAATACGACCCTACAGGAAGAGCACTTAAAGTTCTATTTGGATCTTCATGGTCAACAGCATATGGTTTACAAAAGGTACTCAGAGCCAGAGTTTGTTTTAAGTGTACCTACAGTACTGTACCTAAATAAGAACTCTGCACTGGAAACCCTCCCATTCTTTATTTTTAATCTGATGTAAAAGATTTGTATTGAGTAATAAAAGATAAAGATTCATCATATTGTGCCCTTTGTTTCTAAGCACTACTTTCCTTTTACAGTATGTTCAAATGTATGTTCCCTTTCACTTGATTAGAATTGTTCTGTAAAACAGAATTCTGATAAACCAGCTGAATTTCAGAACATTCTGTACTTACAGTACCACATTTGATCTACAGCCACTTTCTAGAAATTGCTGAGTGAAGGTGTCACATTTTGCACTGAAAACAGAATGTTTGGTACAGTTTTTTCTAAGTCTACTGAACTGATCATGTGCTATATTATATCTTCATGTAGAGAAGTGATCGCTGGAAGGCATTATATATGTAGCGGTCATGTATAATGCCTACAGTCATCTCTCCTGCTGGCAGTAAGGCCTGGTAAGTGTGGGCATGCCAGCAGTAATCATGGAGGTTTTCCCTCACACCCTGGTGGGGTGCTCTGTGTATGGCTGGGACTGGTCACATGCTCTGACTCCATGGTTAGTGATGTCAGAGATGTGTCAGCCTCAGAAGCTTACATAAGGCACAGCACTGTGTTCTAAAGTTAGTTGCTAAAGTAGTTGGTTGCTGTGAGTTGCTGGAAAGTTCTACCTGAGTGCTGAAAGAGTTCTGGCAGTTATGTTATAGTAACTCCATGGGAGGCTGTGTCCAGGGACCTGGCACAGGACAGTGATTCCTGCGGGAATAGTGAATCCCTGATCTAGGTGATATACCTATCAAAAGGGAGCACTGCGAGATGAGCGGCTGAAGATACTACTTGTGGAGGGCAGTTGCCCTGCCGTGTCAATAAAGATGAGTTCAGCCAGAAACCCTCTCGTGTATCTATCTGGAATGAGTGTACAGAGAGGAGCACCACGGAGGAGTTCCTCGCCAGGATCATCCCCATGCGGACGCAGGGACCCTGGTGAGGTGGAGGCGCTGCACTGGAACTAGGTGAGACTCAGCACACTACCTCAGCTGCCTGTCTGACGGGTCCTCCCCACACACCATCATGCGGGAGACTCAGGAGTCCTGTAGCCAGCAGGTGCACCATACGACATATCCACACTGTAATGGGGTCCGGTTAGACCACAGGGGCCAATGTGAGATTGGGTGGGTCAGGCCGGGCCAGAAATACCGTTACATTTGGAGGCGCTGCTGAGATCAGATCCGTCAACAGGACAGGCTTTTAGCTAGGTCACTTGGAAACAGGGAGAGTGTCTGCTGCCACTTTGTGCTGAGTAGGGACGGACCTAGGGGTGGTCAGGGGGCTGACGGGATATTGTCAGTTCGCAGGGACAACCTAGGGGCCTGAAGGGAGTGAGGGGTCTGGAGCGGGCTATAGCTGACCGAGTCACCTTGAGGCAGTGCTAGTTGGTAGGATGCCAGAAGGGACAGCCTGTTAACTTGGTCAGGAGTCCTGGAGAGGGTCTGCGCTAGGCTGACCAAGACAGGTAGACGCCCCAAGTACTGCATGGCAGAGCCAGCCAGAGTACCTAGCCATTCCAGACACTCACCGTAGGGAGCACAGACTGGGAGGAAGGAGTCACAGCAGACACTGAGAGAGTGAGCCTAGCCTGAGGTAGTGCAACACTGGGTCACACCTAGATAAGGTACACATGTGGTGGTGCATCTGAGCTAATCTTTATTGTACCGGTGTGGTGGCTGCCCCGCAGAGTGGAGCCTCATGTACGACAACTGTTATGAGAGAGTGGAGGATCCGCGTGGCGCGGAGAACGTAAAATGGCGGACAGAGGCTGATGGGGAGGGCACCCGTGGCGTGCAACCCACTGAAGAGCAGACTGTCGCAGAATTGTCCTTAACGAGTTTGCTCTGGAGCGGAGCAAAGGCCGTGGCTGCCCCGTTTTTATCCTGCCTGGGACAGCGAGGGGCCACCCTTGAAGAGTGTGAGGAAATTGTCATAATTGGGGGAGAACCCCGTGAGGAGAGCGAACGAATGGACTTTTTGGGCGCCAAAACCAACCAAAATGGCGGTTCCCGCTTGCTAGGGAAACCGCATGGGCCAGGCGCAGAAAAAATGGCTGCTGCAGGACTTGCACAGAGCTGGCCGGGAATGGCGTGAACAGCAGAGCCCCGCCCTGATGGGGGGCATGGCGCGAAAGCTATGGCTGCGCCGGGATGGACAGTGACTAATTCAGCCCCTGTGCTGAGTCAACCGTTGAGTTTATGGGACCCTCCCCTGATTTCTACCAGGGGGAGTGACTTTCAATTATGGCCTGTGGGGATGCACCCACTGGGCCCAGGGACTGATATCCAGACGGCGCCACTACAAAAAGTAGTTCCGGCCGTGGAGGTGATTTGCAAGCAAAGGTACCTTGTGCAAAAAACTGCTGCAAGGAGAAGGCGGGAACTAGCCGCGGGAGAGGACTCCAGCTCTGGGGAGGAAATTGGCGCGAAAACGCAGACCGCGCCCACCAGGACTGAGAGAGGTGCGGCCTTAATTAAGGGGCATGATATTCCCCTGTGGGACCCGCCCATTATTGCAACCCCTGGGGGCGGGTTCCAACTCTGTCAGAGAAGGGAGGAGCCGAAGCAGGGAGTGGCGGATCCAGCAACTTCCACCAGTCAGTTGCGAGGAACCACAGAGAAGGAGAGACCTGTACAGGAAGTGACTCCTGTACAAAGAATGGCCTGCTCCTCCACTGTGGCCACTATGGTCTCCACCCAGCCCTACTCAGTGCCCGGCGGGGTGCTGGGGGTGAGGGTGGCCAATACTGAGACGGTGGTCGGGCTCTGCCTACAATGCGGGCTGCCCGGAGGTACTGTGAATACGATGGCACGTTGCCCTCATTGCGGGACTTTGTATCTGTGGCCTATGCCCACATTCGTCCCAATACAGCCTGCTGACCCCCCGGTGGATGTGACACGGCGCTCTGCTGAGTCCCCGGGCGCGCTATGGATCAACCGCGCGAGTCCCGGAGACAGGGGACTGGAGCCGGTCAAGTCGGCTGGGTCACTGGCCATTGAGGCGGCTGGATTAAACCCTGCGACAGGGGCAAAGAGACTTTCACCCCACCCCGCGACCCCTAGGTCGGGGCGAGGGGACTACTCTGATGAGGACCTTCGTGAGCTGGCGGTAGCAAAAACGGAGCGGAAAAGACAGACGGGAAGAACGACGCCCCGTGGGGTGAGTGACCGGACGTCCCCCGCAGATCGCCGATCCGACCGACGGAGTCCCGCCATCCCAGGACCTGGCGGAGATGGGAGAGAGACGCCTACACCCCTGCGGACGGGTAAGCCAAAAAGCCCTATCTCTTACCTGGTCACAACAGACGGCGAAGCGCTGGAAGGGCCGCGCCAGGCCCAACGCGCACGTGGAGGAACGGCATCACTTCCGGTGGCGACGGCGGAGCAACCGGATGTCGTCGTGGAAGAAGAGATCCCGCATGGGGGTCCAACGCGAGATGGCGACGCTTCCGGTTCCGGGGAGGACGTCACTTCCGGTGGCGACGGCGGAACCCAGGAAGGGGAAGCAGCGACGCTTCGGCGATTGGGGGAAGGTCCCCGACCGCTCGTATTGCCCAGAAAATGGAGAGACGGTGTCAGGACTGAGGAGGGTGAGACATCATCCTTGGACCAGTCTACGGACAGCCAGGAGCGGGTCGTAACCCCGTGGGGTCCCGCCCCATGCCCCTATACCCAACCCCATGCCCTAGCTAATGTCCCTACCCCCATCACACGGTCACCGGGTTCACCGCCCAGCTTGGAACTTGTGGACATACCTTTGGGGGGGGAGGAAAAACGGACTGGGGAGAGGCAGCTCAGTGGAGCTACGGAAGGTGATTCACGGGGAGGAGGGGAATTGAGGGTGGCAAATACAGCACCCCAACCGGCAGTAAAGGCTCCGGGGTCCTCGAGGTGGTCCAAACCGCGATCCACAAGGTCGTCAGGGGTATTTTCATTTGATGACGACCGGGAACCAGGGCCTAATCCCTTTAAGGAGACCCGGTGGTGGGCTCCACTATTTGAGGGGTACTCCGCATGGATGGACCGTACTCGGTTCCTCATCCGGCGGGAGGACGTAGTAGATTTCTGGTGGAGAGAGGGAGAGTTTACACCCGAGCAGAGGGACAGGGAATTACAGGAGAGGTGGTTCCAGCTGGAGCGTAGAGACATAGCGCCCATGGGTCCTGACACACTGTCAGATCCAGTAGATTCTGATGAGCCCCTATCATGGGTGTTACCTGGGAGGGCAGGTAATGCTGATCTGACCAGGGTCAGTAGGGCAGAGAGGGCTATAATAGTCAGATATAAAAAATCCCATGGGTTGGAGTATCCCTATGTTCCGGAGCCCCTGATGGATGAAATTGAGGACAATAGGGAAACGTGGCTCCAAGAGACTATAGAGCTGTATTTAGTCAATAGGGGGAGCGCCATTGTAGGTAAGAAGGCGGAAGAAAGGATAGACACCCTGATGCGAGTGTGGAGCATAGGGAGAAATGTTCACAAACATAGGGTGACCTATGTGCCAGAGAGAGGATCACCTAGGCATTATTATGTTACGGTCCTGGATATGGGTAACCGGGAAGTGAGGAAACCTGACCCAGATCACTATTATTAAGGGGGTACTGAGACATTACGCGGGTTCGTGGCTGCTGGTCAGGGCGGGCTTGGCGGAATGTACTGAAGTCATGTTTACAATATGCTGAAAATTTGTATGGATGTTAACCTAATTATGTTTTGTGTTGCAGTGCTTCCTGGAAAGAGGTATGCAAAATTAGGTCCCAGCGAGGACGATGGGATTCACCAGGGGGAGAATGTAGCGGTCATGTAAAATGCCTACAGTCATCTCTCCTGCTGGCAGTAAGGCCTGGTAAGTGTGGGCATGCCAGCAGTAATCATGGAGGTTTTCCCTCACACCCTGGTGGGGTGCTCTGTGTATGGCTGGGACTGGTCACATGCTCTGACTCCATGGTTAGTGATGTCAGAGATGTGTCAGCCTCAGAAGCTTACATAAGGCACAGCACTGTGTTCTAAAGTTAGTTGCTAAAGTAGTTGGTTGCTGTGAGTTGCTGGAAAGTTCTACCTGAGTGCTGAAAGAGTTCTGGCAGTTATGTTATAGTAACTCCATGGGAGGCTGTGTCCAGGGACCTGGCACAGGACAGTGATTCCTGCGGGAATAGTGAATCCCTGATCTAGGTGATATACCTATCAAAAGGGAGCACTGCGAGATGAGCGGCTGAAGAAACTACTTGTGGAGGGCAGTTGCCCTGCCGTGTCAATAAAGATGAGTTCAGCCAGAAACCCTCTCGTGTATCTATCTGGAATGAGTGTACAGAGAGGAGCACCACGGAGGAGTTCCTCGCCAGGATCATCCCCATGCGGACGCAGGGACCCTGGTGAGGTGGAGGCGCTGCACTGGAACTAGGTGAGACTCAGCACACTACCTCAGCTGCCTGTCTGACGGGTCCTCCCCACACACCATCATGCGGGAGACTCAGGAGTCCTGTAGCCAGCAGGTGCACCATACGACATATCCACACTGTAATGGGGTCCGGTTAGACCACAGGGGCCAATGTGAGATTGGGTGGGTCAGGCCGGGCCAGAAATACCGTTACATATATAAGTTAGTACTTACCTATTTAAAGCAAGTATAGCCTGGGTCCCCCCGGGTCCCCTGACTGCCCCCTACCACTGGCTGCAGCTGCGTCTGGCAGCGGAGGCTGGGGGAGAGCGTGGAGTGGTTGCTGCAGGCTACCCGATCGCCGGAGGTTACCGGCGGCTCCCCTTGCAGGGCGCCGCCATCTTGGTCGCGCATGCGCAATGTAGGCATGTGAGGCGGTCATCAGAGTAGATCCGCAGGGAACTACAGCCCCCAAGATGCACTAAGACGACAGACCACATGGGCTGCAGCAGCCAATAGCGCACCGGAATCTCCTGCTCAGAGATATAAATACTATTCACACGCTTGGAGCACGACAGTCGGAGTTGGGACATCAGAGGGGAAGGGTGTCAGTGGCCTCTGCACTAGGCCAGAAACCCCCCATTAGGCCCCAGCTAGGCCTGACTCCCACATAGCTTGTGGTTGTATACAAATGTTTGTAATTTAAAGCTGAAGTTCAAGAATTATCCTACATGTGTTTTTTTTTTTGTTTTTTTAAATAAATCAGTTCTGCACTATGAGAAAATATTTGAAGCATTTAAAAAAAAAAAAAAAATTTTAAAGACATTTTTGTCCCTATAGCAACCATATACAAATTCACATCCTCTTCCCCTTCTGAAACTGTATCACCTTTTTGAGCCCTGCCCTCTCTCTAGCTGTGCACCAATTTAATCTAGTGTCTGCCTGGTCACATGATCTTCCTTACAGAATTTTGCCCATCAGTGCAGCAGAAGATTACCCAAGATGCATTTAGTGAACCCCGAGCCGAATTTCAGCGATCGATTACAGGAGAACGGATCGATCAGCAACTTAGCTAATCACTTGTCAGTGTGCAGATCGTATTGATGCACATATTGAATGAATTTTTTTTAAACGACAGCTTGTACTGCAGCTTTAAAAGAAACATGTTAACCTTTTATTTTCTGTACCCCCTCTCCACCTTTTTCATAGAAAATTCAAATAAAGAACAAGTTTGAAAAAAAAAAAAAAAAATGTAAAATGTTAATTTTATTTAATTACTGGTACTAAAGCATATATACAGTATATGATGTGGTGGGTTTTGGTGTTTGAGCTTACTGGGAATGTGTGTCTAGTCAACATTCAGCCAGACACACTTTCGAAGGAGCTTGAAAAGAGGACTATACTGGGTCCTTTGATTCAAATTTCCCCCAGGTTTAGAAAGACTGGATTTAAGCAACTACATACGCTTGCACTGTTTTGTAGACCACCTAGTATTAGTGCAAGCCAGTTTTCAGACTTTATAAGATGACATCCTTTCTATCTCCCAGATCTATTTACCATAGAATTAGCCTGAGAGCAGAGCGGCTTAGAGAGAACATTTACAGAATGGTTTAGAGATGCATACAGTTGCCAAATCAAACGCTGCCCAACTGGGAAATATAATTCCAAAGTGTACGTCACCTAGGCTGAGTTACAAAAAAAAGTTACCACTACTTCTCCAAAGTAGAAAAGTACCTGGAAGATTTCACAAGGAAGTACATAAACAGGCAGAAGTCAAAATAATGACAGATTGTATAAAAATAGAGATTGGACCAAGTATGTGTTACTACAGCTTTAAAACTGGCTCGAGCTGTGAATACAATGCTAGGTGGGATGTATTGGTGATTACACAGCAATATAATCTCTTTTTTAATTATATTTTTTATTTGTCAGAACATGAGATAAAAGGTGAATGTGCTTCAGAAAATGACATTATTTTCTTTTATTTTGGAGAGAACATGTATTGTTCTATTGGAAAAATAATTGCAGTACAGTCAGGCAGAGAAAATGTTAAACTTTTAATTTATTAGATTTAATGCCTTTTTTTTCTCCCAGTTGTTTTTGTTAACATATTACAGATATAAAAAGATGAGGTTTCTAAAAAGCTGTGGAAATGAATCATGCTCCAGCAGAATAGAGAAGAGAGGTATTGATATATATATATATATATATATATATATATATATATCGGGTTTATCCCCCCCCAATCTCACATTGGCCCGGGTGATCTAAACTGTCCCCATTACGTGTTGAGTCTGGTGGTGCACCTGTAGGCAACAGGGCTCCTGAGTCTCCCGCTTGATGGTATTAGGGGATTATCAACAGACAGGTGGCTGAGGTAGTGTGTGGGGGTCCAACTTACATCATGTGCAGTGCCTCCACCTCATCAGGATCTGTGCTTCCGCAGGGAGATGGTCCTGGTGAGGAACTCCTTCTTGGTGGTGCCATCCACTTGCGAGTAATTTCACACTCACACAGTGGGGGTCTCGTTGAACAAGGCATCTTTATTATTGACGGGGATGTGGCAGACTGCCCCATGCAGCTGCCGGCTCTAGCCGCACATCTCTCCGTGCTGTCCCTTCGCAAGGTATGCCCTCCTGAATTGAAGTGGGATTCCCTATTCTCCTAGGGAGATCCTCTCTGCGCCAGGTCTCTGGACACAGAGTGGCTTAGACAGGCTGATTGATCAACCCGGACTGCTAGTTACCTCACTAGGGTCACAAAAGGTGTCCTAATCCCTTATGTAGGTCATACTATCCTCTCAGCTTTCCGCCGCTGTCAGGACACTGTAGAACTAGAACTCTGAACTCTCACTCCAAAATCCACCACCAACACCCAACCAACAAACTACAGTTAACCGGGTTGTGCCTTATATACTTCAGGAGGCAGTCGCATCCCTTATGTCACTATCCAGGGACTCAGAGCATACGACCACTCCCCTCCATACATAGGGCACCTCACCATTGGATGAGGGAAAACCTCCATAACTACTGTGGGCATACCTGTTCTTACCAGGACTTACTGCCCACAGAGAGGAAAGCAATAAACCATTTATATACATGGCTATATACTCCCCCTGTTGAATCCCCACCGTCCCGGCTGGGTCCTAAATTTCGTGTACCTTGCTCCAGGAAACACTGAAAAAGAACGTACAATTCAGCAGTAACATCATCACATCTTCATAGTACTGATAACACCCACCCACCGACCAGCAGTAAGCAGCAAAGAAGAAAAAGACAAACCACTCGTTGCGGACCTAATAATAGTGTCGAGGGTCTGGCTTCTTCACCTCCCGCCCCGCTGCATCACGAACGGTTATGCTGTACTCTCATGGTAACCCCCGTTCGTTACAGTATACCACCTTGTGCATATACACACTGCGTCCTATCTTCCAAACCCGCATGAGTTGGGAAACCCTTTGCTCCGCCTGGATACCTCTAATATCTCCTCCCTTATTTACAATATAGTGCTCGATATCATTTCGGAGCCACTTCTCCCTGTTCTCCTCGATCTCTCTCATAAGGGTTCGGGCACATATGGGTATTCGAGCCCATGTGACCTCTTATACTGGGCTGCGATAGCCCGTTCAGCTCGGCAAGTTCGGGTTAGTCTACTTTGCCCAGCCACTCCCGGCAATACCCATGACAGGGGCTCATCTGCATCTACCGGGTCATCCAACCCGTCTGATCCCTTTGGGGTAATAAGGCCTCCCTGAATCCGATCCCACCTTACCATTAGGGCTTTAAGATACGCCTCGTCATTAAAATCCCCGGGAGCCCACCAGTGATCAACCACCCCCTCCCGTTCTAACAGAAAATGGGTGCGGTCGAGCCAGGCGACATACCCCTCATATAACGGTGCCCACCACCTAGTCTCCCTTACTTCCTCGGAGTTAGGCTCTAGTGGCTCTTCTTACTCATTGGGCTCTCCCGAGGATATCCCTGAAGTACCCTCAAATCTCGTAACCCTATCCTTTCGCTGCGACCAGTGTCCGCCCTCACGACTCAGCGCGCTAACAATGGAACCCCGGGGTGAAACTCTCCCTCCACCCTCCGATCCATCATCAGATGTCCCCCAGTCCAGGCTTCCAGTCCGTTCGGTGATAGGACCCTGGGAATCCCCTGACATGCCCAGACTAGTTGTCGACCCAAAGGAACCAGTGACAGGGGCAGGGGTTTGAACTAGGGCCGTGGGACTAATCCTGGGAATGGACGGGGTTGGGGCACGGGAAAGGACGGTAGGTGCTGGCAGGGTCACGGCCTGCTCTTCCGCAACACCAGACTCACGTGCGCCACAATGTCCGCTCGATCCTTCGGTAGTGGGTCCCCTCGTTCTCCGATTCGAGTGCCCACTCCGTCGGCTGTCCGTAGGGGATCGACTCCCACTGTTCGATGGTGGAGGCGCCACTGTCGCCCTCTCGACACCGCCCAGGTCGTCCGGAACTGTCTCAAGATCCGCACGTACTGCGACGCCATCTTGGGTTGGGTCCCCAAGCGAGACCTCTTCTTCCACGAGAACATCGGCAACGCCCTTCTGCTGTGCGGTCCAGCTTGACCCTGGTTCCGCTCTTCACTCGCCTCCAGCTCCGGCATCTGCAGTGAGCACGGAGTTAACCTGCTGCTCCGCAAGGTCGGAGTTGATCGACCTCCTTCCGACCCGCTAGTCACCACGGCAGTGGGACTCCGGCGATCGGGTTGTCACGGCACTGGAGACACACGGCTTCGTGTCTCCACACCACGAGGAATGGCATCTCGCCATGGAGTACCAGTAGCATGGTACTCCTCCAGCAAGTCCTGTGCCTCTGCCAACCTGGCACACTCCTCGTCCGAGGACTCTATTTTGCAATTCGGTCGGGGTATTCCGATAGGGGACCGTCTATGGGCTCCTTTCGGGTTACCCTTACGATGACTGGACTTCTCCGGCTCCCCGGGATCTGCACTCTCCCTCCATAGGGCACCTGGAAGCTCCGTTGCCACCGTCGGAGTAGGGTGTCTCATCCCGAGAGTCTGTATCGGCACAAAAGTCGTCATGGGCCACATGTACTGTAGACTACAGTGAGGGCACCGAGCCTCACTGCCCACGGCTCCACCAGGCAGTCTGCACTGCAGGCAGAGACAGACCACTGTCTCCACACCTTCCACTCGGATGATCAGGAAGCCGCCGGGAGCCGAGTAGGGGTGTGTTGATATTAGGGGGCTCTGTTCCCCCTTTTCTGCTTGCTCAGCCATGGTCACCAACGGAGTCACTCTTCCTAGTGGTCTGTAGTGATCGATGGCTCTTCACAACTGAAGGGCAGGGGACGGTTGAGTTGTCCTTCCCCCCACCTCCTCCATCAGCATCCGGTGGAACTTTAGACCACTCCCCCTGGTTGAAACTAGGGGGACGTCTCTCTGCTTTTTAGGCTGACCCAGCACTGGGGCTGAGTGAGTCATCGTCCATGAGGGCGCGGCTCCAGCTTTCGCGCCAAACTCCTCAACTGGGTGGAGTTTCCTCGTTGCCGCCAATCCTGGCCAACAATTTGCAAACTGCAGAGTTGCAAGACTTTCTGCAGCTGGCCCACGCGGTGTCCCGGGAACGCGGGAACCGCCATTTTGGTAAGCACTGTCCTTCTTTGTATTTGAGGTAGCGTCTGGCTGTTTATTAACTGGTTTGTAACAAAGTCCATTTCGTTCCTCCCATCGCACAAGACTATCGTCCTCACTATTCTCAGGGGTATCATCCGGAGAACAAAAGCATGACAAACACGGCGCAGCCACGGCTTTCACGCCATTCCATAACAAACACACAAGAGTCTCTCCTGTAGCTTGTTCACCTTCCTCTTCCCGACATCCTGGACCTTCTGCCCTTTGCAGATCCTCCATTCCGACGGTCACTTCTTGATCACTGTATACTGGATTACTGTACATGGAGCTCCGCTCTGCTGGGCAGCTACCACATCCGTACAATAAACATGCCTGGTGCACTACCTCGTGTACCTAACATACGTCTAACTCGTGTTGCACTACCTCAGGCTAGGCTCACTCTCTCAGTGTCTACTGTATCTCCTTCCTCCCAGTCTGTGCTCCCTTCGGTAAGTGCTCTGGAATAGTCTAGAGTACTCTGGGGCTCCCATGCAGTACTTGGGCATCAACCTCTCTTGGTCAGCCTAGTGTAGTCCCTTTCCAGGATTCCTGACCTAAGTTAACAGTCTATCCCTCCAGGCGCCCTACCCCTAGCACTACCTCAAGGTGATTCGGACAGCTATAGCCCCTCTCATCCAGACCCACTCACTCCTCTCAGGTTCCCAGGGTCTGCCTGCGGTTCCTTCCCAACGCAGCACAAAGTGGCAGTATACACTTTCCCTGTTTCCTAGTGTGCCTAGCAAAAGCCTGTCCTGTTGACAGGTATCTCAGCAGCGCCTCCAAATGTAACGGGTTTATCCCCCCCCAATCTCACATTGGGGGAGGTGATCTAAATTGTCCCCATTACGTGTTGTGTCTGGTGGTGCACCTGTAGGCAACAGGGCTCCTGAGTCTTCCGCTTGATGGTATTAGGGGATTATCAACAGACAGGTGGCTGAGGTAGTGTGTGTGAGTCCAACTTACATCATGTGCAGTGCCTCCACCTCATCAGGATCTGTGCTTCCGCAGGGAGATGGTCCTGGTGAGGAACTCCTTCTTGGTGGTGCCATCCACTTGCGAGTAATTTCACACTCACACAGTGGGGGTCTCGTTGAACAAGGCATCTTTATTATTGACGGGGATGTGGCAGACTGCCCCATGCAGCTGCCGGCTCTAGCCGCACATCTCTCCGTGCTGTCCCTTCGCAAGGTATGCCCTCCTGAATTGAAGTGGGATTCCCTATTCTCCTAGGGAGATCCTCTCTGCGCCAGGTCTCTGGACACAGAGTGGCTTAGACAGGCTGATTGATCAACCCGGACCGCTAGTTACCTCACTAGGGTCACAAAAGGTGTCCTAATCCCTTATGTAGGTCATACTATCCTCTCAGCTTTCCGCCGCTGTCAGGACACTGTAGAACTAGAACTCTGAACTCTCACTCCAAAATCCACCACCAACACCCAACCAACAAACTACAGTTAACCGGGTTGTGCCTTATATACTTCAGGAGGCAGTCGCATCCCTGATGTCACTATCCAGGGACTCAGAGCCACTCCCCTCCATACATAGGGCACCTCACCATTGGATGAGGGAAAACCTCCATAACTACTGTGGGCATACCTGTTCTTACCAGGACTTACTGCCCACAGTTAGGAAACCAATAAACCATTTATATACATGGCTATATATATATAATCAAAAAATAAATAGATGATACCGTTCTGTGGCTAACGAAATGCTTTTATTTCTGTTATTTCCAGAAATAAAAGCATTTCGTTAGCCACAGAACGGTATCATCTATTTATTTTTTGATTATTGAAGCTCGGTTAACACGGTACTGATACATATACCTCTACATATACATATACCTCTACCTCTACATATACATATACCTCTACCTCTACATATACATATACCTCTACCTCTACATATACATATACCTCTACCTCTACATATACATATACCTCTACCTCTACATATACATATACCTCTACCTCTACATATACATATACCTCTACCTCTACATATACATATACCTCTACCTCTACATATACATATACCTCTACCTCTACATATACATATACCTCTACCTCTACATATACATATACCTCTACCTCTACATATACATATACCTCTACCTCTACATATACATATACCTCTACCTCTACATATACATATACCTCTACCTCTACATATACATATACCTCTACCTCTACATATACATATACCTCTACCTCTACATATACATATACCTCTACCTCTACATATACATATACCTCTACCTCTACATATACATATACCTCTACCTCTACATATACATATACCTCTACCTCTACATATACATATACCTCTACCTCTACATATACATATACCTCTACCTCTACATATACATATACCTCTACCTCTACATATACATATACCTCTACCTCTACATATACATATACCTCTACCTCTACATATACATATACCTCTACCTCTACATATACATATACCTCTACCTCTACATATACATATACCTCTACCTCTACATATACATATACCTCTACCTCTACATATACATATACCTCTACCTCTACATATACATATACCTCTACCTCTACATATACATATACCTCTACCTCTACATATACATATACCTCTACCTCTACATATACATATACCTCTACCTCTACATATACATATACCTCTACCTCTACATATACATATACCTCTACCTCTACATATACATATACCTCTACCTCTACATATACCTCTACCTCTACCTCTACATATACCTCTACCTCTACATATACATATACCTCTACCTCTACATATACATATACCTCTACCTCTACATATACATATACCTCTACCTCTACATATACATATACCTCTACCTCTACATATACATATACCTCTACCTCTACATATACATATACCTCTACCTCTACATATACATATACCTCTACCTCTACATATACATATACCTCTACCTCTACATATACATA
Organism: Ascaphus truei; assembly: GCF_040206685.1. Lineage (NCBI taxonomy): Eukaryota > Metazoa > Chordata > Amphibia > Anura > Ascaphidae > Ascaphus > Ascaphus truei. The sequence continues at coordinate 45,370,088 of NC_134486.1, read as the reverse complement.
TACCTCTACCTCTACATATACATATACCTCTACCTCTACATATACATATACCTCTACCTCTACATATACATATACCTCTACCTCTACATATACATATACCTCTACCTCTACATATACATATACCTCTACCTCTACATATACATATACCTCTACCTCTACATATACATATACCTCTACCTCTACATATACATATACCTCTACATATACATATACCTCTACCTCTACATATACATATACCTCTACCTCTACATATACATATACCTCTACCTCTACATATACATATACCTCTACCTCTACATATACATATACCTCTACCTCTACATATACATATACCTCTACCTCTACATATACATATACCTCTACCTCTACATATACATATACCTCTACCTCTACATATACATATACCTCTACCTCTACATATACATATACCTCTACCTCTACATATACATATACCTCTACCTCTACATATACATATACCTCTACCTCTACATATACATATACCTCTACCTCTACATATACATATACCTCTACCTCTACATATACATATACCTCTACCTCTACATATACATATACCTCTACCTCTACATATACCTCTACCTCTACATATACATATACCTCTACATATACATATACATATACCTCTACATATACATATACATATACCTCTACATATACATATACATATACCTCTACATATACATATACATATACCTCTACATATACATATACACTGGCGACACACTTTATTCGAGCTTGGCTAGTCCCACGAATTCGGGTATACCCGGTTGTATTGAGGTTTGTGACTGTTTTCTGCCCGAGTGCATTGAGTTATTTTCCAAGCAGGGATTGAAGCATTTTATTCCCGCTGGCTGCAATACTGCACAGTATATATATATATACTGCATTACAATTCATGAATTTATGCCATCTGGTAGACACGCGAAGCATTGCAGCCTATTAAATCCTAATCATTATCATTTAACAGATCAGCCGCCCATCAGCCAGGCATGAACCCAGGCTGGGAAGGCAATTGCAACGGGGCTTGTCAGAGGTGAGGAGTGGCGCATTCCAGGTATCTGCCAGGTACATACCGGGTATTTGCTCAAATAAAGTGTGTCGGTGCAGTACATATACCTCTACATATACATATACCTCTACATATACCTCTACATATACATATACCTCTACATATACATATACCTCTACATATACATATACCTCTACATATACATATACCTCTACATATACATATACCTCTACATATACATATACCTCTACATATACATATACCTCTACATATACATATACCTCTACATATACATATACCTCTACATATACATATACCTCTACATATACATATACCTCTACATATACATATACCTCTACATATACATATACCTCTACATATACATATACCTCTACATATACATATACCTCTACATCTACATATACCTCTACATATACCTCTACATATACCTCTACATATACCTCTACATATACCTCTACATATACCTCTACATATACCTCTACATATACCTCTACATATACCTCTACATATACCTCTACATATACCTCTACATATACCTCTACATATACCTCTACATATACCTCTACATATACCTCTACATATACCTCTACATATACCTCTACATATACCTCTACATATACCTCTACATATACCTCTACATATACCTCTACATATACCTCTACATATACCTCTACATATACCTCTACATATACCTCTACATATACCTCTACATATACCTCTACATATACCTCTACATATACCTCTACATATACCTCTACATATACCTCTACATATACCTCTACATATACCTCTACATATACCTCTACATATACCTCTACATATACCTCTACCTCTACATATACCTCTACATATACCTCTACATATACCTCTACCTCTACATATACCTCTACATATACCTCTACATATACCTCTACCTCTACATATACCTCTACATATACCTCTACATATACCTCTACCTCTACATATACCTCTACATATACCTCTACATATACCTCTACATATACCTCTACATATACCTCTACCTCTACATATACCTCTACATATACCTCTACCTCTACATATACCTCTACATATACATATACCTCTACATATACCTCTACATATACATATACCTCTACATATACCTCTACATATACATATACCTCTACATATACCTCTACATATACATATACCTCTACATATACCTCTACATATACATATACCTCTACATATACCTCTACATATACATATACCTCTACATATACCTCTACATATACATATACCTCTACATATACCTCTACATATACATATACCTCTACATATACCTCTACATATACATATACCTCTACATATACCTCTACATATACATATACCTCTACATATACCTCTACATATACATATACCTCTACATATACCTCTACATATACATATACCTCTACATATACCTCTACATATACATATACCTCTACATATACCTCTACATATACATATACCTCTACATATACCTCTACATATACATATACCTCTACATATACCTCTACATATACATATACCTCTACATATACCTCTACATATACATATACCTCTACATATACCTCTACATATACATATACCTCTACATATACCTCTACATATACATATACCTCTACATATACCTCTACATATACATATACCTCTACATATACCTCTACATATACATATACCTCTACATATACCTCTACATATACATATACCTCTACATATACCTCTACATATACATATACCTCTACATATACCTCTACATATACATATACCTCTACATATACCTCTACATATACATATACCTCTACATATACCTCTACATATACATATACCTCTACATATACCTCTACATATACATATACCTCTACATATACCTCTACATATACATATACCTCTACATATACCTCTACATATACATATACCTCTACATATACCTCTACATATACATATACCTCTACATATACCTCTACATATACATATACCTCTACATATACCTCTACATATACATATACCTCTACATATACCTCTACATATACATATACCTCTACATATACCTCTACATATACATATACCTCTACATATACCTCTACATATACATATACCTCTACATATACCTCTACATATACATATACCTCTACATATACCTCTACATATACATATACCTCTACATATACCTCTACATATACATATACCTCTACATATACCTCTACATATACATATACCTCTACATATACCTCTACATATACATATACCTCTACATATACCTCTACATATACATATACCTCTACATATACCTCTACATATACATATACCTCTACATATACCTCTACATATACATATACCTCTACATATACCTCTACATATACATATACCTCTACATATACCTCTACATATACATATACCTCTACATATACCTCTACATATACATATACCTCTACATATACCTCTACATATACATATACCTCTACATATACCTCTACATATACATATACCTCTACATATACCTCTACATATACATATACCTCTACATATACCTCTACATATACATATACCTCTACATATACCTCTACATATACATATACCTCTACATATACCTCTACATATACATATACCTCTACATATACCTCTACATATACATATACCTCTACATATACCTCTACATATACATATACCTCTACATATACCTCTACATATACATATACCTCTACATATACCTCTACATATACATATACCTCTACATATACCTCTACATATACATATACCTCTACATATACCTCTACATATACATATACCTCTACATATACCTCTACATATACATATACCTCTACATATACCTCTACATATACATATACCTCTACATATACCTCTACATATACATATACCTCTACATATACCTCTACATATACATATACCTCTACATATACCTCTACATATACATATACCTCTACATATACCTCTACATATACATATACCTCTACATATACCTCTACATATACATATACCTCTACATATACCTCTACATATACATATACCTCTACATATACCTCTACATATACATATACCTCTACATATACCTCTACATATACATATACCTCTACATATACCTCTACATATACATATACCTCTACATATACCTCTACATATACATATACCTCTACATATACCTCTACATATACATATACCTCTACATATACCTCTACATATACATATACCTCTACATATACCTCTACATATACATATACCTCTACATATACCTCTACATATACATATACCTCTACATATACCTCTACATATACATATACCTCTACATATACCTCTACATATACATATACCTCTACATATACCTCTACATATACATATACCTCTACATATACCTCTACATATACATATACCTCTACATATACCTCTACATATACATATACCTCTACATATACCTCTACATATACATATACCTCTACATATACCTCTACATATACATATACCTCTACATATACCTCTACATATACATATACCTCTACATATACCTCTACATATACATATACCTCTACATATACCTCTACATATACATATACCTCTACATATACCTCTACATATACATATACCTCTACATATACCTCTACATATACATATACCTCTACATATACCTCTACATATACATATACCTCTACATATACCTCTACATATACATATACCTCTACATATACCTCTACATATACATATACCTCTACATATACCTCTACATATACATATACCTCTACATATACCTCTACATATACATATACCTCTACATATACCTCTACATATACATATACCTCTACATATACCTCTACATATACATATACCTCTACATATACCTCTACATATACATATACCTCTACATATACCTCTACATATACATATACCTCTACATATACCTCTACATATACATATACCTCTACATATACCTCTACATATACATATACCTCTACATATACCTCTACATATACATATACCTCTACATATACCTCTACATATACATATACCTCTACATATACCTCTACATATACATATACCTCTACATATACCTCTACATATACATATACCTCTACATATACCTCTACATATACATATACCTCTACATATACCTCTACATATACATATACCTCTACATATACCTCTACATATACATATACCTCTACATATACCTCTACATATACATATACCTCTACATATACCTCTACATATACATATACCTCTACATATACCTCTACATATACATATACCTCTACATATACCTCTACATATACATATATACCTCTACATATACCTCTACATATACATATATACCTCTACATATACCTCTACATATACATATATACCTCTACATATACCTCTACATATACATATATACCTCTACATATACCTCTACATATACATATATACCTCTACATATACCTCTACATATACATATATACCTCTACATATACCTCTACATATACATATATACCTCTACATATACCTCTACATATACATATATACCTCTACATATACCTCTACATATACATATATACCTCTACATATACCTCTACATATACATATATACCTCTACATATACCTCTACATATACATATATACCTCTACATATACCTCTACATATACATATATACCTCTACATATACCTCTACATATACATATATACCTCTACATATACCTCTACATATACATATATACCTCTACATATACCTCTACATATACATATATACCTCTACATATACCTCTACATATACATATATACCTCTACATATACCTCTACATATACATATATACCTCTACATATACCTCTACATATACATATATACCTCTACATATACCTCTACATATACATATATACCTCTACATATACCTCTACATATACATATATACCTCTACATATACCTCTACATATACATATATACCTCTACATATACCTCTACATATACATATATACCTCTACATATACCTCTACATATACATATACCTCTACATATACCTCTACATATACCTATATACCTATACATATACCTCTACATATACATACCTATACATATACATATACCTCTACATATACATATATATACCTCTACATATACATATACATATCCTCTACATATACATATACATATACCTCTACATATACATATACATATACCTCTACATATACATATACATATACCTCTACATATACATATACATATACCTCTACATATACATATACATATACCTACATATACATATACATATACCTCTACATATACATATACATATACCTCTACATATACATATACATATACCTCTACATATACATATACATATACCTCTACATATACATATACATATACCTCTACATATACATATACATATACCTCTACATATACATATACATATACCTCTACATATACATATACATATACCTCTACATATACATATACATATACCTCTACATATACATATACATATACCTCTACATATACATATACATATACCTCTACATATACATATACATATACCTCTACATATACATATACATATACCTCTACATATACATATACATATACCTCTACATATACATATACATATACCTCTACATATACATATACATATACCTCTACATATACATATACATATACCTCTACATATACATATACATATACCTCTACATAACATATACATATACCTCTACATATACATATCATTACCTCTACATATACATATACATATACCTCTACATATACATATACATATACCTCTACATATACATATACATATACCTCTACATATACATATACATATACCTCTACATATACATATACATATACCTCTACATATACATATACATATACCTCTACATATACATATACATATACCTCTACATATACATATACATATACCTCTACATATACATATACATATACCTCTACATATACATATACATATACCTCTACATATACATATACATATACCTCTACATATACATATACATATACCTCTACATAATACCTCTACATACTACATATACCTCTACATATACATATACATATACCTCTACATATACATACATATACCTCTACATATACATATACATATACCTCTACATATACATATACATATACCTCTACCTATACATATACATATACCTCTACATATACCATATAACATATACCTCTACATATACATATACATATACCTCTACAATATACATATACATATACCTCTACATATACATATACATATACCTCTACATATACATATACATATACCTCTACATATACATATACAATATACCTCTACATATACATATACATATACCTCTACATATACATATACATATCCTCTACATATACATATACATATACCTCTACAAATACATATACATATACCTCTACATATACATATACATATACCTCTACATATACATATACATATACCTCTACATATACATATACATATACCTCTACATATACATATACATATACCTCTACATATACATATACATATACCTCTACATATACATATACATATACCTCTACATATACATATACATAACCTCTACATATACATATACCTCTACATAACATATACATCTACATATACATAACCTCTACATATACATATACCTCTACATATACATATACCTCTACATATACATATACCTCTACATATACATATACCTCTACATATACATATACCTCTACATATACATATACCTCTACATATACATATACCTCTCTACATATACATATACCTCTACATATACATATACCTCTCTACATATACATATACCTCTACATATACATATACCTCTACATATACATATACCTCTACATATACATA